>NC_134139.1:80122500-80747500 GCF_033958435.1 Carettochelys insculpta | reverse complement strand
CCTTAAGGTCCCTCCCAAAACTACTGTTAACTACCTCTTATTTTTCAAAAGCTTCTTCTCTGGTACCTCTTATGCACCACACATTTTGAAGAGGCATTATAGAAGTTTTCACCAGGTCAAGAGGAAAGTGCTCTAAAATGAGTGCAGCTGGGCTGCTATTTGCTAGGTGCTCCCCACTGTGTCTGCAGTGCCCTCCCTCTTTTGAAGAAGCCTTGAGAATATAATGCCTTTTAGCCTTTCTCAGAGCTATTACCAGCCCCCTACTGAAACTAGGTCAGCAGCCCAAAGAAATGCAATAAACCTCAATGACCCAATTGTAAGATCTTTCACAATAAACCCTAAATTCATACCCAACTCCCATGTCCTGCACTCCTCAGAGGCCTCATCCTGCTCCTAGCTCTGGCTTCCTTCCTACGTCAACACACACCTTACTCTGAAAGCGAAGGTGGCATATATACACCTTTCCTTCAGAGCTCCTCCTGATAAGCCCAGATTGAGGAGAGCCCTCTTCCCCGCTTCATTACAGGGCTTCTGATCCCGGGCCTTAAAGTGATAGTCTCCTCTGAAGACCATTGCTAACTCTCTGGGACCATCTCTCTTCTAGTTTTGGCTGGTGCTCACACCAACGTCCCTGGAAAGGGGCCTTCTTCTCTCATTCCTTCACATCCTTACCTTAGGCTTAAATAGGCAGTGCACCCCATTGCAGATAGAGACATAAAATATTATTAATCCTTCTTATTTCAAGGCATGAGGGAATTTTCAAGAATGAGGGAAATCCACTCCTCTATTGCCATAGTTGCTCACATTTGGCTTCATATCTCTAACAAAATTAAAAACAAAATCCTAATTGTGAAATCTAACTTCATTCTTCTTACTGGGCTATAAACAAATTATTGTCTACTGCCCACTGAGTTACTCAGTGCTGGAAATGCAGGTATGGTTTGCAGGAAATATAGCCTGTTCTTGTCCTGTTGGAAACCTTCTGCATACTACATGTGCATCAGTACCAATTGATCCCTGGCCATATCACTTCTTTTGTGGAAGAAATGATTAAACCTGACAACCATGGGTCATTTTGCAGGCAGGCTTTTACTTTTCCTCTGAACAAGGCCTCTAGCTAGCACTGAATCAAAGTCTGGGTCAGATAAGTCGAACGGTACTGCAGAGACTTGTTGATGTTTGAGAAGGGACCACTTATTTCAGAATGGAAAATATTTCACAACCTTAACATAGCTGGCCTGCTATAACAATTTTAAAGATGTTCCCATTAACCTATATTAGTTTTAAAGCAGGACAAACTATAGGCCCTAACAACACGAGGTATTTTTTTTACTATCTAGAAGAGAATCCATTATTTTGACAGCAAAATATTAATTTTATCATGGGAATGACTTTACTAGACTATAAAAGAATACTGTACTAACACAAACTATCACCAGACATAAAGAATAAGTCAATGGCTTTGAAATTTTGGTTGAAATTAAGGGGAAATATGCCAGCTTCCTGATTTATTTAGCATAGCAAAAATAAATATGATTTGAAGATGTGGTTCTGCTACTAAACTTAGGCAGCCTTGACACGAAGTGATCTCCCATGTCTGGGAGCTCCACATTGGTTTGCACTCAGAAAATTTGCTTTTCACAATCTGTTTCTGAATTCACCTTATGGTCCTCTTTCATTATGGTGCACCAGGAAGAAATTGAATATATTAGAGTAGTTGGATTTCTGCCAACAAGTCTAGTTATAATCTCATCTTGTGATTGTGGCATTTTATTAAGAATTGAAAATCATTTATCAAATTGTGATCTATATGGAATAATACGTGACAAATGCAATCTTTCCGGTTATCAGGTTTGACCATTCCTCTGGGGTATGCTCCTTTATTTGGGGTTACGGTGGGGGCGGGGGTGATAGAATAATTCACCTCTCCTATCAGTGTGCTGCTTGTGTTACCAGTGTTCCTAAGAAGCTTTACTTCTCTCTTCTCTTAATTCCCTCCCAATGGAGCTATTCTGCTGGACCCAGGGGCCACAGGATTAAGTTCTTCCCACCCTGGATGCAGATGAACACACACAGAGCCAGAGCTCATCTGGGAGAAAAGGTTAATCAGCACTTACAAGCTATTTTACAAGTCCCTGTACTTGGTGAGCTGGGTTGCACAACAGCACCAAGCTGTGGCTCTTATGTGCTCTTGGACTCAGTACCTGGGTTAAACAGCACTCTCAGCTGCCACCCTCGATGCCCACCTCAATGGGAATAAGGGGACTTCGAAGTAGGCAGGGTCCTTTCGAAAAGGAGCCCCGTGGGGATGAGCCACGCGGCGGCGAGCCACGTCAATTTCGAAGCGCCACGGCTGCCTGCATGCTAATGAAGTACTGACTATGCATTCCAGCGCTTCATTAGTAAACTTTGAAATGGCCATTTGCATGGCCATTTCGAAGTCTGGGGCTAGTGTAGATATGGCCATTATGATAGCCGGGAGCCACTCTAGCTCTCATCAGGAAACTGCCTGCCCCACCACGCCTTATTCATTGGAAGCAACACTGAAACCTATTGGCCCGTTTCTGATCTCATATATATGGGTGCAATTCCACTGAATTAACTAATAGTGGTGTAAGTGGGAATGAAATTAATGCCAAAGGCCCTAATCATGAGCACTTGGACATCCATAAGTATCCGCTCCTGCAAATCCAATTGCAGGACTAGGACAAGGACCAAAGTATGTAAAAGACGCTAACAGAGGACCTCTGTGTCATTCAGTAGAACTTGCTGGACTGGGAAAATTAAGGTGACTTACATGTAACTCGAGTTCTTTGAGATGGACTCTGCATACTCACGCTCTTGTCATGTCCCAGCTAGGTGGAATGGGACAGTGGAACATTCTACTAGCAATAACCCAGGAAAGCACCACACCCCACTCCCTTCGCTTCTGCCCACAGGCAGCTTGGCCATAATGGAGAAGTTGGCTAAAGTGGATTACCAAACTACAGAATCAGGACTCCACAGGAACAAGGGAGGAGAACAGAGAGTATTCATATACAGATTTCCCATCACAGAATTCCAGTTACGAGTAACCTTCACTTCTTCCTTTCTATGTCTTATGTATATTCCCTCTCATTGGACAGTCTGGCAAGTATTACATCAATAAAAAAAGAAGGATGTAGAGTCTTAACTACATGGCTGAGGAATGACTCTACTAAAACAAGAATTAGACCTGGATTGTGTATGTAACATGTCTGGTAAAAGTGTGACTTGCATTCCACATGGCAACCTTGCAAACGTCAACAGGAAATATGTTTATAGCCTGCTTCGAATGTACCTATTCTTCTCGTAGAATGAGCCCAGAGAGGATGCAAAGCTATTCTATAACTAGGGTGACCATCCGTTCTTGTATAAGGTGGGACGGTTCCATATTTGTGATGCCAAAAAGGAACCCTACTTATTTTTTAAAAGGGACTAATGGTCCTGTATTTGAGCCCTCCCCCACTGACCATTTCCTCCAGCAGCTGCGCAGGCGCAGCTGCTGGCTGGAGTCACTTCCCAAGCCTCAGGAAAGTGCAGGTGGGAAGCATGGGAACATCCCCGCTATTTCCCTGGGGCTCGGGGAGCGCTGGCAGCTGCTGCTCCCCTGGGCTCCTGGGGCCAGCCGGCTTCCCTGGGGCTCTTGGGGTGGTCCAGCAACTGCTGCTTCCCTGGGTTCCCAGGGCAGGCTGGCAGCACAGCACATTATTAGTGAAAAACTACACAGAGAACCACTGATGTAGATAATATGAGCACAGTCTTTTTGTACCTAAATAATGTAATCCAGAACCCCCTTTATTTGTATGTCAGTGGGGGAGGGCTCAAATATGGGACAATTAGTCCATTTAAAAAAATAGATAGATGTTTTTTTGGCATCCCAAATATGGGACCGTCCCGCCCTACACAGGATGATCACCCTGGTTATAGAATAGCTTTGCATCTTCTCTGGGACCTCTTATGGCTCATTCTACTAAAAGAATAGGTACATCTGAAGCATTCTATAAGCATATTTCCTGTTGATGTTTGCAAGGTTGCCATGTGGAATGCAAGTCACACTTTTACCAGACATGTTAGATATGCAATCCAGGTCTAATTCTTATTTTAGTAGAGTCATTCCTCAGCCATTCAGTTAAGACTCAACATCCTCCTTTTTTATGGACCCAATACTTGCCAAACTGTCCAACAAGAGGTCACCCTATCTACAATGCTTTTCCACATAAGGCCCGAGCCATCTAGATACAGTCTGTGCTGAAATGGCTCAACCCTTTGAAATAGATATGTATAAACCAAATAATTTAGGAGATTACCTGAATCTAGATTGGAGGCTCTCAGATTTTCCAAACTACTGTGCCCCTTTCAGGAGTCTGTTTTCCCTGTGTACACCAACTTTCATCTCACTTAAAAACTACTGGCTTATAAAATCAGACATAAAAATACAAAAGTGGCACAGCACACTATTACTTAAAAACTACTGAGAGAACCACTGATGCGATAACGTGAGCACAGTCTTTTTGTACCTAAATAATAGAATCCAGAACCCCCTTTACTTGTATGAGGTTTAGGGAAAAACGCAGGTAGATTTACACTCTGGCTCTTAAACCACATTCTAAATACAATGTTGATCACATTGTCTTTATAAAAAAGCAGTAGGGATGGGCTGTGTTATCAGAGCATGCAGCACACTAATTCTTCTAGGGGAAATGATGGCTATTATAGCATAGTCCTAAAAGAAAAATAGGAAAGAACTGCGTAACAACTAAAATGGAGAAGACATGAGTTAATACTAAATTAAAATTCCATGTAGGGCCTGGATTATGAACAGGAGGATAAAGTGGTAATAAACTTATTTAAGAAGTTCTTCACCAGCTTATAAGAAACTGGATTTAAGCTCAATATGAGTGTGGACTGATGCAAAAGTCTCTAGATGAAGTGTAATAGTGGAAATAGACAAATCCTGTCTTGAAGTGCACAGATATTTTAAGATCAGTTGAACAAGGGCTGAAAACAGGCCCACATTTATATTAGTTGTTCACATTATAAATCTTTTCCATTTAAAGTAATAGTTCTTCCCTGCTAGAAGGAGTTCGAGTACTAATAAGAAATTGTGGAACCTCAGTGGAACATGAAATTTCAAGTTCTCTCACAATCCAATTGCCCAAGCTGTTAGCTGTAGTGTTTTGAGATCTGAGAAGAAGACTTTCCTTCCTGCTGCGACAGCAACTCTGTCGGCAACTGTAGCAACTTGTATTTGTGAGAAAAGCAGAAGAGCTCATTTGCCCTGGCCACGCTGGAGCAAATATCAACCTGATGGAATCTTTTTTAAAAATGAGAGTAAGAACTTGTGCATTAGAGGGAATGGGAGGAATGCATGTGTGAGACCCTCTTCCCAACCTAAGAGGAACATGTCTGTCAATGACTGACATTCCAAACTATTCTTGAGCAAAAATGAGGACATTTCATATTGAGCCTGGTGGCAAACATAACCGAAAACCCACAGTGCTTGCAGATATTTCAGATTACCAAATTCTTTAGTCTCTGCTGAGATGATCTACAATCTCACTGCATTCTTCTGTGACATGTAAGACAATTGTGTAAATGCTGAATTAATTACACCTATTCCCAAATTTCATTGCTTCTGGTATGGCTGGATTGAACAAACACCCCCTTCTTTGTTCTCATACTGTACCACAGCCATGGTGTCCATGACCATCTGGATAACTGAGGAAGAAATGCCCTGACATCTGTAAAAGGACTGGGGCCTATCGTTTTGCACAATCTGCCTGCTGAACCCAGTTTTGCTCTTGATGTTCATTTCTTGGAGTAATTCTGTCTTGCTGTGGGTCAAGTCTCTTTCTATTTTGCCAAATAACAAGCAGTCCTCTGACATTTTAGATACTAACAAATTTATTAAGTCATGAGCTTTTGTGTGTAACACCCACTTTGTTTTCCCAGCATCTCACCTGGTTTCACATGTAGCTACAAAAACTATACTACACTTATCCTAACTAGTTTTACGTAACTATTTACGTCTAACCATAACTAATCCCTAATATATTTTTAGAACGGTTCTACAACTAGTCAGCCACACTTAACTACTATGTTTCTTACAAACCTATGGTGGTTCATGTCCTAATACTATGGTAATTGGGACGAATTCAGCAGAGGTTCTGACACCTATTTAAAGCCATGCTTGAGCACTGAAGCAAGAGATCAGGGTGCTCCTAATTTGCACTGCTTCTAGAAGATTCCACCCTCCTTCTGCACCCAGTCTGTGAATCCCAAAAGTCTGAATATGCAGAGTCCACCTCAATGAAATATGTGTGTTGGGGGTGGGTGTTTCTTAGTGGCAAGAAGCCAAGGCTGCCCTGCCTGGTAGCTATAGTGAAAAGGGTCGGGGGGAGTGTAAGGGTGACCTAGAACTGGGACCCAGCTTACTTCACTGGTCTCTGACCCAGGACCCTTCAAAACAGAAGAGCCTTTATGTGATCTGGGGCCTGGTACACTTACCACATGCTCACTGGATCACTTCTTTCCCTTGTTCCTGTCTCTCTGACTTTAACAGGGATCCCTCTCTGGTCCATTTCCACTCCCCTTCCCCCAGGCAACATTGAGTTGTCACCCTCTGCTCCTATAGTCAAAGATCTTCCAGCAGCTTGACTGGAAGATCTGGTCCCAGCTGTTTTGAGTCCAGATGGATTCTCCACAGGAGGCTGCTGCAAGTAACTGCTATCCTCCTCGGTCAACACCAGACCCAGCTGAGCTGCTGTCTTTGAATGGTCCCTCCCGTGAGAACATGCCTAGCAGAGGTAAGAGGGGAGGCCTCCTGCATCCATAGCATCTCCTTAGCTCTCGATGAGGTGTACCGGCCCTGCATTAGTAAGTCAAGTCCTCACAGACAGAAAACAAACCCCTAATGGAGAAGAGATACTGTACAATAGTGGGCAGATGCTGTATGATCACATATACAGAAACCAGAGGCTGATAATTTCTTCATTTGCTTTTTTGCTTCTGTTTGGCAAGTGTTCCATCAAGGTTAGTCTTCTGATTTTCACTGAATAATTGTGAAATATACATTGGACCCTTTTTGAAAAAAGCACAGGCTAAAATATAGCTGTTTGTTCAAATCAATCTGTTCATTTTAAATTGTCTACATCTAAAGCTCACTAAAGGAGTCTGGCTTTGAGAGGGAACAACTCAAACTATTTGGTTCTATTTAAACTAACATTTTCACTGTCTGGTTTAAGAACCTTCCAATCCCTAATCTTTACATAATCTTGTCAGCATGCAGTGAGCTGAAATTCTGAAGGATGGGGGTTACGTGTTTTAGACTGTGTTGTATTTTGTATAAAACTTGTACTCACATATGCCAGAGAACAAGGCTGTAATTGCTATTTTCTTGAGAGAATCAGAAAATAATTGTGCAGCCAAGGAGGGTATCCTAGTGATTTTCAACATTTTAAATAAAATATTACAAGCGGAGCTGCTAGTGCTGCCTATTATTAATGTTGATTGAAACACCCTATTATAAAGACCTAGTTTTCAAGAGTTTATACATTTACCCAGCTTCAATTGTGTGGGCTGAAACTTTGGAAGCTGGATATCTGCTCAGACTGAAGTAGTTTTAGTACATTTCAACCAAAATAGTCCTACCATTTCTGGGAATGGGGACAGGAGGGGGAAATAATTGCTTCGCCCATATGAAAAACATTCTGGTAACCATTTAGCTGTTTTCTACTGGATTCAATAAAGTTCGTGCAGGAAGGCACCGGGTCACTGAGGACTTGTAGATCTGCTAGATGTCCTAGGTAATGAAGAAGCCCACACTTACAGTATTTAGTAGGTGAGTCAGTTTTAAATTCCAGCAGAGCTCTGAAGAAGTTCTACCTAGACAAGCCAGCAAATTAGAACACACCTCGCCTGCCCTGGCCACACAGTCTTCCAACATGGAGGAACCAGTGTTCCCAGCTGCACTGGCGAGTTATGGCTCTTCCAGTAAAGGTGAGATTGTAGCTATTTCATGTCAATGGAATTTCATCCCTTCCTTGAAATTCCACAGCTAGGACCCTGGTTAATGAGCCTGGAGTGACTTTAGCCCAGTGGTTCCCAACCTGTTCAGAAACACAGCATACTTCAGTGAGACAGGCAATTGCACGGCACATCCACTTTTCCAGCTGAATCAATTGCTCATAAAAATCACATTTACTTACATTTGCTATGTTCACAATCTTACCTGAGAGGTTTGCAATGTAGCAGTGCATACAAGCTAAACAGCATTAATCTGTCAAATCCATCACAGAATACACCTTCTTAGACAGCGAGCACAGACACATTTTCAAAATCTGCTCAACGCCATGCTAGGGATGTTAAGTAAATGAGTAAACATGGAAAGCAAGCTCCCCTCCCTGCCAGCCCGTTGAAGCCAGGATGCGGCATTTAAACCATCCCCCAGCTCCAACAGGCTCCGACCCTCACTTCTTATTCCTTGCCACAGCAGGGAGTGGGGATGGGTTCCCTGCCAGCTTGTTCAGGCCGGGAAGCAGCACTTCAGCTGCCTCCCAGAGTGAATGGGGTCCTGCGGGGTTAGCATTTTCCCGCAGGGCGGCTCGCTGCAAAGAGCCACCCCGGGGGAAGAGGGAATTGATGAACCACGCACCAGCTGGGACTCAGATAGCCTTGCTGCTTGAGCCCCAGCTAGTGCAGGGTTTTTAATTTCCTCCCTGCCTGCAGTGGCCGTGCAAAGACACAGCAAGGGGAAAGTGAGGATATTTCACAGCACACTTGGACAGTTCTCATGGCACACCGCTGTGCCACAGCACACTGGTTGAAAACCACTGCCCTGGCCTACTGTGTGAATTGTTGCATATGTAACAGCTGTCTGTATCTAGTGGTGGGGTCAGATTTCCAGCTGAGGGCTATAAGTGAAGCCCACAACTCCAAAGAGAACAAAGAGTGTGTTCTTCTTTGGCTGCAGCAGAGGCCTACAAGAGGACAAGCTGGCGAAGGATGAGCCCCCTAAGCTACAATTTCTGTCCAGAACAGGACTGTTGCTTTTTTTTATTATTCCGCATTTCCTTGTATTTGTGTGTTGAAGAAGAAACTGAGGAAAGGGATATAAATGGGAATGGGCATAGCAGATTGCTTGTCCTAGGCTGGTGATTGGGTCCACCAGCCTATGTTATAATTGCACATATAATGTGAGCCCCAAAGTGATGGGGACTAATTTAGTTATAGTCATTCAAGAGAGAGATCTTGGAACCACTGGGGATAGTTCTCTGAAAACATCTCCTGACAGGAGTCCGCTGCACTGGGAGGGTTCTGCCGACAGCCCTGTCTTCCTGGTTCCATGAGGCAGAAGAGATGTCTTGACAGGAAGGTTTTTCCCAACATTTGGAACCGTGTTGCTGGGCCAAATATCAGGAAAGCCTCTCCCTGCAGAACTGTCGGCAAGAGCTATGCAAATGCGGTGTGTAATTTCTGTATCTTTTGCTGAAAGTTCTCGGCAACCTAGACACAGCCATGATGAACAGTGCTATAAGCCACAAAGAGTCCTACTGACTTCAATGAGACTACGTGAGAAAGTAAGGGCGTCAGAATCTAGTCTATAATGAGTGATGGTTTAGCTCTGCAAGGAGCAGCTAAAGCTTATGTGCAAGGGCACAGAATTAATGGACTCTAGAAACCTGAAATGAATGTCTTGACTTTTGTGTCACTAAAACATCAACCTTCTCATGTTCATTTTGTATAGCTGTAACCAAGCGGGTATTCACCTGTAAATTCGATTCTCTTTTGGCATTGGAAAAGACCACTGTAAAAAGGTGCATCTGTCATATTGCTGACTTTTATTAATCTGTACAAGCAAAATAGAAATCCCAGGTTTTTTTTCCTTTATGGCTCCTTCTGAGAAGGCAGGAAGAGAGCTGAGAATCAAGATGAGCTGTTGGTAATTGGCCAAGACAGGTGAGCTGACAAGAGTAAAGGTGTTTTGTAAAACTTAATGAGCCTTTGTCCTGATAACTTTGGTTTGGCATCACAGTTATAAAAGGGTAGAGTTGTCTCAGCATCACACAACATAAACCCGCAGTCTTAGATATCCCCCATTTTTTTTAAGTAGCGATGATGAATGATTAGAACACCAGCTTTATTATTCAAAACAATATCCAACATCAGATTAGGGCAAAGATGGAGAGAAATGGCACAAAAAGTCCTCCACAGCTTTCTCCCTCAACTAATTTTCTATGTTAACACTTTTCAAATGTTCTGTTTCTAGAAATGAGGCATACCCCTACTATGACAATAAAAGTAAACAAGTAAATTTCCAAATGAAAGCATCAAGTTAGCGTTGTAAAGGCAAAACTTATGACATAAAAATCCTTCCCCCATCCCTAAGAGTTTAACAGAGTGAAGTACAACTGGTAACAATGCAATAAAATGGGCTGTCTGAGTAAGAAGCACCACATTCTGCTATACCCAGGTTACTTCCATAAGCCTTCTGGGGGCAATCTTTTTTTTTTGGATCATTTCAATTTTTGTTATAGGCAGCAATTCTAGGTTTAAAACCAGATCATTTTCTATTTTAACTGTGTCATCAATCGACAGACAAGAGACCACAAGCCCACAAAGCACTACAGCAGATGCCTAATTTCCAGTTTGAGTAGCCCCACTGATGTCAGCCCTTAGGCCTTTGCTGGATTGGATTGGGACCTGAATGAGTGGAGCTGTACCACACCATATTTTGTCCTTCTTATTACTTGAGATTAGTAATGTTTCAAGCACAATTTGACGAATTTACATCATCTTAAAAACTGTAGTTTAAGAGGGAATATTTGGCAGTTTGCCCAGTTACCAATAGCTTTTCTCTAAGCATGCTCTTATTTCCAGAGCAACGGGGCCACCGTTCCACAGGCAGGCAAGCATCAAGGTAGAAACAACTGGAGTTTGCCATCCAAGGTGGCTGTGGTGAGCTGTAGTTGGAAAAGAAAAGAACATATGGTTGCAATGGAGTTCTTTTAAGGGAACAAAGTTTGCTTAGATGGGCACTGACATGAACTGAATTATTTTAAATAGTATTTAATGCTACTCTGATATCTTGAGGTTCAGAATTCATATTAAAGCAGTTTAAGGGCTTAATTAATCCAACGCGTAAGGTTTAATTCATCCAATCTCGCCTGAACATTTCATTTTTATTTAGATTTTTTCCCCAATTCGATTTTTCAGGATTGGTACAAAATCAGTTACCACATAAATAGTTGGAAAATTGAATAATATGGATAAAAACACCACGAAGTCCTGTGGCACCTTATAGACGAACAGATTTAATGGAGCATAAGCTTTCGTGGGCAAAGACCTGCTTCATCAGATGCATGTGATGAAGTGGCTCTTTGCCCACTGAAGCTTGTGCTCTAATATATCTGTTAGTCTATAAGGTGCTACATGACTTCTTGTTGTTTTTGCACATACAGACAAACATGGCTACCCCCAATACAAACTGCGAGTATAAACATGCAGAAAATCAAAGAGGTAGGCAGTATGGGTATGAAATATTAAAAGTGGTGGGTGAATGAAAAAGCTGTAACAAATGACAAAGGAAAGCACTCACTACTCATTGCAACATATATATGAACAAATGTGTTCTGCATATGAACTAATTTTCACTGGTGTTCAGAGCAGTATAAGGATTTCTTCTGCATGAAAGAATATTGAAAAAGGAACCAAGTTCTTAAAAAAGATACCTTTAATGGTGTGCATTAAGACCTCTCTATCATATTTGTTCCTCAATATCATCCACTCACTTATAATAAAACCAGAGCAATAATAAAACCTCCTTATACTCTTAGCCTTCCATGTTGTAATACACTGAACACAAATTGTAAAATCTTCAGGACAGGGATCTCATAATGTTTTCAGGTACACACATGTATACCCTGCCTATGATGCTGACCAATACGTCTCAGTGTTCTCAATCTGTCTGTAGCCAGCTGTTATTTCTTGTCTTACACATTGATTGTAAGCTCTTTAGGGCAGGGAATATCATTTTGTTCTGTGAGTCTAGCACGAGAAACAATGGGATCCTAGGTGCTATGATAATGCATTTGATAACAGTTTAGTGCTGTACAATGTAGGACAGTAATATATGTTTTTATTTTAATTTACTCTTGTCAGCTCTACAGAACTAACTCAGCTCAGGGAACTGGAAACAGAATTAAGTTAGCTGTTCAGCAGAACAGAATCTAACTGAAGAATCGTTATTACTGATGATGATGCATGAACCCAAAAGGATCCAGTTTCATTCTCAAGGCCAGCGCTTAGAAAAAGAAAATCAATCTGACAGAGCTTGATATTGAATTATTCAAAGACAATAAACAGGAAGCTCCACCATGCAATTTTAGAGTAATTTTTCAGGATGTAACTGAATTGGCAGGACTGATTACTGTTTGAAAGTGATTATATTCTTTCTATAAACCTGCTCTCCTTTCACTGACAAAAGCCACACAGCTTTGGAGGTTACATTTATTTATTTTTTTTAATTCCAACAGTTTCCTTCCATCAACACTGATGTTTACTTATGCAGCAGTATGATTCACTTGCAAAAGCGGATCTGAAAAAACAAAACAAAACCCAAAAACCTGTAGGTGGAAGCTGCTATCCATCTGAGTTGCTTTCCACTTTAACATTCCATTATTGAAGGATGCGACAAGCCAGTGATGGAGAATTTAATCCCAGCATGTGAAGTAGTTCTCAAAATTCCCCAGTGGGGCTAATTTTTTTGCAATTTAGATGAAAAAGTACTGCTTTGTCTAAGCTTCTGCAGGCATTTCCGTATGTCAACAAGAAAATTATGTTTCCATGTGTGCACTCCGCTTCCCACCCCCATCACTTCCCACACCATGTAATCCTTATAATTCCATAAACAATGGCTAAAAATGCAAAACTATTTACGACAGAGATGCCAAAATTGAGCCAGTAGCTGACAGATTTTTATGGGTCTGGAAAAAGAATGCACATGGTTGGAGCGAAATTAGGAGTCTACATTCATGAGTCACATTTAATTGAAATCTGGTTAATTCTCATAAAACAATTCATTTTCCCCAACTACTGCAAAACTTGCACTTTAAACAGCATTTCCACTCAGCTGGTGTGCATTAGCACAAGTGGTTGGCACAGGGACAGGAAACGGGATCTAGAGACACTGCTTACTGGTTTGAATCCAATCCAGGTTGGAAGACAGCAAAAGATGCCCTCTTTACTGCATCCTATGTAAACTGAGTCTGGTGGCCTTACTCCAGTTGCCAGTGTAGACATGGGTCCATTTCACAATTGGCAACCCCAGCAGCACTCTCAGCAAACAGGCCAAGGATGGAATGGTTATGGAGACTCAACTCTCCTTGTACTTACAGTTAGTGCATTGGGATCAGAACCAAAGTGGTGAGAGGAAGCTTGTGCTCAGGGATGTAATGTTATTTATACATCCCCAAACACTAAGGCTACGTCTACACTACAGAGACATATTGAAAGAAGCTCTTCAGGAAGATCTCTTCTGAAAGAACTTTTTTCACAAGAGTGCATCCACACACAAAAAAGTGGATAAGAAGAGTGACATGCTCTTTTGAAAGAGGGCATCCACACAGCCCCCTCTCTTTTGAAACAATGGTCCAGGGATCAAAAATGAAGACCGTTCTTTCAAAAGAAGGGCCCTGCAGAGCGTCCACACGTTTTCTTTTGAAAGAAGATTTCGAAAGGGGGCAATATTCGTGAAACAAGAAAGGAAGAGTGATTTTCAAAGAACAGCCATATTCTTTCGATCTACTTTCGAAAGAATGCTTTTTGTGTGTAGACACTCCATGGGCTCTTTCAAAAGAGCCCCCTCTCTTTCAAAAACAACTTGCTAGTATAGACACAGCCTAACTGTAATGTGCCCCTTCCGACACAACTTAGACATCTCCTCTTTCCATTCTCTACTCTAAATCATTCATTAAAAATTCCCATAGACATAACAACACTGCCTCATCTCTTTACCGATACCATTCTCAAGCTCTTAAATAGCTCTGTCCTTTCACCACTCTCAGCCCACTACATTGGCAGTAGATTTAAAAAGGCCTTTCTCAACTTCTGCTGCTCCCCTGGGTGAATAGTTGCCGCTTCATCTCTACTGCTGTGTATGGCTTTTCCCAGAGCCACCACTGGCTTTAGGGGGTGTAATGGGCAGACAGTTTAGGTGGCAAAAAGCATCAAAAGAAGCCACTGGCCAAAGAAGCTTCTGCAGAGAAGCCAGGTGTTCAGCATCCTGGCCTCTTGATGGTCCTCTGTTTTCCCCTTTGACTCTTTCAGTTGCTTCTCCTCTACACTTTCCTCCCACAGGACAGTCAGTGGCTTGGCAAAGGGCACTTATTACGATATGACCCTATCCACTGTGCCTCTTGTCAGCCGCACCTACACTATCCCCTTCCTTTCAGAAGGGGCATGGTAATGAGCGAGTTGGGAAGATGCTAACGAGGCGCTGTCATGAATATACAGTGCCTGATTAGCATAATGGTGGCCTATTTGGTATTAGGAAGAACGGGCTCTCGAGGTCCAGGGGGTCCCTTCAAAAGGCCCCTGGCTACACGAGTGGTGCTTTCTAATTGTGCATGGCTGCCATTATGCTAATGAGGTGCTACATATTCATGACAGTGCCTCATTAGCATCTTCCCAACTTGTTCATTAACATGCCCCTTCCGAAAGGAAGGGGCTACTGTAGCTGTAGAGCTTTGTAGATTCACAGACTTCAACTTCTATATCTAGTATAGAGATAGCCTGAGACAATTTATTTTAATCCTGAACAGTTGCTCTCTGCATTTCCTTCCAGGACTGTTGATAAACAGAGCATTTCAGCATCCAAGTCTGTCGAGACAGCTCTTCTTAAGAGCAATGAAGCAGGAACCTACTGCGTGTTTAGAGGCTTAGTTCAGGTAGGCACTCAGAAGTCCACATGATTAGTTGTAACTCATCCAAAGTTCTTGAGTCTGCAATATTTTCTTGTTTGATTTAGGTAGTTCTATAACTGTAGTAGCCACCTACTTGCTGAGTTAAACATTATCTTGTTCCAGAAATCACAAAAGAACGATTTCTTGTGAGATTTTTGCCATTTCCTGTTTTCAGGCTGGTTCATGGAAATTACCATTATTTTTAAGTTACACAAATTATTCTATGAAACCTAAAAAATTGGCCTGTGTATGACAATACTAGGATCAAGGAAAAAAAATCAGAAGCAGCTAAGGGACACAGCTATTCAATATCTCTCACTTCCTCCCACCATTACAACAGGCCAGAAGTGCCTATTAATTTCTTTCCTCCCAATGACCCCCCAATACCCGTTCCGCATTCCCTCTTCCCCGTCTTCCCCATGCCCATGGCATCTCTGCATCTTGCAAGACTCCATTGCTAATCTTCTGAGTTCATCAACCTCATTTGCTGGGAGTAGGTGCAGGGTTGTGGTGCAAATTTTGTGCATCCAGGGGCTTCACCACTCAAAAGAGCTAGATCACTCCCTCCGCTGAACATTAAGGATACATTTCTTTGTATTCACAGTATATTTAAATTTACATTAAAACCATTCTAAATATCATTTGTACAGAACATGTCCTTTTTCAGCAAAAATGTTTACATGAAAGAACTTGAAGAGCTACAGCAGATAAACAGGAATCATCACTTGGATTTACAACTACACAAAACAGGTAGTTTAATGAAAAGGCATTTGATCTCTTTCTTAACCTAGAGACAAACACCTTCCTTAAACATAACTGTCCTCAGCTTATTTGGTTATAGTGGCTAGGCTGAAGTACAATAAGCGAAGATATTGACAGAAGACCGGATGGGCTATAATGGAGGGGTCGTATTAAAGAAAGGAAAGCTAAAGATGGACCACAAGGATATTAACTGTCTTTTAATTTGGAAAGAAATTAAAGTGAGCATGCCATTATTGTAAGTCTCAAAGAATTTTTCTGGGATTCTTCCTAGTATAGCATGCAATTTGCAAAGAAAGCTCACATTTTTGGTTTTGAGAAATTCTCTTCCATAGTGATACCACATCAACAAAGGAGTTATGAGTTAGAGGATTGTGGCTTTAGAAAGCTCTGGATGTTTTGACTTTAGATGAAGGCATGCAAAATATAAATTTCATTTGTGATATTTCACACCTGACATGCTTGTTGGGTGTGCTAGCAATTAGGGAGATACAGTGTACTTTTGAAGTTATTTAAAATTGCTTTCATCCAGATTATTTACTCATTGCAAACTTTCTCTCTCTCGCTCCAGGCTGAGCCTGAACATCCCCACCACCATTAAACAGCCCTGCAGCCCAACCCCTGAGAGACCGCATCAGCTAACACAAGCCAGCCGCAAGTGTTTATGTGAAGTGTAGCTATTCCTATAGGGGCATCCAGGGCATAGAAATTGCCTATCTGACCATCTTAGCTATTAGCCAGAGATGGACCTATATTCCATAATGCTTTTTGAACCCAGTTATTTCATTTGTTTGTTTTAACCCAGTTGCCTATTCATTTCACTGAGTAATCCCTAATTCTTGAACTCTGTGAAAAGATAAAACTCACTTCCCTAATTCATCCTCTCCATGATAAAACAGTGAAAAGGAATCACACATTCTAACCTTGGATAAGAACAATAGCCAAGTACTTAGCTGGTGTACATTGGCGGGGCTCCATTGATTTCAACTGAGCTGCACTGATTTACATCATCTAGGGATCTAGTATGTTATGTCTCCCTAAATCATCCCTGAAGCTTCATATAGATCAATAATTATTCACTTCCTGTATTAAATTGCTGCATAGACCTAATCAGAGCTCCTAAAAAATTGTGGCAGTTCTCTTTAGAAGTGACCACATTTTTGTTTCTGAAGTAGTAATTTCCTGTGCATAGTTTGTGCACAAGTTTAGATATGCACATCACCTTTGTATACTTACAATTCTAGTGTAGTCTTTACAGAGTCTTATGTAGTGTCCATCATTGTGGTAATGAAAGTGATCAGAGGAACAATATGAATGTGCGGTACACAGTATTATTTATTAAATATTAGGGCTGTAAATGGGAAGAGGCGCGGGAGAGTAAATGAAAAGAAGATGACATTGCCTGTAGTACTTTATTTCAAAGGATATCCTGTGAGTGATTAATGTCTGTGCTGGATGAATGTGAAGTATGTATTCAGTTCTGCCTTTGAAATATGACTCGAGCAGTGCTGCCAAGATATACTCTTCTGTAGACAAACATTTCACTTGTTCAGAAATCTGCAGACAACTTTCAAGCTAGATCTTACAAATCCACAGATTTTAATGCCGGAGAGGTCTGTTAGGCTCACCTAAGCTACGTCTACACGTGAAGCCTACATCGAAGTAGCTTATTTCGATGTAGCGACATCGAAATAGGCTATTTTGATGAATAACATCTACATGTCCTCCAGGGCTGGCAACGTCGAAGTTCAACATCGACGTTGCGCAGCACCACATCGAAATAGGCGCTGCGAGGGAATGTCTACATGCCAAAGTAGCACACATCGAAATAAGGGTGCCAGGCACAGCTGCAGACAGGCTCACAGGGCGGACTCAACAGCAAGCCGCTCCCTTAAAGGGCCCCTCCCAGACACAGTTGCACTAAACAACACAAGATCCACAGAGCCGACAACTGGTTGCAGACCCTGTGCATGCAGCACGGATCCCCAGCTGCAGCAGCAGCAGCCAGAAGCCCTGGGCTAAGGGCTGCTGCACACAGTGACCATAGAGCCCCGCAGGGGCTGGAGAGAGAGCGTCTCTCAACCCCTCAGCTGATGGCCACCATGGCGGACCCCGCTATTTCGATGGTGTGGGACGCGGATCATCTACATGTGTCCTACTTCGATGTTCAACTTCGAAGTAGGGTGCTATTCCCATCCCCTCATGGGGTTAGCGGCTTCAACGTCTCGCCACCTAATGTCGATGTTAACATCGAAATAGCGCCCAACACGTGTAGCCGTGACGGGCGCTATTTCGAAGTTAGTGCCGCTACTTTGAAGTAGCGCGCACGTGTAGACACGGCTCTAATCTGAACTCCAGCATAAACACAGGACAAAGAATGTCACACAGTAATTTCTGCACTAAGACCACAGCTTTGGAATATAGTTATACAAGGCAGCTAATCTTCACTTAAAGATTCTTAAGTGATGGAAAATCCACCAGGCCCACAAGAAAGTTGATCCAATCGTTAATTACTCTCAGTGTTAAAATTCTATGCCTGATTTCCAGTTTAAATTCCTCTAGCTTTAACATCCAATCACTAGATTCCATTATGCCATTTTCCATTTGATTAAAGAGTTGTCTACTACCGTAAATCTGAGGTACTTGTTGACCACAGTCAAACTGAACGCTTAACTTTCTCTTGAATAAACTAAATAGACTGAGCTTCATAAAAACATTCCGATAAGATATGTTTTCCAGACCTCAAATAACCCTGGTAGCTCTTTTCTAATTTTTAACATATTTTTGACATGTGGACTCCAGAACTGCACACCATCTTCCAGTAGCTGTCTCAGTACGCACTGTCTGTATCGAGATGGAACACTGCCTTGCTATTCCTAGCCCGTTACTCAGTCCTTGCAACTGCAACAATGTATTGAGAGTTTGTGCTCAACAGGTTATCTGTCATGACCCTTAAGTCCGTTTCACACATCCTACATTCCAGCACACAATCCCACATCAGCTGCATCTACACTAGCATGTGCTTTCAAAATAGTTTTCAAAAGGAGGGGCTCTTTTGAAAGATCTCGGAGTGTCTCCACAGAAAACGTGCACTTTCGAAAGGAATTTTGAAAGAACGCAGAGCTCCTTTCGAAATCGCTCCTCCCTTCCTGTTTCAGGAAAAGTGCCTTCTTTCAAAAGGCTCTTCCAAGACAGAATGTGTGTAGATGCTCCATGGGTCACCCTTTCAAAAGAGGGGGTCCTCCATGGCACCAGCCAGCTGGCGTGTGGAGACACCTTGCCAGGGCAAGCAGGACTTTATGGTGGGCACATCCAGCCGCATTTAAAGATGCAGGGACCCAGAAACCTAGTGGCAGGAAGCTGAGACCATGCTGCCAGCAGGGACAGCACGAGCTCCCACCAGCACACCCTCTAGCTCACCTGACAGGCACCAAAACAGAAGACCAGAGTGATGACAGGGGTTCCATCACTCTGCCCTCAGAGGTCTCCAGCTCTGCCCCCTCCACCCAGGCCTCCTCCAAGTTCCTGGAAGGACACATAGGTTGGTCTTGTGCATGTTGGACATGCCAGCATGTAGGGAGGGTGTGCCCACCACAGCTGGCAGCGGGCCACTCACATGGCCACCAGCTCCAGTCCAGATGTACCCTGGACAACCACGCTCCCCAGGCCTCGGTGGAGTCCACTCATGGCACTCAGCACCTGCCCACATGGACAGCACTGCAGGCCTTGCACCCAGAGCGGCAGGGGCTGACCAACGTCTACGTGTGCCCCACCCATTCAGGGGCCCCCAGCGACTCAGATTCCTCAGAGCCCCTGAGCCATCAGGCATGGGGATGGGAGGCACATGGTGAAAGGGGAACACAGCCCCTGAGGCCAGATCATGGTACTGATGGCCTGTCCCTCTGTCCCCTTCTGTCTCCATAGCTTCACCATCCAGAGGCCGGTCGATCTCCATAAAAGGGCTGGGGAGCTCTGCACCAGAGGATGAGGGGGCTGTGACTGAACCCCTACCAGCGCCCATGTAGGGCTGTTGCAACGGTGTGTGTGCTGGTGCCATCATGGGGAGGAGGCCACAGCTGCTGCTGACTACACCACTGCCCTGCAGGACATGAGCACCTTCATGCGGGAGTGGCTGGCGATGGAGTGGGAGGCCTGGACAGCCTGCACATCCTCACCCAGGCTGTGACCACCCACCTGGCTCAGCCTCCTGCTCCCTCACCAGCTACTCCTGCAGCCACCCCACCGCCTCCTCTGCAGCTCCCCCTGAGCCCCTGACCTTACTGCCCTGCTCCTGCCCCACCTGCCCCCAGCCTCCCGACCACCACTGGCCCAGTGGCTGACATCCAGAGTGAGCTGACCCTTCCTTATGCCTATGCCCTGACCTCTCTCCCTCCCTGTGGCTCCCAGTGAGCCCAAGCCTCAGCCCACTGGACCCCTCCCATGCCCCTACCTCCCCATGCTCCCAGACCCATCCTATCCCTGATGCGGACTTGGGGCAGCCCAGACTTGGGGTAGCAGGAGCTCCCAGACCTGGTACGGGTCCCGGCCCTCCTCCCTGGTGAAAGAGTAAGGCCCTCCACTCCCTCCCCAGGACTCCCTCTGAGTTCTGTTGACCCCACCCCAACATCAGGATCCCGTTGTATATAGTTTTCCGCCCGCCCATCTCTTCTGTAAATAGTTTACTGTTCAGTTTACACTGCTGGGAGGAAATCTTCTGGGATGAGACAAGGAGGCCCTTCATTCTGTGCGCCACAGGCACAAAGAACTACTGCAACTTCTTGAACAGTTTGGTCCGGTCCAAAATAGGTTAAGGCGCTACAAACAACTTAGGTATGTAAGATTTGCTCCTTTGGGGTAGGATGAATTTTGAGGTATAAAACAAGTGGTGAGATATCCTGGTTGCTATGAAAAGAGGAGACCACCTTTGGAAAGAAGGCCAGATGGGGTCTTAATCTAACCTTGTCCGTGTGAAACATTGCATAGGGTGGGTCAGGGGATGCGCACCAAGGGCAAACCACCTGAGAATTATCCCTGAATTTAGAAGCAGCTGGAGAATGACCCTTGTCACTCCTTTTCTTTTTGTGAGGCACCGGGGGCTGAGACTTGTGCCTCCAGGAAGGCTGAACTACTGTACCTTGACCATGGTACTGGCTTTCCTTCTCCTTCATTGACACCGTGGCTGAGGGTGGTGCCAGTGCACTCTGTGCAGAGGAAGACATGCTTGGTGCCATGGACAGGGATTACTCCAGTTGAAAAGCTGCCTCCATTAACAAAACTTGGAGTATCAGAGAGGTGGCCGTGTTAGCCTGTAGCTTCGAGAACAACAAAAAGTCTTGTGGCACCTTACAGACTAACAGATGTCATGTATCTGATGAAGCGGGTCTTTGCCCACAAAAGCTTATGCTCCAAAATATCTGTTAGTCTATAAGGTGCCACAAGACTTTATTGTTCTCAAAACTTGGAGGTGTTGAGCTCTAATGTTCAAAGTCCTTGGCTTGAAGGTCTTACAGATTGGGCAGAGGCCCCACTGATAACTCTCACCCAGACACTTCAGACAGGCTGAATTAGGGTCACTTTTTGGCACTTGGCATATACTTCTGGCAGTCAATGCAGACTTTAAAGCCTGTCAAACTTGGTATGCCACAGTGCTAAGGCCTTGAGGAGGGGAAACAACTACCATAGACAGAGCCTGATGACAGATGCTAACTATTAACAATGGAAACCTATTAACATGTAATGAGAACTATTTACAGATGCCAGCCTAACAGCTGCCAGCTAACTAACAGAGATTGCTCGCATGACTGTGGGGAGTTCCAGCAACCAACTCTGCAGCAAGAAGGAACTGAGCGAGGGGTGGGTTGGGTTGTGTCTATATTGGGCACCATATTGGTGCCACTCCAGAGGACACTGCTCCGACCCGACGGCTACTGGCAAGGGAAAAAAATTTCAGGCAACTGAGCACACACGTGTCCATGCCTGCATTGAAATGCACATGAACAAGCACTCAAAGAAGACGTACAGTGTCCCTTTCTCTTCATCTTGACTTCCATCCTGTTCGTAGCTGTTTGTTGTTACAGAAGTCCATGCATATATTAGGAACTTCCTTATTTGTTCCTTTCTTAGAGGTCTTCGATAACAGTTCAGATGCTATTCTGTGGATTAGGAAAAAATAGTGGGCAAAGCTATGTGCTGGTTCAAATTAAATGGAGAAAACACCTTCAATCTGAATCCAGGGAGTGCCATGAGGATTACAGAGGTCAGGGAACAACCATTTAGGTGATCCTAGAACTTTAGGTTTTGTCTGCACTTCCCGGGAGATTGACACTGTGGAGACTGATCTCCCATGGGTTGATTTAGTGGGTCTAGTAAAGACCTCCTAAATTGATTGCAGCTCATGCTCCCATCAACTCTAGTACTCCACCAGAGGGAGAAAAGAAAGTGTAGCCAATGGAAGAGTTTCTCCTATCATCTCCCCAAAGTGGAGATGCTGCACTAACGTTACCTAAGGTATGTCGACTTCAGCTACACTATTTACATAGTTGGAGTTGTGTACCTTAGTTTGATGTTGCCCCCTAGTATAGATCAGACCTCAGAGAAAAAGGGTATGCAATTCTCTCAATTTTCCAGCAAAGAAATTGCAACAGACAGAGTCTTCTGAGGGGCTCAAAGTGAGAGGCTTTGAGAACACTGCAGACTTAATTTTAATAAAGCAGTTTCAATTTTTCTATGATTTCAAGGGTTTGGACACGTGCAGTGGGACTGATGGCCTTGGCAGACAGATGGGGGATGGGGAGACTGCTCCATGCCCCCTGACGGGCTGGGGCCTTAGGCAGGAGGGGCAGGGCTGGAGCTAGTCTCCCCCAGACAGCCTGGAATATGCCACACCTCTCCCAAGCAGCCCTGAGTACTGCCCAGAGCAGACCACGCAAGGCTCCAGTGGCAGTTTAAAGAATGCAGGTCTCTTTTGAATTGCCAGGCCCTGGGACAGTTGCCCTGTTTGTCCCATTGTCAGGTATGTCTAATGAAGAAAGCACAAAATTGGAGAGTATAGTCTGCATGTACATAGCAATGCATTCCTCAGACTGCTCCATTACTCCCCCTGAAGTCTGGAAATCCACCACACCAACTTTCCAGCTTTGATCTGTGCTGCCTCTCATCTCCTCAGTGATCCACCTGGCTCTGCCGATGTGGAAATCCCATCTTTGAAATTCAGCTCCACATAAGACTGTAGGGCTAAATCTACACAACAGGGTTTTTCCAACGAAACTGGGCGTTTGTGAGAAAAAACTGCAGAGCACCTACACACAAAACGTGCTTTGTTGCGACAAAACCTGGCACATCTGCCAGCAGTGTTACACCTCTCCACGTTCAGGCTTTCTCGACAGTTTCCTGTCAACAAAACAGCTGTGTAGATACTCCAGGGCTCTTCTGTCAACAGACAGGGCTTCCAGTTCACTAGGCAGCCCTGTCTGCTGAGCTTTGTCAGCCATTCTGTCAAGAGAGGGCCGGGCAGCCTGGCTGCTCTCTGTCGACAGAGTGGATTGTTCTTTCGATCTGCTTTTATGTGTAGAAGTAATCTGTCAACAGAAGTTTTGCCAAGAAATCCCTTCCAACGGTCACTTCTGTCAACAGATGCTTCCCGTATAGATGTAGCCTCGGAGAACTGGCCTTGGAAAAGACTCCTTTAAAAGACTGCTGTGAACATATGCTATGCAGTACTTTTAAAATTGCACTGAAGGGCTTCACATAAGATCGTGTTTATAAATATTTTAAAATAATGGGCCCAATTATTAAATATAATGTTTACAGGCTAATAACTGTAAGTGTATAACTACAAACCCTTTATTCAAATGAAAAGTTATGTTTGGGAAGTAGAGATATATTGTTTTCTCTGCCTCAGAGATGGCACTTTGTTCTGAGTTGTGTTTCAGTTTTGCAGCAAGCCACATAGCATTCCATTCATCAAAGCATTAATCTACTGAATAGTTCCTCCCCTCTCATTCCAGTCACAAAAATAAACCCTTATATTTACTCAGAAAAATTAATAGTTTTTTAGTTAATTTCCAACTGTTTTTCTTGCTGTGACAATGAACATTGGAATTCTACCTGGCTGGGTCAATGTGCAGAGAGTATTTTCAAAGTTTCATAAATAAAATAAAAACCAAAATCAAAGGTTCTTAGTTATTTGTAATGCGGGGTAATAACACTGTTCTACCTCAGAGGCTAAATATATTAAAGAATATGAGGTGCTCAGATATTTTGAAAAACACTTTTGTGTGCAGCAGTGTTATTTTGAAATAACTTATTTCACACTAGCTTTTCTGGAATGGCTTATTTCAAAATAAGGCTGCTGCGTACATATGCCCCAATAACACAGCTAAACACAAAATGCATTTTGAAATAGCGCTTAGCTGTTTAGAAATTGAGCAATCTACACAGAGTACAGCCTATTTTGAAATAGAACCATTGGATGTACTATGGCTTATTTCAACATAGGCTCTATTCCCTGTCTACACAGCCCCTATTTTGAAATACCAATTTTGAAACAGGTGCTCTTCTTCAGACAATACAGTTTACCAATTTTGAAATAAGGTAACTGCTGTTTCGAAATAGCAGTTGGGTTTTGTAGATGTTTGCATAATTATTTCAAAATAGCAACCACTATTTCATAGTAACTTTGCTGTGTAGACATATGCCTGCGGCCAGGTATGGCCCCAAAACATGTTTCCCGCCAAAAGAATCTGAATTTGAGTATGTGGACATCACGTGTATTGCCAGTGAAATAAGAATGGACAAGTATTTGAAGACAGTATCAATATGCTACCAGACCAGGTCATTTTCTTTGATAAAATTAAAATAATTATATTCCTTAAATACTTGTAGCTACTTCCAACTGAGACAAGCTTTTTAGAGTCCCTTCTGAGTCTCTCCAAGCAGAGTTCCCCTGTAAGCCCATTTTACAGAACTGTTTCCTATGGACAGTTTATGTTTCAAAAACACACACGCACAAAATTCTGTACATGTATTTACCACAGTTTTCCAGATTAAGATACTACTGAACATGAATAACTGAGAATAGTCCCATAAAATCAATTGTACTACTCAGAGTAAGAGTACCCGAAAACAGTTCTCTGTGATTAAGCCAGCTCCAGTATGCTGCTTCCAGCTGGCAGACATAACAACTAAGTTACCTGTAGGTTTTAACATTTAAAAATACACCACCCAAACATCTGATTTTGAAGTTCGTTTTGTCAACATGCATGATTGAAACAAATTATTTTTGCTGTCTACTCTCTAAGAAAGCAATCAGAAATTAAAAATGTCTGAATTTGACTTTATGTTTATTTTCTTTGGTTTTGAAATCCAGCAAAAATAGATGTTCCCTGAAACTTCCAGTATTTCCTGGTTTTGGTAGAACAGAACATACTGTGAAAGTATCCCTTCTCATGGTTGTTCTGCTTTCAGTCCCAACGGAAAACCAGGAGGAGTCAAGCAATTTTTTGAAAAGTTAAAACAAACTTTTTTGAACGTCAAAACTGGACAAGGTGTTCAATTTGAAGAAAAGAGTCAGTCTGGACAAATTTAATCCGAACTAGTGCACCATTTCAAATTAAAAGCTAAAAGTGATACCTCATTATTACTGCTCTTTTAAAACTTAGTGATGTAAAAGGTAGCCCCATAAATAGACAGTTGTTCTTCAGGGTATTTTGATTGGTGAACTAAAAATATCTTGCTTTTATGTTTTAACCACTGAAGAGGAGTGGAACTGTTGCAGCTTTCCGTTGTTTGACTAATGCACCAAGTTATAGCACTGCCTGGAAGGGTCACTATAATAAACAGCCTCTCGTGTGAAACTCCATCTTTTGCAGGGTTCATAACAACTTGGCTGCTGAATTTCACTTCTGTTAAGAAGCGGGAGACTGTCAGACTCATGGGTGAAATTCTTACCCTACTGAAGTCAGTGGGAGTTTTGCTAGGGACAACAATGAGGCTAGGGCAGGGGTCTGCAACCTGCTCCTCCAAAGCCTCAAGTGGTTCTTTATAGACTTCTTTGCAGCTCCCAACACTATAATTGTAAAGTAAAATAAAAACCCTCCCAATTTTTTATTTTTGATAACTGGTGAACATCTAAAAGCCCAACAATGAACAACTCATACTTAAATATCAAATGATAAGTGATCTTGAAATGTTGGGTAACTTCCCCTTTAATATCGGAGGGGTAGCCGTGTTAGTCTGGATCTGTAACAGCAACAAAGGGTCCTGTGGCACCTTATAGACTAACAGAAAAGTTTTGAGCATGAGCTTTCATGAGCAAAGACTCACTTCATCAGATGCTGGTCATGGAAATCTGCAGAGCCAGGTATAAATAAGCCAGAGCAAGGCTGGGGATAACAAGGTTAGCTCAGTCAGGAGGGATGAGGCCTACTACCAGCAGTTGATCTGGAGGTGTGAACACCAAGGGAGGGGAAGCTGTTTTTGTATTTAGCCAGCCATTCGCAGTCTTTGTTTAATCCTGAGCTGAGGGTGTCGAAGTTGCTTCCCCTTTAACATGTACAGTGAATTGTGGGACACGATACTGTGTCAGTGTTTTGACTGTGTTGTTACAAAGAAGCTACTCACCTTTGTGCAGCAATGACGCTCCTTCAGGATGTGTTCCTGTGGGTGCTCCACCTTAAGTGTCAGGTTTACAAAGGTGAGTAACTTCTTTTTCTTCTTCAAGTGTCCCCATGGGTGCCCCACCTCAGGTGACTGAGTAGCAGTATTCCCCCCTGAATCAACAAGGAGATGGGTACTGGATTCGATCTGTGATGAGGCAACGAGAGATACAGGAATGGTGATAGAATCAAATACTGTCCCAGGGATATTTGCGAGGTAAAAGAAACAGGGAGTGAAGGCTCAGGAGTGCGCCTGTGTTTCGTCTTAGACTTAGCCTTAATGTGCTTAGGGTCTGCGTCTGCAGTTTTAGTTAGGTCCTTAGCAGACTGTGAGACAATCAGTGCCAGGGCTGTCAGCACCAAAGAATCACGGCTCAGTACTGGTACATTTGGTGCCGATGGAGTTGGTGCTGTGGGAGCCAGTGCCGCATGAGTCGGTGCCATCGGCATTAGTGCCGTGTGGGTCGATGTCTTGGTCGGTGCCAGGGCGTCTGGTGCTGCTGGACTCAGGGCCATTGGTGCCGAATGTTGTGGCACAGAAGCAGTCGGTACCACCTTTGAACGTTTGGGAACTGATCTAGCACTCGGTTCCGTTTCGTGCGCCGGTGCCAATGGCACAGCTGTTTTCTTGGTCTTGGGTTTTTTCAATGAGCCAGAGACGATTTCAGCAGCGTGCTCAGCCTCACTTGCCGTTCCTCTGCGTAAACTAGGCAACGATTGAGTTGGGGACGCCCTAGGACGCTTATGCATGGCTGCTTCAGTAGACAGTCCTCTGCGCTTACTCTGGGTCTCTTGAGAAGGCTCAGCACTCTCAAGTGAAGAAGGGTGGAAGGCCTTGTCAAACAGGATCATGCACAGATGCATTTTCCTGTCTCTCCGAACCTGTGCAGGAAGCTTTGAACAACGTGGGCACTTCGGTGGAATGTGCCCTTCTCCCAAGCAGCAGGTGCATTTAGAATGGCCATCGGAGCGGGCATTGCCTCTCAGCAAGAGTCACACTTCTTAAAACTGGCTGTGCTGGGTATGATTATCCCAGTCCTTTCAAATGTAGATTGAATGACTTAAATCTGTGTGCTCCACAGGGATTGTCAACAAAGCTTAACTGATGACTGACTTAAAAAGCAACTAGGAAAATTAACTTTAAACTTCAAACTTTAAACTTTAACTTAAAACTATTAACTGTAAAAAATCTCTATTTCAGGTAACAAACTCAAAGAGAGGAGACAGAAGAACAAGAATAATGGTCGAGCTGAGGAGAAGGTAGAAGCTCCATATGCAGCTGCTGGTGGTTGAGACTGGACCGTGCACGTGATAGAAAAAGTGCAAAACGGTGTGGTGGAGCCCACACATGCACAGTCCGGCTGAAAATGGCTATCAAGATCTTCAAGCTGTGGCGCCAGTGCAAGCCTGACACCTAAGGTGGAGCAACCATGTGGACACTCGAAGAATAAAGTCAAATTGACATGTACTGAGGCTCTTGAATTATTGATTTTTTCCCCCAAATTAAAAAAAAAAGTCTCTTCTTATTATTTTGGTTACTGACCCATGGGAGAGGGTTCCATCCCCAGGGTTTTTGGTATATTCTACCTATAAAATGTTGATGTTCCTGCTTAAGATCATCGAACACTGCAACTTGTGTTTTGAACTTACTGCTGGGGACTTTGAGAGTTTCATGCACTTTCATAATGGCAAGTTGCCTCCTGATGAAAAAAACCCGAAAGAGATTGGAAATGTATATGATATATGCATTCCATAAAAGTCATTTAAATACCATGAGAGCCATTGGAACTGATTTTGATTTCTCAGACCAGTTTTGAACTCCATTGGCTTCTATATCATTAAATCGAATTAACTTGGGTTTAAGTGAAATCTAATTCAAGTCCATTATGGTAAATTATGTTCCTACCATTAAATTCGATAGTACCCTGATGTTCAGATCCTTCTGCCCTCATTTTTCAATGGTTAGCTCTATGACAGTATACTGGAGCATTTGCATAGGCTCATATTTTAGTGAAACTTTTAATATGTTTGGCATTGCAGTTGGATGTACTAACATCATATCAATTTCTGGCATAGATACCACCCAGCTTATTTTTGTAGGAATGCCATAAAGGGGACCAAGTCACATCTATCAAAATTACTAGCAATCATGTGATGCTTGAATCTTCTCTTAGTAACAGAAGGATAAATCAAGAATATCCCCATTGAAATCAGAAGAGCTACTGCAGCAAAATGGGGTACAAGGGAACAAAATATCAATCCCATCTTCTTCCATAAAGAGGAAGAGTGACCAATGAAGTTGCTATGCATTTAGAAAGATGTGTGATTTAAGTATCTTAAAAATATATTCGTGGCTTATTTTACAGATGGAAGTGAAGAGAAATATACTGATTTGTTCTGTCCTTAAACAACTCATGATATTGTAGACAGATTTACTACTGAAGGTATAAATATTCAGAAAACTTGCATAGGCTGCACAAATTCTTTAAAGTATTATTACTAAAATAAAAATGTTAGTATTTTGCCTTCATCAGTGTTTTAATTCTTATGATATTGAAAACAAAACAGTGTTTAGTCTAAAGACATTTTAAAGTTTATCATCCAGTGTCTACACTATTTCCCTTTCCAAGGGCTGGCAATGGTCCCCAGCACAAGTCCAGCTATCCATATGTCATAGTTATTAAGAGACAGACAATGTTTTTAACAAGTGACAGTTTATTGGTCTTGTTGTTCCTCCTAATCAAAGTTGTCAAAACTGGGGGCCTAAAAGTCAGGCATCTAGAACCAGAGTCAGATCACCTAGGTAAGTATCTAACTGGTGAGCTGACCGCTCACAATTCCATTTGATTTTGTTTGAGAATTGCCATGCTCTGCTCCTCTGATAACCTATAACAGCAACGAAGGGTCCTGTGGCACCTTATAGACTAACAGAAAAGTTTTGAGCATGAGCTTTCGTGACCACAGACTCAGTTCCTCAGATGTGTCTATAAAGTGCCACAGGACCCTTCGTTGCTGTTACAGATCCAAACTAACACAGCTACCCCTCTGATATCTGATAACCTAGTTACTTACCTATGTGACTAAATGTGCATCAAGCTGTCTAACATTAGATATCAAAGTTTGAACATTCTGGTTCATGTGATTTTGAATTCTGATACCAGGGAATTTGAACCTAATCTGACAACCATACCAGATTAGGAATTTGGTGATAACAGCAAATACAAACCCCTTCCCAATCAAAAACAGAAGCTCTAACTCAGCATGCATGGAATTCAATCTAAACTGTCTTATATCCCAGTAAGGACTTCAACATTTTGACTGTTTTAAACCTGAGTTTGGCAGTAACCGCATCACTTCATAAACCTTTCAGTTCCACCTTAAAACTGGAGCAGAATTCTCACACACCATATGTACCATTGCTGTTACCCTCCACTTTGGGCTGGAATACCTGTCCTTCCTTGTCCCATCTTCTTTACATCTGTCACCTTGTGATGGGGCATATAAACCCTACACTATCACGGAAAGTGTAAACGGGCTGCTGAGGTGCTCCACCACATCCTGTAAATGATGCCAGGAAAGGAGGCAAAAATCGTAAGGAAAGGTCCTCTCAGACCTGGGCAATCCTGAGTAGGCAGCAGACTACTGAGCCTCTCCAGTCCCTAAGCACTGACTGATAGCCTGCAGAGCACCTATTCTCTCAGAAGGAGAGTGCAGGGCCCCCAGGCAGAATGGGAGGAAGTACTGATACTTCGGCTAGAGTCACATTACTGCAGAAGATTGACCTGCTCAGGGTCGAACTTCCAGGGTTTCATTTCACACATGTGTGAAATGGCACTTTCTGGGTCAAAATGGACCCTGGAACTCCTTGCAAGTGGTGAGGACTGAGAAAGGTCAATGGGTGAAATACTCCCATTGACTCTTCTCTGTGTAGAAAGACATTCAAGTTGACTGCCAATAAGTCGATGTTAGCTACGCAATTGGTGTAGCTAAAATTGCATATCAGCGGTCGACTTCTATGTCGAGTGTAGACGTAGCCTTATTCATTGGAAACCCAACAAACACTGAAGTGGACGGTGATACTCCCAGGGCCCTCTCCGAAATAAGCACGACCCGTATCCTGCAGGGAACTGCTTACAGGTTTCTCCTTTCCTTCCTTTTTTTAACTATATTTACTGCATGCAGACTGTTTTGTTGTTTCATCTGGGACTCGATCAGGGTATGAGATTCCAGAAGCATGGGCTGCGGGGTTGGGTGCGAGCCTACCAGAAAGATGCCACACAACACTTGCTAGAGCAGGGGATAACTGGACTGGTGTGTGCTCCCCAGGTAAATCCTAGAGGGGGCGCTCTACCATGGACAGATTGTTGATAGACTCACATTCACTTCACATCTAAAATTCAGTCTGTAGTTTCTTTGGAACAGGAATTCTATCTTTCATGCAGCATGTACCACAAGTCACTGGGAATGGTTTCCAGATAATTATTTTTATGATGGTTTAAAAATTTAAGTGTAATCTTAGCCAGTCTTTGAAAAATAAGTCTTAATTTCTCATGCTGGTAATATTTATATGACATCATCTTGATGATTCTGTCGCCACAATGAGTAATGAGAAGAACTGAGTGAAACACAAAAATGCCCTTTTCTGTCCTATTTCGCTCATGAAATATAGCTTCAGAGTTGTACAAAATTCAATCTCCTTTTAAATCCATCATTTGTATCTATGACCTTAGCGAACTGGACTGTAAATTTCTGAGTACTTTCATCCAGCTCCAGCAATAAGAGGGTGAGCTGGTAAATACCACAGAAGAAGCTGTCACATAATATTTGTTAGAAAACTCTTGATGGAGATACAGAGGCAAATTTAAAGTTAATTGCTTTCCCCAAAACTATGTATTAGCCCCTACTGATTTATTTTTTTCTTTTCATTACTTTTTATTTTAAATTACCAATATTTCTACTTCATGTGTAACTGTTATTCTTTATCAAAAGACCATGAATAGCATTGTAATATTAATTTTTAGTTTAATTATTATATGAAATTACATAAAAGTAGAGCTGGACAACTGCAAGAAGATGAATTAAATTTCCTTTGAAATGTGCTACAGTAGCTTCTTGAATTTACCACTTAAAAATGAAACAACAGTTAAAACAATAACAAATTTCTGCATGCTCTCCTGTTGTCCTATGCAGACTGGTGTTTATTCCAACTGGTTTAGTGAGACAATTAACCCACTAGTAGCATAATATTTGTATGTTCCTAAAGGATAAAGTATAAATAGGCAATCTGAATAAAGAATGCATTTTGCTGAGGAAAAGAAAATTAAATCTCATTTAGCAATTTGATATTTGCTGAAGAGGTGGGAAAATAAAAAGAAAAACAGCCAAGGCTGAAAAGTTCCACACAACACAGCCATGTCTACACGTGCACACTACTTTGAAGTAGCGGCACTAACTTCGAAATAGCGCCCGTCATGGCTACATGTGTTGGGCGCTATTTCGATGTTAAAATCGCTGCTAGGCGGCAAGACGTCGAAGCCGCTAACCCCATGAGGGGATGGGAATAGCGCCCTACTTCGACATTCATCGTCGAAGTAGGGCACGTGTAGACGATCCGCATCCCGCAACATCGAAATAGCGGGGTCCGCCATGGTGGCCATCAGCTGAGGGGTTGAGAGACGCTCTCTCTTCAGCCCCTGCGGGGCTCTATGGTCACCGTGGGCAGCAGCCCTTAGCCCAGGGCTTCCGGCTGCTGCTGCTGCAGCTGGGGATCCATGCTGCATGCACAGGGTCTGCAACCAGTTGTAGGCTCTGTGGATCTTGTGTTGTTTAGTGCAACTGTGTCTGGGAGGGGCCCTTTAAGGGAGCGGCTTGCTGTTGAGTCCGCCCTGTGAGCCTGTCTGCAGCTGTGCCTGGCACCCTTATTTCGATGTGTGCTACTTTGGCGTGTAGACGTTCCCTCGCAGCGCCTATTTCAATGGGGTGCTGCGCAACGTCGATGTTGAACGTCGACGTTGCCAGCCCTGGAGGACGTGTAGACGTTATTCATCGAAATAGCCTATTTCGATGTCGCTACATCGAAATAAGCTATTCGATGTACGCTTCACATGTAGACGTAGCTAATAAGTTGTTAGCAATAAGTTAAAAGCAGATGCAAGCTACATTTGGGATACAAAACAGATCATCAAGCTATTTAGTGGCAAAAGAATACTTCTTTTAAGGCAAAGATCAGAACTTTGAAGCACTCAGTCATTAAAAGTCAGGTTACTCTACCTATCAGCAGTTGGGATGCTGTTTGTATTGCTTCCACAGATTCATGATCTTGGAGTCATGCGACATCTCGGAGGTTAAAAAGTGTTCAGCATAGATCAGCTCAACACATGCCTGAGTGCGTCTCCTGTCTCTAAAAATTGGCAAGCACCGCTTTTTAAGGTACAAAGCTGCCATATTTGATAGTTTGTCATGCAGAAATCTTCTAAGGCTGTTATAAGGAACTCAGTACATCTTTTCATTCTCTGCCTAGCCAAATATGTATAACTGAGCATTAATAATCTACATGAGAGGACTCAAACTGAAATTGGTATGGCATACGGCTCCTTGCCTACTGAGCAGACAATGTGTAAGGAAACACAGAATGCTAGTACTTTATAGACTGTGCTTTCAAATGGAATTCAAAATACTGGTTTTACCGAGAGACCTAGATGATTTAGGACCCAATCATCTAAGAAACTTAAACTCAGCTTGAAACCTCTGCACGTCTCTCTGCAGAAATGTCTGTTATGCAAGCAGGAGAAGATTAGGAGTTGCTCCTCTGCATCCTGTAAAACAAACAGGGCAAAATCTCTCCATAATACTCGAAATGCTAGAAGGATGAGATGTCTCACCAGTCTGTGCACTGCATGTCCAATGGGACCTAGCCGGTCAAGAGGGCACACCAGCCCTTCAGATTGCTCACTGATTCTGAAGCAGGCATATGCAGAGGTATTCTAGACGATATATCATCTCACCTGGACACTTATCGAATTTTAAAGCAGCCTATATAAAAAGCACTAGAGAAGTCAGCCCAAACTAAAAATTTTATATAGTGTCTTGTTTATATTGCTCTATAAACTTTTCCCTAAGTACAATATTTATATTCTAATTGATTTATTTTATAATTACATGGTAAAAATGAGAAAGCAGGTTTTCGGTATTAGTATGCCATGACTTATTTTGTATTCTGTGTTTGTGAGCAAGTCATGCTTAAGAGAGTTGAAACTTGGTGGCATGCAAGACAGGCCAGACTCCTAAAAGGGATACAGTATTCAGGAAAGACTGAGAGTCTTAAGACCCACTGAGTTAAAGTAATTGGCTGATGCATTAATCAGGAGAACACACAGCAGCAAAATGTACCCTCTCATGCTATCCCCAAACCAACCCTAGTTGGCCATGAGCATCTTGCATCCCTGCTCCTTCCTCACTAGGTTTGTTAGAGCAGAATGGGGCACTAAACTTTAATTTTTGAAGTGTACACTTGAAGCATTGTTTCTTCCTATTTATTCATGCATTTCTATTGCAACCCTACCCATCCAATGAGCTGAAGATCAAGACAATAATTTTAAGTGCTCTTTCAATGAAATTGACTCCAGTGCAGAGGACACAAAAGACTGAAACGCTCTGAAGTTGATATCATGGGTACAGGTAGGATAACAGATGTGACCTTGCATGGGACAAATCTCATGCTCAGGTGCAAGATATTCTTTCTTTTAACTCTGACCATTGGTGAGCTGAGAGGAGAGGACTTGTTTTGGGAGGGGACAGACTGGTATCCTCACACAATATCTAACCCAGTGAAGTTGGTGTATGAGGATGATTGCTTCGATGCTGGCAAGACTGACTGCAATGAGGGAGTTGATGTTAGTGCAGCAATCTTCACACTTTGGCTTGGTTTACATGATGGGGAAATGTCAGGAAAAGATACACAATGCGCACTGCAACTTGTGTATCTTTTCTCCCTTTCCTGTCAGGAGGGGCTTTTCTGAAATGTGGCCCAACTACATGGTGCCAAATCTTGGGAAAAAACGCTCTGTCGAGCCATCTCGTCTTCCTCGTAGAATGATGTTCACAGGGATGGCAACAGAACCCTCCCGACGTGGGGGACCTCTTCCAAGGGACCTCGGGTCTCACAGCCTTGATGAGAAAGATCTCCTAGACGAGGCATTGCTGGTGGTAACTCTCCATATGCTGATTGCCTGAAGCTGGGGATGGTGACAGGGGAAGGATCACTTGATGACTACCTGTTCAGCTCGTTCCCTCTGGGGCCCCTGGAGTTGGCCGCTATCAAAAGACAGAATAGCGGGCCAGACGGACCTCCAGTATGAGCCAGTACGGCCGTTCTTATGCTAGTGATAGGTTACCCAGGTTTCTCATCCATTAAGGAGCGTAGGAATAAGAATTGTTTTATAGACCTGGATCTCTGGTATCCTGCCATAAGCCATGGTCTTTGAAAACATGTCAGAGCAATTTCCCACAGGAAGTCCTTGTATGTTGGATTCTGTGCTGGATCTCACAGTTGTTTTTTGTGCTTTCAGAAAGTTGGCTACTGAGGTAGCAGAAGTGCTCAACTGTCTCCAAAGTCTGTCTCTTGACAGTGACTTGTGGTGGGTCATGTACAAGACCTGAGGCTGACAGAGGATTTTAGTAATGTATTTAGAAGAGGGATTTCCTTTCAGGGAACATGGAGTCAGCCCTTTCTGTGTCAGAATTAACTGGTTTCTTCCCAGACTGATAAGACAAAGGTTACCAGATAATAGCTTAATCGACAACAGGACTTCATATAAAGGGTTGAAAAAAATCATTCAGGGATGAGGAACCCAAGAGAGACAGCAGACTCCTGTTGATTAGCAGAGCTAGAGATTTTTGGAGGCCAGTTCTCTAGGAGAACCAGCCTGGATATCAGTGCTGTGTAGCAAACCAGGGAAAGATGCAAGAATCAGAGCCCAGCAGGGCTCAGAATGGTACTCCACGTGAACTAGTTAGAGGCTGAGTGTAGTATACTGGAGCAGGGAAAAGACTCAAAAGCCCAGAAAACAGCTGAGAATGGGGTCTACAGGACAGACTGGAGAAGAGACCATGAAATACTGAAGAATTCTTTTTTGTTTGGACTTTTTTTAAAAATCCCTGGAAGGGGTGAAGTTTGTTTGTGACATGCTGGTGGGATAGCTCATATCTCCACCACTGACTCGTATTTTGTAAGGACACCCTCTTTAGAGAAAGAAACTGGCACAGGCAACACCAGCAGCGCTTGAACAGGGTTGATATGACAGGGTGACCATGCCCTAGAACAAAGACCTATACATTGGGTTTATAAATCAAACTAACAAAATGAACAGAACAGAAATCACTACTCAGCTATTTGAACTAGACTGATATATCCCTCTAATGTGACCGATCTTGGAGCTCTCTGAAGAGAGCATATGAAGAGCTGAGTGGATTGTGAGACAGTTAGGTACAAATAGCTTTCACTAGCCAGACATTAGATCAACTGTCCTTAGCTATAATCTGAACCATCTTCCATGACAAAAGCACATAAGCTTCAATACAAACAGTTACTAAAGTGTCACTGAGAATCCAATAATTTATATGAGCTTGGCTTATGTGTAAAATATATTTAGTAATTTATTGCATGACAGACTTAAATGGAATTCCTGCTGACATTCAATATTGGGGCGGGGGGGAAACTGTTATTTAATGTATCGGCTGTATTCATCCCTAATGAAACCCCACTGAAATTAGCAGAGTTAACATAATAATGAATTTGGCTCACTGCGCGCAATTTTATCTTTGTGGGTTTTTCGAGTTTTCTCCTCATTTTCTATCATTTTCAGTTTGTTCCAAGTTCAGATTTTAAGCTCAGAACATTATGATTCTGCTCTACCTGTGTGCAGTGCCTAGGAATAATGAGTTGCTTATCTTATAAGAAGGGTGGGGGGAATATCAAATACCATTAAAGTGAATACCCACATGTCGTGCATGTGGAAGGCATCAGAAGAAAATAAATGGAAAGGTGTCTTGCAATACATACCTTCTATACCTCTCCCACCACAAATTTTGCTACTAAGCATCATCATATGTATTGTATGTACCACAGAGCATCTACCACTGCCTTACTTCTGCCCCCACTAATACATTTTGTCAAAGTATCCAGGCCCAACAGCATTACTATGGATGAGAATGTACAGAAACTTACACTGGCTATGTCTACACGTGCCCCAAACTTCGAAATGGCCATTTATTTTCCCACCATTTATGCTTATCTGTGTTGCAGATCACCTCTTCGGGAACACGTAAGGGTAGAAACAAACAAAAACACAAGTTTTGTGAAAGGTTAAAGAACCAATAACTCTTCACTGTGGACAGCACAAGACATATAAAGGTTGGAAGAAAACAAAACTGTCCATGTTTCCCTGCTTAAGTTGCCCCTCTTTCAAGTGTTCTTTGAGTTTAAGTCAGAGCCTTTTAGAATGTTCAGGATCCTTCTTCTCTTGCTCTCAGTTTCTCTTCCTAATCATGCAGGCTACATCTACACTATGACATAAATTCGAATTTATTAAAATCGATTTTATAATGCCCTTCTTTAAAATTCAATTTTGAGTATCCTCACTTCATACAGGCTCCCAACAAATTCGACATATTGCTTCCACACTGTGATCACCAAATGGTGACTGTTGCAGCAGTGCATTGTGGGAACCTATCCCACATTTCCCTCAGCCCCGCATTCTGATCCAGGAGCCAGGTGCAGCAGCGCCGTCAGTTTCTTGGGTCTGGCAGCTTGGGGGACGAAGGAAACTGACAGCGCAGCAGTCCTGGTCAGTTTCCCCACTCCCACTAGTACAATAAACACTCCATTTAATGGACTAATGGGGGAAGGGGCTGTCTGCTCTTCCCAACAGTCTGTTAAATGTGAGGGTTTACTCCCCCTCCCTGCAGGCTCCCTCAGCCTGCCCCACCCCACCTTCCCCCCAAAAAACAACCTCCCCAAAATATCCCCCCATAAACACCCCAAAACACTTCCCCCACTGTAGCCAGACAGAACCCCCACCTTTTGCTCTACTCTATCTTGCCTTTCCTAGGTTCTTCAGAGCACGAAAGGGTTAAAAGGAATAGCCCAGCCCTGGAATGCCCGAGAGTGCAGATGGGCTTATCTTAGCCACAGCCTTTGAAGCTCCTGAGCAAAGCTAAGAACAATGGGCTAATTAACAGCCGGGCCTTGGACTGCCCTTGGCTAATTACCATCAGTTGATTCACTGCACACTTGGTCCCAGACTTGAGAGGAAAATCTCTGGCCCATTAAGAAACAAATGCTCTCAACTGTCTACCTCATAGGTGTGAACTATGCCCTTGAACTCCCTGTGAGAACCAGCATCAGACAGTTTAATTCAATTGGCATTTTTTTTAAACAAGGAAGAAGCCTACGTGACCCAATGGGTATAAAAGAGGGGTCCGGCAGACCCCCCATTTGAGCTCCACCCATCTTTCCTGCCAGACAGGAGGGTGGGGGTCTCCCCAGGTCACCGGGGATGCCCAACTCCTGGACAAAAAGGGACAAAGGACTTCTTCCCAAGGGATTGAGAGAGAAACTGGCCAAGCCACGTTGGTAATGCAGGGGTGAGAATAAGACCTGCTAGGTATAATATCTTTTGCTTTTCATTTTTGTGCGCATTTAACAAGTATAGATCTATGAATTAGAATGTATGCTAGCTATCTGTAATCAAAGTATAAACCTTGTAACAATTGTAACCACAAGAGCTTAACTTGCTAGGTAAACAAACATTGTAACAGTAAGAGATTAACTTGTTAGATAAATAAACAAAGTAATAGATTAAGTGGTAACCTGACTCCTCCTGTTACTGTGCAAACCGAACACAAAACAAAGAACCCAGCTGCTTTCAGCTGCTCTCAGCCTGGTCACTGGTGGGCTCTGCCATAGACAAGGGCATAAGTGGCATCTCACCTGGCCATTGGCTAACACCCACCAAAAAAGCCAAACTCCTGCCAGTCACTGGCTCCGGTGGAAGAGCTGCTGGAGCCTGCTGTCTGGGGGCTCCTGGTCATACTCTTTGTTTGGGCCTCTGACTCCTTGCGGGAGGAGCCACCCCGCTGTGGTGAACCTGGCCCCGTGCAGCTCGAGTTGCCTGGCCGTGGGGTGCCTGGCCCCGCAAACACACGAGTGCCGCAACCTGGTGAGTTTCCCAGCTCCAGCTAGTAGCAGACAACTGGGAGCCAGGTGCAGCTCACACAGCTTTGTGGGATACAGATACACTTGTGGAGGCTAATAAATTCTATTTTAAGTCGTGCCACTTCCAGCCTGGCCTTTAATTGAACTTCTGAACTCCAGCTTGACGCTATACCCGGCAGGGAACTGCAATTCTGATATCTAATCTTGATATTAGTGCTCCCAAAATTGAGCTAATGGTATTTAAAGTGAAGACAGTCACATGGTAATATCGAGCTAACTGCCTTAAATTTATCTCGTAGTGTAGATGCAGCTGCAGCCTCTCTACCTCTGATCACTGCACTCAGTGCCTCCATGCTCTCTAAAATGTCCTGCATGAGACCCACTTTCTCAGGTGACCTAATGATGATCTGTTGCTTAATTACAGTCCGGGTGGAGTTCAGACTTGAAAAACTCATTTGTCCTGAGTGGTAGCATCTCTTTGTTCAAGGGTACTCCATCTGAATGGAAAATTGCTGTTTATCCAGCCTCCCTAATCAGCCAGATTCCAGGTGCAATAATTTCTCTGTCTCTTACACATTTCAGCTCCACATGGAGACAAAAGACAGCAGAGAATTCAAACTGGAATTTGCAGTCAGCACTGACTGATAGAGAATCCCCAATGTCAAACAAGATTTATAAGCTGTATGCAGAGAGATTCCCCAAATCATCACAATATCAATAATATTTGGCAGGAAACACTAAGCTGTCACACTGAAGTTGGGCAAAACTGAATTTTTGCATCAATACTATATTATATGCATTGTGACACGGGCCCTGCCAGTCTTTCCCCCTTCATTGGGGTCAGGCTAGCAGCTGTTTTCTGGGGTGGGAGTCTGGCCACTTCCTCTAGGCTCTCTCCCCCAGCTATCCCTCACTCACAGCTACTAGGACTGTCCATCCACGCATGGCCTTTGTCTCTCCCAGTCACTCTAACTACGGCAGCTTTTAAAGGGCCCACAAGAGGCTTTCTACAGTGAAGTCAGCTGGTCCTCATATGCCTGGGCCGGTTCCCGGCCAGCTGCTCCTGACTGCCCTGCACCAATCCACCCCAATTAGCAAAGGAGTGGCCCTTTTCTCCCTTTTTGGGTGGTTTTCTCCCCTGCTGTAGTAGCCCTCTGGCCTGACACTGTCACATTATTTATCACTATGTCTAGACTGCAGACCTTTTTCAAGAAACTGGAGGTCTCTCAGAAGAACTCTGACGTGTCCTGACAATGTGTCCACTTTTCAAAATACCACTCTCAGAAAAGCCGACGCATTCTGCCAACAACCCTGTATACTTCATGTCACGAGGCAGAAGTGATGTTCCAGCAGAGGGGTTTTCCTGCCATTTGGCTCCGTGTGGACGAGCCAAATGTTGGGAAAGCCTCTCCCAGCAGTAATGTCAACAAAAGATACGCAAATTGTGATGCGCAATTTGTGTATCTTTTGCTGACAGTTCCCTGCAGTCTAGACCAGCCTATATGTATTGTTACATAGATATATAAATTATAGGAATATGTATATATATTTTTTCCATTAAATACTCACCAGTCTGAAAACAAACTTATAGTGAAAAGTCTACATAACCAGTTTTACACAGCCCACAAAAGTGAAACAGACAGCTAAACGAGTTTATAACTTTCTTAAAATGTATTTCCCTGAAAAGTGCGCTGTTTGTATTGCAAGATAAAATCTTTACATGTAATAAGAAACGTAAGCAACCTACGTGAACAGTACATTGGTTAAAAGTACTAACAAATTTACCTTTGAAAGGTTCCTCTAAGTTATTTGAATAAGCATGTAAGCATTAAATTTGACCCAAGACCACCACAATTCTGCTTAATAATATACATTTTCAATTCTGCACTCTAAAAATCCTACAAAATACCAGCTAAGAACCAAAAGGCATGAGATTTAGGATCCAGCTCTTCAGCCTTGCAGGATCAGCGACTAATTTTATTCCTAAACCTGTAGTATTATAAAGAAGCGCATAAGACTGTGTAAAAAGTTCCTCCAGTGAAATCAATGGAACTTTGAATGAGTGCAAGGGTCCATCTGCACAGAATCAACTGTAAGATTGGAGCCTAAATGTATTTACTTTTTAATCACCTTTGCTTCTAATGTTTTATCGAGAAAATTAACAAGGAAAGAACAGCTTAAAGTCTCCTGTGAAACACAATATTACTTTACGTGTTTGTCCAGCCTTCGATAGTACTGTAATATAAATGTTTACTACTCCTTTAACTCAAAATAAAAATTCTGGAGAGACTCAGGGACAAAACTGCTCCTATTGAAGGGGATGGCAAAATCCCACTTACTTCATTCAAAGAAAGATTAAGCCCTAAAGTTCTGATCCCATAAATGACTGAGTGCAAATACCTTTGCTATAGGTAGATATTGCAAATTAGTTTTAAAATGATGTATCTATGGAAGGATGGAATTTTTAACAAACTTTTGCGTTCAGAAAGAGATTGCCTCTTCCTCCCATTTTATTGTTTCAGCATATATATATTGCATAACCTCTTATTTGGAAGTATCAAATCACAAGCTCCTGGCCTGAAAAGCAGACACTAGAGTGAATACTAATTCTCTTTTAGAATTATTCATGGAACCAACTTCTTGAAGCCAAAATTCTTATTCTTACAATACAGTTGCTATTCTGAAGAACAAAAATTACAGGGATAATTAAGTATATTATCTTCCTGTTTTTCCTAACCATAATTTCCATCACAATTGTATTTTAACAGATCTGTAGTGTGCTTTTTATTCATACATTTATTTTCATTTATTAATGCAGAGCTATGGACTACATATATACATATTGTAAAAAAATATTGGAAGCACCGATGAAAAAAATGTGACATCGTTATTTTCACTCCACCCTTTTGCAAAGCAATCCAAATCATGCATTAGCAACAGATAGTCAAACAACAAAAACAGCATGGAAGTCCACAGTTCAATAAACATAAGATATTTCACAAACAATTACAGCAAAGCAACTTAATTTTTAATCATCTATAGTGCAGTCTCATTTATACTAATTCCACTGTTCTCCTAGGAAAGAATGTCTGTGTCTCCCACTCCGTCTCCATTCTCCTCACCAATCTATAAAAACAATTTTTTTCAGTTGTTGTTCTGTGATATTTTCCCTTTCATCTCATTTCATGTAAAAGCTTGAAATTAATCTTAGCCACTCCAACCTTACTTAAAAAAAATCTGTGAAAAATAGTTTCTGCAAATCCAGACTATGACCATTATTGGCTCCTTATTTATTACTTTCCAGCATCCCCTCCATATGCTATTCTTGTTTAAAAGTTTTTAGTTATGATGGTTTTTTTATGATTTTGGCAGTCATGTGCTAGGGCCCTGAGCATCTCTATGGGACAGAGCTTTAAAAATGAAATTATTTCTGAACTAGAAATATTCCCAACACCAAACATTTCATCCATTCACATCCAGTACTCAATTTTTCTTTTTCTTTCTCTTTCTTTCTTTTCGATATTGACAAACAGAGTGAAAGGCTTTTAAACTATCAGTATCTGTCCCTGAAACATGAACACTGTGAGAAAAAATAACCCTAATATTAATTCACTAACGTTTAACCTGTCAAAATATTCTGTCAGTAAACACGAAAAACTGCATGAAAGCCACAAATACAAACAATTACATCAAAAATCCATTCCAAATGTAAGAGACTTGCAATAAGATGATGTCAACATGCTTTTGCAAATCTTCTATTAGATGATTCTTTGACAAGAAAGAGACGTGTTTTGTTATTTATTATACAGAAAATTTCACTAAAAGCCGGCAACAATATTTAATGCTAAAAAGCAAATAACTACATCCACACAGCAATTGCCTTTCTCCAATTCTTTTATTCAAAGCAGTCATAATACCAACATACCATTTTGTAACAGAAAATCCTAGAGACGCTACCATTCTTGCGAAGTTTCATATCAAGGGAATACTGTATTGTACTACATACCCAACAAAAAGTATCATAAGTTTAATTTAATAGTGTAGGTGAGAGGCAAACATTCTGTGGTTTTAGTCTTTTTATTCTAATTGAACCTCTCTAGTCCTGCACACTCTCATCTGGCAACATCTGTAATCCAGCATGATTTTAGTTAGACAGATGACCATTTACATCAGGGGTGTGGCCAAGTTTCCCATGGTCCCATAAAGTTTGTTTACAGCCACCAGTCATGGCTCTGTGTTCTGTGCTGCTATTTAGATGTAATTTACCCCTAAATGTCTTCTATGAGCCCAGTAAGAGGTGGAAGTGGTGGTAATGCTTCTATACAATATTGACCTCCCATAGTTCAGCAAATTCTTTCATTTTACTCCAGTCAGGTCCCGAGGGTGAAGGAATAGAGAGATTCAACCTGTAGAAACCTCTCATCCCTAAACCTCTTTTCTCTATTTTTACAGCTTTGGCATCACTTTGCCCAGGCAGCAGGTTACTTGATGGATAACACTCCTTGCAAGAATTCTCTTTTGAAAGTTCACCATTATTGCTTACTTCCATTAGAAGCACAATTATGTCTCCACTAACAACCTTATTGACCACTTTGGTTAACTATGGAAGATGTAATTCCTAGCAACTACCGACTTTCAACAACAGGGTAAAATGATTGTTACATAAGTTGGCAAGAATTTCTCTGGGAACACTAGGGGAGCACACGCTAAACCAGAACTGAGGTAAAAGGACATAGAACACACACAATGCCCTTATAACAGTTGTCACATCTCTGGACAGTGACAAAGGGATGAAGAGTTCAGTGTAACTCCAAAGACATTTTTGCCAGTGCATCTCCTACCTTGCCATGAGTTTGCTGGATTAATGAACTTTTCAGTGTGCATCTACCTACACGTCATCTCTCCATATCTGCAAAGATAAATAAAGTCCCCTGTTCTCACCTATGGTGGATAGCAGATTGATATGGTTGTTAAAGGATATCAATGACAATGCAGAGGCAGCGGTGAAAACGTGCAGAGAGTTGAGAAGCTGGTTTAGAACAAGTAGATCTGATATCCCTGACTATCTTCATCACACAGTTAGGGAGAGTGATGGATAAGATCAAGGACGAGGTAGAAGGGATATCTGTGCACTGGATGAGAATTAACAACTTGAGGTTCGCAGATGATGCAGTTACGAATGATGAAGATGAAGAGAAGCTAGCAAGAATGGTGCAGGTTAAATGAGAAAGAAAAGAGGTATGGGCTGATTATGAACATTGATAAAATTAAGGCAATGGTATTCGGAGATAAGCAAATGGGAAGAAAAATCAGTGTAGATGAGATCAAACTCGAGAATGTAGAGAAGTTCACATATCTGGGGAGCAACATAACATATAAGCTAGACTGTAAGAAGGAAATAGCGACTAGAATAGCGAAAGAAAGAACGAGTTTGAAAGTGATGGATAAGAGCTGGAAAAGCAAAGCAATTAGCTTAGGAATGAAGCTGAGCGTCTTGAAAATGTGTGTATTCAGCAGCCTGTTGTGCAGATGTCAGACATGGGTGATAAGGAAAGATTCAAAGATTCAAAGATTGGTGTTCGAGACAAGTTGTTATAGAAAGATTCTGAGAATAGGATGGATGCAGAAGGTCACCAATGAGGAATTATATAGGAAGATACAGCCAAAAGAGAACCTACTGCAGAAGGTTATACAACGGAAGTTACAGCTATTCAGGCATACCTGCAGAATGAACGAGGAGCAAAAAGTCAAGACCCTGGTATCTGGCATAATTGATGGTTTGAATAAGACAGGCAGACTCCACAAAGAACAGGTAGATGATAGCGTAGATTGGTGTGGAGCTAGTCTAAGCCACACCACAGTGGACAGGGAAAGATGGAAGAAAATAGTGATGGAGGCATCGGACAACAACGGGTGGTTGAGGATGATGATATCTCATCTATGCATGAATTTACCTACAATCACTGTTTCTGGTCTCATTGTACTTAAATAACTGCACCATTAATAACTAGCGAGACTCCCTTTCCAGATGAATAGACGTATCTAAAATATTTGGAATGTCTGCAAAATACTGCAGAGATCACTTTGTTGTTTACCCTGCTATTTTTGATGGTCATATTCTGAAGTAATTTCTATTGCGGCAAAATAAAATGTGTAAATGTACAAGGAGAAGTGAAAAAAGTATGTTTGAATTATAATGTACACAACTACAAAAAAGCAAGCACAGCAAGAATTTTAATCTTTCTAGGATGCTTACTGGGCACTATAATGGAACAAAACACCATTATTTATATTAAAGCATGCAGGGTATATTTTTAGCTTAAACACTCACAGAATTAATTCTTGAAGACTTCTAATGAAAGATGTCAGCGTTGGCTAAAGCTGGTTTACACCACAGCCAAAACGTTTTGTCTCCTCCTCAGCCTTAGCTGAGAAATCTGGAGAAATCGTTATTTGTTTACCCCCAAAGGAGCAAGATCAGCACAGCTTTACAAGTTGGATGAGACAGACTGTGATGGACAGTCCATAGGTACAGACAGCTATTATTCTTCAATTCTGTCATCTCTTTAAGTTTCAAATATACAGGGATTAATATTTTGTTTGGATGATTTACTGATGTCACAACAACTGGTCTAAAGATTTTCTTGTAAGTAACCTATAACCCATAAATTATTTTGATCAAATTACATCAACTACAGCAATATGCAATTGTATGTCTCTGTGTGCATTCAGCAAAATGTTAATGTAAAACATTTATTTTTCTTGGGTCCATACAGCTTTGCCTAGGGATTGCTGATTGCTACTCTGATGTGACATCCAAATGCTCATTACACATACGACTTCTCATCAACCAGGGGATCAGTCTATAACATGAATCTAATCTGTAAAGGAGATAGGATATGTGTGATTTTTTTAGATATATGCTGTGGTTTCACAAAATTTATATTGTTTTTTTAAAATCACTCACAAGTTCATTAACCCAGCTTGCACGTGTGCTACGGAGTTACTGCTTAACAAGCAAACAAAACCAAACAAACTTTGTATTTTGATACACAGCCCCAAGAGAACTAATCGAAAACAAACAATTCAAATGTGTTAACAGACATAATTGGCCTAATTCATTGCCATGCTCTAGCCCTTTTGTGGCACTCTTCAAAAGTGATAAACTGGCTGAATGTGGCTGTCATGAACCATCTGTATGCAGGTACCTAGAATTTGACTAAGCTGTGAAGTTCTCTTTTTCCCTCTCTTCTTCAGGTATTCCCCACTTTCTTTCTCTCAGTAAGGACATGTCTCCCTGCTTCTACCCAATCCACTCCCATCTGCATACTTCCCTATACCGCTTTCTCTACGACTAAACAATCCCTTACTGATGACCCTCACCATTCCACTGCCAGAGTGATGCCTGATATGATTAGCAGTGTCCTACCCTCGTACAATATCGATCACACATGGGATCTAGGTATGGAAAGATATTTACTCAGATTTACTAACAGGTAACAGCTAAGGCGAAACTAACTTCTTACCTTGCAATATTTTAATACATGTAAAAACACCAGTAGATGGCTAACATGGTAGTGGCCTCTAATCTCTCTTTATGCTTGTATGCTGAGTTAGGTGCTTGTATTTAGGGGACTGTACTAATATAATGTTTTAAAAATTCATGTTCCCATTTAAAAGTGGCACCAGCAGGAACACACCACCATTTTGGTTATAGTAAGAGCAACTACACAAGGAGTTGTTAGCAGCAAGAAGTTGAAGGTATAGAAAGTAGCACTTCCGTATTACTGACATGCTGCAATTCCTTATCCGGCTGTTTTTGCCATAGAACATCCTGTTTCATATACACAAACACGCATTGGGAAGGAACTGAATCTTCAATGAGTTTTCCAAACCAGAGTTGAGAACCAGCTATATTTTCCTGGCTACTAGGAACTTTCCTCACATTTAAAATGTTAATTGATTGAATTTCACCAAGTTTGTTTTCAGATGTTCGACTGCACCCTACTTTCTCACCTTCCCAAACTTTAACAGATTCAAGCTGAGATAAATACTCTTGCTGAATAGAAACGTTTTATTATAAAGCCATCTAACCACTTCTGAATGTGGTTGGAAATACTAGCGATGTCTGGCATTACTTGCTGCACTTATATTTGGCCCTGTTAGTTAGAACTGAAGCTTTCTTCAGAATACGATGACAAATACTTGGATTTTAAAAATAGTTATCTCATGAACAAACTCTTTGAATGGTGTGTACATAGGGAACGTGTACCAAACCGCAATTAGTGTACCAAACCACAATCATCTGCACTGAAAATTGAAAAGGAAAAAAATATTCTCTTCCAAAGACTTACATAAATATGAACAGTGCCCTACTCGGAATTCATTGACCTGCTATGTGGCAAAGTTTGGGTCAAGGATACATTCAGCAACTCCTTGGGGTCAGAGAGACCAAGGACAACTTTAATTAAGCTAATACCTTCTCACCAGAACTTTGCCCCACAACTGTGAAATCAGTATAGTGAGGGCTATCCGCCTTACTCTTAGGGAAATCACCACTGCCCTATTAACTTATTTTCTACAGGGACCATAGCTTATTCAGCAGGCACATCCAACAGTGAAAAGTGAATGAAACGTGTTCAAAATTTATTTTTATCTTTGCTTTCAGTGTGAGGTCTCCTCTCTAATTGATCCACATGCCAAACTTAAGACACACAAGTCTCAAGGACTTCCTTCACAAATATCCCACTCTGGAAATGAATGAAGTAAGGATCTAGTGCACACATGCATAGCACTTTTATTTAAACCTTCCTCATCTGATGAAGTCAAAACAAAATTTCACTGGCTTGATTAAAGGCAATCTACGGACTACGTGTCTGCCATACTTCAAGATTCTACCACATACAGCTAAGGTACTAGAGATTTTCAAGATAGCCAAACCAAACAAAAAGCCCATACAGTAAAGCAGCTCTTCTCACTCACTTCCCAATTGAAAGTAGCCGAATTTTTTTTTTTTAGACAGTTTGGAAAAAGTCACTATTTTGGATAAGACTAGATGGGAAAATTTCAGCCTAAAGGGTAAAAATTTTAGGAAGTAATTCATTATACAACCAACACATTTTAAGAAGAAAATAGCTCAAGTTTATGAACCAGCTTTAACAGTGGACTCTAACAATATATTTTGAATGATTTCTCACCACTTTGGTTTTTCAAAACCATCTCTACTAATTTATCTGTCTGTTATGGTGGTGTTGGCATTTTACAAAAACAGACACAATGGCCTATGTATATTACTATCCAGATCACTGTAAGGAGGAGGGAAATGGCTGTTTTCATACCGTTTTATCATGCATGGAATACATTCAGTAGACCTTAAATCTGTTCAGAAAGAATGGCTATTATAAACCACTAAAAATGATTAAGTATACTGGTTGACTGAGAACACAGGGAAGTCACTGTAACCATTATGACCATTACTGCTGATAATTTACATAAACAAATGTGAGCTCTCAATGGAGGTAGCGTCATCTACCAATGAACCCAAACAGAATTCTGATGCAAAAGATTTAATCCCATAGTAGGCAAACATAACTTGAAATGTTTGGTCTCCTTTAACAGTTCAACATACCTATTCCCCGCAGACCTCAAGGTCTGGAAGAACTGTGTGGGTTGGCAGGAGGACATAGCAGACAGGCACAAATGTATACGTCTTTACAAAGAAAAGCTTTATGATTCATTTTTAAAGAGTGTAAACATTCTCATAAAAATGAATTGATCTAATGAAAAAGAAGATGCAAGAAGATATGATTTCAGCCATTCTGATTTCTCAAAGGTTCACCACATTCCAGGAACAATACCTACTTCATCAAAATTTATAGCTGTGCATAAGAATTTTTAACACTGAAAAACAGAAACTCTGTCTGAAAATATGATTGTGACTCAGGAAACAATTTTATATGCAGAGTGTGTGTGCATACAATCCTATATTCCTGCTACATTTATCCTCCTCCTGCAGTAGGCTAGTTGTCATGAGGCTAGCCATAATAGGCAGGGTTGTGCAGGGGAGACGATAGCAAATAAAGAGACAGGTCCCATCCTCCTAGCTACACCCACTAACTCAGCTTCTTTCATACCAGGAAGCAAAGTATTCCCTGCCACTTGTTATGATCAGCAACAGACTGGCCTCATTCCTTGCCCTTTCATCACAGACTTCTCACTCTTCCAGAACCTCCAGATCCAGGGGGCTCCCTTGCTCCTAGCACAGGTGCTATTCTGTGATTTTTCACCCTCCCTTGCCCCCCAGCACTGGTGTCCTTTCGTCCGACCAGATTTGACCTGTATAAAAATGTGAAAGTAGGGGTGGAGGTGGCAGGCAGACTGATTTATTTCAGGCCCTGTATCTCCTAGGGACAAACTTACATATACATATCTAAAGATTTGCAAAGGACGATGGAGTAGGGAACCAAAATGCATTACGATGCTAGGGAGGCAACCTGGGAATGCCAGACATGGTCTAGGAGCAGCACAGTAGGAAAAGTAGGATGAATGGGGAAGCAAGCTAACGTCCCTGTTAATTCAGCCTTTCATCCTAGCTTCTTTTGCTTGTGAACTCTCCCCACTTCAAAACATCTTTGCTCTCCCAGGACAACCAGTCCCTTTCCTTTGAATATTGCCTAAATGCTTCAAACGCTGAAACTAATGAACAGCTTTCCTTCTTACTTTCCTGCAAATTCCATCTTTATCTCAAGTAGTTCTGCAAGTTTGATGTGCTACAAATTATTTTTCATATGCAATGAAAGGATGTGACCCACAATAATCACATCTCTGTGCAGCCTTACCTATGATATTACTACCAACACCTCCGTAATGTTCATATATCATTGTCTTTAAATACTGGCCTAAACATCAGAAGATTCAAAAAGCGAAAATGTCCTTGGAGATGTGTATTTCACTTTATTTCATATCTGTTTGTCTTCTATTTTTAAAGATACTGTAATCCATCATGCATGCAATTGAAATAATTTAACAGTTCCTATTACATCATGAAAAATTAAGGATTTGCAGTTATCTTGTAGACTAGCTTTCCACACTATGCATAGTATGCTATTAACTCCCTGCCCCCAATTGTTTTCCATACTGCTTTTTGTGTTCTGATCTTTGGCAACGTTTCTTTGTACTATAAACCTCCTAAAATAACTCAGTGGAAAAGGTGGTGGTTATATATTTGTAAGCTTCAAGACCAATAGTGCTACTAAATGGGTGCCAGCCTATTGTTCAGCTACTTACAAGAGTAAGCGACAAAATAATCAAACCTCTTCTCTCAGATTTCTCTATCCACAGCACCCATGTAAAAGAGGATTTCTCTTCCCTAGTTCCCTACTTATATATGAAATTGCTTTTCATTGGTTGGAAGCTACCCTCAGTTCTTGAGATCAAGAGAGCAGCCCCACCATGCCTTCTGGTTTACATTCCTTGTTGGAGTAGATCGGAATTGTTAGCAGCACCAGGGAATTCCCTAATCACTACAGGTGGTCAGGTGTCTCTTTTTTGTAATTGCATGACAACGTCATATCTTTCTCCAAACTCCTAGATCGATGTTGACTGGCAGTGTGTCACTTAGGGAAGGAAGGTACACGGGTTTGGGGTTCCCTAGAAGGGAAGACCCCGGAAAGAGTGGGGGTAGTGCAGCAGGACAATTCCCTGAAGAAAGGGCATCATGGTTGGGGAGGGATGTGGCTCCTGATAAAAGTGGTGGAGAACAAAGACAGATAACAGCAGGTGAGATACCGGCTGCAGAAGGCTCTATGGAGGCCGGAAGAGCTAATTCCTGTGTGACAGCAGACTGAACCATGGTGGTGAGTCATGCCTTGGTAACAGCCCTACATATGCAGTATTTAGTCTATACAGAGGTTTTTATTGCAGGTTTTCATCTATGCAGGCCTCATTGGACTAATGAGACAATGAACCTAAATTAACTGAGGAATATTATTAACATTTTACGGTACCTTTTAAAAACCTATCTTTTGGTATCTAAGAATAACAAGAGTTTTGAAAGTTGGGATATTATTCAAGACATTTAAGACACTACTCAAGATAGGCCCAAAGTAGACTACAAAGATTTACAAAGGGAACTCGCAAAGCTGGGTGACTGGGCAACAAAATGGCAGAAGAAATTCAGTGTTGACAAATGTGCATCAACAGTCAAAAGAGCTAACAATATGGGGAATCACTAAAACTGGGATAGATAAACAGAAAATATCTTATTGCTGCTATGCAAATCCATCATACACCCACATCTTGAATACTCTGTACAGATGTGGTTGCCCTATCTCAAGAAAGATATATTGGAAATGGAAAAGGTACAGAAAAAGGCAACAAAAATTATTAGGGATATGAAACAGCTTCTACATGAGAAAAAATTAATAAGACTGGGACTTTTAAGTTTGGAAAAGAGATAACTAAGCAGACATATGATTGAGGTCTATAAATCCATAACTGATACAGGTAAAGTTAATGAGGAAAAGTTATTTACTCCTTTTTGTAACACAGGAATTAGGGGTCACCAGATGAAATTAACAGGCAGCAAGTTTAAAACAAAGGCAATATTTTTTCCACACAACACACTGTGGAACTCTCTGCCAGAGGATGTTGCGAAGGCCATGCCTATAACAGGGTCAAAAAAGGACTAGATAAATCCAAGAATGGGGCAGGAGGGATAGCTCAGTGGTTTGAGCATTGGCATGCTAAATGCAGCGTTGTGAGCTCAATCCTTGAGAAGGCTAGTTAGGGGTCTGGGGCAAATAGATTAAAATACAAAAGGAATTGACAGGGTGGTGCTTGGTCCTGCTGAAAGGGCAGGGGACTGGACTTTATGACCTCTGAAGGTCACTTCCAGCTCTATGAGATAGGTATATCTCCATTAAAGCAATAGTTCCATCAGTGGCTATTAGCCAGGATGGGCAGTGATAACTTTGTTTGACAGAGTCTGGGAGTGGGCAGCAGGGCATGAATCACTTGGTAATTGTCTGTTCTGCTCATTCCCTATGAGACAACTGGCATCGGCTGCTGTCAGAAAACAGGAAATGGGGCTAGATGGACATCTGATCTGATCCAGTATGACCATTCTAATGCTCTTATGTACTGCTTACATAATGCCTGCTAAGTGAGAAAATTAGCTGTGCCAGCCAGGCTAGCATCTGTTCAATGGTGAGTGTATCATATTCTGCAATGCAAACAAAACATTTTGTAATTGAGTCACTTCTGGACAGAATTTGTTCCAGTCTTCAAATAGAAAGATAATTTACATCCAAAATTTGGAACAAGCATGTATTTAGAGGGGAGAAAAATATGTCAGTTGACTAAACTATTGTAACGTATCTATATACATACATTACTGATGGAAGAATCTCAAAAGTTTCATTTCAGAGAAAACAAATTTTGTGAAATGTAAAACATTTTTTTCACACCGCAGCAGTTTAGTCATTGTCTTCATACATGTGTGTTTTATAAGAAAAAAAACAATAGTTCAAACTTCACATTAAAAAAACCACAGACACTACATCAGAGAGGCCAAAGGAGGTTGGAAATCCTCACGAATTTCTTATGGGAGAGAGAACTGAGCTTTCCTTAATGTTTTCCTTTTTTAAAAAAATAAACTGAAACTTGACGGATACTTAACTAAAGCTGACAGTACAGCCTACTGGAAAAATGTATTAGCATTTAAACAGCACCATATTTGGTTTGATATTATCAGCCAATCTGTAAATGGTAACTGAGACTTGTGGGCATTGTTCCCCCAGCTAAGACATTTTTGCAATATGTTTTGATGTTGGATATTAGACCCCATTTTCTTAGAAAAGAGGTAAATTATCCTTATAAATTTTATATGAAGTTGAAAAGATAATAGCATGGAATATAATTCTACTTAAAAGTACCAAAAGGAGTTAGTTACGTACTCCAGATATAACAAAATGTTGCCAGACCTAACCTGCTAACATTATATCTACAAAATCCTAACATTGACATCGTCAGATGAAAGGATTATGTTTAATGTTGTGCTTCCCAGAAATTTAGCTTACCTATAGTCCCCCTGTTTACCATTACTTAGATGGCCCTGTAATTTTTTTATATTTGAAAGCACTAAGATATTTCCTGCATTTTACATTTAAAGATAAACATATTAGGAAAGTTAGTAAAAATCTCATAGAATTTTCTTAAGAGTAGGGGTCTTAGACACTCTCTTCCGTCTAAATTCAAATTGGGTTAATTAAATTCTGATTATGCTACTCTATATAGGTTTCTAAACTGTGCTCATCGCCATAATATTTCATCATTTAATTGAGGCACTAACATCCCTGAACTTCAGCTGTATATTCTCTCTCTATGGCTACGTCTACACTAGCCCAAATCTTCAAAATGGCCATGCAAATACATACTCAGCACCTCATTAGCATGCCGGCAGCCGCGGCTCTTCGAAATTGCCACTTTTCGCTGCTGCGCAGCTCGTCCACACAGGGCTCCTTTTCGAAAGGACGCCTCCAACTTCGAAATCCCCTTATTCCTATCTGCTCATAGGAATAAGGGGATTTCGAAGATCCCGTGGTCCTTTAGAAAAAGGACCCCTGTCCGGACGAGCCATGCAGCAGTGAAAAGCAGCAATTTCGAAGAGCCGCAGCCGACAGCATGCTAATGAGGTGCTGAATATGTATTTTAGCGCCACATTAGTAATCTTCAAAATGGCTATTTGCATGGCCATTTCGAAGATTTGGGCTAGTGTAGACATGGCCTATATGTATATGTTTACACAGCCTCTTGAAATATTTTAGATTGAAAACTAGTACTCATATTTATGCAAAATTAATTAACATTCAGCTCTTTGGGATGCAGTCACAAGAATCTAGATAAATTACTGCTTCATTGCTATAGGTTATATTTTTAAATAATTCAAAAAATAGTTCACGTTATACATCAACATAAAAGAACTGAAGTGAACATTGTGTATGACATTTAAAACATTCCAATGGCTGTGACTTCTGGTGGGCTATTTCTCGTGTTCATTTTATTTTGTGTGGACTTTATTAAAAAATGCAGTGTACTTATCATGGGTATGGCCAAGTTTCCCAGGATCCCATACAGATTGTTTATAGCCACCTGTCCTGTCTCTTGGTGTCCTGTGCTGCTATTTAGCTGTAATTTACCCCAAATGTCTTCTAAGAGTCCAATAAGTGGTGGAAGTGTTGGTAATGTGCTAGACAATATTGACCTTCCATGGGTCCAGCAAATTCTTTTGTTTGGCATAGGTCAGATCCTGATGGTGCTAGACTACAGGGGTTCAGACTGGACTGCTATCCTGTTACAAAGAGATCTTTTTGCTGTGTGGTACCTGTGTTGGTAAAAGCAAATCTGAACATTTGAGTGACTTTCAGTATGTGCAGTTTTTGTTCATAGACACGTGCTGGTTCACTCACATTAGTGTTCATGGAACTTTGTGTGCATCCATCAACATTTTTACCATAATGTTGCCTAACTCCGCTCAAAGCCGCAGTCACTAGAACAGGGGTCTGCAACCGAAATAGCAAGAAGAGCGAATTTTTTTTCAAATTCAGTTACAAAATCAATACTTCAAGAGCCGCAATGCACGTGAATACGAGACGGTCCTTAATAAATAACAGCAAACCGTACTTTTTGTGATCCCTATTTTAAGAACAGTGCACACACAATGATTTGTACCAGTCAGGAAGTTATGTTACCCACATCACCAGGCTTCACTTGCTTCAGCCCCCAAATCCACCCTCCTACCCCCGAGCTTTACCTCTCATCCCACAAACCACTCCCTTACCCCCAGGCTTAAACCCTATTGGCCCCAAACCAGTCCCCCCATCCCCATGATGTACCTGCCTGAGATGAGCGTCTCTCCCGCTGCTCACCCCTGCCACTTGGTTGTTTATTTTAGAGCTGTTGTAAGTGACCAGTTTCAGCTGGGAGAAGCTGAATACCCAGGGTGGGGGGTAGATACCCTGTAGTGCCCCGCGGCGGAAGGGAGTCACAGCGCAGGGTGCGCACCCTGGGCTGGACACAACCGCGGCAAGCAGTGAAATTCAGCCCCATGTGTGCTGGTTTGAGCGTGGTGGGAGGTTCGAGCAGCCCTTCACATTGGACAGTAGCTCCTGCAGGACTGGGAGGAAGTGCCCTCTCGCCCTCCCTCTGCTGGCCAGCAACTGCCCACTCTCCTCCTCCTCTTCCCCAGAGCAGTTCCTGCAGGGCAGGCTCGGCCACTCCTCCCCCAACTCTCCTTTCCCCTGCATGCAGCATGCTGATGGCTGATGGCTCTCTCTTCCGGGGCTCCCTCCCACCACTGACTCCACTTGGGCTCCAGAGGCTGCCACCTCTTAAACAAAAAAACCTCCAGCACATTTTAACAGTGGACTTTGTTTAAGCACCAGCAGCCTCCAAAGCCGCAAGTGGAGTCAGCAGCAGCACTTGGAGCCTCAAGCGTCTCCTTCAAGAACTGCAAGTGGCTTCTTTAAGAGCTGCAAGTCGCCCCAGAGCCGCAGATTGCCAACCCCTGCACTAGAACAATAACTATATGTGCTTTGTCTATGCTAGTATTTCCAATGTAACGACGAGAAGTACAAATTTTATGGTGAAAAATACGGTGAAGAAAACACAATAGGATCAGATCCATATAGAGACATGTTGATTGGTGCCCTCAAGTAAACTTTACAAGTTGAGATGCTGACACAAACAATGAATAATTACTCTGTTTGCATTGTTAGAAGCAGAGAATTTGGGGGACTTTGTATGGTTTACCACGTATGCGCAGTAGGTTTCAAATTAATCAATAATCCCCTTTTGTCAATAAGATTTTAGCCACATTTTATGATGATGACCTATGATTCTGCTATACTGTCATGAAATACTAATTTATAGGTTTAATAGAACATTTTAAGATGTGAGTCTGTAATTTGAAAAGTAAACTATGATTACTGCATCTACAGTATCTTTGAAGAATTCAGGAAACCCACATCCATTAGATGATATATATATAGCAATAATGTCTAACTGGAAAAGATTGTTATTGTCACTTACTTGTTGAGTTCATGGCTATTCAGTTATTGTAAAATTTGCTGAGATGGTTTTTGTAGGTAAATTCCATGTAACACCACAGTTTATTAGGATCTTTCCACTATCTTTTGAAAATCACGAAGGCTCTGATCTTCAAACATATGTAGGGCCGTGTCTACACGAGCCCCAAACTTCAAAATGGCCATGCAAATGGCCATTTTGAAGTTTACTACTGAAGCGCTGAAATACATATTCAGCGCTTCATTAGCATGCGGGCGGCAGCCACACTTTGAAATTGACGCAGCTTGCCGCCGCGCATCTCGTCCTGATGGGGCTCCTTTTCGAAAGGACCCCGCCTACTTTGAAGTCCCCTTATTCCCATCAGCTCATGGGAATAAGGGGACTTTGAAGTAGGCGGGGTCCTTTCAAAAAGGAGCCCCATCGGGACGAGACGCACGGCGGCAAGCCGCGGCAATTTCGAAGTGCGGCTGCTGCCCGCATGCTAATGAAGCACTGAATATGTATTTCAGCGCTTCATTAGTAAACTTCAAAATGGCCATTTGCATGGCCATTTTGAAGTTTGGGGCTCGTGTAGACATAGCCTAAGTGTCTAAAGCCATATCTGTATTACCTGGAAGATCGGCCCTGAGCATATAATACATTTCCATATAATACAATTACCACCATATAATATGTTTCTGGTGGAGATGCATGAAATTGACCTATAAGGGTCAGCAGTCAACCCCTGTACTCCTTGCTAGCACAAGGAGTAAGGGAGATCAATTGGAGAAACTCTCTCATTGGCCTTCCTTAGTGAGGACGGCCAGACAAGTCAACTGCAGATTAGTCAACCCTAGCCGTGCAATTGCAAAAGCTAGAATTGCTTATCTCTAATCGACTTTAAAAAGGTCGTAGAGCAGTTTTTAAACTAAGAGATGGGGGAAAGTTGATTGGTGCAGAGGAGCATGTGGATCTGACAAACTCCTCTTAGAGGAGAATCCACCTATAGAGATACTCTAGGCTTTAGTGAAAAAGAGAGGAGGGGAAATATCAAACAATCATGTATAAAAAAATCTAATACATCCGGGATGGGAAGACAAATAAGCAGAGGCAAATCTTTAAAATGCTTCTACACAAATGCTAGAAGTCTGACTAATAAGATGGGCGAACTAGAGTACCTTGTATTAAAGGAGGAAATTGACATAATAGGCATCATGGAAACCTGGTGGAATGAAGACAATGTATGGGACACAATCGTACCAGGATATAAAATATATTGGAAGGATGGAATGGGCCGTGTGGGTGGCGGAGTGGCACTGTATGTGAAAGATCATGCAGAATCAAATGAAATAAGAATCTTAAATGAATCAAAATGTTCCCTAGAATCACTATGGACAGTAATTCCAAGCTCCACTAAGAATATAGCAGTACGGATATATTATCGCGCACCTGATCAGGACAGTGATAGTGATGTTGAAATGCTAAGGGAGATTAGAGAGGCTACCAAAATAAAACTCACTAGTAATGGGGGATTTCAATTATCCCCATATTGACTGGGTACATGTCACAACAGGACGAGATGCAGAATAAGATTTCCTGATGCCGTTAATGACTGCTTCTTGGAGCAGCTGGTATGGGAACCCACAAGGGGAGGGGAAATTCTAGATTTAGTACTGAGTAGAGCGCAGGATCTGGTCCACGAGATCACTATTACAGGACCGCTTGGGAATAGTGATCATAGGCCGTGTCTAAACTAGCCAAAAACTTCGAAATGGCCATGCAAATGGCCATTTCGAAGTTTACTAATGAAGCGCTGAAATACATATTCAGCGCCTCATTAGCATGCAGGCGGCCGTGGCACTTCGAAATTGACGCGGCTCATCCAGACGGGGCTCCTTTTCGAAAGGACCCCGCCTACTTCGAAGTCCCGTTATTCCCATCTGCTCATAGGAATAAGGGGACTTCGAAGTAGCCGGGGTCCTTTTGAAAAGGGGCCCCATCCGGACGAACCGCGTCAATTTCGAAGTGCCATGGCCACCTGCATGCTAATGAGGCGCTGAATATGTACTGCAGCGCTTTGTTAGTAAACTTCGAAATGGTCATTTGCATGGCAATTTCTAAGTTTCTGGCTAGTGTAGATGTAGCCATAATGTAATAACATTTAATATTCCTGTGGTGGGAAGAACACCTCAGCAGTACAACACTCTGGCATTTAGTTTCAAAAGGGGGAATTATGCAAAAATGAGGTGGTTAGTTAAACAGAAATTAAAAGCCAGAGTGACTAGAACAAAAACCCTGCAAGCTGCATGGAACCTTCTCAAGGACACTATAATAGAGGCCCAAATTAAATGTATATCCCAAATTAAAAAACATACTAAGAGACCGAAAAAGACCCACCATGGGTTAACACCCATGTAAAACAAGCAGTGAGGGATAAGGCATCTTTCAAGGAGAGGAAGGCAAATCCTAGTGAGGTAAATAGAAAGGAACATAAACACTACCAAATTAAGTGTAAAACTGTAATAAGGAAAGCCAAAAAAGATTTTGAGGAACAGCTAGCTAAAAGCTCAAAAAGTAATAACAAAATGTTTTTTAAATACATTAGAAGCAGGAAGCCTGCTAAAAAAAACGGTGGGTCCCCTAGACAATACAAATACAAAAGGAGCAATCAAGGATGATAAAGCCATTGCAGAGAGACTAAATGATTTCTTTGCTTCAGTCTTCATGGCTGAGCCTGTTGGGGAGATTCCCAAACCTGCACCGTTTTTTGTGGGAAATGAAACTGAGGAACTGTCCCGGATTGAAGTTTCATTAGAGGAGGTTTTGGAACACATAGATAAACTTAATGTTAACAAATCACCGGGACCAGATGGCATTCATCCAACGGTTCTGAAAGAACTCAAATGGGAAATTCCAGAGCTATTAACACTAGTTTGTAACCTGTCCTTTGGATCAGCTTCCGTACCTAATGACTGGAAGATAGCTAATGTGACACTGATATTTAAAAAGGGCTCTAGAGGTGGCCCTGCCAATTACAGTCCTGCAAGTTTAACGTCAGTTCCGGGCAAACTAGTTGAAACAATAGTAAAGAATAAAATTGTCAGGCATGTAGAAGAACATAATTTGATGGGCAAAAGTCAACATGATTTCTGCAGAGGGAAATCATGTCTTACTAATCTGTTAGAGTTCTTTGAAGGAGTTAACAAACATGCAGACAGGGGAGAGCCAGTGGATATAGTATACTTAGATTTCCAGAAAGCCTTTGACAAGGTACTTCATCAAAAGTTCTTGTTTCAATTAAGTTGCCATGGGATAAGAGGGAAGGTCCTTTCATGGACTGAGCACTGGTTAAAAGACAGGAAGCAGAGGGTAGGTATAAATGGTAAATTTTTTGAATGAAGAGGGGTAACTAGTGGCGTCCCCCAAGGGTCAGTCCTAGGACCAATCTTGGTCAATTTATTCATAAATGATCTGGAGAATGGGGGTGAGCAGTGAGGTGGCAAAGTCTGCAGATGACACTAAACTGTTCAAGATAGTAAAGACAAAGGCAGACTGTGAAGAACTTCAAACAGATCTCATCAAACTGAGTGACTGGGCAACCAAATGGCAAATGAAATGTTATGTGGATAAGTGTAAAGTAATGCACATTGGAAAAAAAAAACCCAACTATACTTACAATATGATGGGGCCTAATTTAGCTACAACTAATCAGGAAAGAGATCTTGGAGTTATTGTGGATAGTTCCTTGAAAACATCCACACAGTGTGCAGGGGCAGTCAAAAAGGCAAATAGGATGTTAGGTATTATTTAAAAAGGGATAGAAAATAAGACAAGGAGTATCTTACTGCCCCTATATAAACCTATGGTACGCCCACATCTTGAATACTGTGTACAGATGTGGCTTCCTCACCTAAAAAAAGATATCCTGGCAATAGAAAAGGTTCAGAAAAGGGCAACTAGAATGATTAGGGGCTTGGAACGGGTCCCGTATGAGGAGAGGCTAAAAAGATTGGGACTTTTCAGTTTAGAAAAGAGGAGGCTGAGGGGGAACATGACAGAGGTATATAAAATTATGACAGGTGTGGAGAGGGTGAATAAGGAGAAGTTATTTACTTGTGCCCATAATACAAGAACTAGAGGACACCAAATGAAATTAATAGGTAGCAGATTTAAAACTAATAAAAGAAAGTTCTTCTTCACTCAGCGCATAGTTAACTTGCGGAACTCCTTTCCAGAGGAGACTGTGAAGGCTAGGGCTATAACAGAATTTAAGAAAGAGCTAGATAAAGTCATGGAGGTTAGGTCCATAAAAGGCTATTAGCCAAGGATAGGAATGGCGTCCCTGGCCTCTGATTGTCAGAGGCTGGAGATGGATGGCAGGAGACAAATCACTTGATCATTGTCTTTGGTCCATCCCCTCTGGGGCACCTGGCACTGGCCACTGTTGGCAGACAGGCTACTGGTCCGGATGGACCTTTGGTCTGACCCAGTACGGCCATTCTTATGTTCTTATGACTTACCTACCTAGTGTAGACCAAGCCTAGCTACCACTGCAATCGGTCAGACACTTAAATACTTTTGGAGATCTGGGCACGAGTCTTTCATTTTATCTAATTTCTTTAATGGCAGGCAAATCATTTAAGGTATTAATTATACCATGGTGCTTCAGAGATATAGCTGGCTTATGTTTTAAAGATATACAGTCTCTCTTCCATAAACATTTATTTCTGTGGCTCATTTTTATTTCCAAGGCATTCAGATTCATGACTTTCATAAGCTTACCATACTCTCACACATCCACAGATATGTCAGCTCCATTAGACGTTACTGTCATTGAAGTCAATGGGAATTTTGCCTTTGCTTTCAACGGGAGCAGAATTACTACCTTTGAGCCATGCCACCTCCCATCCCCAATCTTCAAGAGAAGGGACCAGTGTGCTGCTGAAAGCATCATATTTCTACTTGAAAATATGTGATCTTAGTAGGGGAGAGTGCCAGGGAGCATGATTGTTGCCCTGCTTTATTCTTCCTCACTCCACACCGAAATCCAATGAATCACTGACCCTCCAAAACTCCAACAGCAGAGCTCCCACAAGACTGCAGGATTTAAAGCAATGATGTGCAGAGGTGGCATTCCCACCTTCCCTTATCTGAGCAGCCGAAGAGCTAGCTGGAGCAGTGTCGTTTTCACTTGTGGAAGGTGAGGGGAAAAATTTGGCCTCTGATTGTAAGCTCCATAGTCAGGAAGATATCCTTCTCTGAGTCTTGTAAAATTTAAAAAAAAAAAAACTGTTTAAAATTAATAATTTTTGTTTCCACTGCAATGTAGCCAAAATGCCAGATGGATTTACATAGTCTTCAGAATTCCCACTCACTATTTCTGTTACTACAACTTACCGTGGAGGTCAATAGTAGACGGTATTTGTTCTGTGACCATATAATACATTTAAAAACTTTTAATGAACATTAATATGGCACAATTTCAGCATAATGAGATGATACATTTATCACCATGAGTTGATACAGATAGGACTAATGTTATCTCTGGTCAAAAATTCCCCATTGAAACTGAATGTTGACAGAAAATTGAGTTTTCAACCAAATATGATTCTTCACAAGAAGCGTCTACTTTCTTTGTAAAATTCTCATATTTTGTCAAAAAGATCAACAATGTTTAGATTTTGGCCAAAACCTGAAATATGTAAGTTCAAAATGGGGTTGCGGTGCTTCGTGGAAATTTTAATTTGGGTGCCTCTATGTGCACAGGGGTCTCTGGCCAGACTACATCTCCCAAGGTGGACTTGGCCAGGGACTCCCTACTATACTTCTTCTCTTCACTAGGAGGGCAGAAAGGAGGGTTTTGAATCCGGCTAAAGTATCTGGTTTAAGCAATGCTGCAAACCTGTAGCTTGCAGTAATTTCAGTATATAAGTTATGGATAAACTGTACCTCTGAATCCTGAATGCTCTCACAAACTTTCTGATGTTTTAAGAATGTGCATTACATTACAAGGAGAATTGTTTTAAGGAATATCAATCATCTGGGCATTTTCATTAGCAAAAAAACCCAGAATCTTGGGTACACCTAAATTTTTATTTAAATTTGACTCTGTCTCCATTTAAATCCAGTTAACTATCTGTCCTCTTAGTCACAAGCTTTTCCTATTTCCTATTTCTAAATTGTACTCCAGAACACTTGAATTTTGTTGTATAGAATAGAAATATATTGTAAAAGACTTCAGCCTTTTTCGTGTTCCTCTGAATTATTTTTAACAGCTTTGTAAGATTGTGAGTTACGTACAGGATTCAAAAGCCGTCACTCTTCAACAACTGGATTATGTGTTTCCTCTTGTCATAAAGCAAGAGCAATACACTGTGTATAGTGACTTACTGAAAGACAGGCATTAGTTTTTCAGCAAAAATTACTTGTGGGAGTAGAGAAAATATGGTTTATATGATAAAGATTTGTGTGGCAGAATGTGGGTTTTAGCTTTGTCTTGAAATAGCCTGGAAAGCTGGGCTGTCATTTTGAGGTTACATTCAGCTTCCCTTTGGAAGAAAGTAAAAGTATTGTGATTTGGAGCTTTTGAGGGTAGGAAAGAAATGAGGAATCATGAAAAAATGCAAAATATGATTTCATATTTTGCATGTTGTAGCAATGTTGGCCTTAGGATATTAGAAACAAAGTGGGTGAGGCAATATTGTTTATAGGACCAAAGAAGTTGAACATAAATACAGATCCAAACATGCTAATCAGCTCTGCAGAAAAACTGTGGAACCCCTCACTGTAATTAGCACACTGCAGAAGGGACCATCTCAAACAGGATATTACCATGTGCTCTCACGCATCGGAAAAAAAATCAGGAATTGTGCCTCAAAATCATGTGAGAAATTCAAAACAATCCTAAAACAAAACAAAAAAACCCTGATGACAGCCATCCAACAGTAAAGCAACTGGTCCAACAGAAAATATTTCCTCACTTGTCTCTCTCATAGGATTTGATATATACATTTATGTGGGCATGCATAACACAATGAATTTAAACTAACATTGCAACACAATATAACAAACACAATGAATTTAAACTAACATTGCAAAGCTGTTCCCAATGCAAAAATATTATAAAAGCTGTGAAAAAATCCACCTTACAAAGCTGTTGATGCCAAAATACAAGCTTTCCAAAAACCACTTAGATGCCCATTTCATATCACCAGCAACTGCGATCTCATTGGGTAGAAGAGTTGCAAGAAATCCCTTGTATTAACTTCTGCCAAACATCCTAACTTGATAGAATACAACTTTTTTTTAATACTGCAGCAAATGAAATAAAACCTCCTGCCTTATCTCAGGCTGCACATGGTCCTTTTTTAATTTATACAGGCCTCAAAACTGACAAGACAGATACCAATCTGGTTTCTCATAATTATTTTAAGATAAAATTCAAGCATATGGCTTATCTTATGCTATCTGTGGTGTATCACAGACAGGCTGATGCAATGTGAACTCAGTTCTAACTCTCAATTTATGATTGTTTTCATTCAGCTAAATTTAGACACACACCAAATGGAGGACTTCTTTATTACTCTCATACAGAATCATCTGCAGCCTTAAAATAACTGTTTGACTCCCCCCCATCCTTGTAAATAAAACAGTGTACGTATTTAGGGTACTCTTTATACTTGTATATTTGTAATATGGCTTTGCTTGAATCCCGCAACAGGCCACTTAAGCTGCAGGTCACATAGCTTGCAGGCATAAGCTATGAAGATGAGTGGAGGTATTCTTATCTCCCCTTCACACGCTTTCCTCTCATAACTCTGTCTCTCTTCCCCTTTCACATTCACCACTTTTGCCCACTTTCAGTTCTTCTCCCTTAACCAATTTATAGAAATGGAACTGCTAATGTAGCTCATTAGAATACCGTAAGGAAAAGCTTTAGAATACAAAAACATTACAGGGGACACAAAAACCATCTTACTGGCACTCCTGGATTATGAATACAGTCACTTTCATAAATATTTCACTTATTCACTTTAAAATACACTTTAAAAAGCCACTGCAGTCCCCAAATTCAGAGAGCCTTTTTCTGGTAGACGAATTAAAAGAAAGAGAAAATGAAAAAATTTTGTCATGATGGTGGAATATTCTGCAAGACAGGTGATGGAAACTACAAGGAAATAATCAAATGTTTTTACTACATCATGTTGATTTTTTCCTTTTCCTTAAATAGATCTCCACAAATTAATTCAAAATGTAGAAGAGGTCCAATGATCTTGATTTAAATTAAAGTTTTGTACGGTAGTGCAGCTGGTCTTGGGCACATGGAGCTCATTTGCATCCTCAATGGAATACCTGTAAGGGAACATCACCCCAAAAAGCAGCAACGGGACAATCAACTGTTGTTTGACAAGGACACAGGACTTTATATTCATTCTTTATAAATAAACAGGATTGCATTAAAGGCATAGTTGAGTCCATCATCGATTCCTCCCCATAATGGAATAACTCACAAGTCTCTCAATAATGGCTAAGTCCATGATGAAAAACCGGGTAACAGTATATTTTAGATAAACATGAGCAACTGGTAAGTCACTCTGACAGCATAATGTAAATATGTTTTATGAAGACTAGTATGCCCAGTCTGCCTAAACAAGATTAATACACTAATCTGCCACTCTTGGGTGATGAGAAACTGTTAGCAAACTGGCTCATATTTTAACATTTACTGAATGTTGCTGAAAATAACAGCTCATCTGATGCAAAATGTACTTTCCAGATAAGTAAAATATACTCAGTGTTTCTTGGCAATAGTTTACTGGAGCCTTATCCACAACTTCCTGTCTATGTAGCCAAAAATCTCAAAGGAATATGGCCTCACTGTACCAGCTGGATTTAAGCTTTATCTTCAAATACTGTACCTCAGTATTTACATTTGAGTGTTTTGTTTGGAAAGAATGTTGCAGATTACAGAGTGTTATAAAAATTTGACTCCTCTGATCTAATAGACCAAAAGTTTTAAATGGTCAAAGTAAAGACCAGATCTATTTGTAAAACAGTAATTTGCAAAATACCCACAGTTGTCACATTTTGGACAAATTTATCATATCTACAAATAAAAATATCTACGTTTTATTTATGCATTCTATCTCAAATGCATCTCCAAATGACAATGTAAATATTATAGTAAGCTAAATTTAGTTTTCTTCTGTTTTCCCATACATAACAGTAATTCCATTTTCCCCCACTTCTCATTACTAATTGCTGGGTCTACACGTGAGTGCCCTTTCGAAAGGGCGAAAATCGAAGTTTGGTGGTCGAAATAGCAGCCATCGAAAGGGAGCACCTGCTGCCATTATCAGATCAGCATTTTGATCTGCTCTTTTGAAGTGCCGCGGCAGGTCTTTCAAAAGAGAGTGTCCACATGGCTCCAAGCTCTCTTTTGAAAGAAGGGAGGCAGGAAACGCCATGGACAGGGTCCATGCTCGACAAGCCCTTCCTGAGTCGCAGCCAGCCACCCCCTTTAAAGGGCCCCTCCATCCACCCTGCACTCTGTACGAGCCGAGTGCTGCCCAGCCCTTCCCAGCCTGGCAGAGCCCACCCATGCCCACGATGGAGGCACAGCGACAGCTCCTGCAGGAGGACACCCTCATTATGGACAGCCTGCTCTCAGTGCTGTGCACCCCCACCGCAGCTGCACCCGATCCCATCGTGTGGCTGGGTGGTCCCCCTGGGGCCGTGGGGCTCCCCCACCCGGGGCACCGAGAGGCACCCCCTCAGGTGCCCCAACACCCCTGGACCCACCCCAGGAGCACCAACTGGTGGGAGCGCGTGGTGCTGGGGGAGTGGGGTGAGGAAAGGTGGCTCTGGAACTTCCGCATGTCCAGACAGACCTTCGACGAGATTTGCCACTGGCTCACTATTGCACTCTGGCACCAGGACACCTGCGTGCAGCCAGCCCTCACCCTGGGGAAGTGGGTCGCGATTGCCATCTGGAAGCTGGCCACCCCGGACTCCTACCGCTCTGTGGGACAGCAGTTTGGGGTGGGCAAGGCCACCATCAGGGCTGTACTTATGGAGGTAAGGTGGGGCTGGAACATGCATCCCCCATGGGTGTGGGGGGGCTGGGGCGAGGGGAACCCACAGCTGCAAGGGGCCGAATGGGAGGGGGGCAGGCGGCTGCACAGGGTGGAGGATGGATGAGAGGGGGGCAGAATGGGCTCGAGGCAGGGGGGAGACAGCCTGCCACCTGCACTAGAACACATTCTCCCCCCACCCCACCCCCGACAGGTAGTCAGAGCCATCAACGCGATGCTGCTCCATAGGGTCGTCTGCCTGGGGGATCTGGACACCATCGCCGGCGTCCAGGACCTGGACTTTCCAAACTGCATCGGTGCTTTGGACGGCGCACACATCCCCATCTGCGCCCCGCCACACAGCGCCAGCCAGTATGTCAACAGGAAGGGCTGCCATTTGGTGGTGCTCCAGGCCCTGGTGGATGTGAGGGGCCAGTTCACCACCATCTGTGTGGGCTGGGCCAGTGGCACTTGTGATGCCCAGGTCTTCCGGAACTCCGGCCTCTGCCAGCACATGGGGGCCGGCACCTTCATCCCCCAGCGGTAGGTCCTGGTGGCGGAAGATGTCACCATGCCGCTCTACATGGTGGCAGATGCGGCACACCCCCTGCAGCCCGGGCTCATGAGGCTGTACATGGGACACCTTGACCCCTCCTGGGAGGCATTCAATCAGCACCTCAGCCACACCTGTAATGTTGTGGAATGGGCCTTTGGGCACCAAAAGGGGCAGTGGAGGTGCCTCCACATGTGGCTGGAGGTCAGGGTCCTCAACGTGCCCCAGGTGGTGGGTGCCTGTTGCGTCCTCCACAATGTTGTGGAGGAAAAGTGGGATGCCTATGCCCCTGGGGGGGGGGCCCCTCTGGCCGGCGCCGGCTATGAGCAGCCGGGCAGCGCCCCCATCCGCCAGGCCCACCGGGACAGCCACTGTATCAGGGATGCCCTCAGGCAGGCCTTTGCCGACGCCCACCTCTGACCCACATGCACATCCACATCCCACGCACAGCTGCCACCCACAGTCCCTGCCCCCCACGCCTCCACCAGCACCGCTCCCACACCTCCATCACCCACCATTCCCCTGAGGAGCACAGCACGGCGTGGTGAACATTAAAATAAACATTTACCTGCACTATTCGTGTTAACAATGTACAGGGGGTGGGAGCCTAACTTAGAGGGGAGAGGGCAGCTCATTCCAGGGCAGGGGTGGTTGGCCGCAAGCCCCATCACTCCCTAGAGCCCCTGCCCCCCAGGGTACAGGGTCCCTGGTGGGGCGGAGAGGGTGTGGGGAGCACTGGCAGGTAATGCCAGTGAGTTGGCCTGGTGGGGGGGAAGGGTGCGGGTTCAGTGGGGGCGGAGGATGCAGGCTCAGTGGGGGGGCGGTCAGGAGGTGGGCAGTGTTGGCCACATGGCCCTGAAGGGTGTGGCCAATGCCCTTCAGGGTGGTCAGCAGCCTCTCCCAGGATGCCCTCCACCACTCCATGTTGGCCTGGGCGAGCCACAGGTGCTGTTCAGCCACCTCGCCCTGGTGCTGGCTGGCTGGCTGGGTTCTCCTTGGCCCGGCGGGGGGCCCTCTGGCCATGGCTCCAATGGCACTCTGTGTGGGGTGGCGTCTGGGTGCCTTCGAGGGCTGCGGGGGGCTCTTGGGGATGAGGGACGGTGCAGGGCTCTCCCAGCCCACGGATGGTGTGGCTGCGTGGAGAGGAGGACAGCATGTCAGTAATGTGCCCTGGATGGAGAGGACCCAGCTGGGGCCCACCTGCCCGAGCCCGCCCCACGGGGCCCCTGCCACCGCCAAAGGACACTGACACCCCAAGGGGCACCAACTCACACCCCACAGGCTCGGCCTCCCAGCCTGGGGGTGCATCCAGGGGTCTCTCATGCAGGAGGCCCTTCCTGGCCTGCGGTGTGCAGGTCCCAGGAGCTGTCCAGCACTGACCAGCCGTTGCCCCTGTGCGGCTTGCGGTGTTGTCCACTGAAGGCAGATGCTGGGCATCACTGGTGGGCCACTGCAGGGTGCTGCATCCCATGTGGAGGGGTGGCCTGTGTGTGGCCCAGGACCACCGGTCCTGAGTGCAGGCGACTAGCCGTTGCATCACCCCCACCCTGTGGAGCAGGTGTGCGTCCCTCCCTGTACGTACTGAAGGGTCCCTCAGCAACATCTGGGGATGTCTGGCTCCCTGTCACCTGGCTGGAGGAGCGGGAGGGGAGGACGATGGAGAGGTCCCTCTCCTCACTTGACCACTCCGTGGTCCCCTCACCCTCCTGGGTCCCTGGTCCAGGCTGCTCCTCCTCCTCCGGCTGCAGCTCTTCGGCTGAGGTGAGCAGGAACGATGGAGGTGGGGAGCTGTCCTGGGGCCCCAGGATGCCCTGGAGCTCCCAAAAGAAGGGGCATGTGGCTGGAGCAGCTGGCCTGGTCCCTGGCCCGGGCAAAACCCTGCCACAGCTCCTTGACCTTGGAGCATACCTGCTTCGTGGTACACTCCAGGTGGCCAAAGGCAGCGGTATTGCACCGCTTGAACCCCTTCTCATGCAGGACCTCCTCCTCGTTCCACAGGCCAAGGAGGTCCTGCAGCTCCCGCTCCATCCAGAAGGGGGTCATTTTTTTTCTCCCTCTGGGCCCCCTGCAGGGCCTCGGACGGGGGGCTGTGGGGCTCGTGGGGGGGCTGGCTGCTGGCCATGCTGAAGCGCTGGAGCGTGGGGCTGGAGCACATGCAGCGGCTGCCCCTAGCACACTCTCAGCTTCTGCCACAGGTTTCCTGTGTGCGTGCAGCTTTAAGGCAGCTGAACACAGGGCCCATAGATCCCCGCTGCTGCCAACTGGAGCAGCCCCAGGCTCCAGCTGACCGGCACCATGGTGGACCCGTATTTCAAAAAACTGGAGTGTGGAACACCTACACGTGTACTCTTTCAATTTAGTATTTCAAAAGGGGCTGATCTTCCTGATCTGGGATCGGGGTCAGATTTCAACATCTGCACCCCATTATTTCGATTTCGCTTCAAAAGACGGCGTTACACGTGTGGACGCTCCTCCTGCTCTTTCGAAAAAGGGCCGCTTCTTTCGATGTTTGGCCATGTGTAGACACAGCTAATATGTTCTATAAAATAAAAAAACCTATCCGTATTACCAATGGCTCTCACAAAAGGCTGCAAGCTAAAGACACGATTTTCACTTCAGCCAACTTAGTCCGCAACATTTTTTCGAAACTTTCACTGAATGCTACCTCCCAGACTTAGATTAAGATTCTTTACATTTTGAAAATGTGTCTAGACATAGCAAGCTTCCCCCCATTCACCAGCTGTATCAACAGCCACCACAAACCCCGAGGCAAGGTGGGAGGGGGGCCCAGCTCTATGCCCCAGAAGGAGCAGGGTCAATGTCAAAAGAGGTGGAGCCTAGGGTAGTCAGCCCTTAGCGCCGCCCAGACTGCAGCAGTATTCCGCTACCCTCTAGGCATTTAGAATAGCAGAGCTGCACTGCTATGGCACTTCAAAGGGGCACAGAGCTCTAACCGTTGCCAAAGTACCAGCAGAAGTGACTGCAGCTCTGGGCCCCAGAGCAATTGCCCCCTTTGAGCCAACCCTCCCCCCCCACTGCTGGGCCTACTAGCAAGAGTATTAATCACCATCTTGAATTCACTTCTTTTTATCGATGCAGCTGACCTAGAAACACTAAGGTGATGCTCTTCTTTACACTTGTACAGAAAAAGGGAGTAATTCCATTGATGTCAATTTTACACAACGGTGGTTTAACAACAGTCTAGCCCTAATTACACAGAATATTTTAAATCATCTGAAGTTCATTATATAACCATATGCTTTCTATATTGTATAGTCACACACTGTAATATTTTTCTTAAGATAAGCGTGTAAATAAGGTCCAGCTAATCATAGACTCATACTTCATTTACTTCATTGTCGTTTTCACCTCATACCCTTTCATTATCTTTACGATTTTATTTCCCTTTATTGTGGTACAATTTGTTGAAGTACCAATATTGCATAAGCATTTTTGCACTTCAAAGACAACATACAAGTCAACACTAGAAGCCAAAATTGCCTCGCTTAGACCTTTGAAGCATCAGTGAAGTGAATAATCAATGATTACTTTTAAAGTTTGATATTCAATCTGGAATATGAGTAATGAAAAATATCCAGCATTGAGAAAATTAATAAACAGAGATACAGTTGGAAAAGAGGGGCAGTCATAGAGATTTTTTTCTAAATAGCTATCATTACAAAGAATGATCCATAAATGAGTGTCATTACTTTATCTAGCCAGCTACTACTGGAACTGGGCGGGTCAGATCAAAGTTCAAGCCAGTAACATTTCTATGTAATTCAAATATAATATGAATAAGTATTTCAGGTTGTAGATCCAATGAGGGCTTCCAGAGTTCTTTTGGAGGTCAATAATACATTTGGGAAAGTTGTTTCCCTCAAAAATATATAACCAAGTCACTGACAGCACAGTGCCAGCTAGGATAAGGAAGCAAAAGAGATTTAGAAAGGAAATTCCTACGTGGTATCACTAACTTAGGCATTGCTGAAAGCACTGCTCTCTATTGGTGAACTTCATCCTGCTACCTGACACACACAGAAAAATTACTTGTGTTAACAAAATGGAAAGTTTTTAGCAACAAGAGTTCTTAGACATAATGACCTGGTTTGTGATCTCCTTACTATTAATTATGTGACTAATTTCACTGATTTCAGTGACACTACTCATGTGAAAAACTACTCATCATTGTGTTTCAATGTGATTTATAAACATTTTAATGCATAAAGCCACCATTAAAGCAACACAGATTGACTCAGGTCTCAATTCTGTTCTGTGTGGAACAGCATGAGGAGAATCAGTGAACAGGAGGCAGCTCCTGATCTTGTGATCTGATTTAAAATAGCTCCAGAATGAGTTAGAGAAGTCTACAGGTTCATTTAACTTACACCCGTGTGCATGGTCTTTATGGGTATGTCTATACTGCAATAAAAGGTATGCAGATCCAGCTGCAGCTGGAACATCTATATGGCTATTTTTAGCCCTGCAGCCAAGCTCCTTTGAGCTTGAATCAGATGACCTGGGTTCTGAGACTCCAAACTATGAGGGTTTTTTTTTAATTGAAATGTAGCATACCCTTTGCAACCTTATACCAGTGAAGGATCACTGTAGCATAAGAACATCGTACTGAAAGAAACAGCCAGAGCTGACTCCAATCCCCTGCCACCGTAGGCAACCTTGCAATGTTGTTTTACAATTTCTGTGAATTAAAGGAAGGGCCTGATAAAATGCATCCTAGAATCCTCAAGGAGCTGACAGAAGAGGTAGCTGAGCCGTTAGCTCTCATTTTTGGAAAGTCATGGGAGACAGGAGAGATTCCAGAAGACTGGAAGAGGGCAAATATAGTGCCCATCTACAAAGAGGGGAACAAGAACAACCCAGGAAATTACAGGCCAGTCAGCTTAACTTCTGTGCCAGGAAAGCTAATGGAGCAGGTAGGTAAGGAAGTCATCTGCAAGCACTTGGAAGGTAGTAAAGTGATAGGGAACAGCCAGCATGGTTTTGTAAAAAACAAATCATGTCAAACCAACCTGATAGCTTTTTTTGACATGATAACGAGACTCGTAGATAAGGGAGAAGCAGTGGATCTGGTATACTGAGACTTTAGTAAAGCATTTGATACGGTCTCGCGTAATATTCTTATCGACAAACTAGGCGAGTCCAACTTAAATGGGGCTGCAATAAGGTGGGTGCACAACTGGCTGGCTAATCGTACCCAGAGAGTAGTTGTTAATGGTGCTCAATCCTGCTGGAAAAGCATAACAAGTGGGGTACCGCAGGGGTCTGTTTTGGGACCAGTTCTGTTCAATATCTTCATTAATGATTTGGATATTGGCATAGAAAGTACGCTTATTAAGTTTGCAGATGATACCAAGCTGGGAGGGGTTGCAACTACCTTGGAGGATAGGGTCATAATTCAGAATGATCTAGATAAATTGGAGAAATGATCTGAAGTAAACAGGATGAAGTTTAATAAAGATAAATGTAAGGTGCTGCACTTAGGAAGGAATAATCTGTTTCACACACACAGAATGGGAAAAGACTGTCTAGGAAGGAGTACAGCAGAAAGGGATCTAGGGGTTCTAGTAGATCACAAGTTAAATATGAGTCAACAGTGTGATGTTGTTGCAAAAAAAGCAAACATGATTCTGGGATGCATTAGCAGGTGTGTTGTGAACAAGACACGAGAAATCATTCTTCCGCTCTACTCTGTGCTGGTTAGGCCTCAGCTGGAATATTGTGTCCAGTTCTGGGCACCCCAATTCAAGAAAGATGTGGAGACATTAGAGAAGGTCCAGAGAAGAGCAACTAGAATGATAAAAGGTCTGGAGAACATGACTTATGAAGAAAGGCTGAAAGAATTGGGCTTGTTTAGCTTGGAAAAGAGAAGATTGAGGGGGGACATGATAGCGGTTTTCAGATATCTTAAAGGGTGTCATAAGGAGGAGGGAGAAAACTTGTTCTTCTTGGCCTCTGAGGAGAGAACAAGAGGCAATGGACTTAAGCTGCAGCAAGGGAAGTTTAGGTTGGACGTTAGGAAAAAGTTCCTAACTGTCAGGGTGGTCAAGTACTGGAATAAGTTGCCAAGGGAGGTTGTGGAATCTCCCTCGCTGGAGATATTTAAGAACAGATTAGATAGATGTCTATCAGGGATGGTGTAGATAGTGGTCGGTCCTGCCGTCGGGGCAAGGGACTGGACTCGATGGCCTCTCAAGGCCCCTTCCGGTCCTAGGGTTCTATGATTCTATGACACAGTGACAGGCAGCAATTTATCATCAAGAAGAAAGAATCTGCAGCAGATTGTAATAATAATACACCGAATAGCTGCAGGGAGTACTTTTTAAAAACAAAAAACAGATAGTGTTCAGCTCACGGATTCTTTTACTTTCTAGATATAATTTCCTTTAAATTGATGCTTTAAATTATTCTGGGACAGATGTTGTCTAGCCTATATATTCCTCTTACATTTTAGCTGTTGCTTCCTGCTTGTCAACAGACTGATAGTCAATAGAATAAAATTCAATCTGTAATACAACTTAAATGATGATGATACTAAAACCTAATTTGTGGGTAAGGTCTTCTGGCCCCATTACAAAATTAAATTAAAAGTATTCCATAATTATAATAAAGTTTTGGCCAAAATGTTAAGGAAAAGAATCACAAGCATATTTTTGGTTCAGGTTATTTCCTACACAGGTAGAAGTTACTTCATTGATTTTTTTGTTTCTCACTTTCTTCCCACTTAATTCTCTTACAAATCCACCCAGATGCCTATGCACACAGGCCACAGGCCAGGCTTCTGTACTGCTCTTGCCATAAAACAGGAATGAAATTTTGGTCCCCTTGAAGTCAACAAGAATTTTCCAATTGATTTTAATGGGACCAGAATTTCACCCTCAAGCTTCATCTTTAATTTCTTGCAGCACAGAGTCCTAACCTGAAACCATGAACATACTGGCCCAGCCTCCTTCCTAACAGATCTGGCCCTCTGACAAATAATATACTCCATTACATGTCCTTTTAATACTCTTTGACATTTGAGATAGGAAGAAAAGATAGTCTTATAATCAAAACCCACTTGTTTTCAGGATCCATGTAGGCTGAAAAGCTTGTCTCTCTCACCAGCAGAAGATGGTTCAGTAACAGATATTAGCTCACCCACCTATCTCTCTAACATCCCGGGACTGACAAAACTGCAACACCGCATACTTACTTAACACGTAATTTAAAAACTCACACCTATAGAGTTCCCCTCTGAATTTGGTCCTGTGATGAGGTATACATCCCCGCAGTGGCCTCAAAGGGCATAGAAAGTATTATTGGATCCAGTAGCCCCATCCCTGTGGACCTGCTGAGAAAGCTCTGGCTATAGGAGAGCATTCAAAGATGCTCAAAAGCCAGTCAAAGGGTGATGGACAGGCTATTGGACAGGTGAAGCCTCCTCTAAGAAGCCCTCTAAGAAGCCACACAGAAGATCAAGCTTTGGCGGTGACAAGCAAACCATCCAAACAGTGCCTTCTTCAACCAGAACCCCTTTGAGAGCTGGTAGGGCCTGGTTTTTTGGACTCTTTTGAGAAGCTGTTCAGAGTTTGGATTATAGAGCCCATGCCCCAAACTGAAAAAAACCCCACTGAGGCAGGAAGTAGCCCCAGAGAGCAGATTTGGACACTGTAAAGGAAGGATCCTACTGTGTTGCTTCCCATGGGGACCTGCGCTGACACCTGGTAGAAAGAGATGGTCTGGATCCCTGTATCCTGCCTCCCTTCAGAGCAAATGCCCAGACATGAGGGGAGGCCAAAACCTCCTGACCCAGGGAGTCTATTCTAAAGCTAAATGATATTGCACAAGAAGTAACTAAGTGATATTAACTATGGTAGTAAAAAATAAAGTTTGTGTTTGCTTAATTAATTGTGCTGCATCATGCCTTCCAAGGTTGTTATGGGATCATTACACATATGTAGGCATGAATATGGACAGGTCCTGATTTCTATTCTGTGTATATTATAGCCGGAAACACTCTCACCAAGCATTTTCCTGACTTACTGGGTAACAGCCACAATATCAGCACATACTCTTCCCAGCTTCCCCAAGTAGAGGGGGTATGTCCGGAAGAAAGGGCAGGACTGAGGCATGCCTGGCCACCAGGTCAGCTCTTGAACACTATAGGCAGCTGACACAAAGTACAGCAATCCTGAGGCCACTCTTGTTTATGCTGAGGATCGGAAGGCTGTAGAGCAGGAGGCATAAAATATGACAGCAGCACATGTACTTCATCACCCATTCTGTGCTGAGTACAGCTCAAACATGTCCCATCCGCTGGGCCAAGATGTTTTATGAGACTAGATCATACTCTGCTGCATGGCTGGAACCATCTTCTATTGATATTTTAATTTGAGACAGAAGTCGTCTGTCTTTTCAATCTGTTGTTGCTAAGACCCAGATTTCTCTGAGCTGTTCCAAGGACAGTAAGATATGGGATGTGATTTATTCCTTCTTGTATTTGCTATATTTTGTCTAGCCTCACTTTAATTCCATGACTTTCGTTTGCGTGATCGTACTCCACAGCTACTGTTAAGATTTAAAATAGATAGCCTTTTGAAGTGTGTTTGGGTGAGGGGGAGGAGCTGTCCCATAATATATGACATTTTTACCAAACTGTGTGAAGTCACTTTGCAGGATGTTGTGTATGATCCAAGACTCGGAGTTTTGTATGCGTGTGCTGTTCCAGAGTGTGTTGGGGAACTGGGGAAGGATTTGGGGTTTCACTTTCTGAGTGCAAACTGATATGTATGAGAAATGCACAACAATGTTCTTTTCAAGCTGGCCATCGGAAGCAATATCAGATGTTCACAGGATACCTTCCTGGTTATTATAAAGAAAACCTAAATTCCACTTTCCATTTCTCTTATACATCAAGGGTGTGCCTACATGAGCCCCCTCCCTTTGGAAGGGGCACATTAATGAGGGAGTTTGGAAGATGCTAGTGAGGCACTGCCATGAACATGCAGCGCCTCATTAGCATAATGGTGGCCACGGCGATTTGAAAGTGCTGCTTTCGAATTGCGTGCCACCCCATTTGTTTTGGGAAAAAGGGGCTTTCAAAGACTGGGGAATCCCCTTGAAAGGCCCCTGGCTACAAGGGTGGCACACCATTCGAAAGCAGCACTTTTGAATGGTCGCAGTTGCCCTTATGCTAATGAGGCACTGCATATTCATGGCAGCGCCTTATTAGCATCTTCCAAACTTCCTCATTAACATGGTCCTTCCGAAAGGAGGGGGCTCATGCAGACACACCCTAAGTGACTTTCTGGGTTTGAATCTTAAAGTGTGGCTTAAAATCCTGGAGGGGAAGGGCAGAGATAGGAAACTGGGTCTAGAAGTAAACAGGAAACTCTCCAAAAACAAGGGAAGATCACTTGAATAAGCATGATATGCAGTGCTGGATGAGCAATTGTCTGTATAATAAGAAAAAGTTACCAATACTAGTAAATGTGGGTCCATTTCACCTCAAGAAAAATGCTTCCCACTTCCTTTTAAAATCTTCCCCATTAGTGGAATTTTAGTTACTGATGCCCATCCCTTTCAGCTGCTTTATTGGTATTGACTGTATTTAATTCCTGGAAGTGTTCTGCAGTGTGTATGCAAGTTCCATTTGTAATCCTTGACATGTTTTCTTGCTCTCTGGGGACTTGGCACCTACAATTCATTTGTAGTGAGTGGATGTTGCAGGTGTTAAAGAACTAAAAATCAGATCCTCTGTGTTTGTTCCACTCTCTGCTGTTTTTGGAAAGAGGGTTCAGCAAAAGCCACACACCTGCTCTTTTTCCCCCTTGCTCTCCGTGGGATTCTGACCTTCTCTCTTTCCATCTCTCTCTCTCTCTGATTCCTTCATTCAATCTCTCTGTCAATATTGTTTCATATTTTCCTGAACATTTGTGGGTACTTTGCCTCCAGTCCCCTTAGTTAGTCCTCTTTACAACATTCCTGTGTTTGTTTCCCTCTCCAGCTTACCAGGTGTCTTGACTCCCTTCTCTCTCCAGCTGCCTTTTCTCAAGTCCCCATCAGATCCTATTCCTGTACCTCCAGCTTCTATTAGCAACTTTCCTCCTTTTAAAGTTTTTGGCTATTGTAGACGTAGCCTAAGTGTGCTTTTCTTCAAAGGGTTAAACAATAACTGTCTCAAAACTAATAAGGAGATATAAATATCTCATAAAGCTGCAAAGGACCTCAAGAGGTCATTGAGTCCAGTTCCCTGCCCTCACAGCAGGACCTATCACCGTCCCTGAGAGTTTTTTTTTTCATCTTGCTTGCCCCAGCCCTTGAAAGGTCCCCTCAAGGATTGAGCTCACAAGCCCAGGTTTACAAGACCAGTGCTCTAACCACTGAGCTATCCCTCACCACCATCCTTCTAGTTTTGTCATGTTGGTAAGTTAGCGATGACCAAAAGAAAACTGAAGCAGCTACAGAGAGATAAACTAGTCTGGGTCAAAGACCTCCCTGGTGCAGTTCACCTCACTTCAGTAAGATCATGAATATTTGGGTCCATGTCCTAAAACCTCATAATTCAGGCTCTGACAAGCTATTGCAGAGTCGTAATGTGCAGGGTGCTATTTATGATAGTGGGAAAAATGCAGTCTATACAAGGATAACCTAAGATTGAGTTAACACAAATCAAAGCCAAAATCAGTAAATTAAAATCTGAAAAAGAACTTTCCCTGACACTACAAACATTGGCTTGTTTGTGGGAAAATGACATGTAGTCGATGATTAAGTGTTCAATCACTGGCGACCCAATACAGCACAAGAATGTGAGTTTTCACACAGGTTTTTTTCCTAAGTTGAAATCTCCAGATGTGTCCAGTAGGAAAAATGTATTGTGGTAGAAACTAGTAAAAGGTAGTTCACATTTCCAGACACACCCGAAGTTATCTGTAGCCAATTCTGAGTAGTGTGGGGATTTTAGTGCTAACTTCAACTATCTGAGAAGTCCACAAGTAAGTCTCCCAGTTGGCAGTGGTACAGACAGCTTCATACAAGCAGGGCAGCAGAAAATAGATATGATGCTTTATATGGCTTCTGTGCAGATCTATCTGTGAAAAGGGAATGTGAGAAAAGAGAAGTGACAGGCTCCCTGCATTCAGTTAACATTCTGTTACCTGGACCTAGACCCAGTCTACCTACAGTAACCTAGAGCTGCAATTGCAGGGAAAGTCCAGCTCATGCCGAAACTGGAGTATGCTCAATGTGGACAAAATCTTTGGGTAACTTGGGTGCTCAGATCTAAGACTTGGACAGCATTTTCCAAACACAATTTCTCAAAGGCTCATATAACTTGGCCATTTATTTCAGATCTGAAGTTAGTCCAAATAATTAACAATTATTCCGTCTTCACTTCCACTTTTCCATCTTTGTGCTACACAGGGTGTGTAAAACACAAAATGGGAAACAAAAAACCACCTAACATTCTGTACCACATGCTGCATCATAGCCTTATTGCAGAGCATGGATATTTAAGAACACAAAAAAGCAACATTTTTGGTGAGACATCCAGGATTGTGACACCCACTCTATAACACATTCAACTACAAACACAATCTTTACATCTATTACAGAATTTATCATAGCAATTACACCTGCAATTTAAGCTATAATTAGCAAGTAAATCTTTTTTGCTTCTTCAGATCATAAAATCAAAAGAGTAGAATCCTTGACCCTAATATATTTCTAAAGCTGTTCAGGCATTCAAATACTAACTCTTATACTGAAAACATTGCTCAGATGTTTCGATGACAGGTAACTGAGGCACAAAGAACAAGTATGTAAATATCCTAATATTCTCCTGGAAGTCTATGGTGGAGCTACAAATAGGCAAAAACCCAGATATCTGGAGTCCCAGTCTGGTTATTGCCAGAAAAAAGGTTATCTGAGGCTGCCTCTATGCTTCAAGATAAAACTGATTTTATTAAAATTGATTTCTTAACACTGGGTTTTATCCATTTGATTTTGAGCATCTTCACCTTCCCACATGCTCCCCACAAAATCGATTTACTGCTCCCACACACAAGTAGCTTAAATCAAGCGCTGCTGCAGTGTATCATGGGAACCTATGTCACAGCTCCGAAAGGCCTGTTACATTCTGGCCCGACAAGTATATGTGGGTATATGATGACATCTTCCCACATTTCATTCCCCTTTTTCCCCCACCATGTTAAGTACGTTTAAGTAAACATGGGTGCTACCCTGAAACTTGAATGGTTCATCAGTAATGGCTTTTGGTGGCTAGAAGACAGTACACTTTTGATAGCCACAAAAATCGTGACCACCCACGGTGATGATTTTTGGGAACTTGAATCTGGATTTAGACCCCCTGCAAAAGACGACCCTTATTCTTAAGTAGACACGGTTGTTACTCCAAGTCAACTGTTTCATCAGTTATGGCTCGTGGTGGCTACAAGATAGTACACTTTTGACAGCCATGAAAATCGTGACCACCCACGGAGGCCCTTTCAGGATCTTGTACCTGGATTTGGACCTCCTACCAAAAAAAGACCCTTACGCCTAAGTAGATACGGTTGCTATACTGAAACTTGAATGATGTATCAGGCTGAAAGACCCCAGACTACAGCTAGGTTTGGACCTTGGAGAGAAAACCTTAAGGACAAGAATATTCCCCAGTGCAAGCCTTACTTTGACAACTGTGGTAATTGTATAGCTAATACATTGCCCTCTGACACATGTATGGCTTGGGGTGGCTACAAGATCCCCGGCTACACCCAGCCCGAAAATCATGACTGCCAAGGGAGACATTTCCGTAGGCAGCTAAAACACCCCCAGCTACAGCCAGTCCCGCCCAAAAATCATGATTGCTGAGGGAGATGTTCCACTGGGTGGCTAAAAGACCCCTAACTACAGACAGCCCCAAAAATCATGACCCTCACTGTACACAAGCTGCCTGGAAGCTTGTGCCACACGTCGTTTTATTAGTTTGGGGTAAAGCCACGTGATGCAGCTGGGTGTGGGCATGTTCCAGACTCTGTGGCGCCTCAGTATCAGACCTTCATTGTGCTGGGCACACCATTTTGAAAGACAATTTTAGTCCTGAAGAGCTTAAGGAAACAACATATTTCCCATGCAAATTCCTATTATATTAAAAACACAGGAACCATAGGTAAATTAGTGAAGGAAGACACGCTATCGGAATGATTAAAATTTTGTTATTTAGGTAGCATTGAATTTATTAGTTTTTTTCATCCTGACACTAACCTAGAGCTACTGTACCATCTTTTCAGAATCCTTGTGTTTGTTATAAATAAACCTTAGCTCTCATATAAAAAAACATCCTCAAATGTTTTTGTTGGGTTTGGTCTAATGCAAATGCAAATGTAACCACATAAAAGGTGTGCTTATGTGCGTGTGTTTGTTTTACTGATAAACTCACAATAAACGTGTACAATGAGGCACAGCATCTGAAAAATATTTTGCGAGCATATGGCTGAGGGTTAGCACTACGGTCACAGCCAAATTTAAAGGTGTCTGTGTGTGACATCTCTGTTACAAGAAATCCCTTTGTCCCTCTGCTATTGCATCAGCTCATTTCTGGAAAGAAAGGCATCTGGAATCCTCTCAGATGCTCAGTTTTGTCACTTTTTAACCCATCTATAACCTACTCAGATGTCATTTCTTTTACAGTGGCTGTGGCCACACTTGGCCAAAACTTCGAAATGGCCATGCTAAGGGCCAAATCAAAGAATATTAATGAGATGCTGAATTGAATATTCAGTGCCTCATTAGCATTAGCACGCTTCCGGCCGCGGCGGTTTGAATGTGCTGCTTTTGAACATGTGCAGCTCGGTGTGGCTACATGGGGGTCCTTTTCAAAAGGACCCTGCACATTTCGAAATCCCCTTATTTCTCTCAGCTGAGGGGAATAAGGGGATTTCAAAATGTGCAGGGTCCTTTTGAAAATGACCCATGTAGCCACACCGAGCTGAGCCACGCACGTTTAAAAGTGGCGCTTTTGAAGCATGCCAATGCTAATGAGGCGCTGAATATTCAATTCAGCGTCTCATTAGTATTCTTCGATTTGGCCATTAGCATGGACATTTCGAAGTTTTGGCCAAGTGTGGCCACAGTCAGTGAGATTTCAAAAGGTGAAAGGAAGATAAGAAATGTAAAACATACACAGTAGGTATTCTACAGAAGTAGCTTCAGGTACAATTCTTAACTTGACAATTGCTGTAGATGACTAAGTAAAAGTTAATTTCAGTACATTGTCTCCAATAAGTACGAGACATTAAGAATAGTTCTGTACCTACCCAGGAATAATCATAACATTTGGATTAAAAATGTTCTGACATCACAAGTACATTGCCTAAAAAAATCAATAAAAATGGCCTTCAGCCTTGCAAGCCTTGTTTCTCAATAAATATCTCCCCAAAAGAAGTACCAGCAATGCTCAGGAAACCTCAGTTCTTAAATAGTTCATCCTCATTTATCTCAAACCCCAAAAACAACAGCAGCAGGATTGACATAGGGAGAACACTTAAAGGGGTTGTGGATAAAAAGAAGCTGGTATCCAAGTTTCAGTCTTGCCTCTTCTGTTATCTTCTCAATACCCACACCACTACAGTTAAGACTACTAAATCTGATGCTTGAACACAGGTTTGAATTCAGGTAAACTATAAAGATTTTTATACAAAGATGTGCTCTTTTCAAACCATGTTAAGTGATTGATAAATGAGAATCAGCTCATTGTGAATGCCAGGCTGTAACAACAATAAATGCAGTCACTCATAATGGATTCTAATTATTATAATTTGCTGCTCAGATCACACAGATGGGCAAGGGGGAAGAAACTGTTTCAGTGACATCAGAGGCATTTGCCACACAGCTCTTATACATTTAAGTTACAAAAAGAAGAATGGGAAGGGGGTAAGAGTACCTGGGGAGATGATGGACTAAAAGCCACGTTGATCACTGATTCCGTGTGTCCTGCCAGTTTATGGGAAAAGGTGCTTGAACGCATTTCATATATGTAAGCCTAGAAGACAACAAAGTTTAAATTTAAATTTTCAAGGCTTCTACTGAACACTTTAAATTATAGCTTGATAGAAATAAGCATTTTGGCTAAATAATTTTAGCTAAAGTAAATACTTCACAATAGCCAGAGAGATTTAAATTTCATAGCTCTGACATTTTATAATACCAAGAATGATTTAGCAAATGTTAATTTTAAAGTGTCCTACTGGAGAAATGGTTTAGAAAGAGCAGCTCTACTTTTTTCTTGGGGTAGGGGAGGGAAAGGGATATGGATGTGTTTCAAGCAGATACTGAAATAATGCCAAATAGGACCTTGCTTAAATAGATATTCCACTAAAAGATGTTCTTCAGAATCTATATACCTATTTTTGTATAGGAAGTGTTAAGCCCCGCCCCCCACCATGCTCAGGTCTCTGATTTAAAAAGCTGAGGTTTGTTTGTCGGCCACATTATAACAACAGGGCCTTCTCTCTGTTCATAGCTCTTAGCAGCTGTCAGCTAGCACATTGTTCTCAGTAATGTGGAATGTCTAAGCAACTAGTTACACAAATACTCTGACAAGGAGTTGACCAAAAATATGTTTCAGAAGGACAGAGGAGGGCTAAAAAATGTTGGCCAAACATAAAGTAAGTTTGGTAGAAATTAACTGTTTGCAAAATTTTAATTGATAAAATTGTACCAAAGCAGAAATGCACTGACATCAAAGTGACGTGGATCATGCTGAATAGGCAGACTAAGTTGCAACAATATTTCAATATTATAGTGTCTTTTAAAAAAAATAAACAAATGTAAGCTTTTGTTGATAGGGACAAAGGTAAATTCTGGTCCTGCTAAGCTAAAGTCAAAGATCTTTGCATGGGCAAAGTACAGAGACGGTGAGAATGAAATCTTCACCCAAATTCCTGTGTAGAACTTGGACCATCCATTCAACCTATTCCTCTGCACATGTAATTCTGGCTCCATATATTCATGAAATAACCTTCAGCCTACAACCACACTGCATACCCATGTTGATTCCCCTAGAACGACATCATCTAGGGCAGGGATGTGCAAAGTGTAGGGGGGCAGGCCCTCTGGGGGGTGCATGGAATTTATAAGGGGGCACAGCATGATCAGGGTCTCAGGCTCATCCAGCTCATTAAAAATGTTGAACTTTGTTTTTATGTATGTGTATTCACATTTATAAACCAATCAATAAATTTTTTACATCCTACATACTTATTTTCTTACACATAACAAAAGTTGTTTTTTTTTTCATATGAACACAATTGAAATTTCCATCAGTTTGGACTGCATTAGACAAGTTGGCGGGGATCGCGGGGGGGCGGGGAGAGCACCTGCTAATTGCAGGGATGAAAAGTAGGGCCCAGCGTAAAAAGTTTGCTCACCCCAGTCTAGGGGCTCTAGCGTTCCTGTGAGCAGCTCCTCTCTTCTCCAGTTCTGTATACAACAACAACGTGGGACTTACATGAAATACCACGTCTCTGGCTGAAAGATTTGAAAAACTCCCCAGACTGCTGGAGAAAGGACACAAGATGGGAACGGTTCTGAGTTACTGCAGAGAATCCTTTCCTGGGTATGTGCCTGGTGTGTGTTTCCCACATGCCCAGTATCTCCTTTTAAACTACATGATAAATATCATAAGAAAGCCCCTGCAGAAGTAATACATTCTGTACTCATCAATGGTTTGGATGGAGTGCAGTAAATTAATACATAAGACCACTAATTTATGATCATTAAAGGCAGTCTCACAGTACAGTACATAAGTACAGGAAGGTTGAATTAAGGGTACAAAGTCCATGAGGAATCCCATTGGACTCAATGGGATTAACAACAGAAAAAAGGTGCTACTCATCATGAGTGAGGGGGGCAGAATTTGGCTTACAGTAAGTTATAACAAGGCCTGGAAGAATTCCTTTCTTAGAATTTTGGCTGATATCAAAGTTTATTTTAAGCAATATTTAGTTTTATTGTTTTGGTTTTTCACTGTTGTGGGAAATGGTGAGGGGAGAGAATTATTTAATGACAGACCGTTTCAACAAGACATTGAACTTCATAAGACGTTAAACACAAACAGTTAACATCATATGTCAAAATATACAAAGTAAATATCCTTACATCAACACAGCCTACCTGTGTTTCCTATTCGTTCACTAGTCTATTTGTAACAAGACTAACTCAAAAGTCTAATCACTGGATTTTGACTCAAGTTCTCGAGGAGCATTTTGCTTTCTTTGCCTATCTGTAAATTCCAGTTTTTAATCAATGGAAATATGCCCATTTGTATGTACAGCAAAACTGACATTCACCAAAACTTACAGATATAAATTTACCGTAGTACAGCGGTTACAAACACCAAAATGACGAACTGACCAGTCAACCACACAACAAATTTGGAACCAGAAGTACACTATCAGTCAACAACAGAGACAAAAGATAGGGGGGAAGCAAATATAACACAGTACTGTGTTTAACAAGCCACTAAAAAAAGACAAAGCAGCATTTTTTCTTCAAATTAACGTTTTGAAGCTGTATTAAATCAATGGTCGGATGTAAACTTTTGTAAGAACAGCCACAATGTGTTGTGAAGATTTGTGAACAGCTTCCATTCACAAGGTGTTCAAAATTCTGAGGCTCTACTGTAATTCTACCAAGTCTAGTATCCACAAATTAATTGGTCTGAAACTATCCAAAGCTTCCATAATTAACAAAGATCGGGTGATTTGAGAACATCTTCAGTATGCAGCTCCTTTTCACATTGTGGAAGTTATCATCTTAAGATATTTCTGCTTCTTATATTTTCTGTGGCATGCAGATACTCCTTTCATTCAGAAAGGATGGGTAACCAAACTAGAACAGATCATGTATAGACTTCAGTTTTAAAATTCTTAATTTACCAAAACCAGAAATGTCACAACAGAATCCTACAATCCAACACCTAAATATATTTATTTTCACATTTATCTTATGGTTTCAAAAGCAGAAGTTGAAAATGTAGCCATTGATGATATTTAATGAATATCCTTCATTTATGTACTAACTGGCATATATTTTACTACCTGCAGCTAATCATCTATCTGGATCGAAAATTATATATTTTGGCCGTCAGAAACTTATACAAATTACAACCCTTTTCCTGCATAGTTTAAGAGTGTAGTAAAGATATATTTTAAAAAAAAAATTAAACCAGCTGAATTGCTTTCCATTAAAACACGTCAGTTTCACCCTGAGGACTGGAGAATTGGGGGGAGAGAGGGATGAAGTTAGTAGATAGTAAAATAACACTGGCAAGTTTATTTTACTTCAAAATAGCTTAGAAATAAATATATCAGTTGATAGTTCACTTCCATCAATGCTGTGGACTATTGCTAACTAGTAAATATTGCCCTTTCAATTATACAAATAAATTACTTTGACATGCAGTGCCTTTCATAATTTAACTCAGGACAGATACACATTGTCTGAGACTTCTCTGGGCCAGGTTCTGTACTACACTTTGTTAACATTGTTTAAAATGTTTGCAAAGTGAAATCCAGTGCAGAGCTTGGTCTCCCATTTATGCAGAACTGATAGTACAGGTTGAACCTCTCTAATCCATAACTCTCTCATCTGGCAACATCTGTAATCCAGCCTGATTTTAATTAGCTGGATGACCACTTATCATGGATGTGGCCAAATTTCCCACGGTCCCATAAAATTTGTTTACAGCCATCAGTCCTGTCCTTCTGTGTTTTGTGCTGTTACTTAGCTGTAATTTACTCCTCAATGTCTTCTAAGAGCCCAATAAGCAGTGGAAGTGTTGCTAATGTGCTAGACAATATTGACCTCCTGCGGTCCAGCAAATTCTCATTAGGCATCTTTCAGGTCCCCAGAGTGCCAGATTAGAGAGGTTCAACCTGTACAATACACCTATAGCTAGTGCTTATTTAAAACATCAAAAATCCCAGATCACTCTCGGTAAAGGTCAGTATTATCTACATTTTACAAATGGAAAAGAGGCTAACACAAATTTACAAATGAGGATATTTAAAGGTAGGCAGCCAAGTAAAATATTCTAATGGTTGCTAAAGATACAAAAATGGTGTTGATGCATAGTGGCTTTCATTCATATCTCAGAAGCAGGACGTCCTAGCAACTGATGGGAGCAGGGTGAGTGGTTTCTTCTGTAATCTGTTCTATAGGGAAAAGCCTGACCCAGCCCAACAGATCAATGGGGGATAAAACTGAATGAGTCAAATTCTTGCAGAAATTCTGTCCCCTTTTGGCCCCCATTGCAGGTTTTGCAACAGGAAGGTGCAACTTGATCTCCATGCTAAGGAATATTTAAAGCAATTCACTGCTACCTATGTAGAAGGACCAGCAGAAAAGAGACATGGCCCGTGGAAATATGCAGCAAACTCTTTCAAGCCCCTTGCATCTAACTGTAATCTACTCAAACACACTCATGTCCCCTTTAAGCAGAAGACCCCTGTATGCATTATGCTTAAACATCAATAATACATTTTATTTTGTCACAACACAGTGAACATTTATGGGATGTAAACTGAATCAACTTTAAGGTTTCAGTAGCACCTTGGTTGCTTTCCCATAACAGTACCTGTAGTAATTGGCCCTTACCCTGTCCTGTCCCCTCTTGAACTTCTCTAGACAATACTTATCTCTTTTGGCACCCACTTTTGGAATCTGCAGACAGATTGGTGGATCCACCATCAGTTGGTGGATATTTTGCATAAGACTCTTATTGTGCTGTAAGCTTTTATAATTTTATATATATATATAGTTATAGTTACAGTTACAGTTATACAGTAACAGAGAGGTAGCCATGTTAGTCTGCACACCAACAAAAAGCAGCAGAAATGTAGCACTTCAAAGAACAACAACATGATTTATTCGGTGATGAGCTTTTGTGGGACAGACCCAATTCTTCAGATCAATTTCATTTCCAATACAGACTGACATATTTGGTCCTCTGTAGTTATAAATGTCAGTCTGTACTGGAAATGAAATTGATCTGAAGAAGTGGGTCTGTCCCACGAAAGCGCATCACCTAATAAATCTTTTTGTTAGTCTTTAAAGTGCTACATTTCTGCTGCTTTGTTTAATTACAGTTTTCGTCTAACACTGAAGCAATTTTAGAAGCAAGCCACTAACTGTTTCAACACAGAAGCCTTTACAACAAATGACTCTATATGACTGTCCGTGTAGACAGTACTAAGTACTGTGATATATTTTACCAGGAATATTACAGCATGTGCCCAATAAGTGTGACACAAATAAGAAAACACATTTTCAGGAGAAACCCAAGGTACAGAAACAGTTTCCAATTTTTTCAAAGAATGTGGGTCAGTGATATTTAAGTTGGCTAATGACAGACTGAACTCTAAGAATCAAACCCTCAACTTGGTGTGAGATCCAAGGAGAACCTTTCAGTAAGTTATTTTTAACTTTAATTGTTAAATATGATTTCCTTTATTTTACAATAAGCTGCATTCAGGCATTGCTAGGTATGGAGTAAATCCAACATCAATAAATTCTACGTGAGTCTGCCACAATTCTATTTTTACTACAGTTTCAATCTTACAAACTGTTTAAATACTCTATACTTACTATTTTCACACAGGTGATTTTAACACACTTTAAAAAAGAAAAATAGTAAATGAATAATAAATTAGACCGTAAGACCAATGACTGTGAAAAGCGTTGAGGATGACTTCAACTACAGAGGCGGAACAGATTTTCTACAAACCAAATGTACTAAAATAGAAATTGGAGCAGTCAAGAAAGTATTCCAAAATACCCAAAATGCATGTGTGCATATAGTCTGCTACAGGCTTTAGCCAACATCAACCCCTTTTTTCATATGAAAACCAATTTCTTGTAATAAAAATACAGATTCAGTAGATATTGATATTTCCTCTCCATCTTTGTTCAAGGGTCAGCCAAAAGTAAAAATCATCACCTGTAGCAGTCGTTTCCAAATAAGCTTCCTACCCCCTGAACCACACACCTATTTTGTGTTTTTTTTACCTGAAGTTTGAAGACTTTCAGTAAAACTGGGGTGTTAAAGGGTATGTGGGAACTTCATATACGTGTATCAGCTATTTCTTCTCGAAGGGTATGTCTACATAGCAAAGTTATTTCAAAATAGGAGAAGGGAAGAAGGATGCTTCTGAAAAAAGGGTTTCCTTTCGAAGGAACCCCATCTACATAGATAGTTTGCAATTTGAAAGCAGCAGGTTCAATGCTCGGGTGGTCATCATTATGCAAATGAGTCCCTGAATATTTATATCAGTGCCTCATTAGCATTTTCGACCTGCTTCATTTACATGCCCCTTCCGAGAGGGAGGGGTATGTGTAGACGTAGCCCCTGTGTGTAGCTGCGCTATTTTGGAATATGCTATTCCAGAATACCTCTTCTGGAATAGCTTATTCAGGAATAACACCCCTTTGAATTAAGCTGCTTTCTCCTCTCCTCCCTGACAGCACAAGACAAACTTTGTTTGTCAACCTTTGATGCCCAATGTCACAGCATAAGCAGTAACTGCAGGAAAAATCCTATCTCCCACTAGTGGCACTGAGTCCTTGAAAAAAAATTAATGGCAAGCCTCTACCAAACAGCAGTTTCCTGAAGCTAGGAGTATGGTAGATTTTCACATGATAGTAACTGGCATAACGCTGGGTATGTCTACAGCAGCCTTATTCTGAAATAAGGTATTCAGGAAGAGCTAATAATCATTTCAAAGTAATGCTACTACACACAAAGTGCATTTTGAAATAGCACTTAACTATTTTGAAATAAAGCATCTTCACACACAGAGCCTGTTTTGAAACAGAGCCATTGGACACACTATGCCTGTGGCTACGCTATCCTCCCTTTCAGAAGGGGCATGTAAATGAATGGAATCAGAACTGTTTAATGAGGTGCTGATATCAACATTCAGCACCTCATTAGCATAATGGCATCCAGTCACATTTCAAAAGTGCTGCTTTTGAAACGCAAACTAGCCGTGTAGACCCGAGCACTTCAAAATAAACCCCAGACTTTGAAACTCCCTTATTCCCTATTCCTTTCAGCCATGGCCTAAGGCTAATTCCAAACTAGGTTTTATGCCCTGTCTTAACAGCACCTATTTTGAACTAGGTACTTTTGAAATAGGCACTATTGCTTGTAGAATGAGGTTTCTTATTTCAAAATAAGGCGGCCACTAGGAGGTTGCACTGTGTAGACACTAGGTTAGTTATTTTGAAAAAACTTTGCTGCGTAGACCTACCTTCTTACTTACCAAGTGCAGTCTTGCCCTCAAATTTCAAATCTAAGTGTAAAGTCTGCTACTAAGAATGGAGGTGCAGGAGCTTCTCAAACTGGCTCAACAGGATTTTTTTTCCCAATATTAACAAAAGAATGAGATTTAGAAGAAAATCCGTTCTCAGAAACAGGTGAACCTCTTTGGCTCAAACTTTAAAAATAGAAAAAGAAATCAGCCTGCGGTAGACAACAAATTTCAACCCAAGTGCTTAATGTTTGACACAGTTACCAGCAACCAAAAAGCAGCTCAAAGGCCAGCAAGAAGGCAGCCAAACCAGCAGTGTCCCCTGGGCTGGGGTCAAAGGCGGGCATTGAGACCGATTACCAGCCCAAATCAGGAAACAGGTACCAAGGTGAAGCTGAGCCAGGGTTGAAGTCAGGAGTAAGATGTGGCAAAAGACAAGGTCTGCAACAAGCCAGCATCTACACTGTGGCTCCGAGGGCTCCTTGGGGTAGTTTCCTCGTTTTAATTATCGATGTGGCCGAATCAGGTAGGCCTCTGGTTCCATCACTCTGGTCTCTTTAGGTGATACTTCCTGCAGCGCCTACCCTTGCAGTAAGCACTGTGTGCTGCTTTATGCTTGGCTCCTACTGGTGACCTGAAGGCATCAGTTGCTCTGGCTCCCACAACTCCAGGTTCCAGACCCTTACAGGGGTTACAGCTGAAAGTTTTCAGCTACCTTAATCATAGGAGTCACAGCCATCTTCGTGTATAATAAAACAAACTTCCTCAGTATCTATAAGCAAACCGTCAGATGCCGTAGTCCCCGCCTCCTATATCTATGTCCACATTTTGATGCAGCAAGGAAGTATCAATTTAACCAGACATGTCACCAGGGCACTGACTAAATAAAACAAGCGGTCCTGTAGCACCTTAAAGACTACAAATGTATTTACTGGGTAATGAGCTTTCATGGGTAAGACCCACTTAACACCATTACCCCTCTGAGTGTAAATAAAGCAGGATTTTAAAGCATGCCCTTACAGTTTTGGAGGTGTTTACTGCAGAGCCCGTCTTTGCATTATTCGCTAAACTAATAAATCTTAGAAAGGGACCTTAATATGTGCTTGAGCTCAGTCAGTACAACGACAATAGGAAAATTTTTTAAAAATAATTAACAGCCTTTATAATTAAAGACCACCATCCAAATGACAAACACCTCTAAAACCACAGTGAACTTAAAGTGAGCAGCAGAGCTTACATTCATAGCTAAAGTTATTCAAATTTCCTCCTTTTTCAGAACCATGCAATTCATTTTCTTCCCTTACTTTAGTTAGCAGTCAACAGCCCCTTATGAGGCTTCTAACATACATTTTATTTGTCTGCCTGTGCTAATCATATTGCACCAATCACTACTATAGCCAGGCAGTGGTTTTAAAAGTATAAATGTTTTACTTTTATAATATTTCCTAAGCTTGGCAAAACACAGAACTAACACTTTAATGTTTTCTTCTTGGAAAACTCCTCACCTCCACTGACTCTCTCCTGCAGGACAGTGTGGTTAGGCTAAGACATAGGAAATTTTAAATTTTGTTTCCTGCAAATGTTTCTTTCCTGGCTACTGCTGAGATTCTCTCTTTTCCCCTAATCTAAAATGGCAGAAATACAGTAATTCTATTTCCTGTTCTGTATTCTGAAGTGGACTCACTACTAGGAAGCCTATAACACTTAACAACAGATAGAGTCATCTTACACTTTTAAATCTAACACAGAGAAAAGAATTTGCCTTAGGAAAGCTATGAAATCAAGATCTGCTCTTCCCACTGAGACTACAATGCAATCTATTACTAGAAATATAGGTGATACCTAGCAGTGGAGCTGAATACGACTTTACAACCGATGACACAGCTTTTTAAGGTACATATGTCTAACAGGTTTTGTTTTGTTTTGTTTTGCTTTTTTAATACAAATCCTACAAACACAAGCTTTATTTTTAAATGTGGGCAATTAAACAGTGTCCAAATTCTACAGTTTGGTATAAAATAGGTAGTTATGTGCAAAACCATTTAACATGTGTAAGTGTTGATCTGATATTCACTTTGTGCCCATTTGAAAACTGGGCCCTTTCTCTCTAAGAAAAATTCCTTCGCTAAAAAATTAGTTATATTCACTTTACACCTACATGTTTAGAATTACCTAAAGCTTGTCAGTTAACCTTTGCTTTGTGCTCTGTTAGCTCACAAACCAGAGCTCTGAGGCTATGTCTCCACAGCAGTTAGACCACGCTCATGCTGAAGGACCATTTAATTGAAGTTAGACCTTTGGGCTCTGGCTGCAGCCTGAGCTCTGGGACCCTCCCATCTTGCAGAATCCTAGAAAGTGGACTTCACTCTGAGTCCAAATATCTACAGTGCAGTTAAGCAACCCCTTAGCCTGAATCAGCTGATATGGGTCAGTGGTAGTGCCTAGACTTATCTATGTAGTAGTAGTAGCATTCTTCGGTCTACATAGACTATGGATCGCGCCCTTCATAGTTCCATTTGGAATCGTCATTTGCAGAGTCCACTGTGACTGTGAAGGCCCACACGAGAGTGACAGTCCTTGCTGCATCTGTTGCATGTGTAATGGGTGTCTGGCAGGTCCTTACTGAGCTTTCTGTGGGCTCGCTTCTCCTCTGCTAGCTGTCTGATCCTCATCTGACCCTTCTAAAGGCCCCTGTGTAGTTCCTGCCTCCATCTGCTGCGATCGTCTGCCAGCTCCTCCCAGCTGTCCGGCTCGATGTCTACCTCCCTGAGGTCCCTCTTGCAAACATCTTTGTAGTGCAATTGGGGGCATCCAGGAGGTCTTTGCCAGAGGCTAGCTCGCCATACAGGATGTCTTTTGGGATCCTTCCATCATTCATCCTGTGGATGTGGTCAAGCCAGCGGAGCCGCTGCTGCCTGAGGAGGGTGTGCACGGTTGGCATTCCAGCTTGCTCAAGGACGGCGGTGTTGGACACTCTGTCCTTCCATGATATTCCAAGGATGTGCCTGAGGCAGTGCAAGTGGAAGATGTTCAGCCTCTTTTCCTGGCGGGTGTACAGGGTCCAAGACTTGCTGCCGCAAAGGAGGGTGCTGAGGATGTAGGCTCTGTAGACTTGCATTTTGGTGTGGCTTATCTATGGGATCACCAGAAAAAAAGATGTCCCCCTCATCTGGGAAAGTACAACTAACTTGTGCAACATGACACAAGAAATCTCTGGCAGAGCCCAGAAAATAGCTCAAATTTCATGTTTCAATGCAGTGCTATTGCCACAAAACTATCATCTCGCTGCAATTATTTTGTTAAGAGAGAGAAAAATAAAACCTGCATAGAATGCTTTTGATGAACCCACGCCTTTGTTTTTCAGTCTAAACATTTTAGAGGTAGGGATCCAACCTACACTGTGATATTCACAACTGTTCTGACTCTTCAATTGACATTCATATGCTGTCATCATGAAGTAGCTGATGCGGCAATTAAAATGACAACCTCAGGCCACATATGCACTATGGCCGAGATCAATAGAGTGAAGGTCAATGCACCAGTGCTTGATATGCTGTAGTCCCCACCTCCTAGATCTGTGCCCACATTGCCGAACTGACCACAGATCACTCTCCAGTCAATCCCTGTACTCTATGCTTGACAAAAGGAGTAAGAGACCCTTTCAATGGTACAGTCCCACTCAACACACGGTACATAGACCCCCGACTTATATGGAGGATGCATTCCTAGGCACCCCCGTGTAAGTCAACTTTTGTGTAACTCAGGGGAGCCAGGACACTGACAGTGAAGCACCGCTGGTCAGTTTCTTGTCTCCTGTGAGTGGTGTGCAGCCCAGAGCCTGGTCCGTTTCCCAGCTACTGTTGCGGGGGGGTGGGGAGCAGCTGAGAATCAGGCTGCCACCTCTGACAGGAGCCAGAAAACTGACCAGCACAGCACTATGCCCCTGGAGACCAAAGACAGGGATAACGGCTCCACTGTTAATTGCACTCTCACTACCACAGCCCTCCAACCACAAGCTGAAGGGCAAGGGGTTGGAATAAATATATTTACATCAGTGTCCTTCATAAATTCCCTCCCTGGGGAATGTTGTGCGCTGATGGTGGTACTAGGCAAGGGTATGTGGGCAGCTATACTGTGCCTTCCTCCTGTTCATGATCATTGGGGTGGGTAGAACAGGCTCCATAACCTCTCCAGTTTTTCACCCTCAACACCGGGACACCTAAAATTTGATTGTCTGCTTGGAACTCATTTAAAAATACACTACCATAGGCCAAGGGTCAGCAAACCCCAATACGGGTTCCAAGAGAGGCATGAAAGCTGATTTTCATTGGCACATGAGGTGGGAGCTCAGCCCTGCCCTTCTTCCCCCATACAGCTGGGAGCCTGCTCAGAGCCATGCCTCCCATGGGTTAACAAAAGACCAGCTAATTCTCCCAACTGCCTCAATGGTAAATCTCTGTTATCTTAATGTATTAATTTATGAAGCTGATGCAAGTAAGACTATTAGTGACTTTAAAAAGTATCACTGGTGCTTAGACCATATGTTAAGTTCAAAAGATCCAATTTTGGCACTCTGCCTTGGAAAGGCTGCTGACCCCTGCCACAGGCCATCTTTTATCACAGTGAAACAGACAATGAAAAAGCAAAAAGCAAAAAGAACTCTTTACACAGTATGTACATAATTGTAATGGTCACTGAAGTTGAAACCATTCGTGCTAAAATAAGCTCCAATCCTTCTACACAGTCAGTGTAAACCTCTGTAATCAGGCTAGGTCCCACTGGAGTCTGAGACCACATGCGGGCACAAAGGTACAACACTAGCAAATGGCATTTCAGGAAGGAAGGTCAAACTGTGCCCCTGAAACTCCAAAATTCACAGAGACCTGGCAAAGCTCAGTCTAAATATACTTAAAGACCTACATTTTTATGTTTACATTCTCCACTTTATTTCTACAGCCTTGGAATTTACTCATATGTCTTCAAGGTATTCAAAGAAAAAAAACCAAAAGTAATGACTTTTTTTTATAACTAAGCCAGTCAGCTAATGAAAACCTCATTAAATATAGTGTAGGAAAATGAAACCAGGACACAGGCATTCAAAATTTGTCCCTAAAAATAGTTGTTTCCTATATACTTCAGCCTTCTTCTTTTAGACTGTGATCTTTGGGCCTCAAATGTTTCTGGAAATATTTTTGTGCACGGTTCAACAAAACAGATACACATACAGTAAACCCTCGAGAAGCGCCATTTCGATTTATGCTTAACTCTCATTAACGCGAGTTAAGTGCAAATCGAAACAGTGCCCCCCCACACTCCCCGCCACCCTCCAGCTCCCCCAGCTGGGAGAGCCTGGCAGCTCACAGCTACTTGTGACACAGTTTTTCTCAGCTGGGAGAAACCACACCACAAGCAGCTGTGTGGCCCCCAGCTCGGAGAAGCCTGGGGCTACATGGCTGTCCCCACACACTTCCCCCAGCAGGGGGAAGCCGGCAGCTGGACCCGACGGCCATGCAGCTTCTCCCAGTCAGAGGATGTGGGCATCTGGAATGGCAGAGGAGCGTTGCTGCTCCCCAGCTTCCCCCAGCTGGGAGAAGCCAGGGAGCAGCAGAGCTCTGCAGAGGTTCCAGCTGCCCACTCCCCCATTCAGGGGAATTCCAGGGATCACCCCAACTACCCCACAATTTACATGAAATTTGATTTACGTGGAGGCACAACCTTCATGTAAATCAAGGGATTACTCGATTACTCAAGGGAAAAGCTCAACGGAGCTCTTCTTTCAGATCACTCATACTATTGTTTTCCATTTAGAGATTTCCAATGATCCATTGTATTGGTCTGAAATAAATTATTACATTCATTTATTTATTTACAAAAATCAACAAAAATAACTGATGGCCATATGTAAAAAGGCTCCTTTGACATTAGCATTTCTGGTTCAGCATGCTCTTTCTTATAAGCACTGGACGTGATTCTGACTACCTTCAGGACCAGGATGCTACAGGTATCTGTTTAGGGGAACTTTTATTTTTTACCCTGTGGAAGCTTTTGTGTGGGAGATGATCCTGTCCTCACTATCAGCTGCTGTCTGAAAACATAGAGCAAAACTACTGACAGGCCACTGCCATGTAGCAGAGCCCTGCACCCCCTCACTGGACCTCCTGCATGAAAAGCTTACTTGCCACTGCACTGAAATCCTAGTAATAGCTCTGCTGGGTAAATCAAAAGGAAAAAGCTCTTGTTCAAAACAAACAGGCGCTGTGGGGAGTTCTTAGCAAGAAACAGGTTTAGCATACTTCATCAGTGGTGTTAGTGTGTTTTCCATTAAAACAAACCAGCAGTCATGGAGCACTTTAAGACTAAATTATTTGTTAGTCTTTCAGGTGCTCCATGACTGCTGGTTTGCTTCACTGGTAGTGAAAAAGGAAGATAATGTCGAGGTGCTGGGGGGAGGAGTCACGTGATAGGAGATGGTCACATGGCCAATAGGCACCCCCTGATATTCAGTTGCAACAAGTCGTCTTATATGTACAGTGGTCACCAGGCGGTTAATTGTGATTGATTAGTCGAACATGGAGAGTATCCCAGTCAATCGTGATCAGCCAGCTCCTTGTCTGCCCCAGCCCCACACAACCAGCCATTTCCAGGAGTGGCCAGCACAGCCCCATGGCCCATGTGTGCGGACAGGAAGTGGGGAGAAGGAGTTTTAGAGCACTGCTCCTGCCTGGAAGCACTGCCTCCCAATCTCCCATTGGCCGGGAATGGGGAACTGTGGACAATGGGAGCTGATGGGGTGATTCTGACAGAGCAGGACAGTGTGCAGACTGATGTGCCCCCCGCCCTTCACCTGCAGGCCCACGGGGTGCATTGGACTCTGACAGTAATGATGTGGGGATGGGGAAAAAAGGGAGCCTGCTGGAGCCTCACTGTGCCACCAACCATGAACCGTCTGCAGTAAGTGCTGCCTGGCAGGAGGCCACATGACAACCACCACTCCCTCCCATAGCCAGTACCCCAGAACCCTTCCTGCACCCCCAGCCATGAGCCTCCTTTGAGAGCCAGCACCCTGGATCTCCTCTTGTACTCCAAGACCCAGCACACATAGCCACTCCTCCCCTTGTATCTCAGCTCCCTGCCCCAGGCTCGAGCCTCCATCCACAGCCAGCATCCCATACCCACCCCTGCCTCTCATACTCCCTTCTGCATTACAAGCCCCAGCAACTGAGTTGCATTCCCTGTAAGCTGTGCACCTGTGCAGCCACTCAGGAGAGAGTCAAATGCTACCAGCTAATTAACAGAGCGCCCACAGCTACATAATTTGTTTCTAGTCCTGGTGCACATACAAATGCATTCTGCACATGAAAGGAAAAGATTAGAGGGAACCCCCTCATAAAGCCAGCACCCACACTCTCTCCTACATCCTGAATCCCCTGCCCTAACCCTGATCCCAACACCAGCACCTTTACTTCCTCCTCCACTCTGAACCCCCTCCTGTGCCACAAGCACCTGTCCTACTCCTGATACCCCTCTCAGGGCCAGAATTCCATACCCCCGCTCCAACCCTGAACTCCCTCTCCAAGCCAGCAACCCACACCTGCTCCTGCATACCAATTCCCTCCTGTTGTATCAGCCAGCAAACCCCTCCTGAACCCCAACCTACAGTAAAAGTGAGTGTTACTGCAGAAGGACGAGCATAGCGGAGCTGCACAGAAGGGGCAAGGCCTCGGGAAAGGGGAAGGATGGATCTTGGTTTGCCCTTAAATACACAAAGTGATCTTAGGCATACAAAGGTTGGAGATTGCCACTCTAAAATTATATTCATGGCTCTGGACATCCTCAAGACTTCTTAGCAATTAGCCTATAAAGAAAGCAGACCCACAGGGAAAGGAATACCAGCTGAAGGACAGCAAGGTCAACACTGAGCTCATTATTCTCTGTCCAGACCAATGTGCAAAGTAGCCCAGGGGCTGCATTGAAATGTACTAGTTGGCAGAGTCCCATACATGTTAGCTGAGGTACCTGGGATGAATAATGCATCCTACTCTATTAACTTTTACTACCCACAAATGATTCTGCCCTATTACCTGAGGATAAAGAACAACTCAGCTGGCTCCACACCTACAGGGAACTCTCCCATATCAGCAGTGTCCCAACAGAACATGAGGCACAAAAAGAACAGAACAGGGCTTACAATCTGATCACATGTATTTTTGTACTACCTATTATGGGCCTTAGTTATTAGTCTCAACGAATTATTTACATATATAGAAATCACAAGCATACAGTTGAAACTTCAAATTAAATTATATTTCATCTTCTAGGAAAAACCCTCTCTTCTGAAAATGTCTTTCCCCAAAGTAAATTTTGAAAAGCAGATTACCAGCACTCAGAGAACACAAATATCAACCAAGCCTTAATTATTACAGCCTGCCCAGATGCCTGCCTGCATATGCTATTAGGAGCCAGGGTTTCAACAACAATCTGCTACTGCACTTACCTGTGTTTCAGAATTTGAGTTCAATGCCTGAAAATCCTACTCATATAACCGTAAGGAGTTAACTGTAAAGAGGATCAATGAAAGTAAAACAGATTTCCTACCAAAATGCTTTGAAGAGTTTTATGTTCACTAGAAACCTGATTACATATTGTACAGTGTACCCAAAGTACATATCACAACCCAGAAACTAACAACCTTCTAGTGAATCAGTGAAGAAATGATGCAAAGGCTACTATCAAATATATAGGGTAGAGTCAAAATTGTGCAAAGAAATGCAAAGCCTACCAAAATTTACATTATTTGAATACATGTACAAATTATATTCTGCCTTTATTTGAAAGTGTCTGCAACAGCTATGACAAATGGACATTTAACAGAAGTAATGACAGGTGGCAGGAGAGTCTGATGTCACTAGCCAATGAAAAGAGAGAAACCTTTAAAAGAAAACACTCCCAAATTGAAGTTGTACCATTGGGATTCATTTCCAACAGGATCTAAGAACAGTTAAATGTCTTTTCTTTTCTTTTCTTTTTTTTACGTTACTGATTCAACACCAACCCATTAATAAAAGTCAGCAACACCTGAAGGCAGTTTGGAAGTCTACCCAAAATAACTCTGTACTTTCTACACAGTGTTTGCTGGTCATATGTACATATCACAGGAAATGCCACCATAACTGGTACCATGTGCCATCATCCACTGCTTGTGGGCAGTCACATACGGCATGAAATGCAGTAAATTAGCCTTCAAAACTCTTCTGAATTCTGAATCTGTTGCATTTTCTTGGAAACGCTGAAATGTGAACTATTTTCTCTTTTCTCTGCACCGGAAGAAAAGGTGCCATTTGTCAGATGTAAAGCATACATCTTTATGGCGTTAAAAGGCAAAGGTTTACAATCCAAAACATCTATTTTTCAAAGGTAAATAAAAAGTTTATCTCTAAAGTTCAAAGTGTGTGTGGATACAGGAACAGTGCTCAATGCATACAATATGTTCAACCAAATCGAAATGCAGGCCATAGGCACACAACATATTGCATAACAGCAAAAAGGAGAAAAAAAATTGGCCAACATTATGAGGGAAAGCCCAGAGTCTCATGAATGTGAAATATGATCCTCGCTATTCAAAGAAAGCGCACAAGATCTTGATTTTTCTGCTCTCATTAAGGCTCCAGAAGAATGTATGAAAGGATGCTTTCGGTGCACATAGTAGGAGCAGCAGTTTGAAATGAAAAAAAAAAAGCCATAAAATACAATTACGCACACATTTATCTTCTGATCCACAAGCAATGAATTGCCCACAGGGAGTGACAGCTATTCCACATGGGTGGCAACGGTTAATATGTCCTTCAAAACGACGCTCACACCTTCAGAGGAATTAAAATAAACCTAATTAATTCTGGCTAAAACGTAGTTTCATAGTTACAATCATTTACTTCTGTGAAGTTCTGCTAAATTCAGGTCAACATCTGCCTGGTTACTGACACAGTACTAGAAATTAGATCTTCAGTATTATTTTTGCAGGAGCATTTTAGTAACTGATTTTAAAAGAATGAAATAATCTACTAAAATAAGCTTGAAACACTGGAAGCTAGGATTTAAAGTTATAAAGGAGGTTGATCAACTATAATTTTTTCCACAGTGAGATTTTCATTTTCTGTGATAGAGATAAACATTCCTGTAACCCAAGCAGCAATACTCTGGTCACAGACTAGGAGAGAAATTTGACTCTGAAACCTGGTGCTTAAATTCTCCACTAATGTTAAGACACATAAAAGGCCCAGCTTCATGTAGTCAAGCAAGTCAGGACTGGCCTAGCAGGTGTTTTCTCACTAAGTACTCCCTAGCAGCAAGCTTCAAGAACAGTGGAAGCTTTGATCTTTTTTCTGCTAGGTCTGCCTATGAGGACACAGGAAAAGCAATCAGAACAGAAAACAGAGTGCTGCCTTTTTAAGATAAAGGTGCTGGAACAGCCGAAGTTTGTATGAATTAGGATATACTTCTACTTGAATGTTTATTTTGCTCTAATTACTGAACTCCTGCAACAGCATTTAAGTTTATTTGGCTTCAATACAGAGAATTGTAATTGTCTTGCTTTCTATTCTATTACAGTGTCCCAGTGTGGTCATGGTAGTTCAAAGGGACCTTCTTGTGTCCACAGGTTGACTGGAGCTCCAAGAAACTCTGTGCCTCAAGATAGTTTATTGCAGTTATGTCTGCTGTCCATTACAGCAGCTTTCATGCCTAAGAGATTTACTATTCCAGTGTAGCACCTCACAACTGGTAAATCTCTAGGTACCATCCCCTGTGGTATCTTGACAGTCTACACTCGCTGTGTATAAAATCCAATGTGCAGATATCAGCTTTAGGGTAAATTAAAGTCTCCAGAATCATGTTAATTCGGGTTTAGTACCATCACAGAAGCTTGAAGCAACAGACATAACCAAAACTATGCGCAAGTTTGGCTTCTTTACCCCTTCCTCCACAACTCCAGTATTTATCACTAGAAGTTAAATTTTTGTAAGGTCTTTGGCATGACCACTGCACCCTAAAGGTGACTTTTTTTTTCAAGTAATTGGAGGTCCAAGGTCACTTTCTTAACTTCTTTTATTACTCTATTAGACTGCGGGGCGGGGGGGCAGGGGCAAGATATTTACTGACAGTTCCATGATCCACTTCTGCCTCATTCCATCTGTATTAAATCTTTGCCAGGTTAGCAGGAATTCATAAAATGTGGCTACTGACCTCAGAAAACAGTGCAACTCTTTACATTTGAGGACTTCTGGTCTCTAGGCAATGCTAATGCTTTTAAGCGTTCAGAGGTAAAGAGATAACAGAACTGAACATGTTACGGTATTGCAGTGCTTGGTGACTTTCAATGTGGACAAGGTACAGGAGCAGAAAGCATAAGTCTCTTAATTCCTGGGTTTCGATGGCATGATTTGTAAGTCTTCACACTGCTAACTTTTGCATTTCATTTGCCTTGCTGGTGTTAAAAAGCAGCCTAGCTCTGCACCAAATACCTCATCCTAAAAGTAGAAAAAAATGTCTAATTCACTGGCTAACCATCACCAGGTGACAGCTGACTCTTACCATGGAAACCTCCACACTTAGGTTCACATATACATGAACTCTGCAATTGACGGCTTATCCTGCAATTCATTCTCACATGAACAGAATTTACTTGAACTGCAAGATCCCTTTGAGATCTATGTGGTTGTATGTATTATGAGCCTCAGGAACATAAACACAAAAAATTGCATAACTATTCAATGGCCCTACACGTTAATGAAGATGTTTTCCATGATAAATCAGAACATTCTAAACTAAGTCTATATGTGAAAAACACCTACTGGAATAGGTAGAAAGCAGACAGTAAAGTGTCTGATTCCTTATGTGTACTAAAAAGGGCTAAAAAAGTCAAATTTTCCAAAAAGGTCCACTTGTGGGTAGAAATAGGACAGAATTTTTCATTTGGATAAGAGAACTTTTTAGAAAGTTACAGCCTAGTGAAAAGCTGAGTTTACAACATTTTTTCCAAACTTCAGTACAGCAGACACTGTCAGTGAGCATTATATCTCATATTTACAGATGGGTACTTTAAATATGGGCCACTAAGGACCTGCTTTAATTTTTTTTAATTCAGCCATCTGAACTCAATGGGCATTTTAATATAATGACCCTGCCAAACTAAACAAGAATCAAGAACATAAATTATTCCCTTCCCCGCAGGACACATGCATTTAATTGATTACCCAGCTTTTACTTTTAACTACTTTACCATTCATCAGCTTCACTTATATTAATATTTTTGTAAGAAAAAGGCAGGTAAGTGATCTGTGAAAAGCTCTCAACTCAGTTATTGCTCTCCTAGAATAGTAGTTAGACCAGCTGATTACAAAAACATAGCAACATAATAGTTTCCAACCACAGAAGTCTCCAGTTTTATTACTTTTTTACATTGGTGTGGGTAATAAGGTGCCATATTTTGGCAATAACATACATGCCCTTCTATGGGCTTAACAGATTTTTACAAATCATAAAAAGTGACAATAATTGAAAGCACATCAAGTATTCCTTAAAAAATCAATAGACAAACCATAAAACATTACATTTAATAAAAACAAACATGGAACCCAGGAATATCACTTAAAGCTAACATTCCTCCCTACTCCTTCAACTCAGGTCTCTAAAACCCACTTCTTTTAGAAATATTTCAAACCTTACCCTCCTCAACATCTCCCCAAATCTTCCCTTTCCTAACAGCTGTCCCTCCTTTTTTTAAAAAAAAAAATGGTTTGGGTTTGAGGGTTTTTTGGGTGGGAGGGAAATGGGGCAAGATCTTTTATTATGCTGGTTTGTATTTTGGCGGAGGTGAAATCTAGTTTTGGAAAGCACCATGTATGTTTATGGCTGTATATACATGATTTACTACAATAATTCAATTACACAAAAGTACTTTCCTATTTTAATTCACCAGATCATACAGTGGCTCTGTTACAACAATTAGCCTGATAAAATATTTTGGAAACTTTGCCATAGCACTATATGATATTTTATATTTAAAAGTGACATCTAAGATAAATTATGTGGCAATAGTTGACAAACATTGATTTTTTAATGGCTTCCAATTTAGTGAGCTTTCCCTGGACAACCAAGAGCTAAACCTAACTCTTATTTTCTGTAGTAACAGAGAGGTGGCCGTGTTAGTCTGTACTCCAACAAAACAAAACAGGAGAAATGTAGCACTTTAAAGACTGCCAAAATGATTTATTCAGCGATGAGCTTTCGTGTGACAGACCCACTTCTTCAGATTTATCTCATTTATTTTGTGCAAACAACTAATATCTCTACACAAATAATCCGAGATTTTCCTTTAAAAGAAAAGAAGAAAAAAAGACAAGATTGCAAGTCTTACTCTAACGTCCCTGACACAAAACACTTATGAGTTTACTGTAGCTACTGCTAGCTAGCCATTTTCTTCACGTAATAGTTACCATTTGTCTTATTTGTTCAAAACATAGTACAGATATTATCTAATTATAACTTACTTGTTTAAGAAAGTATGAAGACTTTGAATAGGGATCATACGTGACGTTTTAGTTGCAATGTAAATAATCTGGCCTTACCTCAGTGTTCTCAAATCCCACAGTTTGATGCCATCGCCAGTGGCTGTAGTCATGAAAATATTGTACGCTTCAAGAGGCTGAGTGCTAAAAGCTGATCCCTGTAACATCAGAACTTTCTGTCAGATGGCAGCACTTGAGGTGTTTAGAGATTCAGTTAAAATCAACATCAACATTACCTATGTAAAGCTGAAATATAAAACTGGGGCTTTGCAACACAGCAGAGTTCAGTTCGTAAGGATGTCATGAGACTTAATGGACTTCACAAGAATTTGCCACACACCTTACCGTTCAGGTTCTTCAGAATATGAACCTTCAAGACACCCTTTCTCAAAACCTCTTCTGTAAGGTACCCCTTCCCTAACTTTAAAAACTGTTTGCAGGTGGAAGTATCTATTGAAAGCAAATCCACACTACTCTCCTTCCAGGGTCTTCAGACACAGAGACAGGTTGCAGCCTGACCAACAGCTCTTAATAAGGAAACAAAAACAATAAAAACAACTACTTTGACTAGTAGGAACTGATACACCGAGCAAAGGAAATTTAATAAAGAAGCTTAGAATACCTTCTCAACAGCTCATGCTAGAAATTGTGGAACACTCCACTGAGTATTCATTAGAGAACACCTCTTGACTCTCCAACTACCTTGCTAAGACTTACGGAACATAAGATCAGCATACCAGCAGCTGGCAGTGAGAACAGGAATGTTCTTGCATCTCACACTGACTTATGGAGAGGTTTACCCCATATTTTCCACCTTCCAGAAAGACTTTATATATAATAGGGGTCAGCGCACCATAAAACTCCCTTCTCCCTTCCACAAGAAATGATGATGTTGCCAAGCCCTTGGGCTGAATATTTTGTATTTTGTCTCAGAGAAACACTCTATATGAGTTAGTTATACAAAGTGACGTGTTAGAAGTTAATGATGTTGTACACTGAAGTATAATCCACATAAAGTGTAACAGCCATAAAATGTCTATATATGTTTTTATATCAACAAAAACAAGCAAGGAATATTTAGGAACCTTCAACTCCGATAGGGTGTTTGTTTGGGGTTATAAACGGAATTTATATGCAAAAAAAGAAATAGAAGTAAAAAATAAAGTGTCAGGTGTAATCCCATCTACAGAATTAAACCCCATAATACAGGGATAAGACAATACCAAAAAATGGGCCAATTTCCATTGCCTTCAATAAAAGTTTCACTCATTTACACCAGGGCTGTATTTGGCTTTATGTCTTTAATTAAATCCAGTCTACATCCAAGTTGACAAACCTTGGTCTTTTTTTTTTAATGTTGCTAGCAACAAATCTTCTGTTGCCAGGGAACTAAAAATAAACCAGTCTCCCTCCCTTCCCCCACCCATTTTGAGTTCTTGAATTGGCTGCATACAACAGAAATTTCAAGGTCATTTCCCGCAATCAGTATTCAGCTGCCAGGAGTCGTCTGTTATTTGCAAGAGCTAGTGTACAATTGGGAAATACTCCAATATTCAGTCAATGGATACTGCCATAAAAGTGACCTCCAAACAGGGTTAGTAATAACTCAACTCTAGAAATATAAAATGAATGCCCCAAATAGCAAGGTTAAATAGGGCAGCTAGAATTCACTTGATAAGCTGCATAGCCTCCTTGCCTTTTCTTTCTTGTGCCACTTTCCTAAAACTGAGCATAGCCTATCTCCTCCTTCACAGGAGCCTCCAACATGAACAATGCTGTTGATTTCACCCCATCATGCAAGTCAACTAGAGTATGAAGCCAATAATGCTGTGTTTGGTGTTGTACCATTATTATTTCTTGTCTCCAAACTGTGGTATTCCCAAAAATACATCAGCTATAAGTGGAAACAGGAAACTTTAATTCTACCCTGACCCACAACCCAATTCTCATACCTTCACCAGCTTTTTGTCCATTTCTGTACACATTGAAAAAATCTTCCCCCTAGTCTCCAAGGGCCTTTTAAGAATCTTGTCTCTCTTGTGCTTCAGTCTCATCTCTTACTATTCTCTAGATCATTCACTGAACTCATTGAGTTGCACTATTTTTAATGCGACCTTCTTTCCACTTCTGAATCTGGGCAACTGATGGAAGGCCAAGCTCTCCTTCCTGTCTGTAATTAGGGGCAAGCACATGAGACTTATTTTTTCCATTGCCTTGCATATTATGTGGCCATTGGGTAGTGTGTTACACCCAATTCACACTTACTTTACACAGAGGTAAGTGATTTCACAATGTACAAGACAACGGAAAAAATCAGACAAGCCCTTCTCTAACCCTATTTAATAACCACTCTATGTCTTGTTAGCACAGTCTGCCTTTAAATTTAACTCCTACTTTTCCCATACTTTTCTCTACCCTCAAATAATCCAATGTCCCTGAAACAAAATTATGATGTTCAGCCATTTGTGTAAATGCCATCATGTGTAGGGCTGCTACCATTGCTGAGTAAAATTCTGCATATGCTGCTTATAAGGCAAACTGTAAGCCTTGTGAAGTGTTTTCAAACAGACACCATACAAAATAATTCTGTAAGGAAACACTAAATCTGGGGCCAGTGTCTAATCAAAGAATGCTAGCTTACCGACCCATAACTGGAGTTCTCCAACAAAATGTACTGTGTCTACAAACGAACACTCTTAGATCTGCACAGAAGAGTGCTCAAGTCCAACAGGAAGCTCTATAGAGGTAATTTCGTGAAGAAGCACCAGTCACGTTTTGTGAGTAAGGGAAATTAATAACCTAGCCAAGAACGTATTATCTTTTTTCCATATAAATTTTTTCAGTAAGAAGGGTTTTTGAGCAAAAGCACTTGACTGTGTGTTGAAAATCCCAGCTGAAGATGTCTCAAAAGGATGCAGAATTAAACTGTGCTGTAGATCTTGTCATACTCAGAGCATTGGGTGAGCAGTATAATACAGTTTCTAACTGAGACATGACTACTGTGTATTGAGCACTGCACTTAACAGTAATTAAAATGACCACATATGTTTACTGGCAATATTACATTTGGGCACATTACTTCAAACTGCATTTTTCATGTGTTTATTCAACTCACTTTGGCTATGTCTACACTACATTCTGCTTTCGGAAGCAAAATGCAAATAAGGGAGATCAAAAATGCAAATGAAACACTGATTTACAAATCCTGTGCTTCATTTGCATATTCTAACCTGTTGACATCTCCGGAAGAGGCTTTTCTGAAAACAAAAATAGCCATGTAGATGGGGTTCCTTAAAAAACAAACCCTATTTTCGAAAGAACCCTTCTTCCTTCAAGAAAATAGGAAGAACGGTTCTTTCAAAAGCAGGATTTATTTTTGAAGGAACCTTGTTTTTTGAGGGGGAGAGGGCTAAAAAAACCCAACCCAATGCTCAGATGTTTCACTTTTGTCCAAACTAGGTGTTCAGGATGTAAGTTATCTGTACTATCTCCTAGTTTGTATTCTTTCAAACACAGCATGTCTTCTTTCACGCAGGAGTATTTGTTTGAAGGAGCCATGTTTGTCCTGAACCATTCTTGCTAGCTTCTCTTCATCTTTCTCAATGATAACTATGTAATCCATGAAACTTAAGCTGTTAATTGTTATCCCATGCAAAGATATCCCTTCTACCTCTTCCTTGATCTTGTCCATCGTTCTCTCTAGGTGTGTGAAAAACATATTTGGCGATATCGGATCTTCTTGTCTCATACATCTATTTGTTTGAAACCAACTTCCCAACTCTCCACACCTTCTCACCGATGCCTCCGCATTGTCATTGACATCCTTCAAAAACCATATCAGTCTGCTATCCACTCCATACAACTTCAACACTGCCCAAGTAATTATCTGGTCTTGACTGTCGAATGCCTTCTGAAAATCAATGAAGCAAGTGTAGATGTTCTTGTTCTTTCATCAACTATCTTTCTCCACTATCAACCTTATTTCCAATATCTGCTGTACGGTACTTCTAACTTTCCTGAACCCCACTTGCTTGTCTGCTATATGCTCTCCTATCTGCGATCTTAGTCTCTCTGTCAGTATCATCATCACCACCTTGCCTAGATGACTCGCTAGGGCAATTGTTCTGTAGTTCTTGCACTCCAATGCACTTCCTTTCTTATGTATTGTCACTAGCATGGATCTTGTCCATTCCTTAGGTGCCTTCCCTTCTTTCCATGCTATATTACTTAGTCAGTATATTTCCTGAATCATACTTTCTCCCCCATATTTAATCATCTCTCCGGTGATCTCATCATTTCCAGGGCTCTTGTTGTTCTTTATTCGTTTCACAGCTATTTCTACTTCCTCCTTCGAAATATTGGTCTCACTCTCTATGCTTGTGGAGATATCTCTTTCAGTTCTTCGATCAGTCTTTCTGAGACATTCGGGTCCAGCTATGCTTCGTATAGATTGGTGCAATATCTCGTCCATCTCTGCACAATCTTTTCCTTGTTCATGAGCACACAACCAAAAAGCCTTCTTTGGTGATCTTGTGGTCCCACTACTTTCCTGAGTGCAGGATTGCTCTCTGATAGGAACTTGTACTGAAGCATAAATGCAAACAAGAAATCAGAGCCTAATAAAGCAATTATCTACTCCAGTGTGTACATTATCATCAGTATGTGACTTGATTGGATTGGAATTTAAAATATCTTCAACTAGGGAAAGCACTTCATAGAAGGCTGAGAGACAGTAGCGAAAAAGAAACATACCATCTTCTTTACCACATTTGGCTATTTGTATCATATACAAATTTAAAAAAAAATTCATCATCCTTTCTCTTTATTCCAAGTTCCCATGATTTCTCAGGTCTATTTTTCCTCCTTCAATCTCCATAAACCAAATTGGCTTTCTGATTCCGTTTGTGGTCCAATAACTACTTTCTATTACAAAAATTACATCACAAAAAATATTTTTTGTAATGGACAGCGTGGTCCACAAGGGTCAAGAAAGGGCTGCTGGGCTGACAGCGAAGACAAGATGAAGACTAAATGCTTCCTTCACCTCCAAAGCTCTTTTCCCTCACTTTCCTTGCCTCCATCCACCAACTCCCACCTAAACTGTACTGGTGCTTAAGTCAGCGCATGGGCCATCAACACCCCACCGCAACATACACTGGCCAAACTGGACAGTATCTACGTAAAAGAATAAATGGACATAAATCAGACATCAGGAATGGTAACATACAAAAACCTGTAGGACAACACTTCAATCTCTCTGGACACTCACTAACAGATTTAAAAGTAGCAGTCCTATAACAAAAAAAATTTCAAAAGTAAAATGGAAAGAGAAATTTCTGAACTACAATTCAGTTGCAAATTTGACTCCATCAAGGAGTCAATCCTCAATCAAGGATTTAACAGAGACTGGGAGTGGTGGCCCATACAAAAGTAGTTTCTCTGCTCTTGATATTCGCACCTCCACATTAGCATCAGACAATGGGATACGTCCCCCAATGAACTGTCTTGTTTTTTCCCCTCTTGATGTTCACTACTTCACATTAACTGCCGATAATAGGCCATTTCCACTGTGACTGAATAGCGCTTGTCAGCTCTGGCCCTCTCCTTTACTGAGACCCCCTCTTTATATCCTCCTCTGAAACCCCTGAGCCCCATCCCACACTCATGTATCTGATGAAGCGGGTCTTTGCCCACAAAAGCTTATGCTCCAAAATATCTGTTAGCCTATAAGCTGTCACACGACTTCTTGTTGTTTCGGTTAGTGTAATTTAAGTCACTCGAAAGGATCCTTATTCACAGCCTCAAGTGACATAATTTTACCAACTTAAGCTGTAATGTGTACATAGCCCAATCCAGCCTTGTGTTGGCATCAAAAAATTGGAAGGACACTTAGCCCTGGAGGTAGAAAGTATCTTTCATTACAACTCTCTGACTACTTTGACACAGAGCAGCATAGAATGCAAGAGTAATCTGGAAAATGATGGGAAACTCAAACCTATCTTCTCTGCCCTTAGCAAAAGACTATTAACTCAAGTTATTCCCTCTTTATCACAAAATGTATCTGAGTCTCATAAAAACACAGTATAAGTGTAACCCATTTGCACTGTTTTAAAATAAATAGATTTGGAGGACTTTAAGATGTTTCACTGAAGAAGGCATTGCACAACTAAACCAGAAAATCAAATAAGAATAACAGAAAGCTACCCAATGACTGTGATGTCAACAATGTATTTTGGAGTTGCGTTGTGGTAGATATCTCATGTTAGACTGGACTGAAATGTTACAATGTCCCCAAGTAAGGAGAGGAGCACAGTCATGCTGCTACACAAGCATACCAGAAATTGAAAATGCTCTTTTCTCCTCTTGCTCTGGGGAGGAGTAAGGCCTTGTCTACACTTAAGTCTATAACAACGCTGGCATGCAGCACACAGCTTTTCCATTTTTAAGTATAGCCACAGTCACAGCCTGAGCTGGGACAGGCATGGAGCTTACTGCGATTTACTCCATCACTGTGAAGCCAAGGAAAGGCTGTAATGATCTCACCCTTTTTTATCTTATTGTATGCAAGGTATAGTGTACAAGAAAGAGGACAATTTTTTAAACCATCACCTAATATTTTCTGAATGGTCCTTATTCACTGTCCGTGTTAGTGTTTTCTGACCATAAGTAAATACCTACCTTATTTTGACAGATCTGGTGGACTGCTCTAGAATGAGCATCTGGTATCACTGCTGCACTGCAGCCTACATTGAGGTCAAAAACTTCTAATGCTCTGTTGCTACCAGCTGTCAGTATAATATCTGTAACCTCTACAAGTTAAAGTTCAAACAGAGAGAGATCTAATGGGAACAAGAGCAGAAACATTGGCTACGTTTTTAATAACATCTATTTTTATGAATTAATTGATAAATGTTTACTCAAGTTCCACAAGCAGAATGCATCATGTTGAGCAAAAATAGGCAGAAATATATACACATTTAAACTGAAACAAACTCCTTAATTATTTCAACAGCCAGATTATTACTAGCAGAGAGGCAAAATATACCAGCAGCCTGCAAGAAAATGGATTTTTTTAAAGACAACACTATACATATGTAGAATAGGATGATTCATTTGTGGTTTTACCAAACCATACATAAAATGGCCATCCCAAATTCATGCCAATAAAATCTATATCATACTCCACCATCTATGAATATATAATAACAGTCCTTATGTAGTATTTTGCGGGAAGAGACGTTCCCTCCAAATATTTTTAAAACATCAAAAAAATTCTCACAGTATCCCATTGAGGTAGTGAAGTACTCTTATTGCCATTTTACAGATGGGAAAGGTGATACAGAGTAGTAAAGTGATTTAACCAAGGTCAGTGCCAGAAATCAGATTTATAAGTGAAGTACTCCTAAATCCACATACATAATAGCAATTGACCAGAGAAATAACTTACTTGGAATCATGGTGGTGTCTATCACTGACAATACCTGAAGCAAGATTGATTTTTTCTAAAAGTTGTTGTCTAAGAATTATTTTGGAGAAGTTCCATGTCACACAGGGGATCAGATTAGATTATCACAGCAATCTCGTGTGCCTTAGAATATATAGCTATGTCTAGATTGCAGGCTTCTGTTGGGATCCCTGAGGCCTTCCGACCAAAGTCTGCCATTCCAGGAACTCCCTGCCGATAACCCGGTCATCCTTGTTCCATGAGGAAGAAGGGAGGTGTCGGCACAAGGTGTTTTCCCAACATTTGGCTCCATTTGGATGGGCCAAACATCGAGAAAGCCTCTCCAGACTGAATTGTAAGGAGGAGATACGCAAATGTGTTGTGCAATTTGCATATCCATTGCCGACAATTCTCAGTAATTTAGACATAGCCTATTATGCTATGAAGCCAACAGCTCTTTCACTAAAATATACAGAATAAAAAGCCGCTAGCTAGCTTGTTCCAACTTTATAATTTGAATATTTTCATGCCATTTAGCCTAAAATTTTGAACAAAAACAATTATACAGGATACAAGAGTAGAAATCATTTATTGCTGAAAGGCTGGTAATCTCCACTGTAGAAGCCATGGGGAATTTCTGTACTGATCTGCAAATACTCTTCTGTTTGTATCTGCAAAAGATATGAGATTACTATTTGGCAAAAAAAAGTTTATCAGCCGTGGCCAAAAGTAAACTTCTAATGAAAACACCCTGAAGCCAAGATTCCCTTTTTAGTACCACACATACAGCCACAGTAATACAAAGGTTCAGCTCTGCTGAAACAAACAAACAAACAAACAAAAACAAAACAACCCTCCCCCCCACCACCACCAATTTAGCTGGAAGACTGAGGGTAGCATGGGTACTTTTTTTAACTTCTCCATAAACTTAAAATCAGAAAAATTTAGCCTTCATCCAAAAGGCATTAGTGTAAATCTTCCAAATATAACGTCTGTAAAAGTAGAAAAACCACCAGTTATAGTTATGTATTTCACAATGCTGCATTCGAGGAGTGGAGAAGAGAAAGAAATGGGTGAGGAAAAAACAAACTCTACCTTGAGGGTCACCCCGCAAAGGATTAGACATCGGATTTTGGATGGATGGATGGATGGATAGATAGAAAGGTTGCCAAAACTGGAAATCTTTGCGCTGGACAATTTTGTATTTGGATACATTGAGATTTCAACCAATTTTCTTAAAAACCTTTCAGAAGGTGTAAAATTTGTCACATAGACATGGTACTAGCACTAGTAATAATGTGTTACATTGACATTCTGAAAGGTTTCTAAGACAGGGTCTAAGAAATAGATGCACAGGAGCTTAGTACTTAGCAGGTAAAAAGATGCACAGGAGCTTAGTATTCCTTACATAAAGTAAGGGCTATTCTGAAAAAGATGCATATTTTAGAGTGTTTGTCTGTTAGATGAAGAATTCTTCCTAACCAATAAGAGGTGGGACCATCAAATGCAGTATACAGCTTCCTTTTATCATAACTTAAAGCAAAGTACGGGTTTGGTTATGCCAGGAAAACAAAGATATGCCTGGAATGAGATTGCTTCTCATAAAACAGAGACAGAGAGAAAGCTGTGCTAGTCTATATACTATCAAAACAAAAAAGTAGTCAAGCAGCACTTTAAAGACTAACAAAATAATTTATTAGGTGAGATTTCGTGGGACAGACCCACTTCTTCAGACCATAGCCTTACCAGAACAGAATCAAAATTTAAGGCACAGAGAACCAAAAATAGTAATCAAGGTTGACAAATCAGAAAAAAATGATCAAGTTGAGCAAATAGAGGGTAGAGGGGCGGGCGGGGGGGGCAGTCAAGAATTAGATTAAGCCAAGTATGCAAAAGAGCCCCTATAATGACCCAAAAATTACTCAGATGTGACCTACTGGCAGTGTATATTTTATTTTTATACATGTACCATTTTTGTATCTGAGATCAAGAAGATTGACTGTAAATTTATTATCAATGTGTTCATGCTGGCTACGTCTACACTAGTGAATTTTTTTGAAAAAGCCATGGCTCTTTTCATATGAAATTGGAAGAACACAGCAATTTTTTCATCATCCCTCTTCTCCTCGGTGAGGAAGATCATCTTTTTCTGAAAGATTCTTTCAGGAAAAAAAACATGTGTAGATGTCCTGGGGGCTTTTTTTCGAAAGAGCAGTTCTTCTGGTGCCGGAGTTTTCGATCCCTGGCCCGTTCTTTTGGGGGCTGTGTGGATGCAAAGATCAAAAGAGCCGACTGATTTTTTAGATCTGATTTGTGTGTGTGTGTGTGTGTGTGGATGCGCTCTTTCAAAAGAAGTTTTTTCAGAAGAGATCTTCCAGAAGAACTTCTTTTGAAGGATCACTGCAGTGTAGACATAGCCGTTGGGAAACGCCTATTACCAGCCCATGAGAAACAACAATGAAGAAGTCCACTACAGAGCTAATAGCCCATTAAACAAGATACAATTCAGCGGGATAGAACTGTTTTCCTGAAGATGTGCTACACTTCTTCCGACTCATGAAAATTTGTGACCATTCACCAGATGCTGAAATCCATCACGAGTTTTATATTTTTCCACGGAGGTGTGGGAGAATTGAACAATGGTTTCCTGTCCCAGGGAAATGCTATATAAGGCAAGAAAAGTACGCAATGATTGTCTTCAGCTAGGGGTCTGGAATAATTTTCATAGTAGTGGTGGTGCTGATAATTGTTGTACCATACTGGAAACCCTGTTTGTAAGGGAAACCCCGTCAAGCCAGGGTATGCTTCAGCAGCCCCCGCATCCTAATTCCAGCACCTATGACTGGCCTTACAGCTAGCCTTACAGACTGCCTCTCCACCCCAAGAAAAGACATGAAAACACCTGGACACAAAAGGATTCTAACAACAGGAGTGGAAGAGAACTGCTGGAGCCAGGACAGAGAGGACATCTCTAGCCTGAGAAGGACTTTACCTGAAATAAGACCTAGTGTGAGAAATTATGATTTGTAATACATTCTCTTAGGCTAAGGCTACAATATTGTTTCTATTCTGGCATACAGTTGTATCCCAAATTAGAAACAGCATGGCTATTTCGAGCAGGGTGTTTCATTCCTGGTAACCCTCATCAGACAAGGGTTAATGGGAAGCTCAAAATAAGAAGTTATGTCGAACCTAGGCACAGTGTAGCCTGCACTGGGTTCAAAATAAGATACCTTGAAATAAGTTACACAATTTGTACAATGCAAATTGTATAACTTACTTTGAGCTAGGGCTACAGTGTAGCTCTAGCCTTAGTGTATTAAGCTCAGCTTGTTTTTTTGTTTGTTTTGTTTTGTTTTTTTTTATTTAGTAACTTACATTTTTCTATTTGCTATCTCTTATGAACACTTAAATTCTAACGTAATAAAGTCATGTTTGTATATTAATAAACCCAGTGCAAATAATTATTCTCTTGGGGGAGTGCAAACAACGGTGCCCCCTTTATCAGTGAATGAAACATGCAAACATTTTATCATCTTGCACCGTATGATACTTTTTACAGTATAAGATAGTTTTCTGGAGTTCTGGTCCCGTTGAGGCTATGCACCTGGGTGCTGTGGCAAATCCCTTTCACTGAGGTTTCCCAGAGTTGATTTGATATCAAGGTCTATATTATTCCGCTGTGGGCTATGACCCCAACTCTGTGCCAATGCTAAAGGAGACCGAAAACTTGGGTGACAGGGTGCCACAAAGGGCAGGTAGATTGGCTCATAGTCTTCCTGTACATCAAGTGATGGTCTCAAAGGGATCTCTGTGGCCGAACCTGTCAAGCCCTAATTTGGAAGGCCCCACAGAATGGGAAAAGTATTGTTATTTCTATTTTTCACTGTATTGTTTTACCTCCACAAACTGAGAGAAGCCATTGGCAATCAAGATTGCATGACCATGATCTTCTAATTAAATGATTAAAGCATTCTTTATGGTTCCTTGTAGACTCTTCTTGAATCCATTCCAACAAGCATTTTTCCAAATGCAGAGCATGGAGTGAGAGTTGTGAGAAACAAAAGAAGTGACACCGAGCTTTATAAAAGTAAAAATGCCAGGAAATGGACTGGAGGGAAGCCAAAAAGAAAATGTCAAAGCAAATCAAACTTTTTCAAACATACATTTTTTTTTTTTTACTAACAACTGGTCTGCAGAATAATCTGAAGCCGTGTCTACACGTGCACGCTACTTCGAAGTAGTGGCACTAACTTCGAAATAGCGCCCGTCACGGCTACACGTGTTGGGCGTTATTTCGAAGTTGAAATCGACGTTAGGCGGCGAGACGTCGAAGCCGTTAACCCCATGAGGGGACGGGAATAGCACCCTACTTTGACGTTCAACGTCGAAGTAGGGACCGTGTAGACGATCCGCGTCCCGCAACATCGAAATAGAGGGTCCGCCATGGCGGCCATCAGCTGAGGGGTTGAGAGACGCTCTCTCTCCAGCCCCTGCAGGGCTCTATGGTCACCATGTGCAGCAGCCATTAGCCCAGGGCTTCTGGCTGCTGCTGCGGCAGCTGGGGATCCATGCTGCATGCACAAGGTCTGCAACCAGTTGTCGGCTCTGTAGATCTTGTGTTGTTTAGTGCAACTGTGTCTGGGAGGGGCCCTTTAAGGGAGCGGCTTGCTGTTGAGTCTGCCCTGTGACCCTGTCTGCAGCTGTTCCTGGCACCCTTATTTTGATGTGTGCTACTTTGGCGTGTAGACGTTCCCTCGCAGTGCCTATTTCGATGTGGTGCTGCGCAACGTCGATGTTGAACGTCGACGTTGCCGGCCCTGGAGGACGTGTAGACGTTATTCATCGAAATAGCCTATTTCAATGTCGCCACATCAAAATAAGCTACTTCGATGTAGGCTTCACGTGTAGACGTAGCTTGAGAGTTGTTTTTATAATGTCAACACTTTCGTGCTTGCCCTTTTAGCATTACAAAACATCTACTAATATTTTCAAAAACAGATAGTTTTAGATATAAAAATAAAGGTAATTGTTACAAAACATAACCCAAGAAAACTAACAGCATGCTGTTGGAGATGGCATTTATTTATTAAGTGATATTGATTTAGTGGATATCTGGCAGCATCAAGAGGAAAATATTTGAAGAAAAATAGAGATCTCTAGATACTGTATGGTGATCCTGCAATTTAATTGCTTTGTAGAGTCTGAGTCCACAAAAATATTACGAAGATCAATCCATTAAACAATCTGGCTGTCTACGCTTGTATTCCTCTTTCGAAAGAGCTATGCAAATGAGGGAAACTGAAAATGCAACAGTAATAGTAGTGTAATAGTAGTAAAAGCTCATCACCTAATAATTTATTTGGTTAGTCTTTAAAGTCCTACACGGCTGCTGCTTTGTTTTCTCAGAATTAGAATTTCTATAGCATCTCATTCTGGGACCAAAAATGGACTTAACAAATGTAGTTAACAAGTAATACTCACATTCTAGAGAAAGGGAAACTGAGGTACAGAACACTTCAGTTACTTGTCTCAAGTCCTACAATTGATCACTGGTAGAAGTAGGGACACAAATCATGTTTCCTTACTCCCCATTCCCTACTATAACCACTAGAAGGTAAACACTGCAGAATCTGAGATGTTTCTACTGTAGATTCTGAGATGCTGTAGAAAGCTAAAGAAAGATTCTATTATCTTTCATTATTTTTGCAATTTTACAGTCTTCAGTTCCTAGAACTGTGTAAAAAGATGCAACTACACTTTCCACTCAGAGACAGCTGGCAGCAAGTCTGAATTCATACAAATAACAGTCACAGCAATCTCTATCAACAGGAGAACAGAGAGCTATTATTATTCTGATCACTTCTAAAAGTAGGGAATTACAAGCGTTTAGGAACTGAGTGCTTGATTTTATGCAAACATCTATATTATGACAATGGAGATTACTGGAATTCCTATTTTGAATAACCAGCTGTTTGAAGTCAGATTAGATTATTATAATGATACCTTCTAACTTGAAGATCTATGAATCTAAAATCTATTAATATTTTCTAAAACATATTTTTAGATATAAAAATACAGGTAATTGTTTATTTTAACTCTTTGTTTTGATTCTGTAGGTAATAGTTTGAGAGTTTGAATATGCCTTTAGTAACACTCCTCAATTCAAGAAAGCATTCCTGTTCAAGAGCGCATCTAAGCATGTCTTAAGTCCCACTGAAGATGATAGGATGGACATTACACAAGTGGGCTACATCTACACTACAGCAAACTGTTGACAGAAGTCACTGTCCGAAGAGATCTGACAAAGCTGCTGTCGACAGATTGCATCAACCCACAAAAGCAGAGCACTCTGCTGATCCACTCTGTCAACAGAAAGCAGCCAGACTCCCTGGCCTCTTTCTCAACAGAACGGATGACTGGGAGCACAGCAGACAGGGCTGCCCAGTGACCTGGAAGCCCTGTCTGTTGATAGAAGGTCCCCCGGTGCATCCACACAGGTTTTTTGTTGACAGATTCTGTTGAGAAAGGTACTCTGCCTCGTGGGGGAGATGAAGAAGGTTGTTGATGGAAGTGCCAAGTTTTATGGACATGCTCTTGACAAAAGGCATTTTGTGTGTGGACGTGCCGTGCGTTTGTCAACAAAACCCCAGTTTTGTTGAGAAAACTCCCTACTGTAGACATAGGCATGCATATGTTTTCATGTTTTCCTGACATGAAGTCACAGGGTCAATGAAGCTAGGACAGTTTCCCCAATTTAAGAATTGAAGTGCTTGCTCGTAGTTGTAAGCCCTATAACTATACTCTTTTGCCCTTAATTCTATCCTACTTCTGCCTCAAAATTTACAGTGCTAATATAAAGCAAAATAAAGTATTAAAGTTTCTTTTAAGAAAACAGCTGTTTGCCTATAATTATTTAAAGTTTTAAGAAGTAGAAAGAAAATATAATAGAAAGGAAATTGCTGCATAGCTGTGCTCTCTGCTATATACTTTAGAGAATTTTACGCTTAGATCAAGAACTCCTCCTAAACAGTAAGAAGTAGGACCACCAAATTTGATATACAGCTTCCTCTTATCATAACTTACAGCAATGTAGGGGTTTGGTTGTGCCAAGAAAATGTGATGAGCCTGGATTGGGACAGTTTCCCATAAAACCAAACAGAAAAGAGACAGAATCCTGAAATCAAGTACAGTCCTCAAAATTGATATAACTCAGTGAATGTTGAAAGAGACTGAATCAAGATGAGGCAGAAAAATAAGATGAACCTGAAATAGGACTACAGTCTTAGAGAGGTAACTGTGTTAGTCTGTAGTGTCACAAAAAAACAAGCAGTCCAGTAGCACCTTAAAGACTAACAATTTTATTTATTAGTGTAATGAGCTTTCATGGGTAAGACCCACTTCATCAGATTTGCTGGAATAGGACTATTTCTCAGTAAACCTTAGAGAAAAGATATATAATGGAGAAATTTGGAGTAGTGCTCTGTTTTGGCACAGCTAAATCAATGCTTACAGTTTGAAAACTAGAAGAAAAGATTATTGGAAATCAAATTGACTACAGCCCTTTTTTGTTAAAATATAGTGAATTATAAGAATTTATAAGGATGAAGAAAAAATACACTTGATGGAATTCCCATTTTAAAAAAATTACTAAAATTATTAAATGGACAAATTTTAAGAATTCCTTTTAAGAAATGCAAAATAAAAGCTAATGTTATAAAATAATACTGTATTTTTAAAACATACTGAAGCATGTACATTTTCCTTTCATTTAAAAAAAAACCAGAAACTTTAAGGACCCAAACAATGCTGGATAAATCTGCTAGTAAAAATATAAAGCTCAAATATGAAATTTTAGAACTATACAGATGCACAAAAATATTGCAGTAAATTAGTGAACATGAACTGAAAACAGAAATGTGCATAATGGGAGATCAGGAAAGTGTGATGTGTTTCAGTAATAAATTAAAAGAACAGGCAGTCAGTGGCACTTTCAAGTATTTAGGTCAGACCTAGTGAAAGAATGACCAAGAGGAGGCAAGAACTAGAAAAACAAGGTTATGGGAGAGGAGTAGGTGAACAGATCTACAGCAGAAGGCAGGAAATCCATGCAGAAATTTCAAGACTGAAAAGCAGTGAAAGTGATGGACTTGATAGGATTTCATTTGCCAGAGCAGGAAAGCTATCTGGCTAAATCTGAAGTTCGGGAAGTATTTAGGAATACCATAAAAGAAGCTAGTTTCAATAAATGTAGGGAGAAGTAATTAAGGCATGAATTCATATGCAGCAGAGGCAATGGAACATATTCTTGATCAAAAAACTTCAGGGAAATTATTCATTTTCATTTTGTTATGCAAAAACAAAGACATATGTAAGAATACGCTTATTAAAATAATCCACAAAGTTAGAGTGTTCTACTGTTCTGCTAATGGAAATGTTTACCCACCTTTTTAAGTCATCCTTCCTCATGTCAAGATAATAACTTAACAGATGAAATTCAGCTCCACAACATAGCAATATAAATGTATCTATGTAATAAAACTGTGCAAAACGTGCAGGTTTATGGAACATCTCCTTACCCTGAAAGGCAATGTTAATAATTATGAATAGAATATATATAGTACACATACACACCCAAACACATACACTAAATAATTTTCCAGAAAATGTATAGCATTAAGATATAAAAGGTTATCTGAATAACTATATGGCCTTTTTTATAATACTTGCTTATCTCAAGGCATACATTTTTATTTAAATTACTTGGAATTAGGTTAACAACATCTATAGTAGGTTATTCTGTAATTCTTCATACTAAAAGTAGTAGTGAGCAAAGCTAAAACCTTCAGAAGTTTTGAGTTCCTCAGGTTTGGGTTATGTAACTTGAGACTTGTAAGGCCTGTCTTGAAAAGGTGTTATGTACCCATAATCCTCTCTGGAATCCACGAGAGTTATGAGTATTCAGCAACTAAAAGTCAGATGACAGGCCATCTCTTCCCAATTTATGCTGAGACACATGAGTTCTAATGTAAAATTAAGCCTCGCTTACAATCTCACAATAGTATTCTCAAATGTCTCTAAAAAATCCTGATATTTAAGAATTCCATTGTGAGATCATGAATGATGGTTAACTCAGAAATCAGGGACAGAAGGGGCAGTCTGGCTGCTCTGTCAACAGAGCAGAGCACTCTTTTGATATGCTTTTAGTGTGTGGCCACACTCTGTCAACAGACACTTTGTTGGGAAATCTCTTCTGACAGTTACTTCTGTTGACACTGCATTGTAATATAATCGTAGCCTATGGCTGAGTCTACACTTCGAGATAGAACATAAGAACATAAGAACATAAGAATGGCCATACTGGGTCAGACCAAAGGTCCATCAAGCCCAGCATCCCATCTGCCGACGGTGGCCAATGCCAGGCGCCCCAGAGAAGGAGAACAGAAGACAAGTGATTTATCTCCTGCCATCCATCTCCTGCCCTTGTTATGAAGGCTAGGGCACCATACTTTATCCCTGGCTAATAGCCATTTATGGACCTGACCTGCAAAAATTTATCAAGCTCTTTTTTAAACCCTAATAGAGTCCTGGCCTTCACAGCCGCCTCGGGCAAGGAGTTCCACAGGTTGACTGTGCGCTGTGTGAAGAAAAATTTCCTTTTATTAGTTTTGAACCCACTACCCATCAATTTCATTTGGTGTCCCCTAGTTCTTGTATTATGGGAAAAGGTAAATAATTTTTCTATATTCACTTTCTCCACACCATTCATGATTTTATATACCTCTATCATATCGCCCCTCAATCGCCTCTTTTCCAAACTGAAAAGTCCCAGTCTCTCTAGCCTCTCCCCATATGGGACCCTTTCCAAGCCCCTAATCATCTTAGTCGCCCTTTTCTGAACCTTTTCTAATGCCAATATATCTTTTTTGAGGTGAGGAGACCACATCTGCACGCAGTACTCGAGATGTGGGCGTACCATAGTTTTATATAGGGGAAGTATGATATCTTTTGTCTTATTATCGATCCCTTTTTTAATAATTCCTAACATCCTATTTGCCTTACTAACTGCCGCTGCACACTGCGTGGATGTCTTCAGAGAACTATCCACTATAACTCCAAGATCCCTTTCCTGATCTGTCGTAGCTAAATTTGACCCCATCATGTAGTACGTGTAATTTGGGTTATTTTTTCCAACATGCATTACCTTACACTTACCCACATTAAATTTCATTTGCCATTTTGCTGCCCAATCACTCAGTTTGCTGAGATCTTTTTGTAGTTCTTCACAATCCCTTTTGCTTTTGACTGTCCTGAACAACTTGGTGTCATCTGCAAACTTTGCCACCTCACTGCTTACCTCATTTTCTAGATCATTGATGAACAAGTTGAACAGGATCGGTCCCAGGACTGAGCCCTGGGGAACACCACTAGTTACCCCCCTCCATTGTGAAAATTTACCATTTATTCCCACCCTTTGTTTTCTGTCTTTTAACCAATTCCCGATCCATGAAAGGACCTTTCCTCCTATCCCATGACCACCTAATTTACATAAAAGCCTTTGGTGTGGGACCGTGTCAAAAAAATCAAATTTAAAGGAGTTAGCTCAATATTAAAAGATCGCTGTCTTCACTATAAATATCACTAGCTCAGATGAGTGAGCCCTAACACCAATAACAAAATATCGATATTACTGGATGGACAAAGCATCAATGTCAAACTTCAAATTTTGAATAAAGGCAAGTGTGGAAGCGCCATGTCCTTAATTTGAATTTATTAGCCTCCCGAAATGTCCTGTGGGTATCCCACAAAGCTACATGGTAATCTTCCATATACTGCTGCTTCCTTCTCCACTGCTCTCCATTGAGGTGTGCAGGAAGAAGGCCACAGAAAGCCCATGAAAATTCTGCAGCACCTTGGCCTGCAAACACAAAGGTCCAGATGCATGGCTGACGTAACTGGGCAGGTCTGGACCAGTCTGATAGCAATGCTGCCCCTCGCTACACCAATGTCTGCAGAGGATACGCAGCACAGAGAACCTGGGTGGCTTTGGGGGAGGGCTGAAGGCACAGTTGCCTGCCGCTACACCCATGTCTGCAGTGGACACATGGCTGACAGAACCAGGTGGGGGTGGATAGGGCTGATAGCACAGCTGTCTGCCACTACACCAATATCCGCACAGGACACGCAGCACAGGGAACCCGGGCAGGGTTTGAGGGAGGGCTGAGTTCTGTTACTGGGTGCTCTGAATTCTGAGACAGTGCCTTGCATTCATTTTAATATGAAACACCCACAAGCAACCGGGGCTAAGGCCCTGTGGGATAGGTACCCACAATGCAATGCTCATGCTATCGAACTTACATCAGGCAATGGGGACATGGAAATTCTACACAGAAAAATGGTGGGTCAAATTTCAAGAAGGTTTATGGACACTTAATTTGAATTCATAAGAATGAGGTTAAAAAATCAAATTAAAAATCAAATTTATCTCATAGTGTAGATGCAGTCTATGTGTCTAACTAACGAGTTACTCATTACCAGGAATAGGGCAGGTTCTCTGTTGCAGACTGACCAGATCCTTAATGTTCTGTCTTCTGATGCAGAAACTAACCACTTCTTGTCATGACTCCAGCCAACAGAATTAATTGCACCATCATGACCTAACAAAAATAATAATGGAAATATCAGACAACCTATTCGTCACTTTAATTCAGAGACAACCATATTGATCTCACATAACTGTTCAGAATTTGAAAAATACCTTTCAAGTCAAACTCTTCAAAACCTATACATAAAATCAGTAAACATCAATTTTAGTTGATTTTTCTCTTCACCCAAAATACAGATGAAAAATGTCTTTCATTAATAATCCAAACTTACAAAGTTCAAAAAGTATCAAAAAAGTATCGAATTCTTACATTATAAGCAACTGTGAACATTTTGTGGCCAAAGCTATTAGGGAATTAGTGAGAAAATACTACAAAATAATACAAGTTTTATTCATAATTTTGTTACATGGTTGATTTTATAGAGTTATTTTTATTTACTTTAAATTTGAAATAGTATCTTGAGTATTCTTAAATTTCTGTTATAGTAATCTGACTCAATTCACACTAAATACTTCATGGTGAAAATTTACTGTGCATGAGAACTAACAAAAAATAAAAATAAAAATCCTGTCAAGCCTCTGTGTAAGTTAGCCACAGTGCAGCATTTGGAAAACTTAACTGGTGAGATGAGTAATTAAGCATAGCTTTCACCCACAGCAAGACTTGACGTTGCACCAGTTTGATTGTTCATCTTTTAAAGATCTAATGACTTCTTCTGCATTTAAAATAAAATACCATTAGGATTTTCAAAAAGCTCATACAGGCAATTCATCTTGGAAGATAAAATACTTTCTGTTGTTTCATTCAATTTGCTCCATAAGATCAATAGCAATGTTATCTGTCTCACTGAAAATTAGGTTTACATTTTTAGATCTTGATATTAAGTACATCTGTAGAAAATCCTTTCTGGCCACAGGAATATCGATCTGAAGCCAGGTATTATGAACTAAGTATCATGGTAATCCTCAGTCAACACATCACCATGTTGTGCTAGGACTGATTTAAAAAAAAAAAAGTCTGCTTCAGACACTGGGTTTACACTGTGAAGTGTCTAAAGAAAAAATGCAAACCAGAAACACCGTACTGCCTATAAACCTACTATTGCTAACATTTAATTAATTTTGCATAATATACTGCTAAAATGAAGATTGTACTGTTTATTGCTTAAAATAAAATCAGCCCACTCAGGTAGGTAATTTAGCAGCGTATCAAACTTACACTAGTTAAACTGCAGTGCAAAACATCCCCAGAAAATAAAAACTACAGTGAACTTTTTTTTTTTAATTTCAGGTTTCCAAAGTTAGAGAATGCTATTCTCTAATTAATCATCACCCTTGACTCATCCCATTCCCAGAAAAGGGGTGCACACCATCAAACTTACAGAACTGAAACTAGAGTGCTACTATGTTTGTCCTGGACCCATGCAGTTCCATGAAGGCCTGTGAGATTTTTGGTGATGAAAGGTCCAAAAAACACTCTAGCTCTAGGATGGTTATTCTTCCATTGTTATTTAAGGTCTTCAAAGTCTGAATCAAGCTCTCTTTTACAAACTTATCCAAGTAATGGAAAGGTACCTTGGTGGGAAAGGGTTTCCGGTTTGTGAACCTCAACTTTTGGATGAGTCATGTAAGGTGTTAAGAACCAAGCTACCACAGGCGCTGAATGATAAAAATTCCAGCTGAAGTCAACAAGATTGGTAGAAGGATAGTTGAAAGGAGCAGGTCATTGTAAAATGTTCTTAACAGCAAAACTCACAAAAATAGGCAATACTACATCAAAATAAAGAACCATGAAGTTAGTTATATGTATCATATTTTAATGGAATTTGACCTGAAGGCAAAATATCCATTTAAATAGTGGAATCTGGAAACAACGTAATAACTCTCAGAAGACATAGGCCTTACACTGCTATTTTATATTTTATTGCTGACCAGTCTGTTGTTATAACCACAAGAAAATAAGTGACTTCCACTATAGACACAGTCCTGCAGTGGCTGCTAATTATTAAGAAAATATTTCATAAAAACGGATAGTTATTGATGGCAGATCATAATTTATACTACCTATAGCACTTCACAGCAAAGAGCTTATGGAAGAAGCAGCCTTGTTCTGTTTGCTGTGAGGCTGTTAAAAATGAGAGTTAGCTACCAAAAATACATCACTACAAAAACAATACACACTATACAGAAATCAATTAGTTAACTGATTATTTTTAACTTCTCATCATTTCTAATTTATAATATATTTGTCCTGCTAATAATGGTGTACAGCTCAAAAGAAAAATATTACATAAAACCTTGTTAATCATAAAATCATAAAGTCTTGTTAATCTTATTTGCCTATAAGAAATTTGTTGAATTTCAGATGACATTTAAAGTTCCTATGCTGCCCTCTTGTGCACATTTTTATAATTCAGTCAACTGCAGTTTTGCCTGGCACAGACGTTTATATTATTTAATTAACCTGTGATATTGTACAGTGGCAGCGTGGAACAAGAGAAAACTGTAGTTGAGGATTTCAGTGACAAAGTGTATCAATATAAACTGGTTCACAAAGTCATGCCTAAAATCTACAGGCCATTTTACACCTTATAATCTAAGTCTATTTTTAAGTACAATGCTTTCAGAAGACTCTTTAAATAAATAACGATCATTAAGATTAATGAATCTTTAGTGAAACAATTTTCCAAAAATCATTTATTTTAGATTTGATTAGCAAACCCATTTAAAATGGCTAAATTAGCATCTATCACACAATTCCACAACGAAATACAGATTCAGCTATATTACATTATGTAAATTGTGATGTTTACTGTTGTATTCCATGTTAGGACCTGATTGTGCAAACCTTCAGATCTTTTCCCTAAACAGACCTATTTATAGGGTATAAAATTAAGCATGGGTAAAAATCTTAGAAGGATTGGACTTTCCCTGTGCAAATATATATGATTTCAGAGGGCTACCCTTGATAAACAAGTTGCTGCAGGATCAGGTCCATCACTTTCCAAATCATTATATTCAACTTTTGGGCTAAAAACAGGCATCCAACACAGTACATTTCTATTATTTATATTTTCAGTGATCTGAGGAACTCTGGAAAAACAGAAGCCAGTTCAGTTCTGGAACAGTCTTAACCAGAGGTTCAAGTTCACTATATCCTAAATCAGAAATAGTAGGCTTCATTAAATTCTTCATTTAGTGACGTGAATGAAATCTTTTAATTAATAAATAATTTTAATAAACTGAAAAACGTGCTTCACTCCATATAAACTAAACAAAACTTTTACCTGAAAAAACAGCTGGTGCTCCTGTTAGCTTGGAATTGATTACCAACAAAGATGTGTCTGCTAGGCCACAAGCTAGCAGCTCTCCATCCCCTGAAAAAAGATTTCCAAGAAGTTTATAGGTTGTGAGGAGCATGTATCTAATGTCAAGGGGAGGAAGGGGTTGAGGTTAATCATAAATATACTATGAAGATGAAAAAAACATTTTACAGCACATGAAAATATATAATCAGTTCTCCCCTTATTTGTTTACCCTCTTCCCTTTCTAACAAAATCAGCTAAGACTCGGGGGAAAATTACTCACCATGGCTATGGTTATATTACAGTGATCTGTGGACAGAAGTTGCTGTCAGAAGAGATTTCCTCACAAAACTTCTGTCAGCAGAGTGCAACCACACACAAAAGCCAGTCAGAAGCCTGGATGCTCTCTCAACAAAACAGCTACCAGAAGCAGAGCAGACAGGGCTGCCCATTGTCCTGGAAGTCCTTTCTGTTGAGAGAATGACCCTCAGAGCCTCCATACAGCTTTTTTGTTGACAGAACCTGCAGACAAAAAGCGCTGTTCCTCATCTGGGAGAGGCAGAAGGTTGTTGGCGGAAGAGCCTAGTTTTGTTGCCAGACTACTGACAAAACGCATGTTGCATGTGAACGTTCCACCAGTTTTGTTGACAAAACCGGGGTTTTGGCAGCAAAACTTGCTAGTGTAGCTGCAGCCTATAAGACAGAATATCACACCTTAAAACAAAATATCTTAAAAATACTATAGAAATATTTAGTAGTCACATTTATCTACTTCCTGATTTATAAAAATTACTCTGTATTTCTGCATAAATATCACATCTACTTTTCAGGGGTACCAAATGTAAAATAAACATATTTACAAGAGCATCAAGACTCCTTTGTCGGTATTCAGATAACTCCTCAAGTAAATGGACACAAGTCCTCCCTGACATACCTTTACAGCCTAATCCTGCAAATTTTACTAAGAAGTTCTGTTGAACTTCTCATATAAAGTTATTCATACCCACAAATATTGGCAAGATAAAGCCTTTCAATATTTGCCCAGATGTAATGTGATGGGAAAATGGCTTATTCCAAATAATATTTCTAACAGAGCGAAGAGTCTTCAGGACTGATTCAACATGTAGAATCCCAATATAAACTAGTATAAAAAGTTGGCAAACCAGAAGGCAAAATATATTAACAAACAAACAAAAAGAGACATTCCTATTTTAGGATCAACCCATGCTATTACATACCCACACAATCTGCTCTAAAACTGAATCTTCCCAAAGGCATTCTGCTAAGCACCCTTTATACTGCATGGGACCATGTGAGAGACAAGCTGAACTCAACCCTTTATTCATGTGGGACCTGTTAATACCATTATATCCATCTCAAAGATTCAGAATACAATACTCTAGCGTTAACAGAACCATCTGTTTTCTCTCAAAAGTGGCACTGTGGATGAGAATGCATAAGAGTCCTAGTTTATGGTTTATTGCTTTTATTTTCTGTAACTATTGCCTCTTTTTGGACTTCAATGTAGGGCAGGTTTGGAATACTCCTTTCAACCTCTGGTTTTCTGTTCGCAGTTTTATTGGACTAGCAGCTCACACCCAACCACCTCTGAAATTATCACAGGACTCGGTTTCTCAGTCCTGTTTTTGTTTGTAGCTAGTTGCCTTTTTGGGGGTTGTAATGGATTTGTTCCCTCACTGCAAGACTGACTGGTACACTGCAAGATAATCTGTTATTTTTTTTTCCACCCCATTTGCTCTATAGCAAATCCGGGACACAGTAGAAGAGGACAGGAGATTACGTGTGAATAATCACAATTTAGTTGGTGTACGAGACAGACCTCAATATTATTGAAAAATGGTTAATGATTATTACTTTAATGTTAGGTTATTATAATCTTGACTTCTTCACTGAATTTTAGTATACTTAAGTATTTTCATGAGCATTATACTTGGGCAAATGATAGTTCACATGCTTATGTTTTACTTGTTTATTTGATTAAATGTTCGAACTAAAATAAGGAAATTGCAAGCAAAAATCTGCATTATGTCAACAAGTGACAAGCATTTATGGCTGAATAATGTTTTATAGAAGATACTGGTTACTTCTAACTCGTATTGCTCTTCAAGGTGAAAATTTTTGTTGTCCCTGCAAATTCTTAATATTAACGTCTGTGGAGATGTTTTATTTGAAAAAAAAATTGTATATAAATGCAAGCCTTCATAGAACAACTGCCTGATAATATTGTTACATGACAAGTAAAATGTTTTATGTACAGTTATAGCAAGGTCACAGGCATATAACTGATTCATATACAAAGCCATTTGAGAATAGAAATATTTAGGCTGGAAAGGATTAGATTTGTATTGATAAATATCAATAAATGTCATTTTTACCACCTGTGCATGCACAAACTGACAAAGAATATCTTCACAAATGATAATCAAAATTGACAGATAAGCAAAGTACAAAAAATGCTTTCTGAGAACTTGTTAGAGTCAAAATAACTGGATTTTGAGTTCTGAATTAGGCTTGTTACAAAGAGATTATCAAGCAAGTGGTAAAAACAGACGATTTGTTGGTTTGAGGATATTCATTTTGAATATTCTGACACACGACATTGCATATTTTTGTTTTGATGTTGAATAAAGTTTTAATATTTTGAATCACAAATGTCTACTGCCATTGCATAACTGTCTGACCCAGTTCATAACTTCCTAAACTGTGACAACTTAAACTGATAAAAGCCTACAACAAAGGCTTAAAAATGAACATTAATATCCATCAAAATTATAAAAACTGAATTCTTTAAATTTGGGGAAATAACTGGCTATCTGGAAATGCTTAAGCAACTCCTTCCCAAACCCATACAAAAAGGGAAGAAGGATTCTTTCGAAAATGGGGTTTACTTTTACTTAGAGGCTATATTGTACTGACCAGTACTGCATGGGATCCTTTCAGGGAGAAAAGGTAAATGCCACATTTATTCATAATACACATATAGTAGTCCACACTTATCATATGCATATGATATATTACACTCACACACACACACACACTCCTGTCTTGTTGCTGTTACCAAGCGTTGCTCCCCCTATCTGTACTGGCCAGGTGAGTTAGATGGGTGAGGGGTGAAGCCAAGATTCTGCCAGTCTGGATCGGTACTCCAGCGCGGACAAGAAGAAACCCAGGGCTCCTGTGCAAGATGCCTTCCATTTATAGCATCCTCTCTTTCATGCATGTTGACACCAGTTAGCTCTCTCATGCATATGCATAATCTGGAAGAGTAATCTTATGAATATGCATTGAGACATCTGTGGCACCTTCTTCTGGGCACTTGCTAGTGACTCCCAAGGCGTCCATATGGCCGATCTTCTTTCAATGGGCCCACTTCACAGGTTCCATTGCCCCTTCTCATTAGTCTTAGATCTAGCTATCTATGCCTTCTCCAACCCTTGCAATACCTGGAGGTGCCTGTCTTCCATGCCCTATGTGTTCATACCTCATTCACTCAACAGGGCAATCAATTAAGCAACCCAAAAATAAAGGGTACAAAGAAGTTTTTCTTTACCTTACCTACTTCTAGGAACTATTCTACAAAGTATAAAATTTCTATTTAAAAACACTTAATGCAAAGTTTCTACATTCTACATGAAAAGACACAAAATTCCCATGTGAACAGACAATAAAAAGTTTCTACCTTCTAAATAAAAAGGATACTACATTTCTGTATAACAGGGCTTAACACGATTATACATAAAATGATTTGATACAATATCTAAACACTCCAATGAAAAAATAGTTAAAACAAAAATGTATCTACAGACACATCTCCCTTAAGAAGCTGAGGATCTGAGTGGGACTCCTAATGTCTGGTATATTGAACAGGCAGCCTCCTTTCCCAGCCCCTCAAATGTCACAGGAAGGAAGACTGGGGTCCCAGAAACAGGCTGGGACGGTGTGTTGAGGGCTGATGCCAGATCTCTGCCAGATGTAGGCAGTTAAGGAAAGAAAAATGACTCACACACTATACAAATGATAGCAAGACAGCTCCCAGATGAGTAACACTGCTGCCCAAATTCACCACATCTCTTGTTTTAATTCTTGCATATAAAGGACAGCAGCATATTTCAGTTGTCATACATACCTGAATACTGAATACAGCAAATAGATGTTGGTTTATGAGTTAAAGATGTCCGTCTCTCAAATTTAGTTGGAGGAGAATTTGCCAATGGATATTCTTTATTTTTTCTTTTTAAAAAATGAAAGTTAAGGGAAATATAGTTAATATAATAAGAAAAGTACATTTTCAATTTGCATGCTAAACATTTACATTCCATTTAATTAAAAGCATAAATCATCCATTCTTCTTCCCTCTCTTTTAGATTCCCAAACAAAACCTATGGTAAGAAAAAGTTTAGCACAGTAGGTAGTCATTTTAAAGATGAAAAAACATTTAACTACCACAATCACCAAGCATAGTAACCCAAGAAATAATGAGTCAATGCTGACTTTAAAAAAATCGAAAGATATGAAGTTATTCAAATACACCAAATATGCAGAAAACTTAAATTCCGCCCTGTATTTACAACAAGCAACACATGGACAATTACAATTGATGAATATTGGTGCTTATGGTTCCAAACTAAAAGTATTTTAAAGCTTTTTCCTTCCACATGTTCCCTCTAAGGTGTCATTACAGAGCTCAGTTACGGTTATTTATTGACTTTAACTATGTATTTCATACATTAACTTGTTCAGATTTCTTTTAAAGTTACATTTACATTTCTTGTATTTGGGGGGTAAATATGGTATTTCTTATATTTCTTTCCTTTAAGATATCAGTTCTCAGGCTTAACTGCATCATAACTGTTTTGTCTGGGAATTTTCTTGATTTCATTTTAAATATTAGAATTCTTATACATTAATACTAAACAAGAATCCAAGAAAGAATGTGACCAAGCATTTGTCTGTGGCGGCGGCAAGGGGTGGCTGTGAGCAGGCTGCAGACTCACATGCTGGCTGGGCTGCTCACACACTTCCTGCTTCCCGGTAGGTGGCTTCCAGGGTCCTGTACTTTTAAGGCTGGCTAGAGGGGCAGAGCATAGAGCTCTGCTTGTGGTGGACAGAGCATCTCCTGGCTCCAGGTGGCTGACACCATGGAGGACTCCTCTGTCAGCAGAAGTCCCCCCACCCTTCCCCCCTGAGCATCTACAGTATTTTTCTGTCAACAGAATCTGTTGACAGAAGCCTTATGCCTTGAATGGGAGTGACATAAGTCTGCCAAGGAAACTGCTGCGTTCTGTCAACAGTTTCTCAACAGACCACGTTTGTAGTGTGGACGTTCCCTGAGTTCTGTCAAGAGAAGGCCACTTCTGTTGACAAAACTCTGTAGTGTTGACACAGCCCTAATGTTCAGAAGATACATTACATCAATCCTAAATTAGATAATTTTATTTATTGTTACCTTTGGGAACCTTTCACTGGTATGCTTTGGCTGCTTGACACTCCTCAAGAGCAGCCAACATGTACTGAACAGGCAAGCTAGTTCTTTTACAGCTGCTGACTGGAGCTCCTGTAATTGCCCTAGCACAATGAAGCAGGCGGGCTTCTGAAGCTAAAGGTCCTGTACTGACCAAATTGCAACTCTGAGTGAACAGTCGCTTAAGTGGAACTCGCACCTGTACATAACCTTCACAGACTTCAAAAAAGACTTTGACAGCAGTGATACAGACACTTTGAGGAAACTGCTGCAAAACCATGGCATCCCATCCAAAATTATTAACTTGATTCGTTCAACATATGAACTCTCAACATGCCAAGTTATTCACAATGGTGTCTTGACAGAATCCTTCAAAATACTGTCAGGAGTGCAACAAGGGTGCTTATTATCACCTTTCCTGTTCTTGATCACAATGGACTGGATTATGAACAGGACAACATATGGCCATCAACGAGGTATTCAGTGGACACTTCTCAAACAGCTAGAGGACATTGATTTTGCTGATGATGTTGCCCTCCTTCCAAACCAACATGAAAGCATGAAAGAAAAGGTCACAACATTAGACAAAACTGCCTGAAAGACTGGACTGAGAATTAACAAGAAAAAGACCAAGACAATGAGGATCGACCAGTCCAACAACACCATCATCACTGTCTTGTCAGTGTTGGCAATAGTCTTAATAATGGGTAGAGCTACCTGGGAAGGCCCAGCAGAGGACAAAACATCCGTAACTGGGCCCATCTCATCCAGGATTTCCTCTGCCTGAACCCTCCAGTTTTGGGCCACCATTCTCAAAAGTTGATGAAAGGCCTTGCTATCCTCCAAAACAGGTGAGGCTGAGGATCCTGTGACTGCTTCATCTGGAGAGGATGAGGAGGAAGGCCCCCACTACCTCAGATTGCAGGAGTAAACTAGACTAGCCTGGGCCCCCCACCTGAACAACTCCAGGTGATACAGGGAAAATCCTCAGCACCGGAGCCAATGGTGCTGAGAACGCCTATGTCTACACGTGAAGCCAACATCGAAATAGGCTATTTCGATGAATAACGTCTACATGTCCTCCAGGGCTGGCAACGTCGATGTTCAACTTCGACGTTGCGCGGCACCATATCGAAATAGGCGCTGCGAGGGTACGTCTACACGCCAAAGTAGCACACATCGAAATAAGGGTGCCAGGCACAGCTGCAGACAGGGTCACAGGGTGGACTCAACAGCAAGCCGCTCCCTTAAAGGGCCCCTCCCAGACACAGTTGCACTAAACAACACAAGATACACAGAGCCGACAACTGGTTGCAGACCCTGTGCCTGCAGCATGGATCCCCAGCTGCCGCAGCAGCAGCCAGAAGCCCTGGGCTAAGGGCTGCTGCCCACGGTGACCATAGAGCCCCGCAGGGGCTGGAGAGAGAGCATCTCTCAACCCCCCAGCTGATGGCCGCCATGGAGGACCCGGCAATTTCGACGTTGCAGGATGCGGATCGTCTACACGGTCCCTACTTCGACGTTGAACGTCGAAGTAGGGCGCTATTCCGATCCCCTCATGAGGTTAGCGACTTCGACGTCTCGCCGCCTAACATTGAAGTTAACTTCGAAATAGCGCCCGACGCGTGTAGCCGCGACGGGCGCTATTTCAAAGTTAGTGCCACTACTTCGAAGTAGCGTGCACGTGTAGACACAGCTAACATGTCCAGCATACTCCATTAAGCTCTCACATGGAACCCCCAAGGAAAACGGAAAAGAGGAAGACCTCAGACAATGTGGAGAACAACAGCTGAAGGTCAACAACTGGGGTCCTGGAGCTAGGTAAAAGGTATGTCCCAAGACAGAGTGAAATGTAAAAGACTTTTAGATGACCTATGCTCCACAAGTGTTAAGTAGTAGTAGTAGTAGAGTGGAGTCAAGGCTGCCGTGTTATGAGGATGGGAACCTTTCAAGAACTAATCTCCAAGGTAGCATAGGGCCAGGGAATCTTTAAAAAACAGTACAATTGGGCCAACTGACCTATCAAGGATAGCTCTTGACATACCAACATCTAACTCTTCCTCATGACACTAACTCACCACAACCAATAACCACGAGGTGTAAAGGAAGGGTGTTGATTGTTTGACTTGCCTTTACAGTCACAACTGTCCAAGATAAGAGTGACAAGAGACATAGATTACCTTTGTCTATGATCGTAACACTTCAATGCACCAGTAACCTAACTGAATTACAGCCTGATCTTCTCAAGTGTAGGTTGTCTATAAGAGTTCCATGATTTTAACCAGGGCTTTCTTTCTACTGGTACACTGCAGAATAGCATTCCACCACCTTTTTTCCTGGCACTGCCAACAGATTCAGTTGAGAAAGGCATTCTGCCTCCTGGGGGAATGTCAGAACGCTGCCAACAGAAGTGCCGTATTCTGTTGATTTACTATTGACGGAACGCATTCGTAATGTGGACACGCCACAAGTTGTGTCGCTCAGAAGTGGATATCTAAGACTCTACTGTAGCTGTAGGGGTGAATCAGGCTGAATAGATTTCCACTCGTAAAATGAACAATACTCCTGAAATCAATGTGTTACAATAAGTACAGAACCTCATCAAGCCATATTTAGCCACTTTGAAGGTGAACTATGCATTAAAACCACTTTATGGGAATATAATTCCAAACATTTTACCACCAAGGGGTTTTATTAGTTAAATGAATAATTTAGAAAACCGACAGAATATAAATATATATTAACTTTTCTACATAAAGCTTAGTTAGGATTAATGTAACCTAAAATGTCTTAAGAGTACAGCATTTAGCAGTTTTTCCAGTTGTATATCAGAAAACTTCATCTCATAGCAAACATAGTATTTCAGTTCAAATCACATCCCCAATTTAAATATGTCCCACAGATGAGATAGGTATCTCCAAAATACTTTTTCAAATAAAACATACATTTATCATCATTTTGGGGGATTTTTAAAGCATATACACTCAATTACCTACCGTTTGCAACTACTCTTCCACTCTGTTATCTTGCTATTTTTCTTCACGTTAGTCTTTGGAGAAAACATGGTCATTCTGCAAAGAAGAAAACAGGCTTTGCTACATTTATATAAAAAGTACATCTGAAAAATTGTTTAGGAATAAGCATTTTATTTTAAACCACTGTGATTCTATTTTCTTCTTCATACAGGTAAGTTGAGAAATATGTAAACACACCAACAGAAGAACAGATCCCTGTAATTTCAGTTCACTCCTAATTATAGTTCATAACACATTTGCTGGGAGCTACATGTAAGAACAAATCATAAAATAGAGGCCTTAGATATCTACTTCTGAGCAATAGTTTTTCTTTTTTTTCATAACAGCAGCTTGTAGGATGTCACCGTACCAAGCAGATAGAGCTCATACTACAAATTTTGAGGTGACATGAAAAAGTTGCCAATAGGAGATGGCAATTTCTAGCATGTACGATTGTTCCCAGCCCAGATCACTCACCTTACTTTACCGTAAGCCCTACTAAACAAATCAAACAATTCTTCCCTTCTCTCAGTGTCTTCTTCAAGGACAGAAACTGGTGGCCCATAAAATTGTAGAATAACTCCTCCATCATCATACTCCAGTTATACATATTTATGAACATCCACACAAATATTAATATGCTCACACACAATATATACATATTTACACATGTGTAACTGGTTCTTGGACCTAAGACTCTTGTGTGTCTATGTACAACTTACACCCAATGTGGATATAATGTTTTGTAACCTAACTATCTTACTGGCCTAAATTCTACTCTCAATTACATGCAGAAAATCTAGCTCTCTTTTTAACCTAAATGATCACACTGTGACATGATCACAAAATGATTATGGTGTTAAAACATGTCATGCTAATTAAACTATGTTCACCCTCTGGCAATACAAAAAAAAATAGGGAAATGGCAGTTGCCATAAGAGGGTGCCAGTGAATACAGATTCCAGGTGAGGGTAAGGTGGCTGAGAAGGGCACACTTATGCCCTGACAAAATAAACTAGATGAAGAACTTTGCCATGTGATGAAAACGGGAGAGAAAGAAACCCTGTTGACATCTCTAATCCCGCCATCTTATTGTAGTCATTGCAATGATTGCCATAGACATAGACTGGTGCTTCTACTGGTGCTAGCCCTGTAGCTACCTTCCTTCCTATTGCAAAGCAGCAGCACAGGAACAGTGATTAGTGGCAGGTTTAGCACAGGCTACTACTGAAGACAGTGGTTGTAGAAGAGCTTGCCCTGGGTTGTCAGAGTACTACTGTAGGCAGCCTTAAAGGGCTTCCTGCACCATCAGGTACTCCAGTGATATTACAGGAAGGATTTACAATCCGTCAGTGCCACTGCACAAGCAACAACTACCCACTGCTCCTCCCTCACCCTCTTTAAGCTACTTCTAACTGGGCAGAGGAGTAGAAAAGATGTGGCTCCCTTTTCAAAAGCTCCAAAAGCAGCAGCTTTTAGTCTCATGCCTGATGCAAAGATCTGCCAGCTAGTTGTGGCCTATTCAACAGGAAAAGGCAGATCCTGTGCTCTCATCTCTGAGTTCCAGGGAGAGGGGAAAAATGACTGTTAGCTGTTCCATAACTTGTGTTCTTCGAGATGTGTTGTTCATGTCCATTCCAAACTGGGTGTGCGCTGGCAACTGCCCGATTGCCAGAAAGCTTTTTGCCCTAGCCAGTAGCCACAGGATCGGAGTGGCATCCCCTGGAGCAGGGCTGATATGGCAACCAGTATATGCACCACCCAACCCACCTCCTGCTCAGCTCCTTCTTGCTGGCTACTCTAACAGTGGGGAAGGTGGGTGGTTTTTGGAATGGACATGAGCAACACATCTCGAAGAGCACCAGTTATGGAAAAGGTAACTCTCTTTTCCTCTTTGAGTGATTGCTCATGTGCATTCCAAACTGGGTGAATACAAGCAAAATGTCTAGAGAGTGAGGTTGGAGCCCCAGAAGGAATGTAAGACAGCCCTGTCCACCACAGCATTCGCCCCATAGGTGCTGTGTAAGTGTGTAACAGGCTGTAAATGTATGAACTGAGGACCAGGTGGCTGCCTTGCAGAGGCCCTGGATAGGAATGTGGGCTGAATATGCCATGTAAGATGCATGCACTCTGGTAGAGTGAGACCTGATTGGGGAGGGTGAATCATGCCAGTTTGTAACATTCCTTAAAACAGGTCACTATCCAGGAGAATATCCGCTGGGATGAGACTGCGGGGGGGGCAGTCCTTCTTTCTGTCTGCCGCCACCACCACAAACAACTGCTGTGGTTTCCTAAAAGGCTTGGTTCGGTCCATGTAGAAGGCTAAAGCCTTTTGAACATCTAAGGCATATAAACTCTGTTCCCTGGGGAGGCGTGAGGTTTGGAGTTAAAAAACAGGCAATGAAATATCTTGGTTGACATGGAAAGAGACCACCTTCAGTAAGAACCCTGGATGAAGCCACAGTCTGACTTTGTCCTTGTGGAACACATTATAAAGTGGGTCCACTATCAGTTCCTTCAACTCCGATACCTTCCTTGTTGAAGTAATGGCCAGCAAAAATGCTGTTTTGTAACTGAGAAACAGCAGGAAACAAGAAGTAAGAGGTTCAAAGGGAGCCCCTATAAGTTTTGACAAAACCAGATTACGATCCCACCCAGGAAAAGGAGCCCACACCTGAGGCTTGACCCTATCCAGGCCTTTCACAAACCTTTTAACCACCAGGTCTGAAAAAACTGAGAATACCCCAGGGCCAAGGTGAAAGGCTGAGATGGCTGCCAAATGCACTTTAATGGAGGATAAAGACAGTACTTCCTCACTTAAATACCACAAATAGTCCAAAATTATAGGTATCAAGGCCTGTGATGGGGAGAGCCCCTTCTGATAAAGCCAAATGGAAAGCCTCTTCCACCTGGCTACATAGGCTGCCCTCGTGGAAGGTTTCCTGCTATTTAGCAACACCTCCTTTACAGGGTCTGAGCATGAGAGTTTCATGGCCCTTAACCATGGGGCTTCCAAGCTGTGAGGTGCAAGGAAGGAAGGTTGGGGTTCTGCAGTCACCCCTCCTCCTGAGTCAACAGGTCTGGTTGAAATGGGAGGGTCATCGGCTTGTAGACCAACATTTCCAGGAGGACTGAATACCAGTGCTGCCGGGTCCATTAGGATGACGGATGCCCAATCTGACCAAATTTTGAGAAGGAGCTTGTGGATGAGCAGAGTTGGAGGGAAAGTGTATATCAGTGGGCCTGTCCAGGGAATGCTGAACACGTCTTGCCCAGGACCCCAGACTCTGGTCCCAATAAGAATAAAATGTCCTGCGTTTCACATTGAGGTGCAAAGCAAATAGGTCCACTTGGGGATGTCCTCACTTTTGGAAAATTGAGTGCAGCACATCTGGGTGTAACAACCACTCGTGGTCCATGAAGGACCTGCTGAGATCGTCCACTAGCAAATTGTGGACTTCCAGAAGGCAATGGGACTACAGAATGATCTGATGTTGAATGCAGTACTCCCAGAGCCTGAAGACCTCATGACACAGGGGAGAGGAAGCGTATATCACCGTTTGTTTACATAGTACATTGCTGTTGTGTTGTTTGTGCTCACTGACATGAAATGCCCCGATAAACTGTCCCCAAAATGCCTCGCACATGGCCCTGAGATCCCGAACATTTATGTAGAGCTGGAGGTCCATTCCATTCCACAGAGCCTGAGTTCGGTGTTCCCCCAAATGCACCCCACAATCCCATGTCCGAGACGTCCATTACCAGCGAGAGAGCTGAGGTGGGGGCTGAAGGGAACTCCCACAAACACGACCTGAACGTTTAGCCACCAGTGAAAGGTTGACAAAATCTGCTGTGGCACCATTACCACTAAGTCCATGTTGTCTTTTATAGGATGGTACACTGAGGCAAGCCACAGCTGAAGAGGGTGCATCTGAAGCCTGACAAACTGGACTATGAATGTGCACACCGCCATGTGACCCACAGCCACAAACAGCACCTGGCTGCCATGGTGGGGTACTTGACCATATCACATATAAGAGACGTCATGGCCTGAAACCTATCACCCTGGCACAAGTCACATTCAAGAGGGCCCCCACAAACTCCCTTGTCTGAGTGGGGACCAAAACTGACTTCACCTTATTGACCAAGAGGCCGAGGCTGGCAAATGTCTGATGGATCAGCTGCACATGCTAATGCACCAGCTGCACATGCTGATGCAGCACCTGGTCCTGTGAATGCCCCTTGACCAGACAATCGTCCAGTTACAGGAACAGGTGTACCCCACACCTGTGCAGGTGGGCGGCCAACACAGCCATGCATTTGGTAAAGACCCTAGGGGCAGTGGACAGACTGAATGGGAGTACCGTGAAATGACAATGACCCCCATCTGCCACGAACCAAAGAAACCTTCTGTGGGGAGGGTAAATTGCTATGTGAAAATAAGTGTCTTGTAAGTCGAGAGCAGCAAACCAGTCTCCCTGTTCCAGCATTGGGATGATAAGACCCAGGGATATGATATGAAACATTATCTTTTTTACAAACTTGTTCAGGTCTCTTATGTCCAGAATAGGCTTTAGACCCTGTTTTGACTTTGGGATTAGGAAACATCAGGAATAAAACAACTGACCCTGAAATTGCAGTGGGACCTCCTCTAGAGCCCCGGCTCTGAAGGAGGGATTGTATCTCCTGCCTGAGCAGACTCTCATGTGAGGGGTCCCTGAAGAGGGACAGGGAAGGGGGCTGGGACTGGAGGGTATGAAGAAAATTGGATGACGCATCCCCTTTCTACCAGGCGAAGGACCCACTGGTTCAAGTGATGCTGCACCAAGAAAAGTAGAAAGAGGATAGGAGGAAGGAAAACAAAGGATGTGCTGGAACAGTAACTGGAACTGGTGTGCCACTCCTGAGCGCACCATCACAATGTCTGCTTTGGCCCCAGTGGAGGTTTGTGGTGGCCTTGCCCCTGAAACTGCTGGTTGGGATGCCTCCTGCCAGTATGGTTCCTCCTCCTACTAGAATCCCTTTGCTGTTGGGGGGGAACCGTCTAGCAGGAGGCCAAGAGGCAATGTGCCTGCGTTGGGTCGACAGGGTGTGAACACCCAGCAAACGTTAGGTGGCCCTTGAATCTTTGAGGCTGTGAAGCCTTTTGTCAGTCTTTTCTGAAAATAAAGAGGGTCCTTCAAATGGAAGGTCTTGAATTGTCTGTTGGACCCCATAAGGGAGGCCCCAGACCTACAGCCATGCCCCCCTATGCATGGCTATCCTAGAGGGCAGGACCTGGGTGGCTGCATCTGCTGCATCCAGCACCACCTGCAGAGCTGCCCAGGATATAAGTTTATTTTCCTCCACCACTGCTGTGAATTTTGGGTTGGACTTGGGAGGAACCAATTCTGAAAAATGCGACAGCGAACTCATAGTATTGTATACACATCTGCTAACCAGGGCTTGCCGGTTCGCAATCCATAATTGTAACACGCCCTAGACCACCCCCCACCCTGGAGAATAATCCTTCCTGCCATAAAGGTCCAGGCGTGTGGCATATCTGTTCTTTGGGGAGTGTCCCTGGAAGCCCTGTCGACCACCAGGGAGTTGAGGGGAGGGTGAGGAAAAAGGCGCTCATTGCCCGGTGAGGGGAAGAAAGAACAATGTTCATTCCTCCAGACCGTGGGCAAGGCTGAGGCCAGGGTCTGCCAAACCATCTTTGTAATACTGGCAATTGTTTTAACAATGGGCAGAGCCACCCTGGTAGGGGCCAAGGAGGACAGGATGTCCATTACTGGGTCCATCTCATCCTGAACCTCCTCAGCCTGTACCCCTAGACCTTGGGCCACCCTGCATAAAAGTTGCTGGAAGGCCCAGCCATCCTCCAGAAACATTGATGCCGTGGACCCGCCACCTCCTTGTCCCCTGCCTGAGGTCTTGGTATTGCTTGCAGTGTTGGAGGCACAGGCCTTGACACTAAAGGCAAAACACTTGGTGCTGCGGCAGATGACACCGAGGATGAGTCTAGATGAAACTGCTCCTGGTTTGGCTCCAGGCCTGACAGTGCTGGCAATGATGGTACCGGGGCCCCAGTGCTGAAACGGATGGAGGCCACAATGGCTGAGACAGCACCAAGCACAGCACCTGAGGGGCTCCCTGCACCGTAGATGGGGGTCCTGAAGCCTGCCCCTTTGTTTCATGAAATACCCAAAAGGTCCAAAAGGACCACTGTGCTACCCCCTGCATCAGCAGTGGCCACTGTCATCGTCCAAGTGTTGATTACGGTGCCTGACCTGACTGTGATGAGATGTCCTCATGCTCCTACTCTGCAGCGAGCTGGAATAATATGAGTCCAATTCCGACACCGATTCTGATGCGGAAGACCACAGTGGCACCATAGGTCCCAGTGCCTGCCCCTGTTGGACCAGCACTTGTACCATTGCTGCCAAATAGGGCACCAGAAAACGGGCCCACCGCTGGTGCCCTGGGCTGTTAAAAGTGATCCAGTGTCACAAAAGATGACAGCGACAACATGGAGGACGCCTGTGTGACCCTCTGGGTGAGGGTCAACACTGTGAGCTACAGTTTGCTCGCAGGCAGAGGCTGCTCCCTGCTCACCGTGCACTGGCCCCGACTTTCCTCCAGCGACGAGGGGCCAGGCGCTGTCATCTGCCTGTCCTGTGTCACTCTGAACACGGCATCAAAGGCAGTCCAGGGGATTGTGCACTCTTGCCTCACGCTGGCTTTGATGTACGTGCCCCAGGGTCTAGTCCATGGTGTGATGGAGCAGATGGTTTGGGAATGTCCCAGTTCCTGATAGGGACCTGCCCCTATCACACCTCTTTTTCTTTTGAGGCACTGGGGACTGGCTCCTATGGCACCATGAGGCACTAGGCACCCGTGCCTCTTCGCGGCACGGAGTCTCTTTGGAGGATTGCAAGCTGACAGTGGTGCCAGTGCACTCTGCACCAATGAGGCTCCACTGCACACCGCCGCTGGTGACACGTCCGGCTGCAGGGGCACCTCCAGGAGCAGGATTTTGAGACGCTGTGCCCTGTCTTTCAAAGTCCTTGGTTTAAAAGTTTTACAAATGGAGCAGCGATCGCTAAGATGCCCCTCACCCAGACAGCGTAGAGAAGTTGGGTGTGGGTCACGTTTGGGCATCTGCTTGCCATTTGTAGAACATTTTTTAAAACTCAGAGAGCCAATTATCCCCCGGCACCAAGAGAGATGGTAAATCCTGCCTCAACTCTTCCAGCAATTTAACACTAATTACTAAACACTATGAACTATTTACAGGTAATTAGGAATTATTTACACTATAAACAAAAGCTACTAGCTAACAGTTACAGAGAGAAACAAGAGCTCCAGCAACTGACAGCACAAGGGGAAGGAACTGAGCAGGGGGTGGGTCAGGCAGTGCATATACTGGTCACCACATCAGTGCCACTCCAGGGAGCGCCACTTCAATCCTACGGCTGTTGGCTAGGGCAAAAAGCTTTCTGGCAATCGGGCAGTCGCCAGCGCACACCCAGTTTGAAATGCACATGAGCAATCATTTGAAGAATTGCTGGTTCGTCTCTTTTCACTAGGTATGAGGAAAGAAGAATTCAGTGTCTTGGAATTCCTTTTCTTGTCTGTCTATTCACTGTGAAGATATAGTCTTACTCAAAGGACTAAATATAGCCCTTTGAAGCCTGGGGAAGAGTAAGCAAGCAGAGGACATTAAAATGTGTAAGTTGGAAGTGCCAAGAGAGATTAGCAGTCATGAGCACTGCAAAGGGATGTGGACAGGAGGACAGATTAGGAATACAAGAAAGGCAAAGAGAGATTCAAAGGAAGGACAAAGGCAGAGCTGAGAGAACAAGAACAATATGCAAAATAGAAAGGAAAGAGGGAATTATGGCATACTCCTAATTAAACAGTCCTAACAGAGAAAAGCAGAAACTATACCTGTATGTCAAAGGAGAGAGAACATGATAGAGTGCAAGAGAAAGAAAGACAGAAGAGAAGTACAATGAACAAAATGTCTCTCTCAGTTGCATGTGTCTATCCTTATTGACTAAATAAGGTATTATTAAAGGCCAATAAACTGCTCAGACTGTGGGTATTTTAATTTCTAATACTTTGTTGCGAGCTGAGTTATCTGTATTTTGTACCATTATACTAGTTTTGATGCCATCGTTGCCCCAGTGTATTTTACACAATAAAAAAGGAAACAAGTTACAGTACCATCCATTTAAAACATCTTTAACAGCATTTCTACTCACGGCGGTGCTGTTGCATAACCCGATGACTTAATTTTACTGTGGAAAACGAGTGACTGGTCTTTCATTGCGCTCTTTATACCTGCATTAAAATTGTTTTAATTTTTAGTAGAGGATTTTCTTAACATTACATTTCCATAATTCAAGTTAAAGGGGTATTATTTCTTTAAGATAAAGAGACAGCAAGTGTTTAATTAAATATAAATTGTGATGCATTCTAAATACTTACAATTGGATAATTATGGATGATATGACAAATTATTATCTAGAATATCAATAACTGGACTAGTGTCGGAGGGGTAGCCGTGTTAGTCTGGATCTGTAACAGCAACGAAGGGTCCTGTGGCACCTTATAGACTAACAGAAAAGTTTTGAGCATGAGCTTTCGTGAGCACAGACTCATTTCATCAGTGAGTCTGTGCTCACGAAAGCTCATGCTCAAACTTTTCTGTTAGTCTATAAGGTGCCACAGGACCCTTCGTTGCAATAACTGGACTGTTAAGAGGATACAATTTATATTTATCTTACATCAGGGTGAACAAACTTTTGATGTCGGTCTCCCCTTTTCGTCCCTGCAATTAACCGGGGACCCCCAACCTGTCTAATAAAATCCAAACAAACAGAAATTCACTCTGTTTAAAGAGCCCTCCCACCTCCAGCTGTACAAGGTAGTTCCTTATCTTGCTGTTTTTCAAAAGCCCAACCCATGTTCCAGCTTGGGGGAGGGGGGAAAACTCACAAAAACCAACTCCGTGTTGTTTAAAAAGCCCACCCACTCACCCACCCACCCCCTTCCAGCCCTGCCAGGCAGTTCTTTAAATGGAACAAAAGAAAAAAAACAAAAGATCAACATGATTGCACTTAAAAAAAAAAAAAAAACAAAACAAAAAGCCTGGACTCACTCCAAAAACTGAAACAAGGGGCCGTCCCAGTTAAAGCACACATATATTAACCCCACTCAGATATCACTGCAAAACCTGACTCCCAGGAGATGTAGGTGACATGGCTGGGAGACCCAGACTGGAAATGATTCCAGCACCCCCAGGGGATAGTGAATACCTGGGGGGCAGGAGGGCTGGCAGCCCAGGTCAGCTGAGCCTGGAGAAGCAGTAAGGAGGCAGCAGAAACCCCCTGCAACGGGGGGACAGGGAGTGGAAATTCTTCTGGCTCTCTGCCTAGAGCAGAGACTGGGCATGGGGGAAGGCAGCTGCACAGGTAAGGTGACCAGAGAGAAGCTGCAGAAGGCAAAGGAGGGGAGGAGGAGGAGGAGCCGACTGCTGTGCCCCTCTTTTGAAATTTAATGTCCCACTCCGGGGGATGGATCCCCCAGTCTGCACGCCCCATCTTATATGTTGCTATCCATGTGACAAATCAATTAATAATGCTAACCATTAGATTAAAATGTAATTATTAAAACTTAGATCTTCAACTTCTACAGCATTCAAAGTGATCGCAGGTATCTCTGACACCACCTTCTTTAGAAGTCTTAAATTGCAGGAAGATCTATAGCTTTGTAGCCAGTCACCAGAATCAACAGACATTTCATGGAACAGATTCAGTAGAACAAATCTAAGGGTTCACTTTTTTATTATCTGCTTATTTCAAACAATTATTGGCAACTGATTAGCATACAAATTATTTAAAGACCCTTTGAAATCATCCTTAAATAATATGAACAGATACACCCCAAAACTGAAAGTCAGTTTATGAAGCAGGATTTTAAAAAAAATCTGGCCCTGTTTTAGGGCCCTTTTTCAAATTTGCCCAATAAACTCAAATGCTTCGAAACACAAACCAACCATTAATTTTCCTAGCATTAAAAAGACACTTCTATGGCAGCAGTCCCTGGGAGGGCATGGAGGAACACTGGGGTGCCAGGGGTGCAGCAGGACTCAGGCTAATCCCCAGGGGAAGCAGAGAAAGAGCACCACCCAGCCCTGCTCTAGCTCCAGAGCAAGAACAGACCCCAAGCCCCAGCTTGGGCTCCTAGCTCTGACTGAGGAACCAGCCCCACTCCCAGCCATGACTCCTGCTCCCATCTGTAGCCACAGCTCCAGGCGCAGCTCCTGAGGGAAGGAGGGTGTGAGGAAGACAGATGACATTACCGGGAAGGAGGCATGACACAAAAGTCTCCAGACCACTATTGTATGAGGAGGTCTTTACAGAATCGCCCACTGCAAAGTTATTTTAAAAACTTCTGTTCATTTATGTGTCACACTTCAGGGCACCCACAGTTGTATTTCCCCCTGTAGACAGGTCCCACTAGGGGCAGGGTGGCCTAGTGGCTAAGTCCCTGCAGTACCTATGGGTCCGAGGTGTAGGACTTCAGCCTGCTTACTAAAGGCTGTAGGTTAAGTTTGGGGCATGGCCCTGAGAGTCGAGTTTTCCCCTCCTCGGCTGGGGAGGGTTTCCTCAGGATTCTCTCCCACATTGCACCTGGGGGAGGGTTTGGAGGCTGCTCACTTTATTACATTATTTTAAAATTGATACATGTTATTAATATTTCTTAGCGTAATTGTTGCTGCAGCGTTGATGGCAGCCAGCTCCCGCCTCCTCTTTGCCGGTCAGCCCTGAGCTGGGCTAGCTTCCATCCTTTTACCCTGCCTCCAGGCCTGACACTGGCTGCACATGAAACAGGGCAGGGCTAATTGGGGAAACAGGCTCTGTTTAGCCCATGCACTGCCAGGCCTTCCTCTCACTCCCTTACACCCACCTCATACTCCATCAAGTGTATCCACTCCAGGCTCCCCTCACCTCCCATGTCTCTCTCTGTTGACCAGGATATTTCCAGACTTCACATTTCTCTGCCCACACTGTGAGTACCCGAGCAAGCCAAGTGGCTTAATCAGGCTAACATTTGTGCTTTGCTTACTCTTTGGACATCAAAATAATACAGCCTATTTTAAATCTCCAGAATTGCTAGAACATTATATTTGTCAAAGGCATCCTCCAACAAAATGGAGAACCTAGTAGCCCAAACAAGCCTGGCTCCCATCAAAGTCCTAAAGCTGATGCCACAGAATGGGAAGCCTACCAACTGCCAAAGCCCTGACTCCACCTGGGAGATCCTTCCATGAGGAAGGAAGTTTGCCAGTACCTGAAGCACAAGCTCTAGCAAGGTTATGTGGCTGTCAGGCCTTCCTACAGGCAAAGTAGACTCTGAACAACTGCCATAGTTCCAATGGAAACATGCCTGTGTATTAGAAAAAGATCTGTTGCCTCCAATTCAGCCAAACATTTCACTACAATGAATCATTATTTTCCAACAAAACTATGTTTTACCACAAAATTTATGACGAACTTTCTATGCAACCATGATTGACACAATATGTCAACGACAAGTTAAACAATCAAAGAAATAAACAATTGAGAAATGTTTTAAAATGTTATACATTGCACAAAACAGATTGGCACCACTGTGTATAAATAAAAGGCTTTAAAAGAATCAGCATTAATCTTTAGCTGGACAAAGCACAATGAATATTTTGCAACAATCAAGCATACAGACAAAAAGCAAAAGCACATGCGTGGCTACTATACATAATTGTTAACTGTAAAGCCTGAGACAAGCAGACACTGGCAACTTTTAGTCATTTACTATCTATACTGTTGCAAGCTTCTGACAAAATCTTTCTACCAGTTTTGACAAAAATATAAGATGGTGTTTTTCTTTAAATGTCTCAGTATCCTTGCCATTGAACAAATCATAAACCATTTTACAAATAAAACAAACTTATTTCCATGATCATACTTTATTTTGATCAGTCATATTAAATACAGTTAGAATGTATGGCACATACAGTAAGATAGAAAACTGTCTTCAAAGTACTTTTATGAGCTCTGCTCTTGGAATTCTATATGTTTAATAATGTGAGGAAAATTCTGTGATATCAATTACACATTAAAAATGTGTAATTAAAACAAAATTAAATCCTCTTTAAAACATGTCAAGTATTGGTTTTTTTTCTTAGTAGCTAGATATGGTCTCTCCACCTATTGTTGATGCTGTTCTTCTCCCTCAGAAGGGTCATGCCATCCGCAGACAGGACAGGTGTAGTACTTGGCTTTGAAGGTCCAATTACAGCTTTGATAGCACCGAAGAACATCTTGGAGTTCTTGGTGTCAGCGTAGTATTGGACTTCATCAGCTTTACTCTCCCACCACTCATCTTGCATTTTGCGAAGTGTTGATTGTGCCTGGCTCTGAAGGTGTTTGAAATGATCACATCTGGAGACTGAGGACTGATCTTTTTGCCATAGCAGAAATGCCTTCTGTTTTTCCTCTAAGATCTTCATGATGGCTTCGTCATTTTCATCAAACCAGTCTTGGTGAACTCTCTTTTTCAGTCCTAGTGTTGACTTGGCTGACTCCGTCACCAGGGTTTTGAACTGGTCCCACTTTTGTGTTGGGTCTCCAGTCAGAGGTCCATGGGAAGTCAGCACTTCGTCAAGGCACTCTGCAAATTTCTCATGATGACCAGTATGTTGCAGCTTCCTGATGTTGAAGGAGCGTCTGACAACCTTGAGCTTCTTGCGGTGCAGTGGTGTGATGTGCAGCATAAGGACTGATCTGACGAGTCTATGATCAGTCCAGCACTCAGCTCCCCACATGGCCCTGGTGATCTTAACATCTCAAATGCCCTGCCTGTGACTGATGACATAGTCAATCAGGTGCCACTGTTTTGATCTCGGGTGCACGTATGTGGTCTTGTATTTATCGGCTTGCCTGAAGAGAGTGTTGGTAATTGTCAGGTTGTTTTCTGCACACAAGCTCAGCAGAAGGCGGCCATTGGCATTCATGTTACCAACACCGTGATGTCCCAGCACCTCTTTCCTACAGTCCTTGCCGACCCTGGCGTTGAAGTCACCCAACAGGAGAAGCTTGTCACTAGAAGGAGTTGCTTTCACAAGATGGTCAAGGTCCTCATAGAAACTTTCTTTTGCTTCATCGCTGCTAGTCAGTGTGGGGGAGTAAGTGCTGATGACTGTAACGTGGTGAGAGGTGTTGAGGGGGAAGCGGAGCTTGATCAGACGCTCACTGATGCAAGTTGGCAAGTCAGGAAGCTGGTGCAGAAGTGATGTCCTGATGGCAAGTCCCACTCCCTGGATTCTGTCTTCATTTTCTGGCCTGCCTTTCCAGAAGAAGGCGTAACCTCCTTTTGGTTTGCAGATGGATCCTTCCTCTGCCGGCCTGGTCTAGCTCAGGGAGGCTATGTCAATGTTATAACATGCCAGTTCTCTTGCTACAAGGGCCGTTCTTCTCTCAGGTTTCATAGCATTCTCCCTGTCCAAGAGGGTGTGAACATTTCATGCTGCAAATATCATTCTTTTCACTGTTTTTTGATCGTTGTGAAGGTAAAACTGCCATCTGTGGCATGCTGGCCATTTTGGTTTGGACAAGCAATTTTTGGGACACCTTTTCTAGTCGCCTCCTCATTTTGAGGGTGAGCAGTGCTGTTCCTAAAAAGGCTTGCTCAGTCGCCTGGGATGCTGCCAAACTCCTCTGTCATCCCAGGGTCAGAGTCGAGCAATCGAAGTCCACAGGCTGCCTACGCGCAGGTTTGGAGCTACAACTCCCAGTGGTCACCTCCACCTGTCGCTTCACCCCTCCACCATCACCGTAGGACTTTGAGGTGGACAGAAGTGATGAGAATGTGCAAAGAACCTGTGCAGGAGAATGCTTAAAGTGCAAAAGCCATTGCACAGGGGCAGTTCCCTCTCTCAACCTCAGAAGCCTGGTTCCAGTGGTACTGAAAAGTCATCATGGCTGGGACTTCCTAGGCTGCAGTGGATGGCCACGCTGTCTTTGGTGCCTTGTCATGCCCTTCGCTCTCCACAAAGCGTTGCAGAACCGCCTTCCTGGTCACTGGATCTTGCTGTTGATCTCATCCGCCCAGTCTGCCGGGGCTGACTTTGCATGCTGGGATAGGCAATTCCCTGTCTCACCGCAGGTTTCAGACCTGCTGGCTAACCTCACCTGGTTTAGCTCGCCTGTCGAAGCGGTTTATCGGGGTGTGGCCGCTGCTTGGAGCCACAGGTGAGAGCTGCGTGCCAGGTGGGGACCAAAGGTGCACAAACTGCCCTGACATGACAAGTCCCCACACCAGAGATACTACCCCTCCCTGGACACCCCATACACCCCTCTGCACATCTACTAATATAATATATGCCATCATGTGCCAGCAATGCCTCACTGCAATTTACATTGGCCAAACTGGACAGTCTATGCAAAAGAATAAATAGACACAAATCAGACATCAAGAATGGTAACATACAAAAACCTGTAGGAGAACACTTCAATCTCCCTGGACACTCAGAAACAGATTTAAAAGTAGCAGTCCTACAACAACAAAAATTCAAAAATAAAGAGAAAAACATTATAAATAAATAAATGCCATATGAATACTTCTAGTAGCCCAGCTGAAATCTTCATAATCAAATAAGATCTTCATTTATATGGCATTTACTTTCATTAAAAATGTTGTCATAAGACAACTCATTCAAGAGGTGGACCGGAAGACTGACTATAAATACCTACAAATTTACAAGATGACAATACTGAAAATTATAGTAAATCTCCATGGAAAACGTACCAACTAACTAATTTGAAATATATGTGCAAACTGAAAAGTTGTGATGCACTGAAGGATCTGTTCAGTTGTCGGCTATCACTTTAAACTTCAAGAGGGTAACCTCGGCCTCCTTGTAAGATAAAGCACTCTGTAGGAAAGTGAGCAAGGCAGGAACCAACGCAGTCAGTTTTGTACATAAACAGGCAGCTAGAGTAGGTGAAGTGAGTTGCATCTCTTGGTTTCAGGAATCAGCCTACTTTAGCTCTATCTCTGTTCTTAGAATCTTGAAAATAATCGTTTTAATAGCGTTACTGCAATCTGTCAGCAACAGGATTTCATGGGTTTTTTTTTAAATCTAACTTATCTGTGTGCATGCAATGACAGGTTACACATAATCAAAGGTTATTCTCCACAGAAAGGTGTCAAAGGTTTAGGGGTTGTTTTGTCTTTATTTTTATAAAAATGGAACTCAAATACATTTTAGGAAGCAAAGTAGCACTAAATAAAGCACAGAATTGAAAATACAATGCAATTTACAAGTGGACAAAGAAAATAATATATTGGCTATATACAGCATTAGTTAGGTAATAATATAAGTAACCCATATATTGATTTTTCACTTGAAGATTGATTTAGGCTTACCAACTTCCTTTTTATTGATAGGTTTGCTGCTTTCCTTCTTTGGAGACTCAGTACACAATGGAGAATTTGGCAACAGAGAGCAACTAAAGACAAAAATCAACAAAACTGTATTAGATACAATCTTTGTACTAGCGAAATATATAGCTTACAGCAATCTTATTCTACGAGAATGAGAGAGAAAGAGAGGTTACTCACCGTAGTAACGGTGGTTCTTTGAGATGTGTCCCCGTGGGTGCTCCACATTAGGTGTCGGGCTCGCCCGGCGCCGCAGATCAGATCTTCCAAGCAGTTTCTGCCGGACCGCGCATGCGCCGGTGCGCGCCGCTCCCTTGCGCGCTCCTGGCCACGTGCGCGATCCGGTCCCCACCAGTTCCTTGACCAACCGCCTCGGATGCTCCTGCAAAACACTAAACAGAGATCCGAAGCCGGGAGGATGGGCGGGTGGTGGAGCACCCACGGGGACACATCTCGAAGAACCACCGTTACTACGGTGAGTAACCTCTCTTTCTTCTTCGAGTGTCCCCGTGGGTGCTCCACATTAGGTGACTACCCAGCAGTAACCCAAGATAGGAGGTGGGTAATCGGATTATGTGCAGCTTGTCCCTGAGAGGACCGCTGTCGAGAGACGGGTATCCTCTTGGAATACCCTGTGAAGGGCGTAATGTTTGGCGAAGGTATCATAGGATGACCAGGTCACCGCTCTGCAAATGTCTTTTAGTGCAACGCCCTTGAAAAAGGCTGTTGATGCCGCCACCGCCCTAGTGGAGTGAGCCCTGGGAGTGGCCAGTAAAGGAGTCTTTTTGAGTTCGTAGCACATTTTTATGCAGGATACGATGTGCTTCGAGATTCCCTGTGAAGAGAGACCTTCTCCTTTTGATTTGGGAGTGAGAGAGACTAGGAGTCTATCCGTTTTCCGGAAGGACTTGGTCCTGTCTATATAGAAGGCTAGCGCCCTCCTCACGTCCATGAGGTGTAGGCGCGCCTCTTTGTTAGAGTTATGAGGCTTTGGATAAAACGAGGGTAAAACAATAGGTTCGTTAATGTGAAACTCAGAAGAAACTTTGGGAACAAAGGCTGGATGCAGCCGTATGGTTACCGCCTCCTTGGAAAAAACAGTGCAGGGTGGCGTTGCCATAACTGCCACAAGTTCGCTCACCCTGCGAGCTGACGTGATTGCGAGAAGGAAGGTCGTCTTTATCTTAAGGAGGCAGAGGGAAACCGTGGCCAAGGGCTCGAACGGTGGTCCCGTTAGCACATTAAGCACCAGGTCCAAGTTCCATGAAGGTGGAAGCGGTTTCCGAGGGGGGTATAGGTTTACCAACCCTTTGAGGAACCTGGTAACCATGGGATGGGCGAACACCGTGTGCCCTTCCTCTTCGTGTCTGAACGCCGAAATGGCGGCAAGGTGGACCTTTAACGAGGATAGTGAGAGTCCTCCTCTCTTGAGGTCCAGTAAATACTCTAATATCACAGGTATAGGCACCGAAAGTGGGGCTAGCCGTTTGGTAGAACACCATGCCGTGAAGCGAGTCCATTTCTGCTTGTAGGTCTTCCTGGTGGAAGTCCTCCTGCTACTTTCTAGGACTTGCTGCACTTCCTCCGTACACGTGCTCTCTAGGGAGCTGAGCCATGGATTAACCACGCTTGTAGTCGCAGGCCTTGGGGGTGCGGATGCACTATGGACCCCTGGGCTTGCATGAGCAGATCCAGCGCCACCGGAAGGGGCATCGGTGGACGGTCCGACATGCGCAGGAGTAGGGGGAACCATTGCTGTCGATCCCACGTTGGGACTATCAGGATCATTCAGGCTCCTTCCCTCCTGGCTTTCTGCAAGACTTTGTGGATCAGCACTGTGGGAGGAAAGGTGTAAAACAGGGGGCCCCTCCACGAGATCGCGAATGCGTCCCCCAGGGACCCCTGTCCCAGTCCTGCCCTGGAGCAGAATCGTGGGCACTTCTTGTTGTGTTGAGTGGCAAACAGGTCTATCCGGGGAAAACCCCATGCGTGGAAAATCGGTCGTAGCAGATCGGGACAGATCTGCCACTCGTGCGTGAGTGCAAAACGCCTGCTCAGCTGGTCTGCCTTCACATTGTGAGTGCCTGGTAAGTACGAGGCTTTCAAGATTATATTGTTGGCGATGCACCAGTTCCATAACCGGACTGCTTCCGCACATAAGGCACGGGACCGAGCTCCTCATTGCCGATTTATATAAAACATGGTGGAGGTATTGTCTGTACTGATCCTGACAACTTTGCCTTGTATATGGTCTCGAAAGTGTCTGCAGGCGTTGAACACTGCTCTGAGCTCCAGTATATTTATGTGCAGTGACTGCTCCGTGGAGGACCACAGCCCTTGAGTCACCTCTTCGCCCATGTGTGCTCCCCACCCTATGAGGGAGGCATCTGTAGTAAGAAAAACCGATATTTGTGGTTGGTGGAAGGGTACCCCTGCTAGCAAGTTCTTGGGGTTTACCCACCATTGCAGGGATTTGCGCACCTCTGCTGTGGGCAACACCACTCTGTTAACGGTGTGTGCTGCCGGTTTGTATACGCTCGCCAGCCAGAGCTGCATGCTGCGCATGTGTAACCTGGCGTTCTGTACTACGAACGTCGCCGCTGCCATGTGGCCCAGCAGCTGTAAGCACGTCAGGACCGGCACCGTAGGGCTGAAGGTGATGACCTGCACGAGGGAGCCGATGGCCCGAAAGCGAGTCTCGGGTAGATACACTCTCGCTGTAATAGAATTTATGCGTGCCCCTATGAACTCTATGTCCTGTGTGGGGTCTATCTTTGATTTTGCCAGATTGATAACCAGGCCGAGCGAAGAGAATGTGCCTGCTGTGACGCGTATCATGCGTAGTACCTCCTCCTTCGAGGCCCCTTTGAGTAGGCAGTCTTCCAGATACGGGAATATAAATACCCCCTGTCTGTGCAGGTAGGCTGACACCACTGCCAAGGTCTTGGTGAAGACTCTGGGGGCCGAGGAGAGGCCAAACGGTAGGACCTTGTATTGAAAATGTTCTTTGCCTACCATGAACCGGAGGAATCGCCGGTGAGCCGGATGGATAGTTATGTGAAAATACGCGTCTTGTAAGTCGAGGGCTGCGAACCAATCTCCATCGTCCAGTGCCGTAAGGATGGAGGCGATTGTGATCATCCGAAAGCGTTGCTTGCGCAGGTACCGGTTGAGGCCTCGAAGATCGAAGATGGGCCTCCAGCCTCCTGTCTTTTTCTCCGTGAGGAAGTACCTCGAGTAGAACCCTTTTCCTTGCAGTTGCTCCGGCACTCTTTCCACTGCCCATATGAGCATGAGATGGTCTACCTCCTGCTTGAGCCTCGCTACGTGGGAGGCCTCCTGGAGGTGGGGCCTGGGTGGAGGTCGTGGCGGTGGGAGCGACTGGAAGGGGATGGCGTACCCCGTGGCTATGATCTCCAGCACCCATTTGTCTGTGGTGATCCTTTGCCACTGGTCGTAGAATGGTCGGAGGCGATGGTGGAATAGCCGCTTCAGATGACCTTGTGCGATGGTAGTGATGGCGCAGCCCTGGATCTGTGTGTCAAACTTGTGACCTTTGGCCCTGCCCCGAGGACGCACGGCTCTGTTGGGAACGTCGCCTGGGAGTTCTGTACTGCTGGTGCTGTTGATGTTGCCCTTGCTCGTAACCCCTGTGGTACTGGGGACACTGTTGCTGGTACTGGTACCGTCTTTGTTGAGGGTAGTACTTTTTCTTTCTGTATGGAGGGGTGTAAATCCCCAGGGTCCTAAGTGTGGCTCTTGAATCTTTACTGGAATGAAGGACCGAGTCAGTCGATTCAGCAGACAGCTTCTGCGAGTCGAAGGGAAGATCGACTATCTTTGCCTGCAGATCCCTCGGTATACCTGAAGTCTGGAGCCAGGACTCCCTTCGCATCACCACTGCCGTAGCTGTGGAGTGTGCTGCTGTGTCCGCAACATCCAGGGCGATCTGAACTCCCGTCCTCGAGGCCGCGTAGCCTTCTTGCACGATGGCCTTGAGCACCGGTTTCTTGTCCTCTGGAAGCAAGTCCATGAGGGAGGTTAACCTAGTGTAGCTGTCGAAATTATGGTTCGCTAAATGCGCTGCGTAATTTGCCATTCGCAACAGTAGAGTGCAGGAGGAGTAGACCTTTCTGCCGAACAGCTCTAGCTTCTTGGCATCTTTGTCTGTTCCTCCTGTCTTGAATTGAGATGTCTTTGATCTTTGTTGCGACGACTCCACCACCAAGGAATTTGGTTGTGGGTGGCTGAACAGGAACTCCATGCCCTTCGCCGGCACGAAGTATTTCTTATCCGCTCTCTTGTGGACAGGCGGAATAGTCGCAGGGGTCTGCCATATCATAGTGGCGGACTCCAAGATTGCTTCATCAAGCGGTATTGCTATTTTGGAGGAGGCCGGAGGTCTCAGATTTTTGAGGAGCTTATGGTGTTTCTCTTGCACCTCTGCTGTCTGGATGCCTTGCGTGAAGGCCACCCTCTTAAACAGCTCTTGAAACTGTTTGAGATCGTCCGGAGGATGGACGTCCCCCGGGGCCGTAGCCTCATCCGGGGAGGAGAGCGAGGAACCACTAGGGTACGCCTCTCTGGACCCTTCCAGTTCCTGTTGGTGATGGTACATCCTCTCGCTGGAAGCTTGCAAGGGAAAATCTCGAGGTTCCATAACCAGTTCCCCCTGAGATACTTGAGTCTCTGTCCCCGTTCGCGATTGCCCTCGGGGATACGGGACCGTCTGTGGGGATCTTTCCCTGGTAGATTGCCAGTGGTGTCTATGCCCCGTGTGATAGGGGCGACCATGGCAGCATGGGCACTGTTCTTGGGAAGGTGACCTAGACCACTCCCTTGGTGCATACCCTCTGTGTCTGGGGGAGCGAGATCGTCGAGAGATCTGGGACACTGGAGAGAGCGATTTGTGATAGTATTCCAGCGGCTCAAACCCCAGGAAGGGTGAAGGTGGTCCCAGCCAGGGTGAGGCTGGTTGTAAAAATGGAGATGGGGGCTCCGGGTAGGCTAGGGGGGACCCCTGCCTTCTGGTTGGAGTCTGCAGCATAAGCGGAGGGCTGAGAGAAAGCAACTCTGCAGCCCTGTCTGGAGAGTGGCTGCGGTGCCTCGTTTTGTGTGCAGCCTTCCCCCTCCCTTGAGGAGGTAGCTCCGCCCCCTGACATGTAGGGGATCTCGGCCCCGTCCGCGCCATGCTCGGCACGCTCCTGGGCGGTGCCGCACGGGCGGTGTCCTCTGGTGCCTGCAGGCTGCGTGCCTGCGCGCTCTGCACTGCCGGTTCCCCGGGGGTCGGTGCCGCTGCTTGCAGTGCCGCCGGTACCGGCGCTTGTTTAGCCGCCGCCCTGCCTGCGGTGTGGGGTGGCTGTTTGATTATCGGAGGCTGAGCCGCCTCCACGTGGCTCTCCGTGCCGCCACCGATCAGCTGTTGCTGCAGCTGGGGGCTGAGCGCTCCTCCCGTCCCGCTCGCTGTTGCTGCCAGCAGGGATCGGGCTGGGGAGGCTTTCCTCTGTTTTTCCGCTGATGGGGTGAGGGAGGCGGCTTTCCTTTTATGGGCCCCGGAGGGTCCCTCCTGCTGCAGCCGCTCCGGCACGTCTGGCTGGAGGGCCTTGTCGAAGAGCAGCATTTTAAGCCGCATCTCCCTGTCCTTCCTTGCTCTGGCTGTTAATTTTGCACAGAAGGAGCATTTCTGCGTGACATGGGACTCCCCCAGGCACCTTATGCAGTGACTGTGCCCATCAGACGCTGGCATTGCCTCTCGGCAGGACTCACATTTCTTGAATCCTGAAGAGGACATTGTTGGTGAGTCTTTCAGTTGTTAATGGGTACTTAGCACCTTCTCTGTGCTGTTTTTCCCCCTCTCCGATAGCCTGCCGCGGCAGGAGGGCTAATGGCCCTAGGCTCCTGGCCTCCGGTGCTCCGCTTGTTACTAGGACTGGACTGAATGCCGTCCCGCTTGTTGTTTCTTTTTTTTTTTTTTTTTTTTTGAAAATAACAACTGGCTAACTTAACAGTAGCCTAAGAACTTGAAAACTTTAAAGAAAAAACAGTTAAAACCATTGAATACGCTAACTTGGCCGTAGCCTAGTCGGATTCCATCTGCAGCCGACGGCGGTTAAGAGGAACTGGCGGGGACCGGATCGCGCACGTGGCCAGGAGCGCGCAAGGGAGCGGCAGTCTGGCAGAAACTGCTTGGAAGATCCGATCTGCGGCGCTGGGCGAGCCCGACACCTAATGTGGAGCACCCACAGGGACACTCGAAGAAGAAATACCAATTAGCTTTTCGTAAAGTTCAAATTCAATGGATTCACAGTTGACTAAGTCCACCCTAAATGTGGACCACAAAGATACACAACCAAAGGTGGCCTAGGATTACAACTACCAAATAATTACTCAAAGAATTTAAAGCCCAGTTCACTACTCATTTATTTGAATACTGACAGGAGAATCCAGGAGAGTGTGGATAAAGTCCTGGTCCCACTGAAGTCAGCTGAAGATCTGCCAAAGACTTCAGGGAGTCAGGATTCAACAATTATATTAGCTAAGTATTTTATAATGATAGACAAATGAATTAATTAAGACGATGTGAACATGGGATATTATAACTTCTAATGTTGTTTCTGAATCTGTATATTTCATATATAGAGTACAAATCCATAATTCTCTTCACTGAGGAAGAAAACAAGTTATTCATCCTGTGCAGTAATGGGAGTTCTTCCAGGTTTGTCTCCCCAAAGGGTGCCTCATTTGAAGTGTTTTTACCTCCTGCACCTTTGAGCTGAGACTCTTGGTAGCATCACCTGTTTGGCCAACACATGTGCTCGACACATCCTTATGCTTCACCCTGAAGCTACATAGGGCTCTGCAGTCAAATTGCCCACAATTCCTTCTCAACTGCAAAGTCCTCAAAGGAATCTCTGAAGCAGAGGGGAAGGAGGTCAGATAGTGGAACACCCATTGCCAGGGTGATTAACCTCTCCTTCTTCTATGAGCTTAATTTCAGGTGACAACTGAGCAGTAGCCCAAGATGGAGTATGGGTCTTCAGAGCAACATCCAAGACTGACAAAAATGTTTTCCCAAAGGCAACCTCCAAACTTGAAGACAGCATAACAGTATGTCTGGAAAAGGTACATACTGGGTATGTACTGAACTCCAAATTGCAGCCTTGCAAATGCCCAGAATAAGAACACATGCGAGTTAAGCCAGAGAGTCAGGGACAGAGTCTTTGCTGGCAGCTAAGATATTTGGGGGCTTGCTGGCACCATGGGGAAGTCTCCCTCGGCAGCTAAGTTACTGGGGGCTTTACTGCTGTCATGAGAAAATGTCGTGTTGGCATTATCTGTGCAGTGAAGGGGAAAGTCAAAAATTCTTTTCTTCTACAGTTTTCTATCCTCTTTCTTCTAACTTTACAATATAGTCCAGGCCCCTGCATTATTTTCAGGGATCACATGATGATGGGAGGTGGGACATTCAGTGGATGACCAGTTGAGAACACAGCCACTGCACCTGTGTTGGCAATGTAATGTGAAGGGAAAACCCAAAATTCTTTTTTCGTAGACTTTTCTATCCTCCCTCTTCTAACTTTAAGGGTCACTGTATTATTTCCAGGGATCCACATATTTTCAGGCACCGGGAGGGGAATGAGGATAACATAACGTGGGCAGATGATGTCAAAGACCAGTGAGCATACCCAGAATGCTACAGGGATGAGGGAACTGTGGGATAAGTTGCCTTCCCTTTTACTCAGGAGGCTAAAAGAGAAAACCTTCAGACATTTGTCTTCCCAGTCCATTACACAGACATGTTCAACATTATGTTAGCCTATCTGAGTGTGGCAGCAATGAGCTAACTGATGAGCACGTGGGAAGTGAGGATGGTAAAAATTTGAACTTATAAATTCCAGAATTACAAAATCAATATTAATTCAAATTTACCTCGTAGTGTACATGCAGCCAAAGTCGATTTAGTGTGTCCCCAGTAAATTGCCTAAGTTCAACTGTTGTAGTAGTGCATTGTGGGCACCTATGCCACAGTTCCTGCAGCCCCAATGCATTTTTGTTTTTTTTGCTAGGGTGTTGTGAGAAAAAAATTTGCCGCAAGTGGTTGTGGGTATGTGATTTTATCATCCCAGAGTGCATTGCCCTCACTCCCCCCGATAGTGAAAACAAACAGCAATTTTCTGAAGCTTGCCCCTGAGCCAGGATGCTTCCTAGAGTCCAACTGTTTGATGACTGACACTGTCAAAGCTGGCTATTTATGGGGCAATCTGCTTGGAGCACAGTAGATTGGCAAAGTTAAGGAAGTAGTAGAGTACAGTAAAGTTGAGGAAAGTGGAAACCTTGACAAGTGGTCTTCCCTTTTACTCAGGAGGCTAAAAGAGAAAGCCTTCAGACATTTGGCTTCCCATTCCATTACACAGACATGTCCAACATGGGGCCTGGAGCCCATCAGAAGCTACTCAGGAGGCAATTTACAGGCCAATCTGCCCAGAGCACAGGGGACCAGCAAAACTGAGGAAGTAGTGGAGTATAGTAAAGTTGAAGAAAGTGGAAACCTTGACAAGTGGCCTTCCTTTTTACTTGAGAGTCTAAAGAGAAAACCTTTACAAGTTTAGTTTCCCCACTACAATACACAGACATGTCCAACATAGGCTGTGGAGCCCATCAGCAGCTACTTGGGAGATCATGGAGTGTTCCAGTCATTAGGGACCTGTTCCCCACCCCACAAACACCCCCACTCAAGAATTATTTTGCCTGCATATAGCAGGGATTCCTTTGCCTCTTCTGGTAAAGATACACCAGCGCAACTGCCTGTGTGGGAGAGAGAATGAAGAGAGGCCTATAAGCTCCATTACTTCATAGGAATTCATCCCCTAAGTCATATGCTTTAGGAAGGAAGTGTGGTCCTTCAGGGAGAGCATAGGAAACTTTCTTTAACCAAAGAACCTGTTGGAGCTACTTTTTAAAAAGGGACAGAAGAAAACTCTCTTAGCAAATATTGATTGCAGAAGAGAACAGGGGGCAGAGGCAGATGCCTGGGCAGTGTTTATGAACAGCTGGACACAAGGGCAATCAGCAAAGCACAGACTGATGCAATGCAAATCAGAGATCCTTTAAAAATAGGTTTATGAATGAGCTGACAGTCACATAAATCTGCTGCATTTAACTATTGTGACACCTCCCCCCCGCCCCCCGATGTGTGCCTTACCTTTATGGAAACATCTCCAACTGCACCCCACCCCACTTTACCCAATAAACAACACTGTGGTTTTCAAAACGTAGTCTTTTTTAATATAGGGAATGATGCTGTCCTTGTCCTCCCTGGCTCCATATGCTGGACCCCTGCTGAGGGGAGACCAGGGAACATTGTGAGGTGGCTGTATGATTATACGTTCTGTGGAGGGAAGCCATTTGCGGTTCCAGCAGGGACCGCTGTAAAATGTAAAAGCCACATGATGGGGATGGGGATGGGGATGGGGCGAGCCTGCCAGCCACATGGTGGGCTGGGAAGGGCAGACTTGTAAAATGCACAGTACAGAAAACAACCTTATCAGCCTCTGCTGCTAAATACTGTGCAGGGAAAAAGCCTTCTAATGCCCTGAAACCCCCTGCAGGACAGGACATGCTGGTGTCAGGAAGCAGGGTCCACACAACCTGGCAGCCACATGGTGGGGGATCAGGGGCTAACCATGTTTTGGCTGGGGGGGTGTGCTGATTTTCACCAGGCTCTGCTGACCATCCCTGATATAACCTTTCTCCAGCATGTCCTAGGAAATCTTCTCATAAATGTATGCATTTCTTTTGCTGGTTCGCAGTTTACTCAGCACAGACTCATCCCCCACCACAGAAAGGAGGTCCTGGATCTCCTGATGGTTCCATGCTGGGGCTCTTTTGCAACCCAGAGAACTCTGTGAATGCCAAGAACTCATGGCTAGATGCACTTGCTCTTGAGGTCTGCAAGCCACACTGGCCAGAAAGAAAATGAATTCAAATGTCCAGGCTTCCTGTTCCCTACTCCCTGCACATCTACAGAGCAACGGAGCTGAAAGAGGCCAGAATGAACACATTTGGGGCATTGCAGGATATCTCTAGAGGCCAATAAAATCAGTTTAAAATAACATTATTTCCACAATAGCATTCAACCTTTTAAATTTGAACTTGGTGTTATGCCTCCTAAGAAGGGTGGGGCAAGAAAACTGACCTAGTGGTATTTGCAGTGAAGACAGTCGCATTATAAAATCGAGTTAAGTCCCTTAAAATCGACTTTATGCTCTAGCATAGACATAGCCTGAGAAACATCACAACTGAGGTATAAGAAAAAACTGAAATCTTTCCACTGAAGAATAAGAGGGAACTAAAATTTCTGTGTGTACCCTAATGGAACAAATTTATAATTTTCTGTCATTGAACTCTGGAAGGTAGTTCAAAACATCAAGAGGGATCCAGGAATAGCACGAAAATGTCTCTGAGCATGCCAAAGGTGAACCTCTTCAATTTGTGAAGTATATTTCATATAATCTTTTCCACTGTTCACTAATACCTGTTGAACCTCCTCAAAACAGGAAGGTTAGGGCTACACGGTAGCTGTATCTCAAAATAACGTAAGCAATTTGTGCCTATTTCAAACTGCCTGCTACCCCTCTCATGGTGAGAGGTAGCGGGAACAAAATATTGCACTCAAAAAAGCCAAAGCAGTGTTTAACCATGGGGTATCTCTACCGGGATAAAAATGCATCCCAAAATAGAAACCACAGTGAAACTGCAGCCAAAGACTTTATTCCTGTGAACCTTTGAGAAGCCAAGTGTTGAGATGAAGGATGCTCAGGTTAGGGTGAAGCAACCTACTTGCATCAAGAGAGAGAAGAGGAGGAGCGGACACAGGAAACATCTGACTAACAGTTAGGTAAATTAGGTAAGGATACCCAGTCTGTCTGGGTCATATTGGAACAATTAATATGTTCTTTGCCTTGTCATGCTCAATTTTGTTTACCACCTTCAGAAAGACGGGCATCAAAGGAAATGCACATAGAAGGCTTCTGACTCACAGAACAAAAAAAGGCATCTGCCAGTGAGAGATGGTCTAAGCTCTCTTCCAACCAAAAAAAGTCATTTGTACTTCTTGTTAGCAAAAAACTATTTCTGGAATTCCCCAAGTCAAAGAGCTGATGGTGTATCTGAAAGCCCAACTCCTATTACAGTCCTAGAACTCCCACACAGACCTTGTTTGGGTCTCTCCACCAACTGAGAGAATCTCAAATATGACAAGGGGGCAATACCATCTTGCCCAGACTGTGCTTGTTTGGAGTACAAACAGTCAAGAACCAGACATGGAAACATCAAAGATGTAGCTTAGCATGAAGTGTCAGAAGTGTACATGCTGCCACTTGTCTGAGCAATTGAAGAAAAATTTGTATGGATGTCTGTGGGCTAATTTGAATTTGTGAAATTAAAGCTGTTAACATCAGGACTGCGACAGTGGGCAGTTAAGCCCTGGATGATATTGCATCAAGGAAACCCCTTATAAATACTACTCATTATTCCAACATCAAAGTGTTGAGCTGCAAACACATGCTCACAGAACAGAGACCTTGCCTTCCATGCTAGAAAAAGTGAAAACGAAAGACTGGCCCTTAAGAAGCCAGTTATCTAGACAGAGGCATACAGTTATACCCAGGAGTTGGAGGAAAGCTGCAACCCCTGTTAACATCTTCCAGAATTCTCTGGAGAAAGAAGAGAGACCAAATGGAAGCACACAATATTGATGGTGACCTAGACTCATCAAAAAGCAAAAGATTTGCTTGTAGTATGGATGAATTATGATATGAAAATAGGCACCCTAAACATCCAGGGATGAAAAACCACATGAAATCTGTAAGAGTCGCCATGCTGAATTTCTGGGATTTCATAAAGTTATTTAGCAGTCTTAGGTTTAAAATTGGTCTCCATGCCCATTATTTTTCAGGCTCAGGAAAAAGCTAGAGTAGACGCCCCTCGCTCTGTACTGAACTGGAACTGTTTCTATGGCTCTTAGGTGCAGAAAGAGTCAATTTCCTGCTTTAGGAAGGACATACAAGAGGGGTCCCTAATGAGTGACAAAGATGGACAGAGAGCAGCAGGAAAGATGGTAAAATGCATGGAGTGCCCCAGTCTTATAACCAATATCCAGGGGGCAGTTGTGGTCTGGATTTGTTACTGAATGGAGAGAATTTCAAAAATTAAGAGAGTATCATATCTCAATGCTTTCCAGGCAGGGCTACAAACACATAGCAAATCGAACATGGATGAAGGATACATGACTCCTCCAACAGGCAGATACACTGGTAATGCCTGCCACTGACGATGATAACTTCCTGGCAAGAGAGGCACTGTTTGAAACTTCCAGTGCCTGGCATGCTCCAGGGCAATACTGATCTGAGGAGAAAGCTTTTCCTCTTTTCCTCAGGAGAAGGAAGGAGGTATTATTGAGATCAACCTTTCTTAATACTAGATAGTTGGATAGTAGGTATGTCGACAGCTGAGACAGGGAATTAGTTTGTAATTTTGAACAGAAAGGCACATTAGTGCTTTGTCTCAGGATGAGGCAGCTGAGAAGGAACTAAGGGTACGTCTAAATTTCAAAATAAACTATTCTGGAAGAGCTATTCCAAAACATTTGCAAAATAACACAGCTACACACAAACGTGCATTTCAATATAGCACTTAGCTATTTCAAAATTCGTCATCGACTCACAGTCTATTCTGAAATAGAGCCATCAGATGCACTATGGCTTATTTCAAAACAAGCTGTATTCCCTGTCTTAATATTGTGTAAATAAAAGGATAGTAATTTCAAAATAACTTTGCTGTGTAGACCAACCCTAAGAGTGGTTTGAATACCCAGCCTACATAGTCTCAGTGCTGGGCTGAAGCATGTGTAGGGCTGCACACATAGGCCAAATGCATGCGACTATCAAAACTCTCTGATCAAGGGTGCATGGAGTCTAAATACATCTGAAATGGAGTTCCTATGGGGACACTACTAGAACCAAACCAAATAGTTGACATAGTCCCATACCTTGCAATTACTGAAAGTCTCTTCTCCTTTCCACGTAAGAGAAAATCACTCTGCTGAGATCTCATCAAAGCAGCAAGTTTAATCTCCAGCACAGCAATTGTGTTTTCAAACATTGAGGTAAGCAAGCAGAAAACCTGCAGGGAAAAAACCATGATATTCCCCTCAGTCCACAATGAAAATATTATTCTAGATAAACATTACTGATGATTGAATAACCCTTCACTTTCTGCAATGTCATTCGTGAAAACTGCTAATAAACCAGTAAGTCATTTTATTTGAGTGGATCTAATCCATCTAACAAAGGGTTAAGCAGTACACAAGAAGGCAGCACTGCTTTCCTAAACGTGTTCAGGCTGGTTCAGGAATTGAATTGCTTCCTAAGCAGACCTACGCACCTGGGACGAAGTGTGAACGCTAGCCCCCTCTGTAACACCAGTATAGGTTGCACATCCCTGGTCCGGCATCCTCAGGACCTGAGGGGTCCTAAAGGAGGGAATATGCCAGACCAGGGGAACTCAGGCCTCCAGGTTCACCTGAGGGTGGGACACCCCTCCCGGCCTCCACCAGCTCCCTGCCCCCAGACTGCTTGGGGCGCTCCCCACACGAGCCCAACTCTCCGCAGCCGGGGGGCTACTGCCAGGATTCCCCAGCCAAGCTAGCCACTGTTGTAGTGCTGCTTCCAGGGATTCCCAGCCCTGGCCAGACTCCCTATTGTCATGGGGCTGCTGGCGGGTATCTCAGCCCCAGCTGGGCTCTCCGCAATGGGGCTCCCCAACACAGGCTGGGCTCCCCCAAGGACTTCCCACCACAGTGGGGCTGGCAGAGCTCCCTGCAGCAGCACTGTCAACAAAGCTCCCTGTTACCAACAGGAGCATCCCACCAGCCAGCCCAGCTCTGGGCAACTGGGTGTCTCTGGTCCAGGTGCTCTCTGATCCAGCAATATCCATGGTCTTGGTGGAGCATGGATGTTGCCAGACAACCTATTTACGGCTTTGTTGCTAATAACAGTGTAAATGTGGGAGGGATTTTATATCTATGTGTTACTCCGCAGAAGAATCATCAATTATGCAATTCACAGAAAGCAAAACAAAATTTATTCAGCATCCGTTCGACATTAAGAACATAAGAACATAAGAATGGCCATACTGGGTCAGACCAAAGGTCCATCCAGCCCAGCATCCCATCTGCCGACGGTGGCCAATGCCAGGTGCCCCAGAGAAGGAGAACAGAAGACAATGATCAAGTGATTTATCTCCTCCCATCCATCTCCTGCCCTTGTTCTGAAGGCTAGGGCACCATACTTTATCCCTGGCTAATAGCCATTTATGGACCTAACCTGCAAAAATTTATCAAGCTCTTTTTTAAACCCTAATAGAGTCCTGGCCTTCGCAGCCTCCTCGGGCAAGGAGTTCCACAGGTTGACTGTGCACTGTGTGAAGAAAAATTTCCTTTTATTAGTTTTGAACCTACTACCCATCAATTTCATTTGGTGTCCCCTAGTTCTTGTATGATGGGAAAAGGTAAATAATTTTTCTATATTCACTTTCTCCACACCATTCATGATTTTATATACCTCTATCATATCGCCCCTCAATCGCCTCTTTTCCAAACTGAAAAGTCCCAGTCTCTCTAGCCTCTCCCCATATGAGACCAGTTCCAAACCCCTAATCATCTTAGTCGCCCTTTTCTGAACCTTTTCTAATGCCAATATATCTTTTTTGAGGTGAGGAGACCACATCTGCACACAGTACTCAAGATGTGGGCGTACCATAGTTTTATATAGGGGAAGTATGATATCTTTTGTCTTATTATCGATCCCTTTTTTAATAATTCCTAACATCCTATTTGCTTTACTAACTGCCGCTGCACACTGCGTGGATGTCTTCAGAGAACTATCCACTATAACTCCAAGATCCCTTTCCTGATCTGTCGTAGCTAAATTTGACCCCATCATGTAGTACGTGTAATTTGGGTTATTTTTTCCAACATGCATTACCTGACACTTACCCACATTAAATTTCATTTGCCATTTTGCTGCCCAATCACTCAGTTTGCTGAGATCTTTTTGTAGTTCTTCACAATCCCTTTTGGTTTTGACTGTCCTGAACAACTTGGTGTCATCTGCAAACTTGGCCACCTCACTGCTTACCTCATTTTCTAGATCATTGATGAACAAGTTGAACAGGATCGGTCCCAGGACTGACCCCTGGGGAACACCACTAGTTACCCTCCTCCATTGTGAAAATTTACCATTTATTCCAACCCTTTGTTTTCTGTCTTTTAACCAATTCCCGATCCATGAAAGGATCTTTCCTCCTATCCCATGACCACCTAATTTACATAAAAGCCTTTGGTGTGGGACCGTGTCAAAAGCTTTCTGGAAATTTAGGTATATTATGTCCACTGGGTGCCCCTTGTCTGCATGTTTATTAACCCCTTCAAAGAATTCTAATAGATTAGTTAGACACGACTTCCCTCTGCAGAAACCATGCTGACTTTTGCCCAACAATTCGTGCTCTTCTACGTGCCTTGCAATTTTATTCTTTACTAGTGTTTCTACTAATTTTGGTAACAAAACTTTAAAAAATAAAGTACAGAATTTTAAAAATAATTGAATAATATTTACTCCATTCATCTGAAAGCTACTGAACACTTAATATGTTTAACAAACACAATAATTGTGTACTTACCTTCCCATTAGTAGCCTTCCTCATTAATGCACATGATCCAGCAAATTGAATGCTCAGGTCACTGTAATCTTTACCAGAAAAATTTGAAAATTGTATTGTCCTTTTTAATGGCAAACATCATTATAGCAGAGAAAAATACTCAGTACAAATCACTTTTATAATAACTTTACACTAGCGTAACTCCATTGTCTTTTTGCACAACCAGAAAAGGAACAGCACATGAAGAACAACGTGTTGATCAGAAGCCCTGGCTTTCAGCCCTATGCAACCATTTTTTAACACTAATTCTTATATTATTCACAACAAATCAGAGGAAAATAAATATTTACGAATCATACCAAACTGTAATTATTTTATTATCATACCTTTATAATGTACGACAGCTTCTAATTCAAAGTTTGCCAAGTTAATTATAAACAAACCAGTGGAGGTTCCTATCCACAAACATCTGGCATTCACAGCAGGAAAACTAATGGCAAAAAAGGAAAAAAAGGAGTTCTGTAGTGTTTACTTTTTATCACATATGACACTCAACTTTGTTCAAGCATTCAAATACCTACTCCACCTCATCTCACTACCCCCAACACACACAAAATTGCAACCCCAAAAAAATGAAAGTGGGTGTTACAATGTTAAATGGATGTATTTAAAAATACAAGTAAATTAGAAAAGCTGATTGGGTTTGAAAGTAAGAAAAATAAATGTCAACTACAGGTTGCTCAAAATGCTTAGATTTTGAAATAGAGAAGCCAAACTAACCATAATACATGCAAACAGAAAAGATGGATGGGAAAAGACAGGTGGTATATTCAATATTAACTTTTTACCTCTAAATATTTGTTTTATTTTTACTGTGGTCAGTTAACATTTACTGTAATTCCTGAAATATAACAGTCATGAGCTGTGTCTACACGTGCACGCTACTTCGAAGTAGCGGCACTAACTTCGAAATAGCGCCCGTCGCGGCTACACGCGTCGGGCGCTATTTCGAAGTTAACTTCGACGTTAGGCAGTGAGACGTCGAAGTCGCTAACCTCATGAGGGGATCGGAATAGCGCCCTACTTCGACGTTCAACGTCGAAGTAGGGACCGTGTAGACGATCCGCGTCCCGCAACGTCGAAATTGCCGGGTCCTCCATGGCGGCCATCAGCTGGGGGGTTGAGAGATGCTCTCTCTCCAGCCCCTGCGGGGCTCTATGGTCACCGTGGGCAGCAGCCCTTAGCCCAGGGCTTCTGGCTGCTGCTGCGGCAGCTGGGGATCCATGCTGCAGGCACAGGGTCTGCAACCAGTTGTCGGCTCTGTGGATCTTCTGTTGTTTAGTGCAACTGTGTCTGGGAGGGGCCCTTTAAGGGAGCGGCTTGCTGTTGAGTCAGCCCTGTGACCCTGTCTGCAGCTGTGCCTGGCACCCTTATTTCGATGTGTGCTACTTTGGCGTGTAGACGTACCCTCGCAGCGCCTATTTCGATGTGGTGCTGCGCAACGTCAAAGTTGAACATTGACGTTGCCAGCCCTGGAGGACGTGTAGACGTTATTCATCGAAATAGCGTATTTCGATGTTGCTACATCGAAATAAGCTATTTCGATGTTGGCTTCACGTGTAGACGTAGCCATGATGTGGTAATGTTTTTTGTATTGTTAAGATTTCCACTAATGTATTTTCATTTTAAAGTCTTCCCTCTAGTATGATTATTATGAATGTTATTCTTCATCTGGTGGAGTAACATCCTAAGAACAGAACTGGTCAGAAATTTTCCATCTGAAAATGCTCATTTGATGGAACTGAAATTTTTCTATCATCATTTTCAGTGGAAGCCAGACAGGCTGGCCAGCTTGCCTGCCTGATCTCCCTCCCACCTGACCACATGTGTAGGCAGGCTGGCAGAAAATTATGATCCTCAGTCAGCCTGCTCCCCAGCTGTCTACCTAGAGAGCACACTGCCTGGCTGCCCAGCTCCCCATCTGTGTATCTGGCAGGTAGACTGCCCCAAAATTCTAGCTGGCTGGCTGGATTTTGTATGAGCGCCCCATCTGTTATACCAACTATAACAGGAAATTATCAACTGAGAAACAAAATACTAGACCAATTGCAAGTGACCAGTTAAACAAACCAAGTTCCAATTAAAAACAATTATTATGTCAATTACTAATTCTAATATCAAGTAGCCATACTGGTACCAAATATCCGTTAGAAATTTATCTAAATATACAGAATATAATCATTAAAATATTTGTATTATGACATGACATAAAATACTCAAAGCACTAACATCCATATTATAAATGTACATAGAGTCTAGTGGACAGTCAAAACTAAATTATTTTAATGACATGGAAACAAAATGTAGATGAAGTCAAAACTTGTCATATCAATTTATTTGAAACCATATTTGGAGATTTTGTTCTGAAGGAAGTTTCAAAATGCCATTTTATTTTCTCTCTCTCTCTCTCTAGTTCTTAAGACATATATAGAGAGACACACTTTGGAATTCCACACAACAGGAATTTCAGTTTCCAAAGAGGTCTACTTAACACACATTTGTGAATGCTATTGCCAGAGGGTTAATAAAAAACAGAAAGCAATCACCAGTCGCTCTTTCACAAAGTTTTCCAATAAACAACCTTTGTGAGCTCCACTGATCCTGAAACCAACAGTCCTGACATAATTTCCTAATCCAGATATCAAGTATCCTGTTGTGATTTTGTTCTTACCAAGCAGCTAAGATACTCTGTCAAATGTCCTGAATTCTTTTGCTTAATATTTAGGATATTTTCTGTGTATATGTATGCAATATTCAGTAACAACGTACAAATACTTCGTAAGTATTAATATTGCTACATTAACTATCCCATTAAAGAGTACAGAAAATCGTCAAATTTGCATCTTGAAAGCCAAGTAAAATAGGGGAGAGAACTATACCCTATGGGGATAATATTTTCCTGCAGAAACGTTCTGAAATATTTTTCAAAATCTTAGTAAAATCCCAAAGTTCTCCAGGTTTTCTCACTCCGTCAATAATATCAAAGCAATGCAGCTGAAATGCCTGTTTTTGGCAGATCCTTGCAGACCACTCTTTTCCTCACTAAGTACTTTTTTACACTGAAATTGAAGCTTTAATAAAGTAGTTTGTTAGACTAGGTGCTTTGTCAAATCTGCATGCATTCTTCTGCTTTTCAGAGCAAACAATAAGTTTGTTGAGCACACATTAAGAATCTGACCCAGTGCCACCTGATTTAGGGAATCTTTCCACTGAAATCAATGGGCTTTCTATCAGACCCTAAAAGGAAGACTGATAAAAGATTGTACAGTTTTCCAATATTTCAGTAATTAAAAGGCTAAGGTATACCCAGCAAAAAATCAGTGATAAAGCCAGAAAACAAACAAACAAACAAAAATTTTAAAAAACCACCCATGATGCTCCAAGACCCTGTTCACGACCACATGTAAAAACAAAAGGCACCTATGAAAGAACTACTGGAAAGAATGAATGGGGATGCAGTTCTGAAACCAGTTACTGAGGCTACTTGTGTACCTTACTTGTGTTGAACAGTATTTTACTGATGACTGAACCTGAATCTGGCTTGCTATTATCTGTAAAAAAATAAAATAAAATAAAAATTAAAAAAAAAATTCTTCTCTTTGTCTGCATCTACACTAGCAAGACTTTCAAAATATTTTTCGAAAGAAGGGACTCTTTGGAAATATCCAGCAGAGTATCTATACATAAAAAGCGTTCTTTCAAAATTAAATCGAAAGAACATGGAGCTCCTTTTGAAAGTGCTCTTCCACTCCCATTTCAGGAACAACACCTTCTTTCAAAAGCTTCTTTAGAAAGCAAATGGGTGTAGATGCTCCTTGGGCCATTTTTTTGGAAAGAGCAGTCCTCATAGCACCTGATTTTTTCGATCCCTGGCCCATTCTTTCAAAAAAGTAGGGGCTGTTGTGGATATCCTTTCAAAAGAGCAGATCACTCCTCTGATCCTCTTTTTTGTGTGTGGACGCTCTCTTTCAAAAGAAGGTCTTTCAGAAGAGATCTTCCACAAGGACTTCTTCTGAAAGATCACTGTAGTATAGACATTGACCTTCTGTTTATTCCCCCCTTTGTGCCACTGACACTCTGTGCCTGCACGGAGGGATGGGGTTTGGAGATGAGAGTCAACCTGGAAATTTAAAGTAAAGAATAGGATTTTAACATCTGAGAGAGCTAAGCCAATATAACATCATGAGCATTTTTTAATCATTGCATTTTGCAGTAATTGAGAGGAACAATGTCAAATCCCTATACAAAAATAGCATACGCAAACACCTTAATTTCACCCACCTATAATGTGAACCCAGCAAAGATAATTCAAAAATACCTTTGGACAAAATCAAAATACAAAAAGAGTAGAACTGGCATGAATTAAGGAAAATGCCACCGTATCAAAGCTGAAACAAACCTAGAATGTCCACGTATGTGTTAAGGCAATAACAGAGAAATGTTATACTATGTAATCTACCACTCAAAAACACAAGAGAACAGACACATCTGCAGCAATTTCAGCCACCACTTTTATGGAAAGAACTGTAATTCAACCACAAGGCAATAATCTCAAGGAGTGAGAAATGTGCTTAGGAAAATATAAAAAATTGTTTTTGACAAAGACTAACAATGTTTTGACAGCAAAATAAATAAAAACCTGGATCAACATTTTTAAAATTAAAATTTAGATACTGTTTATGAAATCAGGCCTCAAGACTTAAGTGAAGACATGGAAAAACACAAGACTAGAGTTTTGGTATGCAAATTGTAACCGCAAATGTACAATTTCTCCATTTTGAAACCAATCAAACCCTGTCTCAATTATTAGAATAGAAAAATATAACTTGTGGTTTTTGATACTTCTGTCATGTTCTAACTAAAAATATGCTTTTATTGCTCAGTCCTTAGCATGTGTGGACTTCAACTTTAAAATATTTTAAATCAACAACTATGTTAGCCAAATATGAAAACAGAACAACGTACATATGGGACTTTGTACTGATCTCAACTCCATTTCTTCAGTGAACAGATTATTTTAATTTTGAGAAAAGAATTTTGAGATTTTGAGAAAAGAATTAGGCCTTCAGTCACTAAACATAGCTTTTACTACCATAATATTTAACACAATAGATTAAATTAATCAGCAATTTTATATTACACAAGGGAGTTAGACATTTTGCTTGGTCAAAACAATCTACATGCCTAGAAAAATGTCACCTGAATATAAACCAATAAAAGAGGAGGCAAAGGTCTCCCAGGCCTGGTCCACCAACAGCCTTTGCACTAGTTCAGTTATTTCATTGAGAGAGTAACTATTTTTAACTGAAACAGTTGTATCAGTAAAACCCATCATATTGACACAGTTTTAAATGTATAAAGATGTCTTACACTGCTATGCTTCATGACCTTTCCCACACAGAAATATGTTTTACTGATCCAAATGCTTCTATTGGGTATAACTGCGACTGCTTCTATTGGTATAATTGTCTGTACTTGTTGCCGTGTGTGTACATGCCACAGTGAAATGCAGGCTGCATTCATATTCACTGCAGTATATGGATCTGTGGCAGTGAAAAGCTCTGACAGGGTGAGGCAATGAGGCAGGTTTTCCCATCAGCAGTGAAGGACTCTAGCAGTCAAAAAGGTTGCATCATGGGGGAGACTCATAACACAACACTGCTAGACCTGGGAGGCACTGTTTGGACATGTAGAGAGGACATGGTAAATACCCTTGTATACAGGTGTATAGGGCACTTTACTCACCTAACCCATGCCCCACCATCTACATGTCTGTTTATACCCATCCTAGGTGAGCATTCAATGTCTATATTCTGCATCTGCTGTAAGTGTCAACCTACCCACTGCATCCACACTAGGGAAGTTATACCACTTCAACTATACCAGTTTAGTGAATGCAATGCAACAACATGCGTTTACACAAGCTTCCACTGTGTAATATTAGCTCCTGTAGGAAAAACTTGTCACGACTTCTATGTTTAGATTGCCTACCATTATATATATCAAAAATCTCGTGTTTTTTGAAGTTGTAATACAGGTTGAATTTCTTGTCCAGCATCCTTGGGACCTGACTGGTGCCTGACGAGAGAATCTGTCAGAAGACAGGGGGTCTGTATTGTCTAGCAACATTACAAACACTTCCACTGCTTCCTGGGCTCTTAGAAGACATTTAGGGCAGATTACAGCTAAATAACAGCACAGAACCCTGAGAACCACGACTGGTGGCTGTAAACAAACTTTATGGAACCATGGGAAACTTGGCCACCCTGTGATAAGTGGTCATCCAGCTAAATAAAATCATGCCAGATTATGGAGTCTGCAGGAAAAGAGAGTCACAGATTAGAGTAGTTCAGCTTGTACCTCCATTGTTTACAACAGATCATTGACATCTTGCAGGGGCAAAACCCTGTGGCTAGAGACATGGTTATCCTAGGACATTTTTAAATCAGCAAGTCTGGACAACTTACTCCTAGAATATTAAAAGAACTAGCCAAAGAGCTCTCTAAACCATTAATGCCAATTTTTAACATGTCATTGAACACGATAAATTCAAGAGGACTGGAAAAAAGCTAATGTTATAGCAATATTTAAAATGGGACAGCCCAGAGAATCGTAAGGAAATTAATTTGACATCAATCCAAGGCAAAATCATGGAAAGTCCAGCATGGGACAATGTCAGTAGAATCACCAATACAAGGAGTATAGTGTGTAATTTAATTACTGTTGTGGTTGTATGTTGATGTAACTAAAGTTGGCTCAATTTTATAGTATAGCTTTGCTATGAGTGTGTCAAGTTCTAATTAATCTTGTGAGATTTTTTTAAAGAAGTTGTAAGCCCTGTGGAAGTCTAAATATATTTGTTCCTTCAGAACAAAATCTCCAAATTTGGTTTCAAATAAATTGATCTGACATGTTTTGACTTTATCTACATTTTGTTTCAATGGCATTAAAATCATTTAGTTTTGACTGTCCACTAGACTCTATATACATTTATAATATGAAAGTCAGTGCTTTGCATATTTTGTCATGTCAGAATATAATCATTAAAATGTTTGTATTATATCTATTTAGATAAATTTCTAACTGGTAATTGGTACCAATGTTATTCTGCAGTCTTGAAAGAAAGTTCCATTTTGCAATTTTCTCAACAGACCAGAGCTCCTAAAGATGCATGCATCATGCACCTTTCCCAACCATCTCATGCTGATGTCAGTGAAATGGCCCTTGTGATCCACCAGTGCTTACACCACCACTGAGAAGTATCTCTTGAAGTTTATGTACTCTTTGTCAATGTGACCTGGTGCCAAGATAGAACATATCTCCCTATCTTTCATCCTATCGCAGTTAGGGAACCCCATCAGAGCACAACCATCCACTATGTCCTGTATGTTTCTCAGAATCACTACCCTTCTTAGGTAAAGTCTACTGACTGCCCAACTTGGATCACAGCAGTCCCCATGGTAGACTTATCCACTCTGAATGGATTCCCCACTAACTGGTAACAGTACTACATTGCAAGCTTCCACAGAGATATCACCATTCACATCTCAATTGTTAGAGCAGGTCTTATTTTAGTATTCCTCTGCTTCAGGGCTGGAGACAGCTCTTTGCACAGATCCTTGAAAGCAGCCTTATGTACTTGAAAGTTCTGCAGCAACTGCTCCTCATCCCACAGCTGCATAACTATGTGGTACCATCAATAAGTGCTTGTTTCCCAGGCTCAGAAGCAGCATTACACCCCATTGAGTTGATGTGTAACTGTTGCAAGATCCTCCATGGCTTCCAGAAGGGCTGCTTGCATGGTATCACATTGTTCTGCACAGTCGCTCCCGCTTCACCACAGCAAATATGGCAGGATAAGGTGTGAGGTGTTTGCCATGCTCAGAACAAGTGTACAGCTGAACAAGATCCAGGCTTGCAGTGCTATGGCATCTGCGCAGGTAACCCAGGCTTAGGAAAAAAGCCACTAAAAAGTCTGGATTTGTTTGCCATTGATGGCAGGGAGGGAGGTAAATGCATCATGGGAGGCCAACACCATGTTCCAATAAGCACCCACACAAATATTTTCATTCCGTGAGGCACTGCAAACCCAATCCAGCATTCCACTTAGTTCAATTCACTGTGGAAAGTTACCCACAGTGTATTGCTCTGGGAGTTGGCACAAGACCTAGTGAAGATGTGCTCTGCCAACAAAAGGTGCCTAGTGGGGACATGCAGCTTTAACTTCCTCAAATTAGCTCCAGCGAGAGCAGTACTAGCAGCTCTACCACGCTGCGCCAAGCACAGCTTTCCCTCCTCTGTCCTCCTTCATACACCTTTCACACAATTCCACCTTGCCTCCCAAACCCTGTATGTGGATCAAGTACTGAAAAGGTCTGGGGGTCATTGTTCTATGGCACATGTGACACAGGAGACCAAAACATTCCTTTTCTGACCTTAAATCTATAAACATTCCAGTCAGGTTTGGCTGTGATACCAACTTCAAATCACCATTTCTCTTCTTTCGCTTGTGCCCATGGGAAAATCTTGTCAACCGCCATGTAACAACTAAGCACAACTATTCTATGGAGTTGAGCTTACATCATGGCCATGTCAGCAAGCAGCCCCACTACAGAACGTTGGAAATGCCTGGGAACAGCTGAAAAGACAGGAAGGGAAGGAGGGAGCTGTGCCAGACTCTGGGGACACCACTAACCACACAGAATACCTGCAGTCTTATTTGTGGCAACTCTGCCCCTAGAGCATTTCCCTCAATCACCAACTAGCACTGGCCCTCTGCGCCAGGGCTTTGAGAAGTTCTTAAGAAACTCTCTGGGGCTCTCTCTGGATGCGTCTGCACTATGAGATAAATCTAAATTTATTAATACTCATTTTGTAATGCTGGAATTTGTAAGTTTGAATTTGACCAGCCTCACCTCCCCATGTGCTCCTCACAAACTTGACTTATTGCTGCCATGCTCAATTCGTAAACATCAAACGTTGCAGTAGTATATTGTGGGAATCTATCCCACCGTTCCTTCAGCCCTGTAGCATTCTGGGTATGCTCGCTGGTCTTTGGGATCATCTTCTCGCATTGCATTTTCCTCATTTACTTCCCATGATAAGCAAATGTCCATTTTCACCGTTGGGAGGGAGGAAAAGTAGGGCATTCACAGAGATGGAAAAAAGTTTACAGAAATCTCTTCTGTAGCTGAACTCTCAACTCGCCAGCCACTGAGTGTCCCTCCTCCCATGATTACATCCAATCCCTGAAAATAATACAGGGACCCTGACTGTATTCTCAAAGTTAGAAGAAAGAGGATAGAAAAGTATAGCAAAAAAAAAATTTTTTTTACTTCCCTCTTCATCACACAGACATTGCCAACATGGGTGATGGCAGAGAACTCTCCCTGAAAGGCTCGAACAATGAGAAGATAAGAAAATTCTTCACAAAAGAGGTGCTGAGGGGAGAGTCTTTGACTTTCTGGTGCACTATAAGGCTTCCGTGCATCCACTGAGTGTCCCCCCGCCTCTCATCATTGCAGCTGATCCCAGAAAATACAGGGGCCCATACTTAATTCTCAAAAGTAGAAGAAAGAGGATAGAAAAGTCTAGAAAAAAAGATTTCTGACTTTCCCCTTCACTACACAGACATTGCCGACACAGGTGAAGGCAGTGAAATATCAAACACTGAATTTATAACAGAAACAGGAATCTCAACTACCGCCCTCTCTCCTCCATGTTTCTGAGGGGGTCAAAGCTTGAAGAGAGATAGGAAATGTTATCAAAAAGATTTTATAACAGAAACATCAAACCAGCAGGTGTCTGCAATGGACAACAAGCCCCAAAAATAGTTTTGGCAGGGTGTGGGCGGTGCTGTGCTCTGTGGCTGCGGAGCTGATTTGAACGCTGAAGTACCTGAAGTAGTCTCCCTGACTATCTTAACCACAAGGGAAGACTTCCCCCCGATGGCAGCAAGCCCCTAAATATCTTTAGCCACTGGGGAACACTCCCCCCCGGCAGCTGCAAGCCCCAGTGGTCACATGCTAGGGGCATGGGCGGCGGGGTGGCAAACAGGAGGCCAGTTGAAGTGGTCCCACCCCCCCAACTATCTTAGAAGCTGGGGGAGAATTCCCCTGACAGCTGCAAGCCCCCAAATATCTTTCCCACCCTTGGAGGCCTAAACACATGCAATCTAGGACATGGTGCTGCCTAGCAGCATAGTCAGCAATGAACAGCAGGCACGTCCTTTTACTGGACACCCACTTCATGTGGCTGAGTGTGGGACAGACCTTGACTGCATGGCACCTGTGGGGGAGGAGGAGGGTTTGCACACAAATGTAAACCACTGCAAGCATGATTCCCACAACAGCCTTGTTGCCACGTGGTGCAGCAGAGCAGCACTGGCACCAGAAAAAGAAAAAAAAATAGTTTAGAGACAGAACCACAGACTCCTTGCAGGGGCTATCTGTAATGGGTAGGTGCACTCACAGCACTAATTTCAAAGAAAGACATTTCTCAGGCTCTCATACTAACATGATCTCACAGACACAGGCTTCCTGCTTTGAAATTCACAGTGTTCCTGTTACCTAATTCCTGTGCACCTGGAGAGCAGTGGCCACAGCAGAGCAATGAGGGGCATTGTGGGTTATTATGGTACACCTCAGGAGGCTAATAAATTCGATTTTAAGACATGGCACTTCTACACTGGCCATTAATTGAACTTTTGAATTAGACCTTGATGCTATATCCGTCAGCTAACTGCGACATTGTAATCTTGATATTAGTGCTCCCTAAATCGAGCTAATTGTATTTAAAGTGAAGATAGTCGTGATAATATCAATGCAACTAACTTAAATTCAATTTTATCTTATAATGTAGATGCAGCCTCTCTCTCTCAGTTCCTGTACCAAGGACTTCTCTCTCTGACCATATTCAAATTTTTCCCTGCTCTCCGCCTTTATACCACTCTGGCTATCCTTCCTGGTATAAGGGTCTGAGACAGGGGAAAGACTCATCCAGGACTTCCAGCATGTAAATGGACATAAATTTCAGTGGAATATCAGTGCAAAAGTGTTGGGTTTTTTTGGTTTGTTTGGTTTGGTTTTTTTGTAAATAAAGGTCGTGTAATAAGTTACACTTATAATAATTTTAAGGATATGACTGTAACTGACAGAAAAAATTAAGTTAGGCTGCCTCTTCATCCTTAATTTGACCTTTCCCATGTACTGCTACAGAGGTGATACCTGATTTTTTTTTCTTTTTTTGGCATAAACAAGGAAAACTAGCGTAGCAAACTGAACTCTAAATTCTACACCTAGCAGGCACCCTCTTTCTCCACACATATGCTCCTTTGTCTTTAGTCAGAGTTTCTGCTGCTAACCTTTGAGAAAACACTCAGCAAAAGCTTATTTTCACTTCAGATAATTCTGCAGTGCAAATGAAACTATCAGGGAGGCAGTTGGAATCTCTTCCTTTTCCTGCATCAACAAAAGTTTATAGAGTCCAATTGCAAGGCTTATGATGAGAATACCTGTAAAACCCCAGTGAGGATAATGGAAATACCCAAGTGTTGCCATCTGGCCTGAAGAACTTTTCTGACTATCAGCAATGGATAAGATGGAAAGAACTGAATGCGACTTTTAGATTCCAAGATGAGCTGGCAGGGTTGGCAATTATAAATACATTCTTTTTAATTTACAGACAGAAACACTGTTGATTTGGAAACAGACATAGTAAACATAGAGTCTCACAATACCTTCTAAAGACAATTACTTTTCAGAGTAGAAGCTAATTATGTATTTTGTATAGGCTACTAACGTCAGAATACGTTACTAGGGCTTGCAAATCACTGAATGAATGAACTGTGATTGCTAGCGTACAATGAGAACAGACTAGCCTTTAGTGAAAGTAATTGAGAAATCAATATCAAATTGCTAAGCATGATTTTCAGGGAAATAGTCAGTGATAAATGACTGCACTTACAAGTTTTCTTCTTTGTCTACATGTATTGATTGGTCACAGTGTTCAATTCTGAGGACTGGGAATGTTGTTTCCACAGTTTCTCCTGGTTTCATATCATTTGTGGTGTGCAACTTAGAAAACTTCTGTATTTGATCTAAAGAAGACAGACATTGACCACTATCAAACTAGCAAAACAGATATAAAACTAACTGAAATGGAATAAAGAAGTAAAAAGGTAACTCAGTGGTAGTACAATACACTGCAACAAAGGGGGAATCATATTTAGAGGCCTTTGCTCCAGAAGATGGGAATACTAGGGCCATTATGCTAATAACATCCCATCCCTCTTTGGAACATCACTCTATTTTGGTGTTTTAGGGGTGACTAGTCTCAAAAGCCTAGTTTTATCATTTTCTGGTGGTAACAGTCACTACATCATGAAGACATATAACAAAAAATACCAGGGGGGGAGACGTCAGAGCAAAAATATTTTTAGAACTTCCAGTGTAACTGACCGTTGTTTATTCCAGTTATCAAATGATGAATAACCCAACAGAGCTCAATTCTGCTCTACTCTGAATTCTTTGGTAAATCTCTCGCTGATTTCAGCAGTATCTGATCTCTAGAGAACGTTTGGTATATGCACACAAAAAGCAAATTATTCTTCTCAGATATATGTGCTTAACACCTGTTGACCTTAGTGAGAAGCACATGAAAATCTGAGGGCACATTTCAACTAATGGCATTTATAAAGAAAATATATTCAGCTATACACAATATGTATGAAAGCATAATATATATTAGTATTCCAGAAACATCACAATACCTAATCGTTGTCTAGATTTTCCCATTTTGCTATAGAATTTCTCTTGTTCTTTCTTTAAGTTTACGTGTGCCACACAACGGTACTGGTGTCCACTGAGCAAACTAAAGATCCACAGCTGAAGGAGAAGGACAGAATCAATCACAAGAATAGCTTTTTGACATTGATGAAAACACTTGTGCAAAATGCAGATTTAACGTTTGACTTCATGTTTAACAGCTTAACTAAGGCAAACTGCTATTAATCAACTCATGTTGAAACATCTCATTCCCTAAAATACGCTGTTCAAGTGATTTTAATTTCACAGCTGCAGAATTTATAACACAAAGAATCAAGCATATGTATTAATGTTTTAACAACATCAAGGAGGATTTACAAAGGCCAAAAGCCATTTAAAAGTCTACTCCTCGTTGATTTTCATTGGGAATTAGGTATTGAACTGCTCTTTCTGCCTTTGAAAATCTCCCTCCATCATCTTTCTCAAATAATTATAAAACATTACAGAAACCTTTGAACACCTGCATGCAGTATCTCATTGTCTCCTACACGTCCTGTACTGCTTAGACTTTCTATACTCTACATCAGTCCAGCCTTTCATTTTCTCCACACTCCTCTGAATTAGTGCAATGAGTGAATAAAGCATTCTACAATGTTAACAAGACATTATTTTTTAAAAAAAAGTCTAAAAGATTAACTGACAGATTAGCACAGATCTCAATTTGCAAGGGCACCCAGCAAATGATAAGGGTCTCCCATATACTTCTAGTTTAAACTGAAAGACATGCTGAGTGGCCAATAAATAAAATTTAAATTGATTTTCACAGATCTCTTTCTAAAACAAACTTGCAGCTTCTCAGTCTGAATACGCAGTATACTCTGTTACTGGTTTGTAATTTTAAACAGCTTTACCAATGTATTTAGAAGAGATTCCATTTAGTTTTTTTATCAGTAATCAAAAGAATTAAAATTCAGCATATTGCATTATGCTAATTAACATTATCTTCCTAACAATTTCAAATACACAGATTCTAACACTTCCTGATACACAATGTTCCTAAATGTTTTGATACTTTGACTAAAATTAAATATTTACAGCATCTCCTTGAGGCTCACCTGACCATCTGCACATCCTGTAACAACCTGTTTGTTTTCTTCATCAATGAACAGACTTAGCAAAGGAAATGCTGTACAAAAAAAAAAAATGCAGTTTTTTTCATAGCACACATAAGTCTGCTTTTATATTTAAAAACATGGTTCCAGTTCTGTGGATGGGACATAAGCATGTGCCAGCATGTCTTCTCAAATTGTGGTAAAATACAACAAAATGGCTCCTTTCATCATACATATATCCTAGTGAGAATAAAAATGGGCATAAATAATACGGAAATGCCATGTACTGTGATTGTCCTAAGAAAATACTAACACACCATAGCTGTGTCTACACGTGCACGCTACTTCAAAGTAGCGGCACTAACTTCGAAATAGCGCCCGTCGCGGCTACACGCATCGGGCGCTATTTCGAAGTTAACTTCGACGTTAGGCAGTGAGACGTCGAAGTCGCTAACCTCATGAGGGGATCGGAATAGCACCCTACTTCGACATTCAACGTCGAAGTAGGGACCGTGTAGACGATCCACGTCCCGCAACGTCGAAATTGCCGGGTCCTCCATGGCGGCCATCAGCTGGGGGGTTGAGAGATGCTCTCTCTCCAGCCCCTGCGGGGCTCTATGGTCACCGTGGGCAGCAGCCCTTAGCCCAGGGCTTCTGGCTGCTGCTGCGGCAGCTGGGGATCCATGCTGCAGGCACAGGGTCTGCAACCAGTTGTCGGCTCTGTGGATCTTCTGTTGTTTAGTGCAACTGTGTCTGGGAGGGGCCCTTTAAGGGAGCGGCTTGCTGTTGAGTCAGCCCTGTGACCCTGTCTGCAGCTGTGCCTGGCACCCTTATTTCGATGTGTGCTACTTTGGCGTGTAGACGTACCCTCGCAGCGCCTATTTCGATGTGGTGCCGCGCAACGTCGAAGTTGAACGTCGACGTTGCCAGCCCTGGAGGACGTGTAGACGTTATTCATCGAAATAGCCTATTTTGATGTTGCTACATCGAAATAAGCTATTTCGATGTTGGCTTCACGTGTAGACGTAGCCCATATATGTAAGTTATTACAATATGTACACAAAAAAGGAAGGTTCCCTTGTGACAAAAACAAGGTACTCAGTTATAACCGGGATTAATATAACACGAAATAACTATATGTAAAGATTGAACCTCTCCAACCTGGCACTCTCTTACCCAGCAACATCCATAAACCAGTATGATTTTAGTTAGCCACACATCCAGTTATCATGGGTGTGGCCAAGTTTCCCGTGGTCCCATAAAATTTGTTTCCAACCACCAGACTTGGCTCTCAGTGTTCTGTACTGTTATTTAGTTGTAATATACCTCTAAATATCTTCTAATCACACAGTAAGCAATGAAAAAGTGTTGGTAAGACTGCTAGATAATATTGACCTCCTGTGGTACAGCAAATTCTCTTGTTTGGCACCGGTCAGGTGTATTTTATGCAAGTACAACAAAAATGTCAAATTTGACACCTAAATTCATATTTTCAGAGATGCTGCAATCACGGAAGGGAAAGGAGCAACAGCATTGTTGGGCTCCTGGGCAAGGCTGTCGGGGACCTGGTTCCATGCCTCCTTCCCTCCAGCGCTCAACACCACCCAGAGCATGCCACGTGACACTCAGGCCACGATTTGAAGGTTCCAGGGAAGTAGCAGCAGCCAAGATCCCCGGGCCTTTTTGAATTGCTGGGCCCGGAGATAATTGCCCCCTTTGGGTCCCCTCAGTCCCCAGCCCCGCACTGGCAGACTGGCTGCAGTTTCCACTGACAAAGTTTACAGACTATGGCTCTGTTACTGGCTGACTATGCTATTTTAAGTATATCAGCAGGCAAAGGCGGACACATTTTTTTCTTAGTGTGAAATATATGTTTTCTCGAAGGCAGATATACAAAGAAAGAAAACCATACCTGTTAACACTGCTGATTGGTATATTAGCAGTCCAGTACAATAATCCCAAACCTTTGGAGAAAATGTATGTTAAAATTTAAATATTGATTTAGATAGTTGCAAAAATATAAAATAGGAAAAATTACATCTGAAGTAAAATGTACAACAGTGCAAACTGACACATTATGGGCCATTCTGAGGAGCAAAGGGACTTTGAAGTAGTGCAGGCACTTTGAAGTGCCTGTGACTACATGCATGCCGTCACTTCAAAGTTTGATGCTTCGAAGTTGCCGTGTGGGAGAATTAGGCTAATGAAGTGCTGCGTATTCAACGCAGCACTTCATTGGTAATCCCCCACAGCCGTGATAACCGTGCCCCCTTCAAAGTTGGGGGCAAGTGTAGACCCAGCCTATAAATCTCAATCAAGTGATGAGCCTAAAGAAATAGAGACATTAGCAAAGCAATGACTAGGCAAAGTTCTGATTAACATGAACCTTTTAAGACGTACTTATTCACTACAGTTTAGAACTTGTCTACGCACAAATTTTATCAATTTAATTAAATCATTTTGGAAACTGAGTAAATAAATTAGAGCTATCCTCTTGTGTGGACATACCTAAGTGAGTTTAAAAATGTTTTATAACATTTAAACTTATGTCATTCCTTGCATTAACAGGGGTATGGTGAGCAAGACATGAGAAGTCATTCTTCTGCTCTACTCTGTGCTGATTAAGCCTCAGCTGGGGCACTGTGTCCAGTTCTGGGCACCACATTTCAACAAAGATGTGGAGAAACTGGAGAAGATCCAGAGAAGAGCAGCAAGAATGATTCAAGGTCTAGAGAACACAGACTATGAGGGTAGGCATGAAAGAATTGGACTCGTTTAGTTTACAAAAGAGAAGATTGAGAGGGGACATGATAGTGGTTTACATGTAACTAAAAGGGGGTCGCAAGGAGGAGGGAGAAAAATTGTTCTCCTTGGCCTCTGAAGACAGGACAAGGAGCAATGGGCTTAAGCTGCAGTAAGGGAGGTTTAGGTTGGACATTAGGAAAATCTTCCTAACTGTTAGGGTGGTTAAACACTGGAATAAATTGCCTAGGGAGATTGTGGAATCTCTATCACTGGAAATATTTAAAAGCAGGTTAGATAGACATCTATCAGGGATGGGCTAGACAGTGCTTGCTCCTGCCGTGAAAACAGGGAACTGGACTCCATGGCCTCTCGAGGTCCCTTCCAGTTCCAGTATTCTATGATTCCTCATCAATTTAAATGAAATCAACATAAAGACATCCAAATGGATTTCAGAGTGGCCACATGAGCAACTTGCACCAGTCTGACCAATTTCTAAAACAATTTAGTTAAAGCAGTACAACTTTTGGGTGCACACAAAGCATAATATATCCGTGCACAGATGGAAATCACCAGATTCCTTAAGAAATTACACGGCACATGTTGTTGTTAAATTTTTACTGAAAAATGCTATTTTCAAAGTTTCCTAATTCAGGTGAATCAAAAAATGATTTTCAGTAGAACACTCAGGACATGTCGGCTCATGGGAATAAGGGGACTTCGAAGTAGGCAGCATCCTTTCGAAAAGGAGCCCCGTCTGGACGCACCGCGCGGCGGCAAGGAGCGTCAATTTCGAAGCGCGGCTGCCGCCCGCATGCTAATGAAGCGCTGAATATGTAAACTTTCATTAGTAAACTTCATTAGTAAACTTCGAAATGGCCATTTGCATGGCCATTTCGAAGTCTGGGGCACGTGTAGACACAGCCGTCTACAGTAGAAAATGAAGTCATCTTAACTAACGCAAGTCAACATACCACCAGCGCAGTAATTATATTGGTTGTGCATATCCACACTACAATCCTTGCATCAGCGGAGTGTGTCATCACTAACAGCGCTTGCGTCAATGCAGAAAGCAGTGCATCTTGGATAGCTATCTCACTGTGTCACTCACTATATGGTATTTTGGAAAGTATTTGCAATGCCTCATAGCAGCAAAATATTCACAAGGGGAGTGACTGAGAGGTTGGCATGATTATCCCATGATGCACTCTTTTTTCTCCCCTAATTTCATCTACATCCAATGTTTCACGCCTTTTCTGAAAAGCCTAGCAAACCCATGCATCCACCATTTCTGGTGGCATGTATCCTGCACAGCTCATCAATATTGCAAAGACTACACACCTGATCCTGCGGTATTTCTAAAGGTGCCAGATGATTCACCACACAGAATATGACAACTTCTTTCAAGCAATCCTTCTGGAAGCCACGGAAAGAAACAATTCCTGGTCACTATTGGGAGTAGTGGAGCATCTGAACACAGGGCTGCTCCAATTCTGTCCCAAGAAACAAGCACTGACTCGGGGGATTACACTGTTGGGCAAGGACTACAGCAGAACTTTGGGATGAGCAAAACCACTTTCCTGGAACTGTGCAAGGAGCTCACCCCAGCCCTCCAGCACAGTAATACTGAAATGAGAATTCCACTGAGAGCAGAGAAACCAGTGGTGACGGCTCTTTGGAATCTTGTAACACCAGACTGCTACTGATCAGGTATGGAGCATGTGACACTACCTCCTAATTGAAACTCTTGTTTAAATAAAATTATACCAGGGCAAAAATCTGAGTGTCTCAGCCATGGCTGCTTTGTCATATGCAATCTGGTAAGCATATGTTCTGTCACTTAGATGTCATCCACCCAATAGGTTATCTTAATGACAAAGCCTACAATGAACCCATCAATGTACCCCCCCACATAACATTTTATCAGCTGAGTGGAGAAAATTCCATCAATGGCCTGTTGTTCTTAAAAGAGTATCAATACATTGGCAGATACAATATTTCTGAGATGAACGCATTCATGTGTGGACAGAAGAAAGTTACCAACAGAATCTATCACTGTTATTGTTGGTATCTACCAGCCTAACCAATTTAGTGGCTCTTATGAGAAAGCTGACATATAGTGAATAATACTGAAAATTCTAGCATTGTAATAACCAATTTCTGAAAATATATTATTTTGGTCAAACAGAATGCACAGTTACAGAGTCAAAATTTTACTGCATGACAAAGACACATACACTAACTGGGCAAGTGGCAATTCTCCTCTAGTTGTCTCTGGTGTGTTATAAAAAAGCATGAGTTTAAACAAAGGCATAAGACCCTACATCTCTAGACCAATGACTGCCAAAAGTCGGAACTAGTTGATAGGACAGGGATCACTCGATACATTGCCATGTTGTGTTCACTCCTTCTGAAGCATCTGGCACAAGCCATTGATGGAAGACAGGATACTGAGCTAGATGGACTATTGATTTGACCCAATATGGCCCTTCTTATGTTAAATATTTAAAGGGGGGAAATTCCCATTGTATTCCAAATAGATTACACTAGTTAAAAGTAGAGTATAATTTCCTTACCTTAAAGCTTCTGTCTTCAGAAACTGATATAAGCATATTTCTCTCCCAGGTGCAAAATTCAGCTGCAGTCACTGGAGCCAGATGGCCTTCCAACTCAGCTAATATAGCCTCATTCTGTGATGTGTTAAACAAAAAAGAAAGACATTAAATAAAAATTACATTTGTTCTGACTTTTAAGTAATTAAAAATACCTCTAAAATGAAGTCCAAGTTTAGGCCATGACCAGCACTGGGTCTCAGAATGTAAGGCATTGGGCTGCCTTACTCAGAACCCATGGACCCAGCAGCTGGCTAAAGCTAGGTCCACAATATGCACTTTGAATAACACTGCTAGTCTCTACCTGTTCTGACAGTGCACTGTATACTGGAAGTGGCCAGTAGTTGGTCCAGATCCTAGTGCAGCTCCACACTCCCACTGGCCACTTCCCAAATAATGGGAGCTGGGGGAACTGTGCCTGCAGACAAAAGCCATGCAGAACTGCTCACACTCCTCCAGCTGCTGGCCACTTCCAGAGTGCACTGCGGTCTGTGGTTCCAGGGCAGACAGAAAGCCTGCCTCCGCGCCCCCACTGTGCCACTGATCAGGAGCTGCCAGAGGTAAGCTCATGCTCCCTTCCCTTAACCCAGCCCTAACTCCCCTCCCATCTCAAAGGCCCCTCCTGCACCCGAAACTTCTCATCCCGAGCCCCACCTAGAATCTGCAAGCCCAGCCCAGAGTCTTGACTTTCTCCCATATCCCATCCCCCGCACAAAGCCCCCTCCCATAACCTGAACCCCATTACTAGCCCCACTCCACAGCCCTCACCCAACAACCGAACCCTCTGTCCCAACCCTGAGACCCACCCCCTCCACCCCACACACCTTATCCCAGATCAATTGTGTTGTGGGCATCAAGAATTTTCTTCACCTAGGTCACCAGAAAAAATATTTGAAACCCACTGACCTATCCTGTGTTCCACTTTACAAATAAACCCGACTGTTTTGGCAACACAGTGATATTACAAATGCTTGAGGAAGTGCATTATTCCCTGAAGAGCGGCCAAGTCTCCAACACGAACCTATCCCAGCAAGATTTGCTAAAAAGAACTCTGTGAAGCACAAATGCTGGAGCCCTAGAGATGAGGGTGCGTGGCCTGACCCTGGAGGAAGAATGAGACCACTTGGGGTTCTGGCACACAGAAAAAATTTTGAGGAGTAAAGGGACTTTGAAGTAGTGCAGGCACTTCAAAGTGCCCGTGGCTACATGCATGCCAGTGCTTCAAAGTTGCCGCAGAGGAAAATTAGCCTAATGAAGTGCTGCATATTCACCACATCGCTTCGTTAGTAATCTACCACTGCCTTGATTACCATGCCCCCTTCGAAGCAGGGGGCAAGCGTAGACCCAGCCTGTGAGTTATATAGATCTGTGCTGAGTTTTTCTCATAGTTCAAACTCAGCACACAGCTGTTCCACCTTCGCATTCCTACAGCTCTTTCCTCTGCATCCATACACCAGTGGTAACTTCTCCCTGCTCTGCCTCATAGATATGATGCAGGACACAACAGGCAGCTATAACCACTAGAATATTTTTAGTGACATCCAGTCTTGTGAGGAAATAATGTCAGCGTCTTTTCAGTCTATCAAAAGGACATCAACCATCATTCTACACCTACTGAGCTGGTGGGTTGAATCTTTCCTTGTTGCTGTTGAGATGGCTGGTGTTCAGCTCTATGAGCCAGGGAAACAAAGCTTAGGCTGGGTCCCCTAGGATCACTAGTGGAATTTCAACATCATCAACGTTAAACTGTTAGTCAAAAAGAAAGTCCCTTCTTGTAGCTTCAATTGTTCTGTGTTCTTAAAGAAACAAGCATCATACACTTTTCCTGACCAGCCAACACTGATGTTGGTGAAGCATCCTCAGTGATCGACCAACATTGACATAACCACAGAAAAGTAGCATTTCCCAAACTAATTTGGCCATGGAACACTTTTGAGCTTGGACTATATTGATGGAACACATACATGCTGGTTGGACTCGTGGGTGGAGCTGAAGGGTTTGATATTGAAAAACTGCTGCACATAATGCTAAAAGCTGATTTTGAAAAATTAGATTTTTTAGATGTCTTTTACTTTAAAAAGAACAAAAAATAACAAAAGAAAATCATCTGAATGAACAACTAATGTCCTTCAGATAGTAGGACAGTTAGCAAGCCTATAATTAAGTATAAAAAATTAAAAAGGACTGTCGTTCCTTAAAGCTTAAAAAATACTTTTATGAAAAAGAAATGCAAAACAAATTAGGTATGGAAAAATATTTTTAAATTTTGTATTTTTACAAATTTGTTGTTTTTACAGAAAACTCCTGGAAAATAAAAAAAAAAGTAATTTTCGACAGTTTTTTTAAATGGGAAGAATATTTTTGCATCTTTTGACCACAAATCCACATAACAATAGGAACAATGCTGAAGAGTTGGATTCTCATATCAGGTGCCGCATCACATGATTTCTCTGAATGTGACTTGTGCCAAAAGAATCTGAATCAACTCTGTTTCGTTATGAGTCACATATAGTAAACACTTGCATACCCACAGGGATCTGCTGGCATCCAGGGTGCAGGGGAACACTGACAGTCAGGACTGGGAGCCGGCTGGGGTGGGGGAAAACCACCAGCCCCAGGGTGCAGGGGAACTCTACGGGGGTCAGGGAAACCCTGACAGACTGAGGGATGAGAGCCGGCCCCTCCAGCCCTGGGTCCGGGGGCAGCGCCAGCCGGGATGAGCCAGCAGGAGATGATACTGGTTAATTGAGAGTTCAGATAGAACAAATGCTGGATAAGAGGGAGTTTACTGTTACAGCAGCCATAGTAGACCTCCGACTTACACATAGGCTGTGTTCCCGGGCAACTGTGTGTAAGTCAAATTTCACACAAGTTGGGATGCAGTGGTGAGGGACCCTGCCCCCTTCAGGTCCGACCCCCGCTCTTGGATCCCAGCTCCCCTCCATTTGTGGGTGAGTGGCAGGGAGCCGGGAACCAGGTGGTAGCCTGGCTCCCAGCTCCTCTCCACTTTCAGGAGCCAGAAAACTGACCAGCACTGCAGAGGACAGCCAGGAAACTGACCAGCACAGCAATGCTGGTCAGTTTTCCAGCTCCCACAGGCGGAGGAGAGCCAGGAGCCAGGCTGCTGCCTTGTTCTCAGATCCCCACTGCTCACATTTTTAACTCATGCTATTACAAGAAACACACAAGCTGAAATGATGTAAGTCAAGGGTCTACTATATAGTATTATGAATGTGTTATAGATGTGTTATACCTATAATATAAATACTATTCATATTCCTTAGTATTTCTGATACACACATAATTTCATATTTAATATCTTAGAAGGAAAAATATCACTAATATTTTTCTTCACAGAACACCTATTCACATTGCATGGAACACCAGTGTTCCACGGAACTCAGTTTGGGAAATGCTGGTATAAGATAAACAAGAAATGCACAGTTAAGGCCCCTAACTATGTCCTATAGTGATGTAGGAAAGCAGGGCAGAAATCAAATAGCTATTTAAAAGTCAGCTTGTTTAAATCTGGGACTTCTCAGACTCAAAATATATTACTTGTGATTACACACTTATTGTGTCATGCCACTTCAGAATAGAGGCAACATTTAACTGCACATTTCTTGCCTTAACATATTTGGATTTCTTTAAGTGTAATCTTAACTCTGAATTTCCTCAGTTTATAAAGCTTAATTTGGGAATAGTTACAACATATTTGTAATGTTTTCTACCGTTAAATAACTGATACATACTCTTAACCATAAGTTTATCTTAACATTGTCTTTGTCTGGGATATAATATCAAGCACTAGACCATGCCAATTTTAATCTATAAGCAGATGAACATTGTTGCTCAATAAATATTAGTTTTCTGAAAGCATGTTGCTGTTAGTATGGTTTAATTGGAAAGTGAACATATTTTTAGAATCTTTAATATCTATTTTAAAGAGAAAAGACAACTCACCTTTGCATTTAAAATATATATGCAATTTCCAGCACATACTGCCACAACCTGATCGTCTGGACTGAATCGTACATAAAGCACCATCCCCAAAAGAGTTCCGACAACAACTCCTCGAGGAGTTAACCCTATAGCAATTTTAAAAGATGGGTATTTGTCATCAAAATAAAAATTTAAACACTTGAGTATAGCATTAAATTTAAAGCATAATGATAAATTTAGCAAATGAATGGCTACTACAGAGAAGCGAATAGTCTCCCAAAAATGAAGGACGTGTTGAACTTTTCATTTAAAGATGGACTTCACTCTCTTTATTTCATTATTTAATTACTGCCTTTCATCTCCCAATTTATAACTAACATTGAGGAGGCAAGGTTTTGTGGGCAAAGACCTGCTTCTTCAGATTCATGAGTAGGGGGGTGGTTTCAGAGGGGGTATTTAAAGAGTAGGGTCCCAATAAAAGGGAGGGCCAGAGTCCCCCACCTATTGCATCTGATGAAGCAGGTTTTTGCCCACTAAAGCTTATGCTCCAAAATATCTGTTAGTCTATAAGGTGTCAGAGGACTTCTTGTCATTCTTGAAGATACAGACTAACACGGCTACCTCTCTGATAATTGAGCAGACAATTTCAAGGGAACCCTCTGAACAAATTAGTTGCTCAAATTAAAGCATTTAAGTCATCCTGTTTTCATATTTAGCCCAAAATAGGTTGCCATTTTTTACCTTTTTATAACAGAATACTGAGGGGAGAAAAGATATTTGAAAAATGTACTTGTATATCTATAGCAGGAAGGTCTGGTGACCAGCTTGCCTAGTGATCAGCTCATTGATTTAGTTTCTGCTGCTCTAGTTGTCCATGAGGGCACCACCTCTGACCTCAATCACCACCACTCCCACAGACACATACACTACGATTGCTCCCCCAGAGCTCAGTTACTACTAAAGCGCAACATAGAAAGGTGCCCCAGGTAAAAGGACCCAGGTCCACTTGCTTCAGCAGATCCTAGAGCCCCAGGGTCTATCACAGCACCCACCTCCAGTTAATGCGTTATCCCAAACTATGCTCCCCTGCCCCTACATCACTTCTGACCTTTCTGAACATCCACAGTTTGGAGTGTGATAACTAGTTTAGCAGACACTCTCCAGTCTGTTAGTATTCAGTCTGTTTTGATTATGGCTTTCAACTCCCCAGTGGGAAGAGGTGGCAACCAAGTCCCCCCTGCCCTTGTAGCCTCCACAAAGCTACTGCCGCTCCCAACACAGTTCCCAGCATCAGCCTCCCTTCCTGGTTCCATATGCAGCTCACTCCCCACTTTCTCCTGGGCTAACAGTGCCCTTTCAAACTGTCTCTCAACCGGGAACATGCTTGTTTTAGGGCAGGGCCTCCCTATCCCAGTTTTTGTGTCATCCAACCTGCTTGCACTGACGGTCACTCCTCCCTGCCTCACACCCCAGTCTCAAGAAAAGGTTGAATTTTTCTGATCTTTCTGTGTCAATGCTGTACTTCATAATATGACTGATAGGACAAGCACCACTGCCTGACTCAAGGGTTGTGTACGGGTTGAGTCTAGCAAACTAGTAAATTGCCTGAACTAGTACTGCTTATTGCTAAAGGTACACAAGCTACGAGGCCGTGAATGGGTCTATGCAGCAACCTTAACATGACCAAGTCTGGAGAGGAGGGGGCATGGGTGCCACAGAAAGGGCAGCTTAACCCTGCTTCTTTCATGAAGATGAAATCTAAGTTGGAATTGCCGAGATATGTATTTAGAAAACAGAAAGCTTGTCTATGTACCTTCAGGGATGTGTCTGTCAGGACCCCAAGGCACGCAAACTCTGAAAACATACATCTGACTAATTGACAATCTGAAGGAACCTTCTGACCTAACAAGTTTTCTATGAGTCACATGTTACTGTAATACTAATGAATAAAAAGGGAAGAAAAGTTTGGGGCAGCTAGGCTCGTGGGGAGAGATTATGCAAGTACTCTCCCTCTGTTCCAATCTTGTGATCGCACTGGCAGACAGAAGACTAGCCATCAGAAGACTGCACCTGACTGTCAATTGCTCCCCTCAGAGCTGAGTTACTACAAAGGAGTAGCAGGGAGAGGCAAAGCTGGGGGATGTGGGCCTAAACATTTCACCAGGAACTGACCAAGGGCCCGAGGGTTCTAACCCTACATTTACAGTTACCACAGAAGTCTGTCAACCCTGGAACTCCTCACGAGCTGGGAGGATTAAGGAAGGTCAACAGGAGAGGCCTTCCCATCGACCTTCTGCAGTGAAACAGCCACCAAAGTCAATGGTTGAAAAGTTGATTTTAGGCACGCAACTGGTGTACTCAAAATGTGTCAGCCATTGACTTTCCTCATGAGTATAGACATAGCCTAAGTGTCCAGCTCAGACAGAAAATCTACTAGTCTGGAGCTCCTCAGTTTGGGGTAGTCACTAGCTTAGCAGATTTTCCAATCTCCCGGTATCCTGTCCAGTCAGACAATTTCTCATAGGGCTTTGAACACCCAAAAAGAAAAATAGGGAACACAAGCCCCTGCTGGTAGAACAGCCTTCACAAAGTTGTTGCCATTCCTGGGACACCTCTCAGAATCAGCCTTGTTTGATGCTGGTGCTGATGTTAACGCCAACCTCACCCCGTTTTACCGGGCCTACTAGTATCCCTTTAAAACTGTACATCCACTGGGAACATACCTTTTACTGATTGAGAGGTGAGATTTCCCTCATCCAGTATTGCTCTATCCCCTGCCCTGGTGCACTACTGAGCTGGTAGACCTCATTGCAGTATCTTACCAAAATCCCATAATTGAGATAGTTAGGGATGGGAACTATTTTTCCAGTGTTTAAATATTATTCATTCTGATTTATTTCATTTATACCAAACAATTTCCCCCATCTCAATTCACTATTGCCATTGGAAGTGAAGAAATTATGGGGAAGAACAGGAAGGCAGAAAATTGCATAGAAGGTCCCCAATAAGTGGAAGTGCATTACTGAAACAGGCCACAGGTTCCACATCCCTGCTGTAGAGGTGGTACTGGTACAAAAAGGATTTTTGCATCATCATATGAGGAGACTATAAGGTCTCATTTTGTCCTCCAATACAGAACAATGTAATAAACGCTTCTGCCATTTCTGTATTATTACTGATAATTTTACATTTTTGCATTTAATAATGAACCAATACCATTTTCAAGACTATTTGTCCTAACATATTTGTAAAACTCCTTTTTATTGTCCTTAACTCTACTGACTACAGAATTCTTGTGCCTTTCACATTCCTTTAGCAATTTGCTACCACTCTTAATTTCTGATTTTTTAGTTCTGCAATCAGTAGTTCTTTATCTTTAAAACCAGGTCTAATTAACAACTTCTCCATGTTGATTGCAATACCTATTCAGTTGGAAAACTTGTCATTTATAATGTTTAGAACAAACAAGTATATTTAATTCTGGCAATATGAGACCTCCAGCATATATCATGAAAACTGACATCACCCCACCTCAAGATCACACAGCTTTCTTTTCCTTATGCATTACAGATGGTACATAAGGAGATGGTCATCTTTTTCCCTGTTATCATTTGGTGTCCTCTAGCAGACACCAACTAATACTTCATCTTGGCCGTGTCTACACTAGCCGCAAACTTCGAAATTGCCATGCAAATGACCATTTCGAAGTTTACTAACGAAGCGCTGAAATACATATTCAGCGCTTCATTAGCATGCAGGCGGCCGCAGCACTTCGAAATTGACGCGTCTCGCCACCGCGCAGCTTGTCCCAATGGGGCTCCTTTTCTAAAGGACCCTGCCTACTTCGAAGTCCCCTTATTCCCATGAGCAGATGGCCGCCCACATGCTAATGAAGCGCTGAATATGTATTTCAGCGCCTCATTAGTAAACTTCAAAATGGCCATTTGCATGGCAATTTCGAAGTTTGGGGCTAGTGTAGACACGGCCCTTGTGCTTTACCCATTAAGATACTATTCCATAAGCATTCATGACAAATTTTCTTCAGTGTTATTAGTAATTCAGATAGGTAATGCCATTTTTGATGGGGTATCATCCTGTCTTTGCCAACTTGATCCTTCCTAAATAGCTTACCATGGATAAGATCACCAGTTCATGAGACTAATCACGATTAAAAGTGGCAGAATCTAACCTTAACAAGTTATATTGAACATCTGCTACTCAAAATGTCAAAAGTAACTTTTCTTTAAAGACACTTTACCTTCTAGTACTTTCTTTGTGCACTCATCCAGATTCCACACTATCACATAATCACTTGAAGCAGAGCAGACAAGATGCGGATTGATTTTACTTCCAAAAGCCAGTGCAGTAATTGAATCATGATGTCCTACTAAGTGCAATGGCTGGTGAACATAACAGAATATTTTTATATCCATAGGTTATTTCCAATTACGATGAAAACATAGCAAACAAGAAAGAAAATACAGCTAACGCTTAATCTGAACATATATTAGGGATCCATTATTCATCCAAAGTGAATTTGCTTTAATACCCAAAATCTATCCACTGAACTCCATTATGTCTTACTGTCACACTTGTCAAAATAAGTTATAAATAATTGTCCACATTCCAGACAAAATGTGGAGTCCGGTAAAGACAACAGCCTACATTGCAAAAATGGCGTACTCAAACACAATGTTTTTAATTTGTTTCATCCATGTAAGTGCTCTTTTAAAATATTTCATCTAAAAGTCTGAACAAACGAGTTTTGGCTTTTACCTGATGAGAAGGGCTATCACCAGTATTCCATATGCATAGCTCATTTCCATTCAAAGGGAAAGCACAGTAATGTAGATTACAAGCAAGCTGAACATGAGACTCTGACACTTTGGATTTAAACACTTGTCTCTCAAGAATTATGTCATGGCTACATCCTTCCTCAGTAAAGCAAAGGTCTTCTTGGCTTTCCATAATATATCTGAAAAAAGTCACATTAAAATATCAGTAAATAATAATTAAGCTTGTTGTCTGTGGGGTTTTTTTTCCATTTTGTCACCTTCTGAATCATCCAGTATAGAATACTCCCAGAGACAAATTACTCAACATTGCACCTGGTTTTGAGGTGCCAAATACCTTGAACAATTGGACAAAGGGTACTCAATTTTACAAAGGAGGCTCTCTACATCTTCCAGCACTGTGCCCAGTGATGTCTTGTAGAAGAATGCCAATATTACAAGAACAATTCCAAAAATCTGACCACTTTCTGCGTGCAAAGTGAGATAGAACAGCTCAAAACAGTGGCTCACAACCTGGGTCACAATAATCATTCAAAGAGTTACATGGGAAGCATTGGGGAATGGGAACAGAGCCTGTCCCAGACTAACCCCAAAGAGGCAGACCTTGTAGCTCCTGTCCCACCAAGCAGATTAGTTCAATTGTTGAAACCAGGCTTGACACAGCTGCCCCTACAGCCTAGTGGGGGACCAGGTGTGCAAATGTATGTAAGTGGCACTGCAGTCCCCCCATCAAGTCACAAGACCTCTCACAAATTTGGCTGACCTGGAAACCATAATTAGTGGGGCTGGGCCAAGCTTAACCAGTGCTGTGATGTCAACCAGCCCTGCAGGACAGCCCTCATCACTAGGTACATATGATGCACTTATTACCTTCAGATATGTCTATACTTCCTGGTTAGGGTTGATCTTCAAAAATTGATCTCTCTGGGGTCTGCAATCAACCCCTGTACTCCATGCTATCATGTGGAGTAAGGGAGGTGGACAGGAGACTATAGACTAGATCTACACTGGGGAAATAAGCCAATTCTAGCTACGCAAATGCCACAGTTAGAATTGAGTATCTGAAAGTGACATTTTTCCCTAGTGCAGGCTTAGCTTTAGTGTGCACACTATTTATCCCAGATAAGAAATACCTAACAAACCAGACCTTGGGTGGCAGGCCAGGAAGGAGGGCATGAAAGCGACTTTACTGCAATGCCACTGGTCAGGATCACCAACGGGTCCTGCCTCCAGAAAGACGGAGAGACACAGCCTTGGAGCCTGTAACAGCAACGAAGGGTCCTGTGGCACCTTAGACTAACAGAAAAGTTTTGAGCATTAGCTTTCGTGAGCACAGACTCACTTCATCTGATGAAGTGAGTCTGTGCTCACGAAAGCTCATGCTCAAAACTTTTCTGTTAGTCTATAAGGTGCCACAGCACCCTTCGTTGCTGTTACAGATCCAGCCTAACACGGCTACCCCTCCGATACTTGACAGCTTTGGAGCCTGTCTCTCTCTGATGGCAATGACCTGTTGCAAGCGGTCGGGGCGTGGGGGGGGGAAGAAGGTCACTCCCCAGCGACACAGCCCTGGCTCACCCGCGCAACTCTAACCCCAGCCCCTTTCCGCGGGGTACCGCAACCCGCAGCTCCTCCCGGCGCGCAGGGCTGCGGGGGACACCCGCGGCTCCAGCCACGCGCACGTCGGTCCCCTCGCAGAGCCCGTCACGCACTCTCGGGCTGGGCTGGGCTCTCCACGCACCTCCACGCCCCTCCCTTCCCTTCCCTCTGGAGGGGCTGGGGACACGCGGCTCCCTACTGACGTTTAATGTTGGCCGGGCCCCGCGGCGGGTAACTCCCCGCAGCTCGCACGGCGCTGCTGTTGCGGGGGGTCGAGGTGTGAAACCAGGCACAGCCAAAAGTCGCTGTTTCCATGGAGACGAGGGCACGTGGTGAAAACATGACGTCACTCAGCGTCGCCGCTGCGTTGGACGCTAAGCCAGAGTGACCTCGCTGCGAGGCGTGTTTGATACGTCGAGACTCGTCACAGTCGGGTGATGCGCGTGTGCTGCTGCTGGGCGCGCAGGCGCACTCAGTCTGGGGCATGGGTGAACAATAGTTTTTGAGGCGGCGGGGGTGGTGCACGCCGGGAAGTTGATAAGTGGTGAAGGACCGCGGCGGGGGTAGTGCGGGTTAGTGTCTGGCGTGGCGGCTTGGTGCAGAAGGGAACTCAGGGTAGGGAATGGGTGTTCAGGGATTTGGGCTGTGACCTGGGGCAGGGACTGAGAGTGGGGTATGGGTGCAGGAGGAGGGACAAAGCGTTGGAGTTGTGAGGTGAGGAGCAGGACAGGGAGCAGAAGGTCGGGGGGGAAGAAGGGGTGCCAGAAGCAGGTGCTGGCTGGGAGGCGCTTACCTAGGTATGTCACAGCCAGCAGCCAAGCAAGTCCCTCCCCTGCTTGCCCTGCCCCTGCATGCCATTCAGAGTAACCAGCCATGTGCTGCTCTCAGCATCACTGCGAGCTGGGGGCAGGCACAGCATACAAAGCCTCCTCTCTCCTAGGCTTGTAATGGTGCTAACAGCACTCAGAGAAGCTCATGGCCCACACAGCCAGTTACTTTAAGGCCGTGTCTACACTAGCCCCAGACTTTGAAATGGCCATGTAAATGGTCATTTTGAAGTTTACTAATGAAGCGCTGAAATACATATTCAGCGCCTCATGAGCATGCGGGCGGCCAGGGCACTTTGAAATTGACACGGCTCATCCAGACGGGGCTCCTTTTCGAAATGACCCCACCTACTTCGAAGCCCCCTTATTCCTATGAGCAGATGGGAATAAGGGGACTTTGAAGTAGCCGGGGTCCTTTTGAAAAGGAGCCCCGTCTGGACAAGCCGCGTGGTGGCGAGCTGTGCCAATTTCGAAGTGCCACAGCTGCCCGCATTCTAATGAGGCTCTGAATATGGATTTCAGCGCTTCATTAGTAAACTTTGAAATGGCCATTTGCATAGCCACTTCGAAGTTTGGGGCTAGTGTAGACATAGCCTAAGCAGCACATGGCGGTAAAGCAGGCAGGGAGCCTGTCTGAGCATCCTGCTGAGTAGTGAGCTGTTTCCAGCCCACAAGCTGTATTTTACCCACCCCTGGCCTGGGGGAAATTGTCTCAGGCTGTCCCAGCTTTTCATTGTTCTACATCTCTCTTCTCTGATACTTGGCTTGCCACAGCAGACTGATGGCTCACAGCACAAGGTTCACTGGCTTGCAGATTTCTCAGGTAGCAGAAAAGCCAATGGATCACTGAATGGGACAATTCAGGTTGTGGAATCACTCTGCCTTCTCTTGGCCCCTTGCCAGGTGGAGAAATGGAACATGCAAATAGGAGCATGGGGCATGGCCAAGGCCAGGGTAGGAGGGAGCTGTGATGGGCTCCCTGCTGCAAGCCCCTCACTGGCAATGGGAAGGAGAGCAGAAAGGTCAGGCCTTAAGCTACAGCAACTCACACACCTCCTCATTGCCAAAAAACACTCACAACCCCACAGTAACATACAATGCACAGCTGTGCACACAGCAGTCTCTCCTGAACTGCATGCCACAGACCTGCTCTAGTTGCCCTTTATTGGGCACTCACCAGGCTCCACATTTGAACTCCCTGGAGCCATGTGATCTTAGTGCCTCTGAGTCTGCTTTTCTCATTGTTTCTTCCTTTGGCCTTAGCCACAAAAACAATCCCAAACCCCACAAGACTTCCCAGTAGCTAAATTGTGCATTTCCCAGAACACTATCCTGGTGAGTGCTGCTTGAGCCCCCGTTTGCCCTTCAGGACCATGGGGTAGATGAGGCAAATGTACCAACAGTCCAGTGTGCTTCAACAGCAGCTGTGGGAACCACAAGACTTAAGAGTTGGAAATAAGGTGCTACACCCTGATGTGCTGCTCCAGTAAGAAGGAGTTAGCTGGCACTGGAGTACTCCACTGGAGAAGGCAGAGCATGCTTCCACCTAGGCCCCCATGGCACAGCAGGTAGCCAGAGAGGTTAAAGGGACTGGTTGGAGGCACACTGTAGGAGGTGTGCATGCTCCCAGCCAGGCTCCTGGTGGAATATCACATCCCAGCCTGTGGTGTTCTCTCTTACTGCGTTGTCTGGACACCAGCAACACAGGAACAGTGTGGGCAAGGGACCCATTCACAGCCAGATAATCTGGCTGGGACTGGGACTGCTCCAGGCCATCCCCAAGCACCTGCACAAAAGGGCACAATTTAGAGAGGTCAGGAGGGACTAAAGGCCCCTCCCTCTGAGATTTGTACCAGGACTCTGCTTGCTTTTCTTTCTCTCCCCTTTCTATCAGGGAACAAGAGGAAACCACTAAACCTGCATGTATTCCTCTCCCGGGTGCTGAGGGGAAGGGGTATCGGAGTAAATAACATAAGATATGTTTTAAGACAGACAGATTCAGCAGCAGACTGCCTGGCTTTCTTGGATCTGGCTTTCTTGTCAATTTCGTGGGTCTAGTGAAACTGACAAGACAGTCAATAGACTGCAGTATGTAAACATACACTGCACTGTGGTAACTACAAAACATAAACCTTAAAACTCTCTTGAAGATGGAGTTATGTAGGTGTAGTAGGCCACTGAGGTTGACCTAAGCCTATAGTGTAGACCAAGGCTAACTGCAAGTGTCAGCACTAAATACACGGTGGCACAGGTAGTTGACATGTATTTAAAGGGACCTTTCAAGGTGTACAGTATTGGAGGGGTAGCTGTGTTAGTCTTGATCTGTAACAGTAACGAAGGGTCCTGTGGCACCTTATAGACTAACAGAAAAGTTCTGAGCATGAGCTTTCTCTCTGTATTCACAAAAGCTCAAGCTCAAAACTTTTCTGTTAGCCTATAAGGTGCCACAGGACCCTTCGCTGCTGTTTCAAGGTGTAGTGGCTCACCCACCCACTCCAGTCACAGGGAGAAAAAGAAGAGATGTGGTAGTGTCTGGGGGGATGTATTTGGGATATAGATCACTTTACAGATCTTTGTAATAAGCCATTCAGGCCATAACTTCTTATAGGGCAGGTGTTGGCAATAAATTTTGATGGGAGACCACTCCCAGATTTTGTAAGTGGTCAAGGGCTGCACTCTTCTATGGAGGTGGTGTGAGGTCAGGGACAGGTTGGGTGCAGAAGGGAGCTCAGGGTAGAGGACTGGGGTGCAGGAAGAGGTGTGGAGTCTGAGAGGGAGTTCGGTGAAGAAGGGGATTGTGACCTGGGGCAGGGGATTGGGGTGCAGGGTCAGGGAGAAGGGAAGAAGGGAGAACAACAAAGGATTCTGGCCCAGGGAAAGGGTGTAGGAGGGGGTGTAGCAGGGATGGGCAACATCCAGCCTGCCAAACGTTTTCATCCAGCCCACAACACACCAAGGCAGGCTATCTGCCTGCTGCAGCAGAGGCTGCTCAAAATGACTGGCACCTCCCTCTAGGCACCACACACCGTTTGCTGGGAGGAGTGAAACTTTGTGCACTGCTCCTGCCTCCAGCCCAGTCACACCAGCTCCCATTGGCCAGAAACTGACCTGCAGGCGCTGTGATGACTGGGCTGGGGACGGGCGACTAACAAAGTTTCCTCCCCTCTCTTCCCAAGAGGCACATGGCTCAGCTGTTTTGAGCAGCCTGAAGATGCAGCAGGAAGGCAACCTGCCTCCGTGTGCCACTGGATGCTGCCTAGCTAAATGCCTCTTGGCCAGAGCCTGCTTCTGGGTCCTCACCCCCTGATCCCTGCTCCAGATCACCACCCAAACCCCCTGAACGTCCCTTTCTCCTCTGTCCCAGGTCACAGCTCCCTTCCACATCCTGCCCGCTTCCACCCTGCCACAGGTCAGAATGCTCCTCGTGGGTAAAGGTGCATTATACAAGGGCTCCATTAACACCTGCTGCCGAGCACCCACGTTTGAAGTGTGACCCAGGGATGGGTGGAGCTCTTGGGGTGACACCACCTCTTGGCTGGGCTGACCCGTGGCAGAGGTCACGGCGCGGAAGGGAACGCGCCGTGGGCTGCGGTGGTTGACCCAGGCTCGGCTCTCGGAGGGGAAGCAGCCCGCCCAGAGGCGGCACAAATGTGGGGTCAGTGTCTGGCCAATGGGAGCTGCGATGACTGGCTGGAAGCAGGAGCCGTGCGCAAGGTGCGGGGGAGGCGTGGGGCGCTCCAGCCCAGCCCAGCGGGAGGGCGGCAGCGGCTCAGAATAGGGGCCGCGAGCCCGGGGCGTCTGGTTGCCATGGGGACGCACGGAGGCGGGGTCAGCACAATGCCACCCCGCCTCGCCGTGGCTACGGAGTTTCTCGCGATATCAGGGCGCCCGCGGCCTGCTTGGCCTGGCTCGGTCGCAGCCGCGGAACACGGCGGGGCGGGTGGAGCTTCTCGGCCTGGGGGTGAGCGTGGAGGTGGGGCTATGTGCTGGGGAGGCCGGAGCCTGTAGCGGGGGGCGCGCCTGGGGGCGAGCGGACGTGTGGGGGTGCTGCTGTCACAGCCCGATCTAGGGCAGCGAGCGGGGCCTGTTTCCGGCTGGAGACTGGCACCCCCTGCGCTCTGGGCCGGGCCGGGCCGGGCCTGGGTAGCCTCGCTCAGTCTGTGCCTATAGCCCCCGCCCCAGCGCGTGCGACCCGGAACCCTCTGGTGTGCTCCGCGCTGTCCTTCTCCCCGCCAGGGCGGAAGAGCCGCTTCCCCGTCTGCCGAGCTCTTGCTGTGGGAGAGGCGCAGCTCCGGCCTTGGCCCTGTCACTGTTGCCTGGCTGCACCACTCCCACGCACATCCAGCCTAGGGAGCGCTTCACGTTCGGCCTGCCTTGGCCTTCCCTCCCCCGGCCTGTCCTAGTTCTAGACTGCTGCCTACTACGTCAGGGGCCATCCCGTTCCTCCTCCCTTCTAGCCCACGGCGTGTCTGGGGCAGGGCTTCCCTTTGCCTCTTGCAGTCCTTTCTAGCACGCTTCTGTCAAGAGAGATTCAAGTGCCGCCCAGCTGATGGATGCAGCAGATAGTTCTACTGGTGGTGCACATCCCTCAGTACACACAAACTTTATTCTGCATCAGAGTAGAAAAGGGAGCATTGCTTGAAATCCCCGTGCTAAAGATTCAGATGTCTTCTCATTCATCAGCCACCAAGTCCAATGGACATACATCCATGCTGATCATGGGTTCTGCTTGATAACTATAGCCATAGCAGTGCAGATAGACACATGTTCATTTTCATCATCTGAGTAATGTCACCACCAGTTAATTTGGTGGTTTGGTTTCTGTAGTTTCTGCACTCGACTGTTGCTCTTTTAAGACTTCAGAAAGCATGCTCCACATCTCACCTTTCTCAGATTTTGGATGGCACTTCATATCTTAAAACTTAGGTCCAACTGATATAGCTACTCATAAAAATCTCAGATTGATACTTTCTTTGCATTTTGTCAGATCTTTTATGAAAGCATTCTTAAAGTGAACTTGTGCTGGATCATCTGTGATTGCTATAAAAGTGCCATGGAAATGCCTGGTCTCGCTTTAGGGTGATACTATAAATAAGGAGCAAGCAGCAGTATCTCCTGTCAGACTGCTTTGTGACTGGCAGAACAAGAAGTGGAACTTGCAAGCTCTAAAGTTTTACATTTCTTTGGGCTTAAGTTCAGTTATGTAACCAAATCTACATTGGTAAAGTAAATTTCACAATAAAGAGATTGCACTACAGTACTTTTGAGGTGAATTGAAAAACACCTGTACAATTTTTAATCAAAAATATGAAGAGCACGGTATATGGTTTGAATTTAAATCAACACTGAAAATGTGGAAAAAAACATTAAAATATTTAATCTTTTAAAAGTAGAATACCAGTTGAAATTTATCATAATTTTTTGAATTAGTCATGTGTTAACTATGATTAAGTAAAAGCCCTACTTTTGAAACAGAATTAGATACTTTAAACAGAAATTTAAAAGATCTTTCCAAGAGCGAGCTACATTGAAACATGACTTTTCTTCTGTATTAATAGGTTATTTCTAATACATGATGTTGGAAGAGTTCACCTCACATCAAGCATAAGAGTTATGGCAGCACATTGGAAGAAAATGTTGGTGATCCTTCTAGCAGCTCAAACGTTGCTTATGGGTGATAGCTTTGAAGAAGAAGAGGTACCTGACGAATGGATTCTTCTTCATGTAGTCCAGGGTCAGATTGGAGCTGGAAACTACAGCTACTTGAAACTAAATCATGAGGGGAAGATAGTACTTCAGATGCAGAGTTTAAAAGGTGATGCAGATTTGTATGTGTCTGATATTACCCTTCATCCCAGTTTTGATGAATATGAATTACAGTCTGTAACTTGTGGCCAAGATGTTGTTTATGTACCTGCCCACTTCCGCCGTCCAGTGGGAATAGGAATCTATGGTCATCCCTCTCACTTGGAGAGTGAGTTTGAAATGAAAGTATACTATGATAGAACAATTGCACATTATCCATTTGGTGAGGCTTCCTATAATCCAGAAGAGATGGAGGCAAGACAGAAGCAGGCTCATTCAACAGAAGAACAGTCTCAGGATGAGGAATCTATTTTTTGGACTATTCTCATTGGAATTTTGAAACTAATACTTGAAATTCTTTTTTAAAATCAGCTGGACGTACACTGAACTGGAGTGCACTTATAGCCTATGACATTGGACATGAATGGCTTGCTGTGATCTTTGGGGTTTTTTTGTGAAATTACCTTAAGAGGTGTTCAGGTTCTTTTCTATGATGAGATGGGGAAAAGCAAAGCCATATTTAATTTTCTATAAAACCCACCCTCCCACCTGCCAGAGGTAAAAGGAGCAGAAAGCACAGTATTTGTATAGTTTTCTTTATAAATCAGGGTTCAAGTGAATGTACAAGAAAGGGAACCTTATTAAAATTTTACTTTGAACAGGTGCATAAGAAAATGGACTTTGATAATTCACCGTGTTTTCTATTAAATTGACAATTTTATACAAAGTTGTAAAATCGGAAAGGTGCAGTTTTAACAACCTCTCCCTATTTAAAATAAAGAACTAATTTTCTAATTTGCAGTGTGAGCAGATCTTTAGCAAGTGGCACTTTAAAATGCTGGCAACCATGACAACTTGAAAGCAGTGTAATGAAGACAAGGAAATATCAAAGTCATGATTTAAGGTGAATAGTGATTTGAGGTGCCTAGTTAGAAACAACTGATGTAGACTGACTTTTCACAGGAGGTGCTCAATACTTTTCTCTATCTGCTCTCTAAGGAATCAAGTTGGGCATTTAAACTGCGGTATCCAAAATCACTTTTTAAAATCATGACGTGAATCAAATGTGTTACTTGTATTTTCTCTACAGGCAGAAGCTGAAATTTTTAGTTGGGGAGGGACTGTAATGAATCAACTATTTTTGTATCTGTATATAAAAATGATAGTCAGGGCTCATGAAAAACAACTCAGCCTGCATTATCATATAAGCAGTAGAAGGTTCCTCTCCCTCTGTGTACCTCTTTTCTTAAGTTTAACTACAATTTTAATGCCACTGCCACAGTGTCTGTTCTTTATGGTTGTTATTGCATCTTTATGAAATTTAAAGGCAATTCATTCCTGAGGTGCAAGCTATTTTCTGGCAATGCATTGAAACGTTTGGGTATTGTTCCTGCAAGCTTCAAAGTCAAGACTTTTTCGAATTAAAGCAGTACTAATTAAGTAGAATAATCTGTATGCTTTGATTAATCATGGGGAATAAAACTGAGTGCTATATAAGTACCTAAACTTCTCTGTAGCTCTCTCTTCACATTTATTGCTGTGCAGCACTGGCATATACCAGTGTATTACTATAAACTGCCTCTGAGAGGACTTTGTGAAAGTTTTCTTCTGAATGGAAATTTGAGTTGTTAATTTAAACTGACAGGACAGAATACCTGTTCAATTACTGCCATCATAGGAAAATTCATAGCCAAAATTATAAAAATTTTATTTGGTAAAAGATGCTTAAGTGGTTTTGTGCCATAAACAGAGTGGTTGGTTAAATAGCACCAAGTCTATCACTTCAATCTGTGCAGTTAATCTTACTGGAAAGTAAAACATTCCTTCAGCCCTCTTTGCTGCTTTTCCCCCTTCTTCCTCCTCTTCTAGGCGTAGGTGCATCTTTTTGACAACAGTCACAAATCCAGCGACCTAAGAAAGAAAAGTTAACAGTTAACATTTTTATTCCTCCTGTAAAGCCTGTGACTAGTTAACAGGATGAGTAAATTATTTTGGCAATAACTGTACTGGTAACATGCAAAATATAAACTTATGCCCAAACGTTAGTATTTCTTCCCTCTAAATTTGAAAATTAAGTACATGAGATAGTAATGATACTGGTTAGAAACAGATAGTGGTATATATATTATTAACCTACCTTAACCTCAAACTAAAATGATCACATGACTGGGCCTCAAGAATGAAGAGGCTCCAATCCTGCTGTAGGGTGGTTCTGAGGTAAGAATAAACACTACCCCTACTTCATTTCTGACTCAAGCAAAACTGAATGTGTTAGATCAAATCAGAGGAATTTGAATTAGTTGACTGACTACTTTAAATGTATATCAATTGCTTCTACCTATGTTCTCCCTTTAACATGCTTCTACAGGTGCCCCCTCCTGTCAGAGGTGGCATGGTACTGAAGCAATTTGTAACAGTCTAATGAGGCTTTAACATGCATGTTCAGCACTTCATTAGCATAATGGCAGCCGCACAAATTTCGAAGTGCAGATTGACAATGTAGGTACACGCATGTTCAAAGTAAGTGCCCCACTTTGACATTCCCTTACTCCCACAGAACTAGATCAGAGTAAGGGAATGTCGAAGTGAAGCGCTTATTTCAAAGCTGTCAACTCGCCTAATTTTCAGGGTGTAAATTACTGGTGTAACATGCACTCCTAGCACTGCAGAACTTACTAGGTACTTGCACCAATATCATAGTAGCATTATGGATGGATTTAATATTGCACAATCAGACTGACTATTCTGGTTCATGATCTAGTTTAATTCTGATTCTACACTGCTTTACACTTTGTACGGTTATTTACATGGCTACAAACTAAGTGAGAAATGCTGCTGAATCAGTATCTTCTGTATTCATGCAAAGTAGGTATAAGACTAAACTTGGTTTCAGTTTCAAGTTTAATCATGATACTGAGTTTACATAGTTGAAGACAGAAGCTGTAATATTAAAGGAGTCAAAGGTATTTACACAGATGGAGTGGAGCACAATTTTTTTCTTCTACTTTAATAAAGGATTTATACTGTTAAAGCTTTTAAAACAATGCAAAAGTTACTCATCAGTATGAAGAAATGCAAAGTTTATATGTACTGCTGCTTTTATGGACAGAACTGGCTATTCAGTATCTTGTGGGAATCCTGAAAAAGTAGGTTTCTGAGCTATTTGAGTTAAGACAAGAAGCCTGTAAAATAGTGAAACTGACAATCCTATACTGTGCATATTACCAAAATATACAGAAAATGTATAGAAAAACTAATTTCTGATTATTTGGATAATTTAATGAATGCCAACACTTCTGTGGAAGTACTGTCTTACAACAAAGTAGAAAAGTCCCACCCCTTAAAGGCTGATTTTTGCTTCATTACCTGAAGGGATAGCACCAAGCCCCACACAAAAGGTATGATAACCACGGTCACAAACATCACAGAACATCATTTCTTCTTCATGGTGAGGCTGCCCACATATAATGCATGTTTTACACTCCATACACTGCCAAGGGTAGGTCTTAATCATAGCAACAAGCTCCACGGTCATATCAAGACAAGAAGGGTGGCCTGAATTAAAACCAATATTATTACTAGTATCTTTAGAAATGAAGTTTTTAAAAAATAGTATAACTTAGTTATTTTACAATAATCAGGTTCTGCTCACCTAAGCGACTCAGCACAGCAAATGTGGTCTAGTACCAACTTAAGTAGGAGTAAGGATATTTTAAAGAGTCAGTTTCTAAGAAGACTGAAATGTTTGTATGCAAGTTTAGTATTATGCAAAATACTTCCGCTGAAATTAGTAAGATTTGGCAGTGAAAACTCCCAGCAATCCAGTTAAAGCATATATCGATACTTACCACTGTTGTCACATTGGGAGCAGTGTATAAGTGCTTCAGTCTTTCCTTTCTTGTTGGACTCCTTACCCTTCAGACAAATTCCACATATAGCATTGGGAGTGACCTTTGGCTGGAAGGGTAGAAGAGGGCTATAAATTCATCCCAGAAGAATTTATAATGGATATAACAGGAAATTTATTAATGTAGCTTCCTTTTAACTTTTGTTAATTACTAATGAACTTTCTGTAGCATGATCAAAGTAAAACTTAAGACACAAGGTGGTACTGACAACACTAGTTAAAAGATGCATACTAATTTGATATTTAGAGCATGTGCACAATAAAGCATTTTACAAAAAAAAGAGAGACTAGACCAAAAGTGTATGCTAATTCTTTCTGCAAGCTTGTCAGCACTTCCCTTAATAGTGAATACAAATAAACATACAACTTTGAACCTAAATCTATTTCGTTTAAATGTGGAAGGAACAGGAGAATGTTTATATGAATCTTCAAAGCCACATGCTTTCATGTATGTAAGAGAACACCAATATCCTTAAAAAAATTCAAAATTACTTAACCCATTTGAATGGAAGCTAAAAGTAATAGCATAAAAAGATAAAATTTCATACATGAAATTGTTATTGTTGAAGTTTCCAAAACATCTAATAGACAAGATAGTTGTGTTGCTTTAATCAGTTTTATTGTGCCTTTCTTCCATATTCAAGATGCTGATATAGAAAACACTACAAAATTCTTTAGTTAAAACACTGTTAGAAGATGATCTGAGAAACAAAGGAACTAAGTATTCATAAAATCTACTTAAGGAAAAGAAATCCGAAGTGCTTAGATTGGCTGTGAGGTTCCCAGTAGCTGTATTGTAATTTTGTGACTAAACACAAAGTAAATGCCAGCAGCAGTGTTGAGGAAAAACAAAAACCAGAATGGATGTGTCAAATTCTTTATCAAAGGCACACTCAGATAGTTTTAGTGTCACACTTCAACCTACTGCACCTTAATGAGGGCATGGATTCAAATACAACATTTATTGCTGTTATATCAACCACTGCCAGAGATTTTTAAAAAGGCCAGGGTCTGTCTCAAGTGATATTTTAGTTCTGTAGTATACAAGCAGTCATCTAGTTAATGGAGAAGTTTTGAATTAAAGTCTATTCTCTAAAGAACTGTGTGATTGCTGATAAATACTCGTAATGGAACACACCTTGCCAAATGAAAAAAAAATAAAAGTGGTATTTATTTTTACCTAAGATGATGATAAAACTGGCAGTGAATATAAAACTATTAAAAGAAAAAATATTCAATACCGCCCATTTTGAAACAAAATGTTATTTCCAAGCCAACTCTTTTCTAACACTTAGCAAGATAACATCTTCAGCAATTCTTAATCTAGCAGAATTCAATATCCAGGTTTAAACTTTTTTGAGGTTACGAAACCCCCTTTTATGGCTGTAGTCTGCTTAACTTTTTTGGCCTGAGGAGTTTTAAACAAAACAAAAAACCCACAAGTTTTTATATATAAACTTCCTTTTCAAAAGATGACAGAGGCATTCGTAAAGAATTTTTTTTGCTTATTTATTTTAAAAAAGCATAGTCAAACCTGTTTTATACATAAGTATAATAAAACCATAAAAGAAGTCTAACATTCATAAATGTATCTACAAAATAAATATCATGGATGTGAAAGCATACATAGAAAAAATTTACTGGTAACTATGCTACATCTCCTACATAAATACCTTCCATACTCTGCTCCTCCCACAAAAGGGTAATGGCACACACTTAAACCTCAGTCTTGCAGAGACTACCCTCTTGTTGCTTACTGCTACATCCTAAAAGTAAGGTTTTGTTGTGTTCTTTTATCAACTGCTAAGTAAAACAAACCTCTCTAAAAAAGCAAGTGCACTTCTCTAATCCAAATTCTATGTCTGCGATGAATTATTATTATACTGCCATAATATACAGCAGCAAACTCCCACTTATTTCACTGAAACTACAGTAAACTAACTTTGGGTTATTGTGCTAGTGTATGTGTGGTTAATACTTGGATACATATAATTATAAAAGTAGACACTGACTTAAGTGTATTTCTTGTTAATACTTCCCTCTACTTCCACTCCACTAACTTGTGTTCATTAGAAACAGTGAAATAATCACAGCATATTAAAAACTTAGAGAGCCCCAAAAGAATGGAAGCACTCCGTTTTTTAAAGAAAAAATGAAAAGAAGAGACTAAATGCAAGGTATTCACATTTCAAAGCAATTCAAGTTCTACCATCCTAAAGAAATGAAATGGCTTTTAGGGAGCACTACGAAAATTGGGTTTGTCCTGTATGGAAAATCATAATATCCTATTTCACCATGTTACATTTTGCTTGCCTAATCACTTCCATCTTATCTTGAGGAAGGGTGAGGCAGAGGTACTCCTATGCTGCAGCTCAGAATTTCAAATCAAGCACTTCAACCACTCAGACAAGCATTAGTTTTCTTTGAGATGCCACTGCCAGGGGGCAAGGCATTCAATTTTCATATATAATGAATGAAAGCAAAGTGTTTTGGAGACGTAGTATCTCAACACATGACAGATTTATGATGTGCAAAACCCTCCTGAAATCTGGGAACAGAAGTACCCTGTGTGTGCAACTGTAGTAGCCAGTCCTGCATCAATTACAGCAACAGCAAGGTTTACTACTTTATGAAGTAATAAAATGTAAAACATGCTAACCATTATATAGCAGTCGCAAGGCTGACTTAATAAAACGGGCTTCGTATAAAAACACACCAGTTTTCCTGCTTAAAAACGGAAATATGAGAACTCCATTCTCTCTCATATGTTGTACTGACTATAGCTATACACATATATGTTAACATTGTAGCAATTATCCTTCAATTTTAATTAAATGTAACCTAAATGTTACCATCCTATAAAATGTGTGCAAACTGAAAAATACAGAGGAAAAATATTACATATAAACTCCAGGATTTAAAGGGACATTTAAGAATGGTTATAGACTTCAGCTTAAAGTGCCTTTATATTTAGGCACGTTCTGGTGTATCGGATCATCTTTTTTATAGACCACCTTTAACAAGAATATTAATATCTAATCAGTTTTAAGATATTTAATGAAATTGGGGCATATTACAAATGCTTCAAAACTCCCATTAAAAATACACAACTGTGCTGTGCCACCTCTGAGGTACCAACAGCCTGATGCATCTTCTTTGAGTTAATGCTAGGTACAATGAAGCTGCAAAGGCATTTGCCATAAAAATATTTTGGCACTAAGTTACTTTGTTAGCTTGCAGGAACTGCGTTTTTCCTTACCTAATTGGTGGTTTTAAACTAATTGGTAATGGCTATTCGGGTTCACTTGCAAACTGTAGCAGAGCATTATTCTGCAGCTCCTACATTTAGGAGTTCAGAACCTTAGAAAACATTCTGTTTAATTAGTTCTATGCATTGAAAAAGGCCATTAGATAGAAGAGACTAACCAAACAGACACTAACTTTGTGGTCTTCATACCTATATGAAGTTTCTTTGTCAGACCAGTTGCATACAATCTCTAATATAAAGATAAGCATATTTAGCACTTTTTCAAGCTTCATCTTTGGATTTCGTATTCTTGAAAATATTGGTGAGAATTTGGGTCTGCAATAAGCAATTTGCAAAGTTACGTACATAAAAAAGATAGGTCTACTATAACAGTTCAAATATCCATAATTTGCATCTGTCTTAAGTAACACCTCAAAAGAGGAAAGCTGAAGCTTGATAGTTATTTGTTATTAATTGCAAAATATATGCATTGTGTACTTATAAAATCAATTGAAGCTGTCCAATGCTTGCTGAAAACTAATTTCTAAGTTTGATGCATATAGCTTCTTTGTCAATCAACAATAAATTTAGATTGTTAACAAACGTTCCTGAATATAAAGTTCAAACCACTGACAGCTCACAATTACCTTTGTTGCTGCCAGCTTTCTCAGCACATATGATCTAGATCATCACAGAAAAAAGTATTGCTTTTTAACAGCATCTTTTGGCAAAAACTCCCATCACTATGCTTTAAACCATTTTTACTGTAGCATCTTTTACACAATGGGCCTGCTCCCCCTCACGTCAATGACAAATTCTTACTGAGTTCAGTGGCAGCAGGATGAGGCCAAATGTATTTTTGAAGGTGTTCAATCAAAACTACTTGCTTGTACAAAGTTCCATAGACTGAAATTTAAATAATCCATATGAATTCTAATTTACCTTAAAATATATTTAATCCTTATTTGACTAATGGGAAAGCATTACATTATGAAGTATTGATTCTTCTATCCTGGGTTTGCCAACCACTGCTTTACAGATGTTAAAGTGCCTGACTGTCATAACCAAATTTTTGTTAAGTAAGAACATTCTGCCTGCAGAAATTAGTCTTGTAACATGAATTCAATAAACTATTATTTACTATTTATTATTACTCAGGGGTCAGGTGGTGGTGCTTAAACTGTCGTTAATTTTGCATTCCACCCCAAAGGTGGCTGCATTTACTGGTAAGTGACGTAAAATTTATACATAATCTAACAGTCTGGGGTCCTTCAGGATGATAGGCTTTGTTTAAGTGCATGTTATGACAATATATTAAACCATAGTGCTTTACAGCACAGGTCACATGGTCTGCTGCCATACTATTAGTAAGACAAAAACAGTGAATACTCAATGCCAGTTTTTCACTGACAGGAAATGTTGACTGCAATATTAAAGCACTCAGGAAAATATAACATTTTCTGTATAACAGCCATAATTTTTTGCACTGTAATTGCCCAGGAATCAATTATGACACCGAAATAGAAGCCACTCCATAGCCAGGATAAAAGAAAAGCCCCTTATGAAATAAAGCAAAAAAGGAAGGAAAGTAGCAAACAGAGAGCACAACAGGTGAGCAGCTAGTGAAGTACAGCAAGCAGAACTTCCATATTTTTGAAAAGCAAAGTTAAATATTTCAGGGAGAGAGGCTGGTCAGTAAAGAAGCGGAGTCAGGGGCTTTTTTCTTCTACCTTGTACCCAGGAACTGATTTGGACAGTACAGAACGTTTGGAACCATCTTTTCTTGGAGTTGCACTTTTGTCTCTTGGTTTTTGTCTTCCCTGAACAGAATCCTCCTGGTTGTCATTGGTACATTCACCTTCAGATAAATTGCCAGACGAGTTGTCCTGTAGCAAAAATATCATCACTTTTTTAGGTAGAAAAACTAGCTTCTCTAAGATCCAATGCCAACAAGGTTTAGTAGATTACTCTCTACAGGAACTCAGGGGACATTTAAATGGGGTATGATCTGCCTGATTTGTTGTAATCATTTATGCCTGCATGTCTCACACAAAGAGGCTGGCATTATAGCAGAAGGGTACCTGTATTTTCCAGGGGTAGTGATACAAACCCAAGAGAGGAGCAGCATTTATCCTTTGTTCTAAATTGTTTTAACTGTTTAAGAATAAGAAGGAATAATAGAAATACAAATAATAAAACTGATCACAAAATGTAAGGAATTTACTCTAAGGCCATGTCTACACTAGCCCCCTTCTTCAAAGGGGGAATGGAAATGACAGATTGGGAAATATCAATGAAGTGCTGCCATGCATATGCAGCACCTCATTAGCATAATGTAGGCCATGCAAATTTCGAAGCTGCTAACTTTGAAATGCTGACATGCGGACACGGATGTTTCAGAATATGGACCCAACTTCAAAATTACCTTACTCCCAATTCCTTTTAGAGGACTGGAGTACTGAAATCGTAAAAATGTATGACCTGAACTGGAACTGCAACTCCCACTCCCACAACTGTTAGCATTCTCTCCCCTTCAACTCAGAGGAAAAAGTAGGGTGGAAAACTACAGTTCGGATCACAGATCTATAAAATCATATTATTCCCCTTCTCCAAAGGTTTTGTAGGAAGAAGAAAGGAAAGGCCTGGACCTGATATTTTCAGTGTGAAACAGGAAAAGTGTTTAAGAAGTAGTTAGAGGCTAAATTTCATAAGTCAAAAAGAAGAATTAAACTGGTGAAACCAAACTTGAAGCTATTACTGACATTGACTGAAGGGAAAGAAAGAGAATATCTTTTTTGTTAAAGATCACTTTTCAATTTATCTCACCGAATTGCCTTTGACTTTCCGTTTGTCGTCACCTCGACCCTCTTCTGCATCATCTGAATCTCCATCGCTGTCCAATGCAGGAAGCTCTGGATCCAAAGGTGGTTCGTACAGAGCTGTGTTTAATGGCAAATAACGAAGTTCATCTGGGGAGTATCTAAAGTAAAGAAATAACTGTTCATTATTACACTACTTACATACACACCAACAAAATATTAAAACAATTTCCAGTGAAAAACAAACAAGGCTGGATAAGCTCAAAGACCATTTTAATTGCATATACAATTACCACAATTGTGTGCCCATACATAGTAATTATGCACACAATTCAGAAAACCTAGATCACAAGTGCTATTCTACTTTTAACAATATGTTTAAAACTGTCATTGTGACTAATTTTTACATCTCGTGATTTTTGTGTTTGAAAGTCCTATTTCTAACCAAAAATCAACAGAGAAAAGCTGCTTAAAGAGAGACTAATACATTGACTATATTTATATTTGGGCTGAAAGTTTCTGTCTATGACAGTTAATCTTAGAGATTGTCCCATGGAGTATGCCAAAAATTTCACACCAACAAATTCACCAAAGATCAAACAAGTATGGAGAAATGCAAATACACTCATGAAGAAACAATCAGTTGCACACATACAACATGGGAAATGACTGCCTAGGAAGGAAAAAAATGGAAAGCAGGTCAGGAGGTCAGAGTGGACCAAAAGGTAAATATGAGTCAACAACAGCGTGACACCATCTAAAGAAAAAAAAACACTTCATTCTGGGATGTTGTTAGCAGGAGTGTTATAAGTAGCATATAAATAAGAAGAAATTCTTCTACTCTATACTGCATTGCTTAGGCTTCATTTGGAGTACTGCATCCAGTTATGGGTGCCCCGTTTTAGGATGAATTGGAAAAAGTCCAGATAAGAGCAACAAAATGGCTTAGAAAAAACAAGGGGATATTAAAAAAACCTGGGTTTGTTTAGTCTGGAATAAAAGAAGACTGAGAGGGACTGTTTTCAAATACCTATGAGACTGCAACAAGGATGAGGGAGGAAAATTGTTGTTCTTAACCTATGAGGGTAGGACAAGAAGCAATTGGATTAAATTACAGCAAGGGAGATTTAGGCTGATCATTAGGAAAAAATTTCCCAAGTGTTAAGAGTAGTAAACACTGGAATAAATTTGCCTGATTAGATTAGACCAAAACCTGTCAGTGATTGTCTAGATAGGGTGAGCAATATTTGATGGTGGGGGGCACGCCAAGATTTTGATAAGTGGTCAAGGGTTGTGCTTTTCTATGGAGGAGGTGTGAGGTCTGAGACAGAGATTTGATGCAGAAGGGAGCTTGGGGTAGAGGACTGGAGCACAGGAGGCGTGGGGTCAGAAAGGGAATTTAGGTGAAGAAAGGGGCTGTGACCTGGGGCAAGGGATTGGGCTGCAGGGTCTAGGAGGGGGTATGAGATGCAGGAGAGGATTCTGGCCCTAGGGCAGGAATGTAGGAAGGAGTGCAGGGTCCAGGACGCAATTGTGACCTGGAGCACAGGGTTTGGGGAGGAGAGATGTTTCCTGCACTGTCCACACCCTCTGCACAATCTCTCAGCTCCCGTTTGTTGGTGGGTCCCAGTGGGGAGGGCTGGATTCAGCCCACAGGCCATATCTTGCTTGTCCCAGTCTACAGAAAGAGTCCTGTCATGAATACAAGGGACCAGATTAAATGATTGCGCGAGGTCCCTTCCAGAACTATGATAATGCACACACTGAATCCTACAAATAGTCATATTTCTATCCCCAATAGGCAATTTAATTTATATTATACACCTGAACCTGTGTAACTGGAATGTCCCTGACCTGGTAACAGCTGTGGTTTGGACCCTGGCATGGGGAGGAGGAAATGGCTCTGCATGCTGCCACTCCCCATCCCTCCCAGCTGGGGGAATGGCAGCGCAGTGCTAGTCTGGAGGCTTTTCCCTGCCGCCCCCATGGCAGTGGGGGGGGGTGTGGAGGCCTGTGTGCCCCAGATAAGCATTCCACCCCCATCTCGCGCAGGGTCCAAAAAATTTCTTAATCCAGAATACCTTAAATCCCAGGGTTGCTAAATTAAAGAGGTTCAATTCTATATGGACACATGCATAAATATAAAATAAGTTTCATGATTATTCATTAGATCACAAAAGAAAACAGAAAGGACCATACAATTATGTGGACTGTGTCAATTCAGATTTAAAATTCCCCCCAAAAACTAAGGTTTAGTGCACATATCATACATAAATTTTGAAATGTACTTCCTTTAGAAATGTTTGTGCTTATTTCAACAAAGTGGGAATTTTTTTTAAATCGTGAAATTTGTGGTCACAGGATAATTTGTCACAGAATATCAAATATTTTAAAAAGTGTCACAATCCCTGAAAAATTGCCTAAATTTCTAATATTTTAAACGCTTTTTCACTAGGAAAATACAACGCATATATACAGGTGTACAACCACTTCTAGCAACTAAATACTATACCTGAGAATGGCGCTGTACATTAGTTATTCCACTTTAATTTTACTTTCCATCAGCATTAGGAAAGATGGATGCAAAGTACAGATGCATTAAAGTGTGGACATAACTATTTTTGGTAAAACTACACTTTTGGAAGTCACTTTGCACTTACTTAGCAACTTTTATCTGAGAACCTCAAAGCACTTTTCCAAGATAACCACTATTCCTGTTTCATCAATGGTGAAACTAAGGCCTACTGTTATTAAATGACTTGCCAATGGTCAAACTGCAATCCAGTGAGAGTCAGGAATAAAATCTTTCCTCCCACCTATTCATTCTACTCATCAAATCAAGCTGTGTCCCTATTTGCTTCGCTCTGGAGCTGACAGATATCAAGTCAACCCTTGCATACAGAAAGAACCAGAGACAATATTTCTATGTTAATCTTGAGCAATGCACAACATATTAGGCTACGTGCCGTATGACTGAGGTTTTAAAAGTTCATACGCACGGTGAAGCGCAGACATCTTGGAAGAGATGGGGGTCAGTTTACCAAAACTACTACTCGCGCACATCTAATTTCAAAAGCCACGCAAAAAAAAAACAATCAAAATTAGCTATTAGCAGTTATGAGACTTGGAAAAAACACCCTTAAATCTGTTTCTCTGCATTCATACAAAACTGCTGCACAGAAAACATTTGACCATGAGCCTGCATCACAAAATTTAGACAGACTGTAAATACTCTTGACAACCCCTGGACTGAATGAACATGAAGTGAACTACTCCATTTTGCATGTCAAATTAGCTCCTCCAGAGCAAGACTGAGGCCTGCTGACATAGCAGCATGGAGAAGCTTGCATTGCTAGTGCCAAACTTGTTAAATGGAGGATGCAATTCAGTCTTTTGTACTGTCAGACTCACATATCTCACAGACAAAAAAATTCACTCAAAATTATTTTCAAAGTACTGTCACTACTATTATCCCAGCTAGTTATTTGGGATATACAGCCAGCAGATTTAATATAAATAACAGCTATGATATCTTTTTAAGTACCTTTTGTAGTATTCCTGGAACTGGCCTGGTATGAGAGCCACTGGATAAGGACTAACCTTTGTTCTCTCTGTTGGTAAGATTTTGTATTTTCCTTGAGGCACCTGGATAATCTGTATTTTTAATACAAAATAAAGATCTTACTTTTCACCACACAAGCAACATTTCTGGGGGGAAAAAGTCATTTTTCTTTTCTGCATTTTTGAAGTCAGCCTTTATTTATGGTGGAACAATCACTTGATTTTTCCCTTATGCATTCCAGCACTTCAGCGTGTATATTATATACAGCCTACTTTATAGTTCTACTGTCAAAATAATAATCTATAAAAATCTAAATAATAAATGTCTACTGAACACAATGGACACCTTTATGGTGCCAACACTCTGTAATAAGACAGAGCAGCAGATCTCAAACTATGGGTCACACAACCATTGTAATGGGGTCACCAGAGCTGGCATTAGACTTGCTGGGGCTCAGGGCTGAAGCCAAAGTTCCCACCCCACTGCCCAAGGCTGAAGCCTTCAAGCTTTGCTGTCCCCCACCGGTGGGCAGGGTTTGGACTTTAGCCCCCTGGCCCAGTGTGGTGGGGCTCGGGCTTCGTCCCTCTTCCCAGGGTCATATAGTAATTCTGGTTGTCAAAAGGGGATCAGAGTGCAATGAAATGTGAGAAATCCTGAAATAGAGGACGAAAAATTACACCCTTTTATTACATTTCCATTACTTTATTTAGCAGCTTAAATGGTAAATAAAACCATAAACCTTTTCTAGAATACATTTTTGCCTCACGAACATCTGCAGAATTCATTACTACAAGCTAACTTGCTGAAAACAAGTAATTATCATTTTTAAATTTGTTACCTTTTAATTTAATTAGGTGTCCCCTTATTTTTATATTAGAAATAACAGGAGCATTCCAATCACCTGACCACCTTTATCCTATTTTATACACTACTACCGCAACACTTATTTGTTTCACTTCTAATAGTGCTTCCTCATGTGGAAGTCTTTTCATCTTCAGAAATTATATGAATTAATTGAAATTTATTTACAAAAAAAACTAAAGTGAAAACCTCTATTCTATTTGGTAAAATAAGTTATATAAGTCAACCTACATGTGTCTGTAAATCAAAATAGGCTCTTCTTTCTTCCATTCGTTCCCGGTTTAAATTGCTATTAAATTCTGCAGCTTTCTTGGCAGCTTTTTTAATATATTCTGGAACTTTACTGGCTTCTACTTTTTGTGTGTTCTGTTGTTGCATTTGCTGAAATAAAAATAATTGTATTACAGTACAAGCTTAATTATCCAGCATTCCAAGGGAAGAGGGGTTGCTGGATAACAAAATGCATCTGTTATTCGAGCTGGGACCACCAACACCTTCCCAGGCAGACATCCAAGTTCCCGCCAGCCCCTGCTGGGAAGCCGTCCCCGTGGCAGCCAGCTTCGGGCAGCCAGACTCACTCCACCAGTCCCTGCCAGGCAGCCAGTCCTGGCCACGCATGCCAGTTAACCAAGCGCATCGTTAATCCAAGTGCCAGATAACACATCTTTTTCTGAAATTCACAAAACTAACATGAAAAATCAGATATTGATAAAGGAACATAATCCCAAGATGCAGACTTACAGAGTACTCTTTATAATGATCTGTTATTCGCTGGCGTTCTTTTTCTTGCAAAATTACAGAATACTCAGCATGTTTGGCAGGATATTCTTTAATCATTAAATCAATCACTTCATCACTGCGCAAGGCTGTTAGACCTAGATTAGATAAAAATACTAAGAATGCTACATTGCAAAACAAATTTTAAGTTATTTACCATTTTGACCAGTAGTTGACTGTAAAATTTGCCACTAAAGCAGAAAGCCTAACATACACAATACTTGTCACTGAAGAAACACCACTTTTTTACAAGTTCTAAAACAAACCAACCCTCTTCCTCTTAATTTTCAAAACATTTGGGGGGAGGGTGTTAGCTGTATGTCTATACCCTATGTTTTGTTTTTAAAAAAGATTAGGGAAAGTCAGAAGCCCAAAACATTATGCAGCTGCTGCTATTCTGTTTACAGATTCTGTTTTATGTCAAATAAATCACTGACAAACCAAAACATACAACAGGGAAGCACCGAAAGTAATTTTACAGACGTCAACTTCCTGTACTAAATGAGAGAGCAGAGTAACACAGATTTGTGATAGCAAAGAAAATAGAATCATCACAGGCATTAATCCATCAGTGCATCAATCCAAGATAATGTTTATTATACATAAAAGAAAATATTAAACTTTTCATTCTGATATGAATGTGCTCAAGTACTCCAATTACATGACAAATACACAAGCTGATCAGTACCAGCAGACATTTATACCAGCACAAAGCTCCATCTAGGCCAATGTGACTTCATGACAACACAGAAGATCTCTTGATCATAGAATTCTAGGGCTGGAAGGGACCTCAGAAGGTCGTCTAGTCTAGGCCCCTGCCTAAAGCAGGATCAACCCCATCTAAATCATCCCAGCCATGACTATGTCAAGCTGGGACTTTAAAGCCTCTAGGGATGGAGATTCCACCACCTCTCTAGATAACACATTCCAGTCCTTCACCATCCTCCTGGTGAAATAGCTTTTCCTAATATCCAACCTACATCTCTCCCTCTGTAACTTCAGACCATTGCTCTTTGTTCTGTCATCTGTCACCACTGAGAACAGACTCCCTCCATCCTCTTTAGAGCCTCCTTTCAGAAAGCTGAGGACAGCTATCAAATCGCCCCTCAGTCTTCTCTTCTGCAAACTAAATAAACCCAAATCTCTCAGCCTCTTCTCATAGGTCATGTGCTCCAGACCCCTACAGAAAGGATGTGCTTGCATGGGAGAGGGTTCAGCGGAGGGCAACGAAAATGATTAGTATCAGAGAGGTAGCCGTGTTAGTCTGTATGTTCGAGAACAGCAAGAAGTCTTGTGGCACCTTATAAACTAACAGATATTTTGGAGCATAAGCTTTCATGGGCAAAGACCCGCTTTATTAGATGCATGAGTGGGGGGGGGTTGGTTTTAGAGGGGTATTTAAAGGTCAGACCCCACTCTTTAAATACCCCTCTGAAACCAACCCCCACACACACACTCATGCATCTGATGAAGCGGGTCTTTGCCCACGAAAGCTTTTGCTCCAAAATATCTGTTAGTCTATAAGGTGCCACAAGACTTCTTGTTGTTCTCGAAGCTACAGACTAACACGGCTACCTCTCTGATACTAATCATTTTCGTTGCCCTCCGCTGAACCCTCTCCCATGCATCCACGTCCTTTCTATACTGGGGGACCCAGAACTGGATGTAATACTCCAGATGAGGCCTCACCAGAGCCAAGTAGAAGGGAAAAATAACTTTTCTAGATCTGCTGGAAAAGCTTCTCCTAATGTACCCCAATATGCCACTAGCCTGCTTGGCTACAAGGGCACACTGTTGACCCATATCCAACCTCTCTTCCGCTGTAATTTCCAGGTCCTTTTCTGCTGCACTGCTACTTAACCAGTTGGTTCCTAGCCTGTAACAGTGCTTAGGATTCTTCCGTCCCAAGTACAGAACTCTGCACTTCAGTGAAAGGACTCTTGATCAGCTTGCCTGGAGAAGCAGGGCTTATGTTAATAAATATCCTCTTTAGCAAATAGTCATTAGAACTGGTAAAAACAACGTAAAGAGTCTAGCAGTTTGTGAAAGACCTTAGACTCAAAATTTTACATGTTCTCAATTTTACATTACATTTTAAAGGTAAAACAAATAACCATATTGCAATCAAAATCAATATAAATGTACAATCAATTACCAGAGTATCATTTTAAGGTAGGAATCAAATATTTTAACCTAATCCAAACACATCAAACATCTGAAAAATCATTTTGTTTTCTTACCTAAAGTACACTGAGTCTCTGTAATGACATTTAGTTCTCTGAGGTAGAGTTTTTCCTTGTGAGACAGATCTCGTCTCTCTAAATCTCCAAGAAAAGACAAAATAGCAGTAAAATCGTGCAGTGTTATGTACTCTCAAATCTCTCATTTAAGAAGCTCAAACAAGACCAAAAATTAGTTTACAACTTCTTTTTCATGCGATGAAAGAAGTCTGTACAATAAAAAGTCTATTTGGTTAGTATTTAGTTTAGCAGTAGTACAATCCAGGGGTAACAGTGGAAAGTCTAAAAAATGACATTAATAAAATATTATCTCGGGATATTAATTTAATACAAAATTATTCCAAAACAGAAGTATTACATCACTGTAGTAAATATGTTAGTTTCCTTTATAAATAGATTTTAAAAAATAGATTTTTCCCCAACAAATTACATTAAATGACACTAACAAATAGCAAACGCAGAATGCATGTTTCTGTTAAATGCTTACCAATTCTAATAGAAGGATTACAGCAGTTACTGATGGAGAAGAGAGACTGTCCCCAGTTCTCACATAAATGGAACATAGATCTCCCTGATTATTATGATATTTCCCCTTTGGGTGGAAATAACAGAGTGCTTGTGCAAGGACTAGAAACTGACAATCTCTGCTCACCATCCAAGTTGAGAAAATACAGAAAGTTGCCAATAATCAATGCTCAGAACCAAATTAGCACGAAGACTAACATAAGTGACATAAGCACCCAATCCTTTGAAAAGCAGGGCCATTTGAGGATTTTCAAAATAGACATCCAAAATCACCCACTTCTGAAATCTTGACGCAGATTTTCAGCTAATGTAAATAATTAGTAGCAGAGACAGAAAAGTAGGTAAGTGTGATTATCCTGACAGCCTCCTCTTAACTGAAACATTTATGTTGTATCCAAAAGATACAAGCTGACAGTTTGTACACATTGTACTCAAAGAGATTTTTTTTTTTTCACACAAGCTTTTGTAATCTGGATACCTGGATATTTTCGTTTAAACGAGGTCACACCCAAATATTCACTGACTTGCTCCTGAAGCATATAGTATTCTCCAGTTTCATCAGGTGGCCATTTGTATTCTATCAAATTTTCAGCAGGAAAATAGCTAAAGCTAAACACAAAAACAATTGCCTTGAAGTATTAGTACATTTTACTACAATACAAATATTGTGTAAAGAAAGTTTGAATACTCAAAGTAATGGTTAACAATACTGTGCATCAAGAACTTGATCTAGCTGACATTTAAGTCAATAACAATATTCCTATAGCAGGTTGGTTCAGCCTCTTAGAATTTCCTCCTATCCCACCTAAAAATGACTCACATTCAATTATGAGTTTCATTTCATGAAAATGGGATTTATCACTGGACATAAAATCAAAGACTGAAGGATCTTTTACAGGGTAAGGATAAGAAAATAAGCACTCATTCTGACTGATAAAGTTGAAAAAGCCATAAAATTATACAGTTTATAGAAGTCAAATATACAAGTAAGGTCAGTCCCCAGCTGAAGTGCACCTTTGCATAATTTGCATTAAATACATGTGCCATTAAATTACTTCAAAAGCAATTTTGGGGCAAGAAAGTTGCTCACATCCCACTTTAATTCATTGTACCTCAGCACTGCAGATGTCAGAGCAATATATAAGCACAGTAAGATGAACTAATGCTAAAACTTATGGAAAAACAACACAATGCTATTCAAACAAACAAAACTTCAGTAAAGTGATATTACCCAAGGTCTTGACTAGAAGTTTCACAACTTCGGGAACTGTCCCCTGAACCCATACGTCGTCTTTTTGATGGCTGGCTGCCATCATTTGAATTTTCTTCTGTTTCATCCTGAAATACACATAGAGAGCAGGCATTAAAGAGAAAACCAAGTAGTACAAGTTACTTTTAGGATATCACAATGTAAAAACTCAAAGATGTCATAAACTAATAATTTTGGGATTGTGAAAGGTTGCTGTGACTACAACAAACTGACTACAGGCTGAATGACAAATATTATGACACTTCAAACGCGTTATATGAACCATGGACAGGCTTGCAGTTTCTTATTCCCTTGTGCTAATTACTTAAACATAACAGCTCTGCAGAACCTGGTTCTCCTGTGCTGCTATGTTCCCCCACTTGTCACACAGCCAGGCAGAAGAGAGTAAGAAGTGGGAAAATCAATCGTGGGCAACATGCCTACAGGTGTAACTCTGTCTGCAAAATAGAAAATACATGCTGAGCCAGCGAAAGATCTAACACTGTTTACTCAGTCCCTGGGGTGCAGAAACTAGGAGCACAACTGTGACTCTCAATGTTACTCTCTCCCATCTGGGCTCCTCCAAGAGCAGAGAACACCACACTGCCCTTTCCTAGGCCTTATACCTACAAATCAAGGAACATACCACCACCAAAGAGAATTTACATAAACATATTTAAAATAGAAATATATATTCCCTGAGATACAAGTACAAAAGGAGTCTAGTTTACACAAAGCTTTGAACAGAGAGCTGCTTTTTATGAAGCAATGAGGAAGATGTAGGGGAAAAAATGATGCAGTGGAGTTGAAATACACACAGAGGACAGAAGTCTCATCTTCAATATGAACTGTTACAGAAGTGAAGTTACCTTATCAGTGGTGTCTTTCCCCAAACAGATTTAAAGAGATTTATGGCAAGAGAACAGATGATTTTTAGAATGTGTGTTCTGATGAGATCTGCTCATATTTGAGAGTTATGCCCTAGAATGGGAGGGGAGAAATTAAACAGTTGTAAGGTGTTGCCAAATGTGAAGGACCAATGAAACCATGTATCAGAGGGGTAGTTGTGTTAGTCTGTATCCAAAAAATGAGAGTCACGTGGCACCTTCTACACTAACTTATACTAGTGAAACCATATATCTTATTGTTGGAGTAAGTCAACTATATCTAAAAAGTGAAGATTATTATAATATTTGATGGAAATCCTGTATAGTTTGTTTTTCAGCCTGTAAACAGATGTAGAAACCACACTGTCACATTAAAAATTAATTTTTAAGAAACCAAAAGCCTTCAATGGCTGTATCCTGTTAAATAACATTTTTGAAATATTGTTGATGGAAAAACGAATCTGTCAAAAACAGTCAAACCACACAGTTCTACTTACTATTTGTTTATTAATAACAGGTAAAATTACTAGGCCTTATTTAGTGAGTGACCTTCCTCTTCTGTTGATATGTAAATCCTAACTCTAACACTTCAAAAATGGATTTAAGAAACAACAGCGATTTATAAACTATTTTGGCCTACCTTAGCTACATAACACTTGTGAGATCAAAACAAGCAAAATATTAGAAAAACATGCCTATTTTCCTTTCAATTTTTGTTTTACTTTGCATATTTGACAGTTCTTTTACAAATTCAGACTACAAATGAAATGCAAAATTAAATCCAGATAATCAGCCATCACCAGAAACTCCTATCTCTAGTGTTGTTCCTTTATAACCTGCGCAATTAGTCAAAGTCTGGAGTGGGGGGGGGAGAGAGCGGGCGGTGTTCAAAATAGGAGTAGAGATTAGTGATAGTGTTTGTTTGATGAAGTCCTGTTAATTTATAAAGACTGTAAAAAGTCTGGTGTCTCTGGAATGCAGAAGAAATTAAAAAAAAAAAAAAAATCAGAAAACACCTTCTTCTGTTCATAGTACCAAGAGCACTCTTTCCATCCCACCCCTCAACTCCAAACTTGTTCCCAGTTTCTTTAGGTCAGCCACCAGGCTTGCTGCTGCTCTTTCAGACTCAAACTTTTCCAGTTTTTTCCTCATCTACTCTGTCCTTTATCTTTCTCTCTCGCACATGCATATGTACACGTGCAATACTCAAAAAAAGCAAACAAAAAAAACCTCCGGATTCCATTCCCACACTCTTCTCCTTTATTCAGCAGTATATGCTTACATTTATGTTAAAAAAAGCATAAAATTTACACTTTCAATCTAATGCAGTTTTAACTCTACCCAAAATGAATTTTCATCCAGCTCATAATACAATTTTTCCCCCAGAGGAGATGGCCCAGTTCAACCACAGCTATCAGACTTGAAAAGGAATTATTGCACAGAAATCCTATGCTCAAGGATACACAGATCAAATGATACCAAAATCTCTCCCTCTGCGTGTGTATTTCCTCAACTCTGCCACGTCTGATCACTGGCCACCTTGTATATAACTGTTTCGCCAGCTATATAAAGGAGATGATCCTTAGCCTCCCGTGTCCTGATTAAAGGGGCGATGTAGGATTATCAATAATCCCTGTTGCACCATTTGCAAGCTTGCGTGTGCCAGGCAACCCTGAGGCTGCAGGCAGAGGGGAGCGGGTAAGAAGCGCACACCGCTGGAAAGCCCAGGCCCTTTGCACGGATACTGGCCCCCCCCTCTGCCCTGGCTTTTCGGCTTGCTGGATGTGGTCAACTTCCAGGGCGGGAAGCCAGCCGGGGCCTGTGCGCTCCCGCCCGGGCGCGGCCCCTCCGGCGAGAGGGGCAGCGCGTTCGCGGGCAGAGGCGCGCGGGGCTCCGGACTGAGGCTCCCGGCGGGACAGCGGGCGCCGAGGCGCTGCCTGGGACGGCTCGGGGGGTGGGGGGCGGAGCACAGGAGGGGTCGGGGGGCCCGACTGCGGCCCGGGCTCCGCCGGCCGCTCACGTCCCCCGCGGCCCGGGCGGGAGGGGCAGGTCCGACTTCCCGCTGCGCCGCGGCCCCGCCTCTCTCACCTTGAGGGACTGGGCCCCGGGCGTGGCCGGGTCGCTGTCACAGACCCGCGGGGACAGGACCGCCGCCATGGCCGCCGCCGCCCGCTCCCTCCACGGCGTCACGCCCGCCGCGCAGCGCCACCTGCCGGCCGGCCCCCACCCGCAGCGCCGCGCGCCCTTCCCCCGCCCTAGTCACCGCCCCGCGGGAGCAGCCTCAGCCCCAGGCCGGCTCCTGAGTAACCCTCACGCCTGAGCTCCTGCTACAGCGCTCCCGCCTCCGGCTGTTACTGGTGCTCGGGCGGGGATCGCCCAGCCCTGCCGGCCCGGCCCGGGTCTACGCGGCCCGAGGCAGCTCGCTGACAGCCGGGCTGCTGCAAGGGCCAAGGCGTCCGCCTCGCTTCGCCTCGCGCAGGGAGGGGGCCGGGTGCCATTGGCGAGCTCTCAAGTGTCCCCCTCCGACCTCTTCCCGCATCCCAACTCCCTCCCCACCAGCCTAAGTCTGGGGGGGATCCAGGCTCTGGGGGGATCTGGGTACCACCAAGGTTTCTGCAAACCCGCTGCCCCCGAGGAGCAGCGCCGCTGAGTGCGCACTGGGGAGTTTCACTGCCGGGCTACACTTGGGCTGCATTTTAAGGGCACAGCTGTACTTACGGGAAGATGACCCCGTCAGTGCTCATCTTCTGGGGCTGGATTTTAGCATGCCTAGGCTATGTCTACACTAGAAGCATCTGTCAACAGGGAAAGCTCAACATAACTTATGTCGACAGATTGTTTCTATTCATCTTGCTCTGTCGACAGAGAACTGCCAGATTGCACTGCCCTCTGGTGGCAGAAAGCCATATGGCAGCTCTGCAAAGAGGGTTGCCCAGCAACCAGAAGTCCTCTCTGTGGACAGAAATGTCTACACTGCACTCTTGCCGTCAGTTATGCCTCAGATTTTTGAGGGGTAATACTGTCGTGGCAAATGCAGAGTTCTGCTGAGACTCTGTCAACAGAATGCTTTAAGTGTGCAGAAGCTCCCTGAGTTATGTCAACAGAAGGCCCCTTCTGTGAACAAAACTCTCTAGCGTAGACACAGCCTTAGTGAAGACAAGCTAAATCGAACCATCAGGGCTCAACAGTCAGCCCTGGTGCTCCTCATTCTGGTGAGGAGTAAGGGAGGTCGATGGGAGAGTTTCTCATATTGATCTCCCTCTGTGTGTGCAGCCTGATAAATCGATTTTAGTTAGGTCTACGCTGCAAGATAAATTCGAATGTATTAAAATCAATTTTATAATGCTTGTTTTTTAATTCGATTTTGAGTATCCTCACTTCCCACAGGCTCCCAACAAATTCGACATATTGCTTCCACACTGAAATCACCAAATATCACCTGTTGTAGCAGCGCATTGTGGGAACCTATCCCACAGTTCCTTCAGCCCTGCATTCTGAACCAGGAGCCCGGTGCAGCAGCGCCATCAGTTTCCCAGTTCCCGCTAGTAGTAAACATTTAATGGACTAATGGAGGGGAAGGGCTGTCCCTTCTTCCCAATAGTCCATTAAATACAAGGATTTACTTCTTCGTCCAATAGGCTCCCCCACCCCCATTCCCTCCCCAACTTCCCCCCAAAATACCTCCCCAAAACGATCCCCCTGAAAAAACACCCAAACATTCCCCCCACCTCCAAAAAACCCTCTCCAAAAAAACCCAAACCCCTGCCATTCACCAGCTCCAGTGGAAGAGCCACTGGAGCCCACTGGCTGGGGGGGCGCCTGGTCGCAGGTGGCCAAGGGCACCCGTGGGGTGGGCGGCTGCCCATGGGCTTCTGGCCCCATGCAGAAGGAGCCGCCTGGCCGCAAGGTGCTTGGCCTCACACAACTGGAGCTGCCTGGCCATGGGGTGCCTGGCCCCACACGGCTGAAACCACCTGGCCACGGGGTGCCTGGCTTTGCATGGTTGGAGCTGCCTGGCCCTGCCCAGCAGGAGCCACCTGGCCGCAGGGTACCTGGCTCTGCACGGCTGGAGCTGGCTGGCTGTGGGGTGCCTGGCCCTGCGTTACAGGAGCCACCTAGCCACGGGATACCTGACCCCGTGTGGCTGGAATGCAGCAGCCCTGATTAGTTTTCTGTCTCCCATTAGTAGCAGCTAATAAATCTGAATGAAAGACATGGCACTTCCACACTAGCCTTTATTTGACGTTTTAAACTCAAGATTGACACTATACACATCTGTTGAGATCGACATTTTGTTATCGATATTAGGGCAGACTTAATCGAGCTAGTGACATTTACAGTGAAGACAGTAACATTTTAATGCCAAGCTAACTCCTTTAAATTCGATTTTATCTCATAGTGTAGACGCAGCCTTAGATATGTCTGTCTCAGCTATGCAGTTATCACAGCTGAAATTGCACATATCAGATCGACTTTCAGGTTTAATGTAGACCTGCTCTAAGTATAAGATTAGACAACACACGCTTCAGCCAGATGTGTGGGGAGTAAAATAAAACAATACTAGTCAGCATGACAGACAGTGAGCTCATCACACTGACAGCATGACCAAATAAAAGTTGTTAAATGCCACAGGACTGCTTGTTGTTTTTTAAGTTACAGACTAGCATTGGTCCCTCTCTGAAACTGTGTAGGCATCACAGCAAAGGAGAGTTTAAGTCAGGATGAGAAGGTGGATAATGAGGTAACTTTGCAGGTATTTATGGGGAGTGAGTCCCAAGTGTGGGGTGCAGCATATTTGACCTGGTGTTTCCAAAAAGAGCAGTAGACTTGGTTTAACTTGTCTTAACAAGCACTACATGCTTGTTCAACACTGAGAGCTCTGTTTGGCAACCAGAATAGAACAGACTTAAAAATTCCATGATAACCTTAGTGATGCAACATCCAAAACTCTTAAGCAGAAAATGAAAAACATAGTCCTGTAGCATTTAAAGATTAACAAAATAATTCATACTTCTTCTGAGATTGAAGTACACAAGGAGACATTGGCTTCACCATTATAATGGGTTTCTTGAAGTCTTTGCTATTAAAACATTTTAAAAAAACCCTGTAATTTCCAGCTAACAACCTTTTGAATAAACTACTAGAATGTTTAATAGTAACAGAGATAGCCGTGTTAGTCTGTATCCTAACAAAACAGCAGTCATGTAGCACTTTAAAGATGAACATAATGATTTTACTAGAATATTTGTACACGATAAATGATGTCCCCAAACAACACTGTATTTTTATTGTAAAACACTGTTTTATCCCTCAAAATGTTGAAATACTTCACTTTAAAATATTTTAACACATCTTTTTTCTTCGAAATGAACAGAAGTATACTTTTTTCCTTCTAACTCTGTTTCATGAAAAATAACCTAGAAAAGCAGCTGGTCTGCATGTACACCTGAGCTGTACTACAGCGCTCTTACGAAAGAAGAGCTTCTGAAAGATATACCCCAGAAGAATATCTTTCAAAAGAATGCGTCTACATAAAATAAAACGGATCAAGCCTTCTTTCAAAAGATTGCTCTGCTCTTTCAAAAGAGAGCATCCACACACCTCCAGCTGCTCTTTTGAAAAAATGCAGCAGGAAACACCACAGATAGGGTCTCATGGCTGGTAAGCCCTTCTGGGAGCTGTAGCCAGCCGGTCCCTTAAAGGGCCCCTCCCAAACACACCTGCCTGCACACGCTGAGGCCTGCTGAGCTCACCCAAGCAACATAGAGCAAGTGCAGGACCAGACAACCAGACAACTACAGCTGGCCATCCTGGATGCTGTGGTCAGCCTCCACCACCTCCCGTGGGTGAGCCTCCCCACGGGGATGTGGAACCCCCCTGCTTGGGATCCCGCCAGCATCCCCTCAATCCCAGGTGTCCTGGTGCCTCTGGACCCACCCCAGCACCTCAGACTGGTTGGACCAGCTGGTGATGGAGGAGTCAGACGATGTGAGATGGCTACAGGACTTTAGAAGAGGAGCAAGCAGACCTGCCTGGAGCTCTGCCACTGGCTTACCCCCGCACTCAGATGCCAGGACACCTGCATGCGGCCCACTCTCATTCAAGAAGTGAGTTGCCATCGCCCTTTGGAAGCTGTCCAGCCTGGACAGCTACCAATCCGTGGGGTGCCAGTTCGGGGTGGGCAAGCCACTGTCAGGGCTGTTCTCATGAAGGTAAGGCATCCTTGGATCATGTGCCTGCCACAGGGAAGGGGGAGGAGGCTCTTGAGTAAAGGGGACTATTGGAGGCTGGGGGCATGGAGGGCAGGGACCAGGAGGAGAAATGGGGTGTCAGAGGCTGGGAAGGGACATGGGGGCCCAGGCACACCCCATCATGCCCTCACAAGTGCACATGCCCTCCATCCTATGCAAGTCGTCCAAGCCATCAGTGCCATGCTCCTGCCAAGGGTTGTCCGCATGAAGGATCTGGAGGCAGTCATTGCAGGATTCACCACACTCAGGTTCCAAAATTGCTTTGATATCCTGGACAGGGGACACATCCTACATCCACACCCTGAAACAAAGTGCTGGCCACTACATTAAAAGAAAGGGATACCACTCGGTAGTACTCCAAGCCCTGGTGAACTCGAAAGGCCGCTTCATGGAAGTCTATGTGGGCTGGATGGGCCGAACACATGACACTCATGTTCCGGAACTCCAGCCTCTGCTGTTGCATTGAGGGTTGGCCATTTCTGGCTGTTGGGGTTCAGGCTTGGCCATGAGGGCCTGCAGCAGGAGGCTCGTGCCTGTGGTGCTACTAACACGCTCTCAGCTTCCTGCCATGGGGTTCTGGGTCTGTACAGCTTTAAACACAGCAGGACCCCAGGGATCATAGAGCTCTGTTGCCACTGGCCAGGGCATCTCTGCATGCCAGCTGGTCGGCACCGTAGAGGACTCCTCTTGCAAAATGTGGAGTGTCTACACACGTTTTCTTTCAAAAGAATCCTTCAGAAGAGGGCGCTCTTCCTATCACGGGGCTGGTGGAGCACTCTCGAAAACAGCACCACATTCTTTCAATGTCCTTCCAAAAAGAGCATGTTTTATGTGAGACACTCTACAGACTCTTTCGAAAGGCAGCTCGATTTTCTGAATGTACTTGCTGGTGTAGACACAGCTAATATGTCTCCAGCATTGCAGAATCAATGGGGTTAGTTCTCATTTTTCACGGTAAACAGTAAAATTTCCCTGTTCTTTGGCAGCTGTAGACTGTCCCAGTAGGTTCTTCAGAGCAGAATCTCTCATTCAATTTTAATGAGAAACTTATTGCAAGTGTCTATTGTTTACTTGCAGTAAGTAATTGTCTTCCCTCTCTCCCCAACTCCTTCTGTCCTATGTAGCTGATTCAATGGTTTTTATTTCATTTTTTTCTGTTAAATTCTCTTCATCTCAATTTATCATCCATCAGGATTTTCCAGATCTGAAGAAGTGGTTCTGTCCCATGAAAATTCATCACCTAATAAATCATTTTGTTAATCTTTAAAGGGCTACAGGACTGCTTTTTAGTTTTGTGAAGATACAGAGTAACACAGCTACGTCTCTGAGGCTCAAGCAGAAAGTGGCTTGTGTGTGAAACATTTGAATATGGACTCAATCCAATCCTGTCACATCCCTCAAATCAGACAGGAGGCCAGAAGTGGTATTGTTGGTGGCATTTCTGTGAATGGGAGAAGCACAGTGTAGGCTCTGTTACAAGGCACAATCTGTTTCAGATGGGTTTTTCCTACTTTGCATACACCAGCTTCAACTGGGAAATCTCCAGCTGAGCCATGGAATTTTTTTTCCCAAGAGTAAAGCAGGATGGGAGAAGGAGGAAAAACATCTAAGAAAAATCCAATTATACATTTTGTGAACATCTACTGAAAACTGACAGCTGTGAGCCTGATCAAAAGAAGAAAACTATCAGGCTACATCTACGTTACAATGTAATTTCAAAAGGTGAACTTCTGGAAGCTCCAGTTGTGCAGGTGGTGTAAGGCTGCAGTGGGGAGTGAGGAGCAGAGGATGTGCTGCCTGAGCAGCTGGAGCTGGCACAGAGCCGTGACTCCCACTCCCTCCCCCAGCCACAGAGGAAGGCAGCACTGGCAGAAGGAAGTTGCCAGTGAGCAACAGAACTGGCTTTTCAGGAAATGCACCAGCTGTTTGGGGAGGGGAAGCAGCGCACACACTTCCTGAGACCTCAGATTTGGTGTGCAGCTGTGGGACCGCCAGGTACCAACCACACTGTCCTCTCCTCGCCACCCAGACCCCCATGAGTACACGCTCCCTGCCGCTCCTATAAATAAAGACAATGCTGAAACATTTGTGTTGGACATATTTAAAAATGAATCCTGGCCAACAAGCCCTCAGTCGGGCCCAAGCCCCTGTATGGCGACAGTATCATAACACCCCTGCATTCCCACACACACCTCAATCCTGAGCCTATCAGACACCAAAATGCCCTGTCCTGAGCCTCTCACATCCCGTCTTTTGCCACAATACTCCTGCACAATCCACACCCTGCAAATCTGTGTTCTGAGTCCCATACACCCCAACCTGAACTCCTGCACCCTCACATCCACAGGACTGTGGCTTGCTCAGCACCCGAATACTCCACCTGACCCCAACACTCTCCAGACTGGAGCCCCCTTCCTGAGCAAGGAGCACCTTCCCCACCTCTTCCTGCACCCATATTCCCTCCCAGAGCTTGCACCTTTCACCCCTTCCCACACCCAAATTCCTCTTTCCCACCCCAGAGCCTGTACCTCCTGCCTGAATCCAGTGAGAGTGAGTAAGAGCTGGGGACAGCAAATGATGGAGAGGAGAGGAATGGAGAGGGCAGGGCCTCAAGGAAGTGGGGGGTCTTGGGACTTGCCCTGACATTTAAAAAGTGATCTTGGTTGTAAAAAGATTGGAGACCACTGCTGTAAAATTTTTTCATTTCAAATTTCATACCACAAAATGCAAATTTTTTTCAACATGTAGTGGTACCGGTTTGTTCGCTGGGGAGACGGAAGAATGGTGTACAGGGCAATGAAACTTTTTCAAACTTTCTAGCATGCTCACGGGACTGTTTGGGCCTTTCTATTGTGGGAATAGGTAGCCAGTCTTGCGTGGTTACTGGCGGTGGGGTATATATAAGGCAGCACACATCCATATGTAGTAATAGTAGCAAATAAATATTTGCAATAACTTACAAAATAACTTGCATCCATTAAATTTATTCTCATCAGGAAAATTATTTTTATAGATTATTTTAATTCATATTTACAGCCATGATTAAGAAAAGGAAGTACAATGAAGAATACATGAAGTATGGCTTCACTGTCATGGAAAAAAACAGGATTGATCATCCTCAATGTGTAGTGTGCCAAACAGTTCTCAGCAATGACGCCTTGAGACCTAGTCAACTTGAGTGACACTTGAAAAAGAACGACAGCACTTTGACAGACAAACCAAAAGATTTTTTGTGCTAAACTTCAAAATTTGAAATGCATGAAGCTGGATGCTACTGGAGCTTTTCATCAAGTGTCGGCCGAAGCGGTAGAAGCATCTTATGAACTGACATTGCTCATCGCTAAAGCCAAAAAAAGTACACAGACTAGGAGAAACTCTTGTGTAGCCTTGCTTGTTGAAAGCAGCTGATATTGTGCTTGTTGTCAAAAGCAAGAAAAAGCTTTTGGAAATTTTGCTTTCCAACAACTCCAGGAAACATCGCATCAATGACCTGGCAAAAGATCTTAAACTTCAAGTTGTGGAGGCAGTGCTGGCTTCCCCTTTTTTAGCAATTCAGTGCAACGATACCACTGATGTAGCACAATGCTGTCAGTTGTTGTCTATGTTCGATTAATTAACTATAGAACTGTGAAAGAAGAGCTGCTTTCTTTTGAAGGAACTGATGGCCACATCAAAGGCTTCTGATGTTATGAAATCGATTTTTGACTTTTTTTTTTTTTTTTTTTAAGAAAAAAGACTTTCATGGGGAAAACTGCTTGGTGTATGCACAGATAGTGCTCCAGTGATGCTTGGCTCTTGCTCTGGATTTGTGACATTGGTGAAAGAAAAAAATCCAGCTGTAACCGCTACTCACTGCGTCATACACAGACAAGCATTGACTACTAAAACTCTTCCAGATGACTCACCCATCTGTTTGAATTTGGCCATCGAAGTTGTCAATTTTGTGAAGAACAGTGCTTTTAATATGAGACCTTTTGCTGCTCTTTGCATGGGTTTGGGAGCGAATCATAAAACTCTTTTGTTTCACATGGAGGTATGATGGCTTTCCAAAGGTAACATGCTTTCGAGATTATTCAAACTGAAAGATGAAGTGGAAATTTTCCTCAAGCAACAGAAGAAAAAAGAGTTATGTCATGCATTTACGAACCAAACGTTTCAACTTTCACTGGCATACCTCATGGACATTTTTGAATCTTTGAACAATCTCACTATGAATTTGCAAGGAAACAATGCTGCAAACATCATAGTGCACCATGATGCCATCAAAGCATTTACAGAAAAAAAAAATCCAGCTTTGGAAACGTCGAACACAAGCTCCAATGCCTATCTTTTAGTCTTTTCTGACATTTTCATCACTTGTTGAAAATGAAGGTTTCCAAGAACTTTGTAAAGAGGATGTGAAAAACAAAATTGTATTTCATCGGGACTTCCTTGCTGACATGTTCATCCACTATTTTCCAAGCAACTTTTCTGGCAACCCCGTTCATAAATTAATACACAATCCATTCAATGTTGATGTAGATTAATTGCCAGAAGCATTGCAAGAACAAGCACTCGAAATAAAATATGATTCAAGTGTGAAAGATAATTTTGAAAATGCAAGCTTGGAGGAATTTTGGATAAAATGTTTCCCAATGTACTCAAAAGTTGGAGAAGTGCTATGTATTATTCTTTTTCATCAGTGCACCTCTGTGAAAAAAGCTTTTCAAGTTTTGTAACATTAAAAATGAAACAGAAATTGACTGATATCAAAAATGATTTTCATTGTGCACTTTCATCTTCATCTTTCAAACCTAGGAATACCCAATTTGTGAAGAAAATGCAGCAGCATCCTTCACATTAAATTTATTTTGTTTTTGCTATTTCTGATGCTAATTACATTTTCATTAAATTTTTGGGCCCAGAAAGTTTATTTGTGCTTATTTTTAATTTTAAATAAAAATTTTATGCAAGCTTTTGTGTTTATTTTAAATTTTCAATTACAAATTGAATTTGTTTGCTAAGGGGGGGGGTTGGATGATGGTAAAGAAGAGGTTGGGGGAGCAAGGGTTTCTCAAAAATCAAAAAGGGGGTGTGATGCCAAAGAGTTTGGGCACCATTGCTATGCTAAACTGAAGAGGAGGCACTGACCACCCACAGCAGCACCCTCTGCCCAACACTGCAACACTAAGAGGGAGAAGTCTTGATGAGAGAGGGCAGGGGTCTGAAGGCAAGATTGCAAGGCACTTATCCTGAAGCAGCAGCTTCTGTACCACAGGGCTGGACAGGACTCCTTGTTCTGGGTATAGTGACCTGGTACATGGATTCACAGCACTAGGCCACAGTGTCCAGATCGGAGAATATGGCTCAGCCGTGTGGAATAATAGTATGTAATACACTGTGATTTCTACCCATGTGACTGAACACTCACTGTGGCATAAGAAATTAAACTGCAACCTGACATTATCAAGCCATCTGGTATTTCAGCAGAAAAATTAAACATGATCTGTATTTTCAAACCAATTAATGTTTATTTTCTTCTGCATTGTTACATTTGATCCATATCACTGAAATAACAGGTAAATATAGCTGAAGTTCTAATATATTTTGTAAATACTCTACATTTTCTCTTAACCATTCTTTTCTATATATCTATATAGATTTATTGTTGTGATTGTGTTGTGATTACATGTCCATCTCCTAAAATTTAAGTTTGTCACTGAAAAAATGTTACATATTTAATGGCTTTTTGGTCAATACGAATCAGTGGGATGAAATGAAAAAGTCATTGAGCTCAGTATACAGTAGCCCCTTGAAATGTGTGAGTTGGAATTACGATTAACCCGAATTAACATGAGTTAAGCACAACTCAAAATCTCGATCCCCTGTCCCTGGCTCAAACCCTCCCCCACTGCCCCAAGCCCACACAGCCCCAGTTTAACCCTACTCACCACCCATGCATGGCTCCAGCTCACCCTGCACCCCTGCATTGGGCTCACCATCCCTCACACGTGGCTCCTGCTCAATTCCCCCTTCACGTGCGGCTCTGGCGCAGCCCCCACCCCACTTCAAACCCCTCACACACAGCCCCAGTTCAACCCCACAACAGCCCAACTCACCACCCCCATGCATGGCTCTAACTCAACTCCCCCGTGCACAGCTCCAGCTCACCACCCCCACACAAAGTTCTGGTTCAACCCCCCTGTCCACCCCAATTCAAACCACCCCTGCGCATAGCCCTGGTTCAACCCCGCCCCGGCTCCAGTTCAAACCCACCGCAGCCCAGCTCACCACCCCCCACACCTGGTTCTGGCTCAATCCCTCCTGCCTCAGTTCAACTGCCCCCCTGCACAGCTCTGGCTCAACTCCACACCCCACCCCCAAAGCCCTAATCCATAGCCCTAATCCAGTCCAGGCTTAGCCCCCTGCCCCATCCCATGGCTCAACCCACCACCAGGCTTAACCCTCCCCCACTGCCCCCCCCAACTCCAGGACTGACCTTTCAAAAGAAGCTACAGGTGCTCCTGCTGCAGGTAACGTGTTCCACCGGGCAAAAAGCCATCCCCAACTAACGCAAAATTCCAGTGAAGCAAGGCTGCATGGGAGCGCAATCCTTGCATCAATCAAGGCACTACTGTATACAATATATCACTCTCCAGACTAAGGATTATAAAAGAGCTGATGGTTTGTAATTTTGAGGGGACATCCTGGTGTCAGTGTAGTTGTTGACTTCACTCTCACTGACTTCAAGAGAAGCAGGACTGGGACCTTTTATGCAATGTTCCAAACTTCAATATACAGAAAAAAAGGGAATTTAACAGATGTAACACCTGGTTATAGTGGGGAAATTGTATGTAATCTAAGAAAAACTTATAAAAATAAGCCACGTTCCAGTGGCTTTCCTCATTACCAGCTCTCTGAAGAAATGTTTGCTGTCAAATTGGATGAATATGACTACAACTGAGAGTAAATATGTTACCTTGTTGTTCCAAAGTCACATCAAAGAGCAGAAAAGAATTATTTTCTGAATGGAATTGTCACTTGTTTGTTGGAAACATATATGCTTTACCAACTCATTCAAAGCCACATTCAGCATCTTACCAAATGTGTTCTTAATACCTGTCATAAATGCATAAACACTGCATTGTGACAGATGAATGCAGTATGCACTCACCAATCTATATTTTTTAAAAAATTATAGACAACAATTGGAAACATTAGTTTAAACTGTTGTACCTTTGAATCTATCAATTGCTTGTAACTTAAAGAAAGTATTCTAACTATAACTTTATGAAGATTTTGAACAATCATATATAGTATGGTGATAACCATTAACATAGGTTACATTTAGAAAATTACTCATAATAACAAGCAAATATCAAAGCCAATGAAACAAAGGATTCTGTTTCACATGTAGCTGAAACCCAGTTGTCTCTTGCAACATCCCACACCCATCTACTGGAGATCTATGGGGGAGAAAAAAAAAGAACTAATATAAAACAGTGCATGTTGTAAGGAAATATTTTTCTGATTAGAATTTTAGAATGAACATGTAGCATGTTAGCTAGTTTATATTAATTTATTAAATTAATAAGAAATACATAAAACAGAAAATTACAAGGAGTTTTAACTTTTTTATTAATTATTAAATGCATTTTATTTTCCTTTAGAGAAAAGCTACTTCAGGAGCTCTGAAAATCTGAAAGTTGAAAAATGTTGCTCAGTAATATTCCTTATCACTTTTAAAATAGCAGCTGAAACATACACTGGAGCTAAATCTGCAATGTTTACTCATGCAAAATTCTTATGCCTTCTTCACAGTGACCAGCAATGTTAGTCAGCCATTGTGAGGTGCGTATGCTACAGGTCATTCAGACAGAGCGGCTGAGTTCCTTCTGTACCTGGGAACTCTGAGAGGTAGCTCAACTTAAAGCATTGCACACCTGGACCACCCAGAATATGGTGGTGTGCCCTAGAGGCACAAAAGGGCCCCAAACGTCTAACTGTTTGGCGAATATATGATGAATAAGTTAATTTGTCTACTCACTTTTATTGCTTGACCAGTCTTTTGAATGATTAGGACTGTTACTACGTACTTATAGCGATCAAAGCGCATGTTCTTGACAGCTGTTAATATTTCTTCTGAGATGGAAGTACACAAGGAAGCACTGGTCTCACCATTATAACTGGTTTCTTGAAGTCTCTGCTATTAAAATATTTTTTTTTAAATTGTAATTTCCAGCTAGCAACTTTTTGCATAAAAGCTATAAAAAGGAAATAAATGTTTGTACATGACAAATTATGTCCCCAAACAACAAAATAGTTAACATTTTTATTGTAAACCAATTTTATCCCTCAAAATAACAAAATACTTCATCTGAAAATATTTTAACAAATCTTTTAATTTTCTTCTAAATGAACAGACGTGTACTTTTTCCCTTCTAACTGTGTTTCATGAAAAATAACCTAGAAGGCAGCTTGGTCTGCATATCTACAATATGTGTCCTCCACTGCAGAGTCAATAGGGTTAGTTCTCATTTTTCAGAATAAACAAAATTTCCCTGGGATCAATAATAAGACAAAAGATATCATACTTCCCCTATATAAAACTATGGTACGCCCACATCTTGAGTACTGCGTGCAGATGTGGTCTCCTCACCTCAAAAAAGATATATTGGCATTAGAAAAGGTTCAGAAAAGGGCGACTAATATGATTAGGGGCTTGGAACGGGTCCCATATGGGGAGAGGCTAGAGAAACTGGGACTTTTCAGTTTGGAAAAGAGGCGATTGAGGGGCGATATGATAGAGGTACATAAAATCATGAATGGTGTGGAGAAAGTGAATATAGAAAAATTATTTAACTTTTCCCATAATACAAGAACTAGGGGACACCAAATGAAATTGATGGGTAGTAGGTTCAAAACTAATAAAAGGAAATTTTTCTTCACACAGCGCACAGTCAACCTGTGGAACTCCTTGCCCGAGGAGGCTGTGAAGGCCAGGACTCTATTAGGGTTTAAAAAAGAGCTTGATAAATTTTTGCAGGTTAGGTCCATAAATGGCTATTAGCCAGGGATAAAGTATGGTGCCCTAGCCTTCAGAACAAGGGCAGGAGATGGATGGGAGGAGATAAATCACTTGATCATTGTCTTCTGTTCTCCTTCTCTGGGGCACCTGGCATTGGCCACCGTCGGCAGATGGGATGCTGGGCTGGATGGACCTTTGTTCTGACCCAGTATGGCCATTCTTATGTTCTTATGTTCTTCTTATGTTCTTATGTTCTTATGTTTTGTTCTTTGGCAGCTGTAGACTGTCCCAGTAGCTTCTCCAGAGCAGTCTCTCATTCAGTTTAAATTAATTTCATATATGGTAATCAGACTACTGATAACAACAACATCAGAAGGAGTCCACCAAGAATACATCATAAAGTGTTATCCGAACCAATTACACAATGATATCTCACAAATCCACAATTTCCTATTATTTTATTTCTGATAGTTCTGACCCATTTTAATTTATTAACAGAAAAGAGAACGAATCTTGTAAGCAGCTGAAAAAAAATTGTTACCTTCTCATAACTATTCTTCAAGATGTGTTGCTCATATCCATTCCAATCCATTGCGTGAGCGCCACATACACAGCCATCGGTAAACTTTCCACTAGCAACTGCTCAATAGAGGGGAAGGAGTGCGGGTACTGGAATGGACACGTACAACACATGTTGAAGAACAATAGTTATGAGGTGGTGAGCAATCATTTTTTCTTCTTCGAGTGCTTGTTCACATTGATTCCAATCAGCTGATTCTGACTTCCAAGCTTTCCCCTGGAGATGGGAGCCAGAGGTTAAAGCATCGCCAATTGGAGGACCACTCTACTGTTCCAATCTGAAAATCTGAAGAAGTGGATCTTACCCACATATGCTCATTACTGAATGAAAATGTTAATCTTTAAATTGCTACAGGACTGCTTGTGTTTTGTTTTCACTCTGCCAAAAGCTTCATCCTCTCTGGCATGCTAGGCAATGGTACAGTGCAGTGTTTCTTAAACTCTTTGAGACCATCGAACACCAAATAATATTTTTTTAATGAACACCTATGAAAATTTACTTCACTCAGTAGTACTGGGTCCTCAGCAGTAGTATTTTCACTCCCTTCTGGCTTTTTTAAAAATGTAACTTACTCTGTTTACTCATATTGGTGGAAGTCAATAAATCATCACATGCCACACATACACATTGGCTGGCACCAAGCAGCTGACAGACAGTGAAAGCACCACGCCAGTGTAGCACGTGCCACACATCATTGCTAGGTTTTATGCCACCATATATATAGGAGAAGGATATATTAGAGGAGAGGAGATGCTAGCACAAGGTTAGTCGACCTTCTTGTGTTGAAGACTACTAAACCTCTTGTGAGATGTAGAAATAAAATTATATTTCAGTGTCTTCCATCACTGTTATCACAAAAGATTGAAGATTGAATGTCTGACATACAGATGAATGGACCATTCATGGTTGCAAAACAACCTTCTAGGGAGAGCTGCCAGCTCATTCTGTACTCCTGGAAGATAGGATGACTCCAAGTGAATGGGGAATGGGCTATACAACATTCTCAAAGCTGGAGATCTTCATGATAGAGAGGGAGAAAGGAGGCCCTGCCTGGCTTGTTTATATAAAACATGGTGGTAGCGATGCAAAAACTCGCAGATTGAGTCTATCCAGAAACACAATGTGGCTTCAGGGCTGGCAGGTCAACAATGGACATGATCTTCTCTCTTCAACAACTACAGGAAAAATGCAGAGAACAAAGAAAGCCATGATTCATAGCATTTGAGGACTTAACAAAGGCATTTGACACAGTTAGTAGATCAGGACTATTCAGAGTATTAACCAAGATTGGCTGCCCACCGACTCTACTCAGGTTCATAACATCCTTTCACAAAAATATGTAAGCAACAGTGCAATATGATGGGTCTACATCGGAACCATTTGCAATGAACAGCGGAGTCAAACAAGGCTGTGTTCTTCCCCCTACCCTCTCCAGCATATTCTTCTCAGTTCTACAAAATTGTGCATTTTGTGCATACAACAATGTATTTCTCCACACAAGATTAGATAGTTCTTCCCACAACCTGGCAAGACTCAAGGCCAAAACTATGGTCAAGGAAGTCCTCATTAGAGAACTCCTCTTCGCAGATGATACAGCTCTCATCACTCATAATGAAGATATGCTACAGTCACAGATGGATTCTGTCCAGAGCTTGCAAGTTGTCATCCCTGGACATAAGCATGAAGAAAACTGTTGTATTCACTCAACACATACCTCAATGACCCAATGTCATTCTGGATAACAGCCCATTAGATGTGGTTCAACAATTCTGTTACCTTGGCTCTACTGTCACCACAAACCTATCCATGGATGAAGAACTGAACATCAGAATTGCGAAGGCAGCTACTATTTTTGGCCGACTTACGAAACATGCATGGAGCAATCCTAAGCTGACAGTGCAAACAAAGATACTAATCTACCAGGCATGTGTACTGAGTATCCTGCTTATGGTACTGAGGCACGGACCATCTACTCAAACCAGGAGAAAAAACTGCACAGCTTCCATCTTAGCTGCCTCTGCCGAATTATGGATATCAATTGCAAGATGAAGTTTCAAATGCAGATATCCTATCAAGAGGTGGCATACCCAGCCTCACAGTGATGCTCAATAGCAGAAGACTTTGTTGGATTGGTCATGTGAGAAGAATGGTGACAAAGATCTTCCCAAAGAAATTCTCTTCAGTGAACTGTCATGTGGATTGAGAACAAGAGAAAGACCAAAGCTAAGATACAAGGATACATGCAAAAACGCCGTGAAAAAATTCAACATCAATCCAAAATTCTGGGAATTACATCATCAGATCAAAATACCTGGCGACGACTGCTACAACAGGGCACATCATCCTTTCACATCATATGTGCAACCCATGCAAAATAACTTCATCTTAGAAAGAAAAGCTCTCAGACTCAAGAATTCGGAAACAGACTGACATGCGGTTACTGCAGTCGACCATGCAAATCCAATATTGGACAGATAAGCCACAAAAGAAGCTGCAGACTCAAACACCGTCCATAGATCCTCACCACCACTAACCATCTCTCAAGACAAAAAGGGGCCATATACTTGTGGTAGCGATGTTGTCCGTCATCACTGCCATACACGGACTTTACATTCTGGTTAAGAAAGTTTGGCAAGCTAGTTTCACAGTTCTGAACTCCTTGTTGTTATGAAGTCAGAGCTCACCCTGTGACCACCGACCCTACCTCTGTAGGCTTCTTCATTATGCCATCCAGCCCAGAGTTGAGGGTTCCATTAGCAGGGATTGTTTTATGAGGGAGTGGGCAAAACAGACTCCTTTGAGAATTTTGCAAGAATCTAGCCAGTGCTGAAGAGATTCTAGCCCCTGCTCCAGTACCATCAGTGCTGAGTCCAAATTGTCCCAGCTGGGATGATAAACTTACACAAGCCACACCAAGAGCAAACTGAGCCTCAATCTGGCATGTCTGACCATGGGAGATCAGATTGCTGTGTGCCCCAGGAGACTTACAGTTGTGATGAGGTATTGCCTGAGGGTCTGTATAAGATATGTCTTTGCTTGAAATGTGGACTGTGGTAGGATTGTTTTCACCTGAGTATATCACTGCCCCCAATTAATTCTATTCTTTGGGTGAGGGAAAAGCATCACCTTGTTCTTGATGAGAAGTCCCAGCCTCCTGAAGGTGCCCCTGACCAACAGGATTTCAGGACGTGCACTTGGCAAATACTCAGGGGCTCTCACCAGACCAAACGCAAGCACTGTGAACAGATAATGCCAGTGGAAACCTCAGGAAACATCTGTGGGACAAATGGCCAGGTGAGAGTATGCATCTTTCTTGTAGAGACAGCATACCACTCTTCCAGACTGAGGGAATGAATGTGATCCAGCTCAGGGAAACGATATAGAACTTCAACTTCACCATGAACTAGCTGAATGCTCATAGGTCTAGATTTGGTCTGATACCTCCTTTGCCTTGCAGGAGGATCCAGTGTCATGGTACATATGCTGTCCTTGGATACACCTTGGAATTGACATGAACAAGCATGCGAAGAAGAATCTTCAACTTCCACCTTCACTGCTGGTGCTCAGCAAGCACTTTTCAAAAGTCATTACGTATTTTACAGAATGAGAATACAGATGGGTATATAATGATGTTAGTACAGTATTGTATTTGCTGATTAAGCTTCCAATTCTGCAAATACTTATAAATATGCTTAACTTTACAGTAATTTTGTAGTAGCCTCAAGGCTGTCTTTGGGGGATGTGGGCCTCACATTTGCACTAAAATTAATCTCTTACATACAGACAATTCAGACAAAAAATATTACTCTACCGTTAGTATATGTTGAGCTTTGTTTCTGACTAAATGAGCCTGGAATTTCTTATATGGCTCCATTTGGTATGTATTGGCATATCTTATTTTTGCTATGTTAGTCTTCAGTGAAAATATTTCACTTTTCCCAAATTCTGCAAATGACTCATCATCCGCTGGTTCCATACCGTGAACTTCATGGCTTGACCTTCTTATCCTTTCTTTTAAGATCTGTGCAAACTTTTTAAAATCAAAGAAAAAATAAAGCTCAATATCATGCTTTTGTATTTGACTGTTAAGTTTTGTAATGGTATGTCAAAATGATATAACTAGAGGGAAAGACTTGAATTCTATTTATGATCATTTTAGAACATACATGAAAAAAATTATACTGTGAAATGTTCACATCTGCTATGGATAAATAAGAAGTGCTCCTTCTGGGAAAATGGCCAAAGTTTATATTTTGCTTACCGAAGCCTTGATTCTGCTCTCACCAACACCTGCCCACATTTTGCAGTTGACTTCAGTGCAGGCAGAATTGGGCACTCAGCAATTTTGGTGAGAAGAAACCCTCTGTCAGCCTGTCAAAAATCCTTTTCACTTTCTTTCAAAAGTTTTGGAAAGCATAATCCTTGCTATTTATCCATCTTTGTTACCTAACAGTAAATTTTCGGTACTAATGTTCATGTTAAATTCAACAATACAATAAACATTATTATTGATTTGTTTATTGATTAGTTTTTATAGTCTCACAAAAGATCATAGTGCAAATTGCATTGCACAGATGCATATATGTTGTGTCTCAATGACTTCCATATAAAACTTGCATAGTTTCAAGCAGAAATATGTTTTGTTTTTTCTATTTGCAAGAACTAAAAATTCAACATGGGTGGCAGGTGGACCCATCCCCTTTTGGAGAGGCTAGATCCTGCCGCTTCTGTGCAAGGTCTCGGTCTCTGTGGCAGGAGCTTTGAGCCCCCACTCTCCCGTTTCACAGGCAGAGAAGCCCAAGGCTGGCCAGAATCCTAAGCCACCCACCCCTTACCACCAACAGAGTAGTCCCAGACCAGCCTGATCTGGCTGGCCAACCTGAATAGCGTTGACTGTGCTGAACAGCCCCAGACATGCTGGCCAGTCAACCCATACCAAGCTCAAGCAATTGCAGCAGCCAGCCCACCTCAACCCCAGGCTGGCACAAGTCCTAGCCCCAGCTGGTCCCATCCTATGGCCAAATAATAGGAAATACCATGCATCTGCCTCCCCAACTCCCACACCCTGTGATAGAATGCTGATCTTTTTATGTATACCATGCGAGCTCTGCACCAGCTGAGGTTTTACTGGCTACTCAGCTTCCTGGGTTTATCAGTAATTTCTCTGACCTTCAACAGAAATCTTTCAACATCTTTATTAATGACCTGGATGAGGGACTGGACTGCTAGGGGAAGAGGCAGAAATGTTGGAGGATAGAGATAGGATCCAGAGTGACCTGGATAAATTACAGGATTGGACCAAAAGAAATCTGATGCAGTTCAACAAGGAGAAGTGTAGAGTCCTGCACTTGGGATGGAAGAATCCCAACCATTATTATAGACTGGGGCGAACTGTCTAAGCAGCAGTACAGCAGAAAGGGACCTACGGGTTATGGTGGATGCAAGGCTGGATATGAGTAAACAGTGTGCCCTTGTAGCCAAGAAGGCTAACAGCATATTAGGGTGCATTAGTAGGAGCACTGCAAGCAGATCTAGAGAAGTGGTTACTCCCCTCTATTTGGCACTGGTGAAACCACATCTGAAATACTGTGTCCAGTGTCGGGCCCCCCAGTATAAAAAGGATGTGGACGTGCCGGAGCAGGTTCAGCAGAGGGCAACAAAAATGATTAAGGGGCTGGAACACATGACCTATAAGGAGAGGCTGAGGGATTTGGGTTTATTTAGTTTACAGAAGACAAGACTAAGGGGTGATTTAATCACAGCCTTCAACTTCCTGAAGGAGAGCTCTAAAGAGGATGGAAAGAAATTGTTCTCAGTGGTGACAAATAGGAAAACAAGGAGCAATGGCCTGAAGCTACACAATGAGAGGAGCAGGTTGGATATTAGGAAAAACTACTTCACCAGGAGGGCAGTGAAGCACTGGAATGTGTTGCCTAGATAGGTGGTGGATTCGCCATCCTTAGAGGTTTTTAAGTCGGAGCTTGAGAAGATCCTGGCTTAGATAACTTAGTTGGGGTTGATCCTGCTGGAAGCAGGGGGCTGAACTAGGTGACCTCCTGAGGTCCCTTCCAGCCCTATGAGTCTATGAAAGCAACCCCTTCCCCAGGGCGCCCATGAAGTTTGCACGTGGGCTCGAAAGGGAAAAGCTAGCAGGCATGCACTGGAACTGAAGCTCCCACGCTCTCGGCGGCTTCGAAGCAGGGGATGCCCACGGGGTCCATCTCCTCGCGCACCGTCCAAGTAGGCGCACACTCAGCTGCTATTTACTCAATTAACTATGGGCACAAGAGCGGACCCGCGTCCCAGCGCATGCGCACTGCCCCATCTGTCCCTAGGGAAGCAACTTTCTTCCCACCCCCACCCGTCAAAGCCTGCAGTGAGCCGGTTCCCCGGTCCGCGCCTGCGCAATGCCTGTCGCTCACGCTGTCTTGCTCGAACATGCTTAAACGCCGCTCCCCCGGGAGAGGGCTGGACGAGTTCAACCCCTTCACGTGCTTGTCCATGGCTTCTGCCCCGGCTAAGTGGGAGACCCAGCCCGCCGCCTTTCCCCAACTGCCGCCCAACGGCAACAACGGCGGTCCCAGAGCGAGGCTTTCCCGCTCGTGTCGTGACGTCACGTCAGAGCGTCACTGGCTGCGAGCCGGAAGGCGGAAGTAGCTGAGGTAACTGCGCGTGGCCGGGAAGTGGTTGGTGGTCGCGCGGCTGGGGCCGCTGCCCTGGGCCTTCGGAGTGGCGGGCGGATGCTGCAGCACAGCGACGCGCCCTACCCTACGGTGGGCGATGTGCACCAGACCCCCCATCACCGCATGGCCGTGGCTGGAGTCACCCGCTGTCAGCCTCCACCGCTCCCCACCCACGTGGGCTGGGCCTGGGGCTGCAGTCAAGAGCCTCGGCCCGGCGTAGTGGCTCCTCGGAGCAGCCTCTGTGTCCCGTCCCGCGGCCCGCTGGCTAGAAGGTTGGGAGGGAGGTGGAGCTCTGTGACCTCAGTCCCGGGGCGCAGCGCCGCTACCTCGCTCCCTGCGACGGGGGCACCCTGGGGGCTCGGGTTTCAGGTAGTAGCCTAAGCAGGGTTGGAAAAGAGTAAACATCTAACGGCACTCGAAGGAGTTAACCTTGATAGCCGGCCGCACGGGCCCCGGTGGGACCTCCAGTTCCAGTTGCACCAGCCAGAGTGGTGTGAGTTAACCGGTTAAATGATATTAACTGGTTAATTTGTAAGCTGTTATTTACATTTCTAGTTAAAGTGTCTCCGCTCTGGATGAGCGCCAGTGAAACAGACATTAAGGGCTTTGAAGGAGGCACGTGCAGGAGCCTGAGTGGTGAATAGCAATAAGGTGCCAGGCTGCATGTGCAGCGCCTCATTAGCATAATTCTGGGATTAAAGGAACTTCCAAGTTGTGTGGGTATTTTGAAGTTCCCAGGCCTACACATCTTGCCTGTGCTTCGAAGTTAGCAACTTTGAAGTTGTGTAGCAAGAACTATGCTAATGAGGTACTGCATTTGCAGCAAGGCACCTCATTGCTATTCACAGCTGGGGCTCATTTACATGCCCACTTTGAAGGAGGGGGCTAGTGTAGACAAGCCCTTGGTTATTTGAAGCACTGACAGGCTAACCCCAGGACAGTGTTTCCCAAGTTTATTTTCCCACGGAACCCTTTTAAAACAAAAAGAAATTTGCAGACCTCCTGATAAGTCTTATTTATGGAGCTGAAAAAGTAGACCAAAGATAAGGAAGGATAATAATAAGCAAATGCAAAACAAGATAATGAGATCAACATTTAGTTTTAAAAGTTTAGTTACAAAATCAATAGTTCAAGAGCCTCAGTGCATGTGAATATGAGACATTCCTTAATTAACAATGTCAAATCATACTTTTTGTAACCCCTAGTTTAATAACTGTGTGTGTACAATGATTTGTGCCAGCTGGAAAATTTAAATTACTGTCACCCCGGACTGGAACTCAGATGACAAAACATTATGCCTGGGGGATAGGTTCTTAAACACAAAGGAACAATGGTCATATCAACCCTCCACATCCCCAGACTTAACACCTCTCAGCCCCAAACCCACTCCAAGGTTAACCCCTCTCAGCCAGAGACGTGCCCACCCATGCCCAGGCTTAACCTCTCTTGGCCCCAAACCCACCCTCAGGTTAACCCCTTTCAGCCCCATATCCATCCACCCACCCCCAAGCTTAACCTCTCCCAGCCCCAAATACCTCACCCAGCATGATAGACAAATCTGCCTCTGCTCCTTTGACTCCAGAGTCCCAAGGGCCTGACACAGGATTACACAGGACTTGCCTGAACCCCCCACCAGCGGCGGCAGGGCACTGACCAGCAGGGAGTTGCAAGTGGTATAGGCAGGAAGCCACATAAAAGGGCCGGCGGCGGGGAGCTGTGGGGCAGGGTGCCTCGGGCGGTGGGGCAGGGAACAGCGGCAGCAGGGAGCTGCAGTCACAGAACCCCTACTTTCACTTCGTTCTGGGGAACACCAGTTGGGAAGCACTGCCCTAGGACATTGGGATACTGCCCTGATTCTTACACTGGGTTAGTTTCAGACAAAGCAGCTCCTGAGTCCTGACCTGATGTATGAGGGGTTTAGGTCACTTTAGAGAAATCAGACTTCGATCTACATTGCTAAATGCTACATTAAAGTGAGTATAGGATGCAGCTTTTGTTTGCAATTCACAGAAAATTAATAAAACTTACATGGAACAATGTGCAAGGTATTTTGCAGTCTGTTAAATACACTTTTTAACAATGTGTTGTCTAGTACTACAGAAAATTAATGTTTCAGGAAAACAAATATACTACCTGCAGATAGACTGTTTTCTGAATGTACCATAAGTTTAGAGCAGGCATGTCAAACTCAAAGCTTACTAAGGGCCATACAAATGAAAACTGGTAGCTTTCAGGGCCACTGAAGAAAGTGTACTTCTCTCAGATAGTTGTAATTATTTATTATGATAAACTATGTTTTAGGTATATTTTATATTTTTCAGGTATTATTTGAATATAACATACTTTTAGTTTGGGAATTTAATACTTAATATGAATGTTATTGCTCTATAATAGCTCATAAAATTTGAGAAAAGACACACCTAGCTGTGAGGGAAGAAGAAGATAGAAAACACTTGTGATTAAAGCTGACCAGGGAGAAAAGCCAAAACATCTCATAGAAAGAAGGGACAGATGGGTTTGCAGTGAACACGCAAAGCTAGGTGTTGGGACACTTAGGTTCTGTGGCCAGCTCTGCACTCTTGCTGTCAGTTTCATCATCCCTCTAAAAATGAGGATTGCCTACCACACAGGAAAGTCAAGAGTTACCAATGTGAGTGAATGAATGGGTTTGAGATTTGTGGCTGGAAGGAACAACACAAAGAGTTAAATTTAAAGAAGTGGTGTCTGAGGGGAATGCAGCTGTACAGACTCAGAGAACGAAGATTAGAGCTGAGAGAAACTGATCACCATCAGCTCTCTGGTGGAATTCCCCTGATGTTATATCCCTAAGGGTGTACTTAAGTTGGAACATTTCCATAATACAGGGTTTCCTTTGTCAGTCATTGTGACCACCTTCGAATGAGGCTTTGGCTGATGTTATGTATTTCCCTCTCACCTTTATACAGGGTGAGTACACAGTGAAACACAACCCCTAATAGAGAGTCCCCTGTCCCTCAGCTGCTTTTAGTGGGCCACAGAAGACATCACAATCCAACATTTTTTTTCCTGCATAGAGGAAGCAGGGAGAGAGGCCCCTTGAGGCTTGTACTGCCCTCCCTCCATGCACTACCACTGGGGCCCGTTGAGGCTTTCACTTTCCCCAATCCACACCCTACCCCCAACACACCTTGTGGCTTGCACTGTAGCCCCCTGTACTCCCACCCATATAATTCTGCCTCACCCTCCGCTGCACCTTGTTCCACCCCCTCACGGCTTCCTTCCTGCAGCTGCCACAGGGAGGCACCCCTCTCCACCTTGGCCCACATGGGTTTCCAAGGTAGTTTTTCCGTTAAAACCTCTTCCCCCCCACTCCACTTTTTCCTTCTCTCCCTTTTCAGTTTGTGGCTCTGGAGAGCAGGGCACATCATAAGCACCAGCAAGGACCTGCTTTTCTCCTGTAGAACCAGACGACCACCTCCTGCCCTTCTACCAACCTCTCACACACAGCTCTCTCTCAGAGGGTTAGCAGTTCCCATTTCCATGGTCTCTGGGCTTCTACCCTGCAAAATGATTAGCAACAACCAAGTTCCCAGAGGGCTTTGCAGCATCTGTGGCACAAACAGGCCAGCCAAACAAGGGGCTTGTAGCCACTGGTGGCCGGGGTAGGTGTTTGTCCTGGCCCTGCCTGTTTGGGCTGCCTATGTCCAGCCCATGCTTATTAAAATCACAGGGAGCCTAAACTCCAGGGAGCCTGTTTCTCAATGCATGAGTCACCAGGGGTGTCTTAGGCTGTCTGTGAGTGCCTGGGTGGGCCACATTTAAATGTTTCATTAACGTATAATTGAGGTCCTCAAAAAAAAAAAAAAGGTGTTTTGACATGGCTGATCGAGATGGTGCTCTGTTTTGCTGTGAGGATAGGGGACTGGACTTGATTTCTCAAGCTTCCTTCCAGTTCTAGAACAATGAGAAGTCCTGTGGCACCTTATAGACTAATAGACTAAGGTGCCACAGGACTTCTTGTTGTTCTCGAAGATACAGACTAACACAGCTACCTCTCTGATACTTCCAGTTCTAGTGTTCTATGATTAAATGTTAAGCACCTTGCAGGCTGAATGACCCAAATTCAAGCTTTAAAGACATATTGGAAAAGTATATAAATGGGCCATTCATTAGGAAGTAAAAGACTGTTGAGTCAGTATTCTTAACCCAAGAAACGCCTGTTGTGCAGTCAAGAGGCTATGAATGGCTTGCCAGAGAACAAGAAAAAGAAATCTTGGGCCCTGATTTTGTATCTCAGATCTACTTAAGTTTCATCAGAGGAAGTTGTGTTTCAAGACTGAGGACCCCAGCCCCAGACAGGGTCACCCTGACAGTGAATGTTGGAGCTCACCGTCTCTACTATGAAACTGACCTAAGAATGTTATCTATGTCTATACGTATATAAGTTACTCTTATTTTTCAGTACATTTCAGTTTAATTAATAAGAATTGATTATAAGCATGTATTTGGGTAAGATCTGAAATATTCATTTAACCTGGTGGGTAATGCAGCTGATCCTTTGGGATTGGTGGAACTTCTTATATGACGATGAGGATTACTGAAAATCTTATTCATGTTTAACTTGGAAGTCTAAGTAAGAGCCCACAGCTGGATTGTTTTAAGGGCACTGTGACTTTGGCTTTGGGTAAAGTATTGTAAAAGCCATTGCTGGATTGTTGAATCTAATTATTAGAAATAACCTCCACTTTGGGGGCTTGTGCACACTCATCCCTCGTTAAATGAGTATTTAAGAGTACTCACTTAAACCAGGGACACAGATACTTACCTTAGTTCACTAGATGAGTGAACTCCCCCCACTATTACGGGCTTTTTACCCTACCCCCCGTGGCTCCAACCTGCTGTACCCTGAAGCCTTCCCGCCCACCCCTTATCCTCAACCTGTGGCAGCCTGACCCCCTCACCAGTCCATGGCTCCAGCCTGCAGCAGCCTTAACCCCCCACCAGCCCTGCAGCCTAGCCCCATGGCAGCCTGACCCTCTCCCCTCCGCCAGTCTGCAGACGTAACCCACTACAGCCTGCCCCCCCTGCCCCCGCTAGCCACATACCCAACCTGCACCAGCCTTAGCCCCACCCCCACCTGCTCCGCAAACGCTATCCACCACCAGGTGTTAATACTCCCACCCACTCATGGGCCCCAGACTGCCCCCAGCCTTTAAACTCCCTCCCCCCACAAACCCAAGGTTCTCTTACCTTTCAAAAGCAGTGCCACGTGCTGCCACTCCTTCACCAGTCAGAGACTTTTACATATATTTTAATGAGAATTTAGCATACCTCTTATGAGTTCTCGCCTACGAGCAGAAAGGTGGGAACCAATTGTGCTCATATAGTGAGGGATGAGTGTACTCTCTTTGCTGTTTGCCTTACTTGATTAATCTCATTGTGGCCCTCTGAGAATCCTGGTCACAAGTGCTTAATGGAGTCTGGATCATCAGGGTGAACAAAGTTGTAAACACGTAGTTTAGGTTATGGGATAAATAAGTATTATCTTTTTTTGTTTTATACTTTCTTTCCTGTTAATAGAAAGTACCCTTTGTTTTGTGTTCCAGATGTCAATACCTGAGCCAGGCACTACCTGTCTTTCCCCTGCAGTACACTATATGGTTTGCAAGCTTGGATTTGAGATAGAAGGCTGCCTTTCTGTCAATAGTATTGTGTGTGAAAATGGTGAAGTATGTTGGCGAACAATCACAGAGCTTGTGTGTTACTTCGAATCAGGTTAGTGTTTGCTTCAGATTTGTGTTGTGTCGTGTTTAAATTCAAAATCACAGTGAAGTTCCAGGTAGACCTAGCATGGTGAGAGCATTATGCACTTGTACCTCTGTACTCCATGTGTCCCTTATCTGGGAACACCCATGGTATGGACCCCAGCAGGGGGAGGAGTAAGTGGATCAAAGCAGAACAAAGGGATCATTAAATCTTTTCTGTTTAATTTTATTAGTAATTTTTTAAAATGGGAATTCAGTCAAGCGTATTTTTTATCCCTATAAACTCTTTAATTATTTGCTGTGTGTTAACAAAATAGGGCTAACATCAATTTTGTTTCCAGCAGCATTTTGTTCTAGCTTTCAACCCTTAAGCATTTAGCTGTGCCAAAACAGAGCACTACTCCACATTTCCACGTTTCTCTGTTTGTTTTATCTCTTTTCTGTAAGGTTTATTGAGAAGCGATCCTATTCTTTTTTCTGGCTCATCTTGGCTCAGCCTCTTTCAACGTTCTCTCAGTTATGTCAGCTTTGAGGACTGTACTTGATATGGTGATTCTGTCTCTTTCCAGTTTGTTTGTATGAAAAGCAGTCACATTCTAGGCACATCCCATTTTCCTGGTACAGCCAAACCTTTATGTTGCTTTAAGCTTTGATAAGGGGAAGCTGTATAATTAGGTGGCCATAACTCTTACAGTGCAGGAGGAGTGCTTGATCAGACAGACAAACTCTCTAAATTATATATTAGACTTCTATTCTGCTGTCTGCAATACATGCTAAACTTATGCTCCATTTATTTTTGTAACATATATTTTTGAGCAACTTTATATATGTTCCAGATCAGTCGATCATTTTATGTTTATGTATGACTGTACTGACCTTGAAGAAATGATAATCCTGGAGTTAAAGCATATGGCAGGAGTTCTGGGTTCTATTCCTATTTCTATAGTCTTTGTGATATTACTTAGAGCTAGGTTCTGCAAACTCAGCCTCCCTTTGCACGCCTGCATTTTGCAAGCACACAGTAGTTAGATACTTAGGTAACTGTCTTGCACCCCAGGTTAGAAAAACAGGAAGTTCATAGATTTTGTTGCTGTTGTTTTTGTTAACTGTAAACATAGAGATAGAATATTAGACTATCACATTTACGATAATTGTCAAAGGGGAGATCTCCTTAGAGTATATAGGAGAGAGAAAGCAACAGCTACGTGTATTTCAGTTTGTTAGGTAAGAGGAGCATCTGGCAATATTGTTCTATCATGTGAATGAGTTTTTCCAGCTTCCATTCAAACAGGGCTTTATTAAAAAAAAAAATCCCTTTATCGTACATGCCTTATTTTTTAACCTTTCCTCATTCAAGATACATACTTGTTTTCTTTTTCCATTGTAATTTTTTGTTCATTTTCCATGCCCTATTGAGCAGTGAACAATAACATAATAATCCAGGTAGAGTAATCTGTAGAGTGTGAGAGGGGCTTTTGGTTTTTAAAACATGGCCTGACAAGAACAAGTTTCCTTTTACCCAGGATTTGAGAGAACTGACTTATCGAAGGTTGCTGCTCTAACCACCCTTTTATTTTTCATTTTAAGATCAAAGTGTGGATTATATAAAAAGTGTGCAACTCTTGGGACCTTTATGTGAATCTGTTCATTTGCATCTACAAACCCTGACTGCGGAACAGTTCGAAGAACGATACTCATTGTGGTTTCGGTGGACTAACCATACAGAGGTACAAAAACTGATAATGACAATAATATTTTAAGTTGTGCAGCTGACTGAAAAATTTTGGAACCAGATTACACAAAAGTGAAGCCTTCAGAATAAAACTCATTGGCATTCTAAGAAACAATAGGGAGAGAACTGTGCTGAATACATTCACTTAACTGCTTTTGTTGAATTTTATAACTACAGTTATCCAAGTTATGACAATCAAAATCTAACTACTTTTGGTCTGAACCAATAGAGGGGTATAGGACTGCCTGTTCTTTTCTGTGATGCCAATATGTTTCAATTGTTTTTCTTTGTCAGAAATCAAAGACTAGGTACTGTGTGCACAGAGATAGGTACTGTGTGCGCTGAGAATTAAAATTTATTCTCCAGATGATGATCTTGCCAACTGCTTCTGCAGTCTGGTCTCAGGAACAGAGAAATAATTATATACAGTAGTTGCGTATGGGTGGGTGGGGGGAGAAACACTGAGAAACTCTTGTGAGACTTCATTTCTGCCGGTCATGTTTGTATTTGTTTGAAGCTTTGGTGTGAAGCAGTAACTTCTCCCCTTCTCTTCTGGCCTCACAGTTGCTTCTTCAAGTATTTACTGCACTAGAAAGCATGGAAGCTACAGCAATTGCGCTTAGCTTAATGAAACTAACATCATGTTTGGAGCGAGCCTTGGGAGATGTAAGTGGAAACGGTTACGGTTCTTGTTTAAGAATCTAAGAAATGTGCTTGTGGATCATACACAGTTAAAGTTATGATTCTGTTGTATTTGTTAATGTGTGTTTCTTAAATTATGCCCTGTGGAATAATGTGGTTCCCTGAACAACTTGCAGTTGTTCCACACCGGAGTAGCAACAATGTGGGATGCATGTATATATTTTCTGTTACTAAAATCAGATACAATGTAACTTCTTTCTTCTTCATTGCAATGATACCTGATTAAATTACTTCATTTTGTTTTTGCTGTGTATGTTGCTGTTTGAGGTTTGTAGGTTTTTTTTTTTGGTCTGACGACAATTTTTTTGAAGAGAATTTTCATACGTGTTCCTCATAAAAAATATTTTTTGGTGTTCCGTGGGTTCAATAACCTTAAGAAGCACTGGAGTTAATGTATACAGCAACCTCTAAGATGGGTCAGAACCCCCGGCACGGGTGCGAAGAGCAGCACTTGAGCTAATTTTTATTGGCACACAAGGTGAGAGTACAGCCCCGCCCTTTCTCCCCCATGCATCTGGAGCTTGTTCAAGGACATGCCACCTGTGGATAAACAAAAGACCAGCTAATGCTACAAACCACCACCTAAACAGTAAAGTACTGCAGCTTAATTTATTAATGTAGCTGCTGTAAATAGGTTTGCTAGTGACTTTTAAAAGTATTGTCGGCATTTGGGCTGTACATAGAGGTCAAATTTCGGCATTTCACCTAAGAAAGGTTGTTGACCCTCAGTCTAAGATATAAGCCTTGTATGCTGCCTTGGAATCTAGGTGCCAGCTGGTAGCTTCAGTTCTTGACCTAATTACAAGGTTAAAGGCGACTGACTAATCTAATCAGTGAAGAGTAATAGAACAGTGAAATATTTTTAACTTAAAAAAAAAAGCTATTTTCTCTTTATAATCCTTTTTTCTCTTCATGATCTCTTCACTAACTGGAATCTGTGTCTCCAGCTTTCTTATTTCATGGCATGTTCTCGAGTGTTGCTTCTTGCAGAGTCAAATTTTGCATGAAAAAGAAGTAATTTTACTCCAGTGGCGTTGCTTTTCATGGAAATTCCTTTGCGGTGCCCACTGGGTTAGAATGATTTTGTTCTCTGTTTTGGCCACTTAGAAGAAGGAATGGTTTACCTTTTATGTTCTAGGGCTTTTCTGCCATATCCTAAAATTTAATTTCTTGTTAGTAAATATTCACAACTCTTGGCCTATGTTCCCAGAATAATTTCTTGAGGAAAAGATGGTCTCTGATTCAAGAACTCTTCTATTTCTTTCCTAAATCAAAAATCCAGTCTTGACTTGCAGACTTAGCGAAATGAAGAATTAGACACACAAATGTGGGATGGCTCACAATGGCAACCAGTAACTACATCTGACTCTCTTAGCAGGTCCATAGCAATGTCATAATGCATGAGCCTGTCTTAGCCTGTTCCAGTAAATGCTATTGGGCTGTGCACTGAAACATCCTATGTAGCTCCTTCTGCACACCAGGAATTTTTGTACCCTTTATTCATTTGTTCCATTAAGCTTCTTGCCAAGCTGCCTTTTCACCAAATTTTTGCCTCTTGCTAGAAATAATTTACCTTTTAATTTCTGGTAAGTGAGTGTCCATCTGTCCTTTGTCTGGTACTGGAATTAGAGTGGCAGGGGACTCAGAGAAACTACTTATGTAAGATTCTGAGATTTAGCTGATTTGATTGATACAGTTTCTTACTCCAATTTGTTTTTTTTATCATCGCATTAAACTTCAAAGCAGGTATAAGTGGTTTACTAGTTGAAGCGAGTATAAATGTAGAAATGAAATAGTTGTATACTTGAAATATTTAAATATATATAGGGGCTATAGCTATCTTTATTTTACAATATTCTGCTTTGATTTGTAGGTTTTCTTATTAGTTGGTAAGGACTGTCCGTTCCTTTTAAGAGACTTGCTTGCATCTCAGGAACTTGCTGCAGTCTTTGGACAGTCTGTGGTGAGTGTATGGTTTTTTTTTCTTTAAAGTCGCTCCTTTCTGCATGTGAGGTGCACTGTCCTTTCATAAGATGGCAGAGTTCCAAGCAAACAACAACTTAAGTTGAACAAGAGTTTGTAAATATTGTAATATATACATGGCTGATATTGTTTTGCAAATATTATTTAATCACAACAAGTAGTTGTGTGGTGGTGAGAGTAGTGCAAGAACAAGGGCTGTCCTGAGTGAGCAATGGGGCAATCCCCCCAGCCTCCTGAGCCCCAGCTGCAGGGCCAGAGGCAATTCTCCCATGCTGCAGGGCCATTCCCACCCCTGCTCTACCTCCTCCCTGTCCCCTTGCCAATAGGCAATAGGATGCAGGGTTTACTTGGGGCTGAGGGCCAGACACAGCAGAGGAGTGAGGTGTGGAGGGTGGCGCAGAGCAGGCTGTTGCTCCCCACGCCCCACAGTCACAACGCAGGCACTGGGGAGGGCTGGTGACCCTGTTGCCTCTGCTGCACCCAGCCCTTGGCCCCAGGTAATCCCTTACCCCTCCTATCCATAGGACAGCTGGGGCAGCCAGTGTGGGGCACCCAAAAGCTGCCATGATAGTCACCACATTTTGTCCTACAGACAGGGTAGGAGTCTGGCAAGAACTTTAGCTAAAAGTTTAATCTTAAATGCAGGCCCACTGGCAAGCAGGGTGTGGTGGCAAAGGGGGCAGTTGCTCTAGGATCCTGTGATTCAAAAGGGGCCTGGGGCTCTCAGCCGCAGGAATGGTGGCGGTCAGGGCCCTGGGCCCTTTAAATTATCATTGGAGCACTGCGCTGCATGCTCTACGTGGTGCTCGGGGCTGGCTGGGGGAGTGGTGAGACAGCATAGTGTAATCCAGGCAGCACTGAAGGCTGGCAGCTTCAGCCCTGCCCCTTCTGCCCAAGGCCATGCTCCTTCTGGGAGTGTAGAGCCACCTCCCTAGTCCTCCTTCACACACACACACACACACACACACACACACACACACACACACACACACACACACACACACACACACACACACACACACACACACACACACACACACACACACACACACACACACACACCTTGCCCAGGGTCCAACAAGTCTGTCGGCCCCCCATGCTTAAATAAAAATATGTTTTTGTGAGCATGCACATATATTAGTACTCTTATAGCCTGTCTGGTCTCCAACCAAAAAATCTACATACATGAAGATTATCAGGCCTTACAGAAATGTAAACATTTTAGATCTGTGGCTTCTAGAATGCAGGCCAGAAGATGTCACTTCAGAACAGCTTACTTTTGGAAGACTCTTCCACTATGTTGTGGTGAAAGGCCTTCTAAAGTTCCTCAAGTCAGTGTTTTTCATGGCTACGTCTGTACTCGCGTTCCTCTTTTTTTATGTAAACAGTGGGATGTTTCAGATTTTGCTCCAAGAATTTACACCACTGAAAACATACAGGCTTCATCTCCACACAAAAGCAGATCCGCTGTGTCAACAGAGAGAAGCCGGAGTGCCCTGCCCTTTGTCGACAGAACAGCTGACCAGAAGCTCTGCAAACAGGGCTTTCTGGTGAACTAGAAGCCCTACTTGTTGACAGAAGTGTCTTCACTGCACTTCTGTCGACAGAAGCATTGTTCCTCAAATTCTCGAGGGATAACACTGTTGAGACAAATGTAGATTTCTACTGAGACTGTCGACAGAACGCTTTATGTGTGTAGATGCTCCTTGAGTTACGTCAACAGAAGTCCCTTTCTGTCAACTCAACTCCTAGTGTAAACACAGCTTTAGGCCATGTCTACACTAGAAGCATCTATATACAGAAGTCAGAAGAGATGTTCCAACAAAACTTCTGTTGACAGATCACATCTACACATAAGAGGATTGATCTTTTGATCCTCTCTGTCAACAAAAGGGCCCCTGGAGCATCTACATGGCTTTTTGTTGATGGTTTCTGTCAACAAAATGCATTTTGTGTGTAGCTGCTCTGAGTTTTGTTGACAAAACCCCAGTTTTGTCTATGAAACTCTAGTATAGGCATAGCCACTGGAAATGGAACAAAATATGATCCAATTCATTCGTTCTTTCTGGTCCAATATAGTTTAACCTTCTTTGATAGATTGGGTGCTCCTATTTAAAATGAATAATGAATAAGCAAAATGGGAGAGTGGTGATCTCCTTTTAGAATTTGCCATGTTTCAGGAGTGAATTTATTTTTCTGGCTTTTGTTGTAAACCACGATCAATCAGCTTGAAACTAAGCTTAAAAGGGACACTTATTGAAGATGCTGATATCAGTTAAAAAGTACCACAAATTTTCTAGCAAGAGAAAGGCATACAAATGTTAAAATATATATTTCCCTATGCACTAATTATCCTCTGTCCCAATTAGATGAATGTACTGAGAATATTCATTGGTTCTCCATGTGGTCTAAATCTCCGTAACATTTTGTGGCATGGATTTGCTTCCCCTCAAGAAATTCCTGCAAAGTAAGTTACCAGTGAAGTGTTTCCAAATGTCTTTCTTGCCTCTCATGCTGCAAGTGATAGAGGAGCATTCAACAGACCCAATAAGTCCCTTGAAATTAAAACCTGGTATATTTTCCTCCACAGTTTTCGGAACAAACCCCATTTTCCAACAATATGCTTCCAACAGAATATTGCAACCCTAAATGAAATTAATAACAGAAGCTGTATTTGTGGTTGTATGAGGTTGATGGGTAGGGCAGAACACAGGAAAACTCATGTCAGTACTTCACTACTTTATTTCTTAAAATAGCAGCTTTGTACAAGTTGAAACTCTCTAACCTGGAATTCTCTGATCTGGCAGCATCCGTAATCCAGCATGATTTTAATTAGTCAGACAACCACTTATCATGGGTGTGGCCAAGTTTCCCATCATCCCATAAAGTTTGTTTCCACCCACCCATCCTTGCTGTCAGTGTTCTGTGTTGTTATTTTGCTGTAATTTACTCCTTAGTGTCCTCTAAGAGCCTAGTAAGCAGTGGAAGTTTTGTTACCATGCGAGATAACCTTGACCTCCTGTGCTCTGACAAACTCTCTTGTTTGGCACCAGTCAGGTCCCAAGCATGCTGGACGAGAGAGGTTCAACCTGTAGTAGTGCTTCCATGGCCATTGGTTTTTCCAGCTCTGTTACAGATATGTCTCAGTTGGCTAGTCAAGTTTCATGCTGTGTTTGAGTGAGTGGGGAATGCACTCAGGAGCTGGTTTTGCTTTGGTGGTAAACTTTGAGTTTAAAACATCTAATTGTGCTGACAGAAAATAGGGTGAGTCAGCATTGTTTTGGGGAAACCTGATGACTTGTGTGTTAGAGAAGGTGATTTGAGTATCAGTGGAAATAAGGAGGTACAAAAGATACAGAAATGTGGCAGTTAGAAAAGCAAATGGATTCGGCTAGATTTTTTTTTCTCTAATTTCTTCACCTAATCAGATGTTAGGTGTTTGCACTCAGGTGACAGGGAGGGAGAGAGGCAATAAAAAAGTCCTGCTGTTTTAAAAAAGTCATTAAATCTCAAGATCTTGGGTGCAGAGATTTCTTCAGAATGTCCCCAAGCCACAAATATCAGGTTTCCTGGAACATGTGTACCATCTCTTTTCTAACATATTGTGATGTTGTGGTATTTCCCCTAGATATTGCTCTATGCTGCTCTTTTTAACTGCAGGATTGGGCCAGTTGCTAAAGAGATACCTATTGCAAACTGAAACCATTTTAGTACATCGACCTTATATAGCCTTCGCTAACTTAGAGGAGTTGAACATTTTTCCAGGCAAGTATCTAATTGTTACCAACTTGTGACATTTAAAGATTGGCTCCTCAATTCTTGGTAAACCCAAAATGACTGTTGGAAACCGTGACTGTTCCACAGTTGTAGGTTTGAGACCTGCATTAAGATATCTGTGTGTGTGGCTGTTAAATGAATAACTAAATTGCAGAAGTATTTTGGTTATTTTCTTAAATGGAGAAAGAAAGTCTTCCATTGAAATTTAGTTTTCTTACAAAGAATATAGTACATACTCTGATCTTTCTGATAGTGAAAGTACAATCTTTGTAGTAAAGACTCTCCTACTTTACCTCTGAAAAGTTTTTAACTCTTTGCAGAGTCAGTGTGCTTAATTCACCTTGTGACACTCTTGCTTTTGCACCCATCTTGAGGTTGGTTATGAGGGAGGACAAAGGTACTGCTGCCATAGCCAGAGAAGAGCAACTTTCTGGGGGCAGGTTTCTCGAGAAACCCTGCTAGCAGAGGCTGCCTGCGAAATCTTTTGAATTCCCTATCTGTATCACTTCTTAGGCGATGCTTCCGACTCATAGGTGGCACCAGTATGCATAAGGCCTTGGCTTAGTGAGGGTTATGGTCACGTTGTGCTAGATCCATTCTGCTGGTGGAACCGAGACAAGGCCTCTCAAGGCAGAATCAAGTCCAAAATTCAGGGTCTTCTATATTGTGAAATTCTACAGCTGCTTCTACTACGGAAAGTCCTGTGGCACTTTATAGACTAACAGATTTTTTGGAGCAAAAGCTTTTGTGGGCAAAGACATGCATCTGATGAAGCAGGTCTTTGCTTACGAAAGCTTTTGCTCCAAAAAATTTGTTAGTCTGTAAGGTGCCACAGGACTTCTCATTGTTTTTGAGGCTACAGATTAACACGTCTACTGCTTTGATACTTACAGCTGCTTCTGAATTTGTCCTTTGCAACATCATTGTACTTTGGAATCTAAGCTTTTAGAAAACAAATATTCCGCGTCTTCGTGATTTCTTGTCCTTACGATTACAGAAAAAAAAATCTTAATTTGGACCTAATGCAAAGCAGTGCAGTGATGTCTGGAGGTACGTCTACACTGCAGCCTTATTTCAAAATAATCTATTCTGGAAGAGCTGTTCTGGAATAGTTTATTTCAAAATGAGGCTGTGACACAAAAATGCATTTCAAAATAGCACTTAGCTACTGCGAAATACAGCATCAACACACGTGGAGCTTATTTTGAAATAGTCATTGGATGCATTATGGCTTATTTTGAAATAAGTTCTATTCCCTGTTTTAACAGCACCCATTTTGAAATAGGCACTATTCCTCATAGGATGAGGTTTATCAATTTTGAAATAAGCCAACCACTATTTCAAAATTATTTCGAAATAGCGGTTGCGTTTTTTAAACACTCACATAATTATTTCGAAATAACAGCTGTTATTTCAAAATATCTGTGCTATGTAGACCTTTCCAGAGCGTCCAGGTTGCCTGACACAATGGCTTTGAGAGGTTTGAAATGCTGTTTATCATGAGGAGTTGGCAACTGTGGAACCTAAAAATGGCAATCTGCAAAACACAGAAAAAAGAAAATGTATGAAAAGCATGAAATGGAATTATTACACTAGCACAAGGAGTTACTATATTGATGTAATGAAATAAAATGAAATCAGCATTTTCTAAATTTATTTGAAGGTGATGCAGAATTTCCACCCTACTGGAAAAGAACTCAGGTTGTTCTTGTGGGCCATGTCTACACTAGACCATTTCGAAGATTACTAATGGGTACTGAAATGCATATTCAGTGCCTCATTAGCATGCCACCGACCGTGGCTCTTCGAAATTGCCACTTTTAGCTGCCACACAGCTTGTCCAAACGGGGGTCCTTTTCGAAAGGACCCCGCCAACTTCGAAATCCCCTTATTCCTATCAGTGCCTCATTAGTAATCTTCAAAATGGCTATTTGCATGGCCATTTCGAAGATTTGGGCTAGTGTAGACGTAGCCATGGTGGAGTATACTGATCTTGCCAAGACTGTAACCAGTTTTGAAAATTCATGCTTTATTTTAGTCTGTTATGTACTGCAGCTACCTGATAAAATATCATATCACTCTAATCTCAGAAATGGAGAAGGATTTTTAACTGCATATTTATTTAGTTGAAGTTCGAAAGCTTAACTAAGTAATTGAATAGCTGTTGGAGCCCTCTTTCTGGGTTAAGCAGAAATAATTTGTGTTTCTGAATAAGGTTTTGTGAGTAATTCTTCAGTAACTCTAACTCTCTGCAATTCAGTAGATACTGTTAATAAAAAAATGTTTTTGCTGATTTGTAGATATTAATCAAGAAGCACTTTCCTTAACTGAAGAACTAGCAAAGATTTCCAGTTTTGTGTTAAAAACAATGTTACCATTTTGGATTGCTGCGGTAACAGCTTTCAGGCAACACAGGTAACAGAAAAGCACTGTTACATTTTCCTTTATATTTTTGCTTACTAATCTCAGAATGAACTTTAAACTATAGGAGTCCATTATTTATGGAATTAAGATTGCCAGGTGTCCAGTATTGAACTGAACAGTCCAGTATTTGAGCTCTCTATCCAGTTAAAAAAATGAAATGTTAATTGTATTGGAAGTTTTCTCAGCCAGTGGAGGGGCTCTCCAGCTGAGTCCCGGTGCATCTCCAGAGGCCAGCTCCAGCAAAGCCCTCGTATCCTGTGCCCCCAGAAGGCCAGGGACTCTCATCTGTGGTGGACAAGGCTTTTGTGCCACTTTTGTTCATCTCAGTGTTCGCCTTCTGCAATGCCTGGGCCAGGTACAGCGACTCCTCGGCTGGGGGACAGAAAGAGATGTTAGCATGGGGCCGTGATCCTGCCCCTGTTGCCCTTCCCAGCCTGGGATGCCACTTCTGCCCAGCTTGGCTGACGGCCTCAGAGGGATCTGTCCTCCGGGTGCTAATGTAGTTCTGTTGTGACCCCTGGTAAAGTCTTGCTCTGCAGAGCACCCTCCTGCGAGGAGTTCCCCAAGTTAATGGTGCACTGGGGGAAGAACAGCCATAATTTCTGTTGTTTTTAAAGTCAATAATTATTTTACATATTTTTCTATTATGATCTGGTGAAGAATTGGATAGTTTCACAGCGAAGAATTGGATGGAATTTTATGCATGTTGTGTAATTTTGTTCGAATAAAAGCAATATGCAGACAAAGTTTATTTCTTTTCATTAATACCTAAATGTTTTCAATGTTGTTTGTAAATCTGTTGCAATATTATTTTCCAGTTAAAGTGTGTGTTTATCCATATAACTAACTGATTTTTATAAAGCATCTAATGAACCAATTTGCAAGTAATGAAGAAAATATATATATATTTTTTACCGCCACCTCCCCCCAGGCTGCTGGTGTCCGGTATTTTTGTAGAGAACATCTGGTAACCCTATATGGAATAATCTTGTAGTTTGTAAGCCTTTATGAATCAAAAGCATAAATGGAATCTAGAAGTGTTCACTAGCCTCATAATATGTGTACAATTCTTGGATCTGGCATTTAGCATTGGCTGTATTTGCATGAAAACCCTATCTTCGTTAGACTTCAGCAAAAAATCAAAATTAAATATTTTACTTTTCTAAGTGAAACACTTTTATGAGAGACTATCCTACTTTTTGAATAGACCAATGAGAGCTAGGATGCTAGACTTTGAAGTCAGCATAACAGTTTATATGACAATCAGAGAAAACAAACTTTTCAGGTTTGCAGATCTCTGTAATTGTGTGTTATTTTGGTCATTCCCCCGCACCTCTATCTGTCACAGCTTGCCTTTGTTTAGATTAGGGATGTTTTCTGGACAGGGAATGTTGTTTGTTGTATGTGCATAAGCAAAGTTGATCCTAATATTGGCTAGACAACAACTGTAATACAGATTTTAATTATTTATGGGCAGTCATAGAAGCTATATCTACACTTGCATTCCTCTGAAACAAAATAGGAAGAAGGGTTCTTTTGAAGATGGGGGTTTATTTTCAAAAGAGCCCCGTCTACTCTGCTTTTTCTCTTTCAAAAGAATCTCTTCCTTAAAGAGATTACGTACCTCATGCTTCATTTACGTAAATCAGTGCCTCATTTGCATTCCTCTTTCAGAAGAGGAATGTGAGCATAGACATAGCCAGATTGTTTTTGTTTTGTTTTCTTTGTTTAAAGAAAAATCTAAAATATTTCTTGTATTCCTGTAATTTTGCAGGTATGCTGACTGTGTTATACTTTTACTTCCTCAGCTGGAAAATGGACTTCGATTACTCTTCACTACAGTTAATAAGTGTCCACATAGACTGCTAACTGCTGAGGTAGATTTTTATATGACCATGGGACCTCTATTGTGATATTACTAATAACAAGCTTAACGCGTCCTACAAGAGTTTAGAACTCTATGTAAACTAAAAGTATTTTACTGGACCGTATAGTTGCATGTTTTACATACCTCTGCTGCTGCTTTGAGAATTTCATATGACAGCTCTCATCTTCTGTTTACAGTGGTTTGAAAAGTAAAACAGTATAGCATGGATACTTGGATGTACAGGTTGAACCTCTAAAAATCAGGATTCTCTGGTCCAGCATCATCCGTGGTCCAGCAGCACCACAGATATTCCTGCACCAGAGGGCCTTGGTGGTCAGGAGTTGGGTGACAGGAGGGTCTGGGGCTGGGAGCCTTCCTGGGGTGAGTGACAACCCTGGCTGGGTGGGGCCACAAGGTCTGCCAGGACCTGATACAACAGGGCTGGCCAGATGGCAGACCAGATGGGGCAGTAAGTAGAGGCATTCTGCAGGGGATGTCTGCTGAGGCCAGGAGGAGGTGTGGGGTGAGGGGGGTAACTAGGGAGGTCCTGACCTCGCCTTGTCTGGCAAACTCCCTCATTTGGGCCCAGTCAATTCCTAAGGTGTCGAACCAGGGAGGTCCAACCTGTAGTAGGCTACAGTGGAAAACTGTTTGCTATTTTTACTACTTTTTGTACCTTAAAGGGATAATTCCAAATTTATGGAAATTCTGGTTGGTCGTGGTAATTAGTAAATCAAAAATTCGACACATAAGTGTAGTTTGTTTCTAAAAATGTATTTATTACTATAATTTTTTTCTATTGTAGTCATCTTCTCTTTACACCACTTTTGATGAGGTAAGTTAACTGTAAAATCCTTTGGAATATTTAAATACCTTTTTTTCTTTATGTAAAGTGTTTATTGTTGAATTCAGTCCTAGAGAAAGATGTAGCAATGCTCTTATTGCTTTAAATTTACTACAATAAATATATAGATGCCTATCATCATACAAATGAATTATGTTGAAAGCATTTACAAAATAAAGATAATTCCAGGAACTTTTTGAACTTGAGAAAAGATTACCCACAGCTAAAGGCTATGTCTCAATTAGAACAATTTGTCAACAGATGTTTTTGTTGGAAGGTATCTTCCGACAAAACCTCTGTTGATAGATCGCAGACAAATTGCGAAGCAGATCACTCTTTTGATCTGCTCTGTTGATAGAGAGTGGCCAGGCTACCCAGCTGCTCTCTTGCTAAAACAGCCACCCAGAACCACAGCAGACAGGGTCGCAGATCAGCATTTCCTTCTAGGAGCCCTGTTGAGACTTGTCCTTAAAGAGACATCCTTCCCCCACAGACACTCGTTCCCTGCCCTTGCCATGGCATACGAGGGACAGCACAGCTGGTAGAACAGGGCTTCAGCTCTTCCTTGGAGACGCAGCTCTTTCCCCTCTATGATCTGAGTCATCCTCCAGAGGGCAGCATTGTGGTCCCTCTGAAGGTGCTCCCAGATGCAGCAACGGCTCCTCCTGCTGGTGCTGAGGTGTGGTTGGCTCTGCCTGTTGGTGAGGTGGAGTTGGCTGGGCCCTTGAATGGTGTAGGTGCAGCTGTGAAAAACAGAGGAGATGGTGAGTCATTCACACAGTGCTGCCCCCCATCGTGCACAGCAACCAACATCCCCTGGGCCAAGAGATGGTCTTGTGGCCAAGGTGAGTGTCTGACCACAGAGGGGTCCCATCATGGGTGGCAGGTGACCTGGGAGCAGCCTGGTCCTCCCAGGGCCCCTCCCGCCCCACACACTTGGCTCGCATTCTGTTGGTGGGAGCAGGCGCTGCCTCATGCCTGTGTGTTGGGAGCCACACTCCTCAGTGTGTTGGGAGCCAGGCCAGTGCCTTTGTGGCTGGCGTGCTTCTAGCCGTGGCAGGTGCTTGCAGGACCCCCGCCCCCAGGGCCTGGGGGTTGTCCAGCCTCCCATGAAGCCGGCAGCAGGCTGACACCTGTGCTCTGGGGGCTGTTTGCTGGGTCCGGGTGGTGCACACTACCTTGCACGTGGTTCCACATTCCTGGACTGCAGCACAAGATCCTGCCTGAGCCAGCCAGGTGACGGTCACAGCACACCCGGTCTACATCCGCCTCCCACGCCCTGCAGTGTGTGATGCACAGTGTACTCACCAGAGGGACCCTCGCCCAGCAGTAACGAAGCCCAGGAGGTGGCCTGGCTGGTAGGGACCAACTCCATCACTGTGAAGAGGCTGTTGCTGTCATCTGACACCATGTCTGGCTCCAGCAGGGGTTGGGGCTCAGAGGCCACCTCCTCCTGCTGGTGGTGATGCTCCAGCTGTGGTGGGGGGGCCTCCAGCACCATGTCTGTGCTGTGGGTTGGGAAGATGTGTGTCATCTCACCCCCTTCCCACCGCCGATGGAGTTGAACTCAGTGCAATAGGGGCAGGTGGCAAGTCCTACCCCGGAGCATCAGGCAGCATCCCGGTCCCAGACGTAGCTCTGCCCAAATCCCTTCACCTTTGCCGAGACCTACTCCGTGGATCTGGGTGGGAGCGGGGAGTTAGCATTGTACTCAGCTCATAGGAATAAGGGGATTTTGATGTTGGTGGGGTCCTTTCGAAAAGGACCCCTGTGTAGATGAGCCTCACGGGAGCAAAATGCAGCACTTTCAAAGTGCCGCAGCTGGCAGCATGCTAATGAGGTGCTGAATGTGCATTTCAGCGTCTCATTAGTGTTCTTTGATCTGGCCATTAGCATGGCTATTTCGAAGTGTTTGGTAAGTGTAGACACAGCCGTATTGTCCATCACTGCTAAATAAAATAGTTAACTTGGTTTCTGGAGGCTTAGTGATGGTTTAACTTAAACAACTGTAATCAGTATTTTTAGTTTAGCTTTATAACTTTGGATTTGTTCAACATTGTTGTCTTCAATTTCAAATGTTTTGTTTCTTTCCTAGATGCTAACAAAACATCTGAATGATAAAGAGATTAATCAGCTTCCTCTCATTCTTGGAGAGCCGGCAATGGTAAGTGTATCAAGTACTTTTTATTTAGGAGTACATTTGTAATTGATAGCCTATAAGTACAATAGATACTTCAGACACAAGAAAATCATGTGTCCAGTAATTTACAGTCCAGTGCCCTGATCCTGTTTCAGTATGAAAGATGCACAGTACTACTTGTTATATAAATAGAAGATTAGCTAAAACAGGGCAGAATTTTGAAAAGGAATTGAAACCCGACTTAAGAACATCAGTTTTTGATGGGAGTTGGCCTTATTACTGATCATCAATAAACTCAAACTGCAATTTGAAGTGGTTTTTTTTTTTTTGTTTTGCTTTTTTTTATTGGAAGGTGGCTATTTATTATTCACATCTTAACTTTCTTCCTTTTTAACTATTGTTCATCATATTGCCACCCAGACTACTTTGTTGATTTTGACCCTCGATTCTAGTCTGCCAGAGCTGTAAAGTGGAGATGCAGGAATCTTTACTTAAATTTAGTCATTTTCAGCTATTCTTGTTGAGTTTTGGGTAAGGAGTGTGATTCTTTGTTTTGTTTTTAATCTCTCCTTAGGCCTTTCTGAAGGTGGCAGTTGCATTTTTTTTAATAGAAGTGGGGCTGAAGAGGTGTTCCTCTTGCCCCTCTAAGTGCTCCATTTCTAGGGAGCTAACCCTTTTGTTCCCCAATAATTACATGCTTATTACAGTGTCTGTGGAATTGTGCTGTATATTTTTGTTTTCTTCACTTATAATTCCACAGGAATTTCTTTGGGATTTCTTGAACCATCAAGAAGGTCCTCGTGTAAGAGATCACTTAAGCCATGGAGAGGTCAATTTAAATGAGTTTCCAAGAGCAATAGCCAATCAGATACTTGCATTTTCAGTTACACTTCTATGCAAATTTTCAGAAGGGGAGGAATTCACAGCATTTAAGGTAAGGGCTGGTGTTATGCAAGCGGAACAGTGTGTAATTGTTTGGGTACCAAATATAATTTTAAAGCCATTTGTAAGCTACCCCTTTAATTTTTTTAACCTTCAGCACCCCTGCGGCAATAGGTTCTACACTAAGCTTTAAAATATTTTCCTGGTATTGCCTCTCTTGTACTGTAATACTAAAATGAAACATAAAAACTGTCCCCAGTATTATCCTTCCCAGTTCTAACCTGTTCTTTTCTTTTCACACCTCCATGTTAGTATCTATTTCTTCCAACTGCATTTTCACTGTTAATTTTTCAATTAAAACGGTATATGGACAGTTTAAGACTATCATTTTGTCCTCTTGACTTTGCTATTTATCTCCGTGATAGCTCAACTATGAACTCCCTCCTGTTTGTCAGTATCTTCCATTGAAGTGTAGTAAACCCCTTACTCACACGTAGCTTGCGTTCCTGGGCAAGCACATGTAAGTTGAATTTTGTGCAAGTCGGGGAAGCTGGGGAACTGACCAGCCCTGCTGCGCTGGTCAGTTTCTTGGCTCCCAGGACTGGCAGGGAGCTGGGAACCAGGCAGCAGCCTGGCTCAAGGCTCCCCTCCTTGCAGGAGCCAGAAAATTTCCTGCCTCCCACAAGCAGAGGGGAGCTGGGAGCCAAGTAAAGCTCATGTCAGAATCACATAAATAGAGGTTTTACTGTACCTAAAGTGTGGCTGAATCATTTATGGAGATAAGATCTCTACTCCTTGAGAAAATAAAACTATGAATAAGAACTCTGTGCACTAACGGAAATGTGGTTTTGTCCAGGCACTATATCAGGTCATGCCCAGTTATATTATTTACCAACACATGTATTTCAATGTTAATGGTCAATGAGCATGGGCCTCCCAATTTCCTTTTGATATTTGGGATAATTCTCCCTAATTTCAGTATATTTATGCAAGCTCTGCTTGGCTAAACCTCCTTTTATTAGCTATAACTCATTTTACTGTATCTTCAATGCTCAACATATCCTATTCCTGTGTAGAGTAAAGCTCTTTTGTCCAGAAAGTTTTATTGACAAAGATAGCAAAGAAGAAAAGTTCAACATGTAATATGCTAATTAGTGTCTTTTACTCTTCACTTTGACACATTTAATTGGACATATATAATCAGTCCCTTTAAGTCAATGAGACTGGCCCAGTCTAAAATGGAGCCCCTGCATAAATCTTCACAGAGCTTTACAGGATCAGAATCTAGTTTTTAAAATGAGTACATGTTTTATCACTTTTATTTTTGTAAATTAGGAGCATACAGTTATTAAACCACTGATCAGCTGTGCAAGTTGCTACTGTTCTCGCTTTCATCCAGTTGCCCGACTTAGAAAACAGGTATGTAGATAATGGCAGCGAGTAAAAACGTTTCATACATCTTAGTTCGACTTTGCCCCCAATGTAGACCTGGCCTGTGACTTCTAGAGATCTCCGTTTATTAAGATTTCTTGTTAAGTGTACTTCTCTTGTTGGTGTATTGGGGGCACTGTTCAGTCTCTTCAGATCTCTTTGCAATTTTGTTCCATCCTTTTGTGTTTAGTGCCCACTACCTTGAGTATTACCAGTTATGATTTCTTGGTGATTGATTATACGTTAAAGAGACATCTGACAAAGAGAGGGAGATAGCTGCCTCTGCCTAGAGATTTTGTTATGGTTGGTCAAAAAGCCTTTGGAAACCATAGATGTTGTAGCCTAATCTAGGCCTACTGAGAGATGTTGCTAGGTATTAGGGCTGTCAAATGATTTAAAAAAACTTAATTGTGATTTACAAAATTTTGTAAATGGTTGTGCTTAATGGTAGTGTTTTTAGATGGAGCAGCCTGGCAGCTCCATGGGGTAGGAGGTGGGAAGAGCACAGGAGGAGATGGGACACACATAGCCCCAGAAGCATCCAGCAGTGTGCCTCTGAGCACAGCACTCTGGGAGTAATCTGCAGATCACAGTTTGAGAATCACTGAACTGCTTGATAGTCTTTCTCTCTTTTTATTGAATTGGCTCTGTCTTAGACAGTGCCATCATATATAACTTTAAATAAGTGAGGATATGAAGTACAGTTGTGATAGTACTTTGATATTAGATGATGGAAGAAAAAAAAATCCTGCAATTTAAGTTTTATATTGTGGCATGAACTTTTTATTTTAGACTTTCCACCTTTTTTATCTTGGATACATGTGCCTTCAATTGTTACTATTGAATTAATTCCTTATTAGATTCAGTAATAGAAATATTTAAAAAATGATAAAATGTGTCATGGTTGCAAGGTATCTTCTGTGTATTATATCTTGTATTGAAGTTTGGCTTTTATTAAGGTGTATTCTGATTTCCTAGGTGCTGGAATGTATAAAGAGCATTAGTTCATGGTCTAACCTTCCTTCGGTGCTTGAAGAGCAAGTTCAGGAAATTACAGGGTATGTCAGAGCCATTTAAAGAAATCCTACCTTGAAACCATACTTATAAGGCCCTGTGTACTCCATAGCAAATGGGAGCTAAAAGCTGCAGCAGGGCTCCTATCTGTTACAACCGTATGGTACAGCAGCCTGGAATTCTGTAGCAGTTTCATGTAAACTAAAACTAGGTGTTTCTATTTAGTTCAACTTTAAAATTAAATAATACATTTACTACAATATCCCACATGCCATGGAGAAGTGGGCTAGCTTTTCTAGAGGTTTTTAACTTCAAGTTACCAATTAATTTGAGATGGTAAACACCTTGAGATGTGCCTATGCTAGCCCTTCCAAAACATTCCAAACTACAAACATTTGCTGTTTTCCCACTAAGGATGCTTTCACAATTCACGGGAGACTATTTAGTAATTCAGTGTGCTTAGTTAAGTGTGTATGATTTTGTTTCATTCTACAAAACAAAAAAGCAGTCCTGTAGCACTTTAAAGACTAATAGTGTAATTTATTAGGTGATGAGATTTCATGGGACAGACCCACTTCTTCAGATGTGGAAAATCCTGATAAATGATAACTGAGACGAAGAGAATTTAATGGAAAGATAGGAAAAAATGAAATTAAAACTGATAATTCAGATAGGACCAAAATGAGGGGGAAGAAAAATAGTGGCTACTAAGTGGGCTGCCTGGGATCACTATGAATATCAGAGGTGGGGAAGCTGCCCTTGTAATGTGTAAGGTAATTGATATCTTTGAGTTTGAGGTGAAAAGTATCAGACTTGAGAATGAACTCCAATTCAGTTGTCTTCCTTTGTAATCTGGTGTTAAAGTCTCTGTTTTAGAATGCAGACTAAGCTTTTTTGGGTGCTGTCACCTGCTGGATTGAAATGCTCACTGACAGGTTTATATGTATTCGGATTCCTAATTTCTGATTTGTGTCCATTCATTGTTTGGCAAAGGGATTGTGCAGTGTTTCAAATATACATAGCAGAGGGGCATTGCTGGCACATGATGACATATGTCACATTGGTGGAAGTGCAGGAGTATGAGCCCCTGTTTGTGTAACTGATGTGGTAGGTCCAGTAATGGTGTCGCCAGTGTAAATATGTGGGCAGAGTTGGCAATGAGGTTTGTTGCAAGGAAATGTTCCAGGATTAGTATTTCTGTGAGGTGGCCATGTGGTTGCTAGTAAGAATTTTTCTGAGGTTAGGCGCCTGTCTGTAGGAAAGAACCAGTCTGTCACCCTGGGCCTGGGAGAGTGCAGCATCATGTTTCAGTATAGGTTGTAGATTGTCAATAATGCACTAGAGGGGTTTGAGGTGAGGGCTATAGGTGATGACAAATGGTGTTCTGTTATTAACCTTCTTAGGCCTATCTAAAAGTAGCTTGTTTCTGGGTATTCATGTGGCCCTATCAATCCGTCTTTTTACTTCTCCTGGTGGGTAGTTAAGTTTTACAAATGCGTGGTAGAGATCTTGAAGTTTTTGGCTTCTGTCAGTAGGACTGAAGCAGATGCAGTTGTATCTAAGGCTTGACTATACACCATGGATCATGTGATGTGTCCTCAATGGAAGCTGGAGGCATGTAGGTAATAGTAGGAATCAGTGGGTTTCTGGTAGAGAGTGGTATTGATTTGACTATTGGTGATTTGGACTGTGGGGTCCAGGAAATGGACCTCTCATGTGGAATGGTTACGGCTGAGACTGATGGTGGGTCGTCAAAATCCCTGTGAAATTTTTCAAGTCTCTTTATCATGGCTCCGAATGATAAAGATGTCAGTGATGTAGCATAAGTAAAGGAAGGATGATAGGGGATGGTAGCTGAGAAGACATCATTCTAAGTCAGCCATAAAAATGTTAGCATACTGTGGGATTATGCAAGTGCCAATAGCAGTGCTGCTGATCTAGTGGTATAAATTGTCCCCAAATCAGAAATAGTTGTGGGTGAGAACTAAGTTACAAAGCTCAGCTATCAGATTTGTCGTGATAACATCTGGGATAGTGTTCCTAATCACTTGTAGTCCATCTTTCTGTGGAATATTGGTGTAAAGAGCTTCTACATTTATGGTGGTGAGGATGGTATTTTCAGCAAGATTTCGGATAGTCCATGACTTCCTCAGGAAGTCAGTGGTATCCGGAAGATAGCTAGGACTGCTGGTAGCATAGAGTTTGAGGAAGGAGTCTGCTTTGCTGGATAGTAAGAGTGCCAAAACCTGAAATGATAGGGCATCTGGGGTTACCAGGTTTATAGATTTCAGGAAGCAAACAGAATAACCCTGGCTGGGGTTCTGAAGGCGTGTCTGTGTGAATTTGGTCTCAAGTAGAGGCAGGAAGTTGGTGTAGGTTTGTTTGTTTTGTGGGTTTGTTTTTTTTTTTTGTATTCTTCAGTAGGATCAGAGGAAGGAGATCTGTAAGATATGGTGTTGGAGAGTTGTCTTGCCACCTGCGGTTCGTAATCTGACTTACTCACTGACTTACTACAGCACCCCCTTTGTCAGTTGGCTTGATTATAATGTTAGAGTTATTTTTGAGATTCTGGACAGCATTGCGTTCAATACAGCTGAGATTGAGGCACTTGGTGTTGTGTACAATGTCAGCCTGTGCATGGTTGCGGAAGCATTACATATAGAAATCCAGACTTTCACAACGACCGTTGAGGGGGGAAGTCCACATAGAATTCTTCTTCTTTTGGTGTTGGTAGGGGAGATCTAGGAGGTCAGCTTAATGTTCATTGGTGTGTTGGAAGTATTCCTTCAGACGGAAAGGGTGAAAAAAGTCGTCAAGGTCACCAAAAAGTTGTATGAAGTTCTGGGGCAGAAAGTCAGTCCCTGGGATAAGACAGAGTCTTCTGCTGGGCTAAGTCTGTAGGTGGAAAGGTTCACAATAGTCTCCAGTGAGTTGAGGTTGTTGCTGTTGTAGTATCCTGCGGTATGAAGTAGTTTACATAGTATATTGTCTTTTCTCTCTTGTGTGGAGTAGAAGCAGGTATTATAGATATTTTGTCTTGTTTTATTAAAGTCCCACAATTTGGCATCTTGTGTGGAAGTTTGTTTATTGATGAGTTTCAAGGTCTGAGAGGTAATTTTTTCATTCAGTTATCCTTATAAGACATTCCTGCTTTTCTGTAGTAACTTGTTCTGAATTTTAGCCTCCTTCTCAGAGTCTTCATTATTACCCTCCAAAGATGGGCAACATCATATCCAAAGATATGTCTACACTGTGCAGCTTTTAGCAACAAGGCTGCGTTAACCCAGGCTTGTTGATAAAAGTCGGCTTGTGTGAATGCAATTTGTTGGCAGTTTTGATGACCAAATATTTCCACCTTCAATGAGTGTTTCATTTTGTCAGCCAGAGAACACTGCTGCCAACAAAACAGCATTCATACGTGCATTTGCCATGCAAAACTGTTAGTTCGCCTCCCATGAATAAGTAGTCATGAACAACAGAAGTTTTGCTGAGCAATTGCAAGTATAGAGACAGCCTTAAAGAGTAATAAAGTACCTTTGCTTCTGTAGAAGAGATAGTAATGGTGTTTATTCATAAAGTATTTTGTGAATAAAGATGCTGATGTTTATAACTGAACTTACATAAATCACTTAGCCTACTGTACAACTGAAGCCATGTTAGAAATAGGGGAAGGTAATATGAGTCAAAGCCCTGGTGAAAAAGTTTTTGGATAATAACTTTAGCTGTGGCTTTTTGGAGAGAGTGCCTTTAGTGAAGGTGAGATATGATGACGCGAGAGAAAGTTATAGCAATTTTGAGTAAGAGAAGACCAACCATTTTGATGATAGACAAAGTGAGGAAAGATGGATTTTGGTAATGTTTAAAGTGGTGACAGGATTTAAGTAAGTGGATATAAGGGGAGGAGATAGAGAAGAGTAAAATGTAAGTTTGAGCTTTGGAAATAATAAAGTTAATGAAGTTAAGGATAGCAAGAAAGGCAGTAGAGAAAAGGAATAAAGAGCAGCTTTCTTCTGAAAGGACAGTGTTTGAGATGATTATGGGAGGCTTGAGGAGGCATCTCACAAACTGTTGGAAGCAATGCAGGAATGGAGAACAGGACCTTGAAGGCACAGAGAGAGCTGAAATGATACAAACAATCATATAGCTAGGTTAATAAAGCAAGTAAAGAAAGCAACAGAAGCCTGAAGGATGCCAACACAGGAGAGGAGGAGCCATCCATAAGAGAGAGATTGATGGACCTGGTTGCAAAGTAGAGAAGCTCGGAGGAGTAGGGATGAAGAGAAGGGGAGGTAATCAGCTGTGAAGACGACAAAAAATCTCATCTAGCAGAAGAAGCTTGGATACTACAGTGGTGGGAGACCTTTTAAAAATCTAGATAGAGAGATTAAGTAGGATAAGAGTGAGAAATTCTGAAGCTTGACAAGGAGGTGGCCATTAGTGATTTCAGTGAGGCAGTTTGGGACATACAGACGGGACAGAAGATAGGAAACCTGAGGAGATGAAAGATATGAAGTCTGCCTGTACATAATTGAAGTACTTAGCATGTGGCAGGAACTTGAAGAAGAAAATAAGGAAATGGGTTGTTTAGGGAGGCTGGTGAGATGGAAAGGAAGATGCTTTTGAGGTGAAGGACACAAATATTTGCTTATTAACTGGAGGGAAAAGAAGTCAAAGGATTACTGGTTAGTACTGGCTATATGGCCAAAATTTATATAACAAAGTAATTTTTACTTCAAGTGAATCATACATTGTACATACTACTTTATTTTTATGAAAGATTCTAAGTAACTTTTATCCTTGTTTTTAAGGCAGGAAAGAAGTGCAGAAACTAGTCCTTGTATGTCTGTGATTACAGAAATCCTCTCTCAATTGCAACACCATTTGCCTCAGAATTGCTACATTTTAGATGATCTAGTGAATGATCTTCTAACTGAGAAGTAAGTTTGTTACCACACCCTGGAGTCCATGCCTGAAAACATTTTTCACCTGGAAATAGAAAGGTGGGACAGTCATGACAGCTCACTGTACAAGTATTCCATCCCTTATTTGTAGAGCAGCATTGTTGATGGAACCATCACATGTAACTCTGTGGTATTGTAGTTTCCTCGGTGTAAAAGTCTAAGAGTCAACAGAGAACTGTCCCTAGAATGAAGGGGAGAGGTTCAAAATGCTGTCACAGTAATGTCTTTCCTTTGGAGTATAACTTGAAGAAACAAACATGATTATATTTCAGAAGCAGGGTAGCAAAATAGCTACATATCCACCAGAACTTTATGACAATAACTTGATTAAAATACCTTCAGTCTGCTTTATGGAGTTCTATAACACTTCACTATAGATTTTAGTCTTAGCATTGTGATATATGTTGGTTCTAGGAAGTCTGGAGGTCTAACTATATCTCACATTATGTCAGTTCAGTTTTAGTTTTCAAACTTATCTCAGTTCAAATTTTTAAAAATCCCACATCAGGGTTTTTGAAGAATCTTTCTTGAGCACTTTGGGTTGGATTTAAACTAGCAATGTACAGTTGGTCCTTCAGCCATCTTGTTAATATGAATTGATGGACTTATTTTGATATGTAAAGAACAGATGTCTAATTCATTACAGTCGATAACACAGCTAATGTGAAATGCATCCTTGTTTGCTATCTCCAAAGCCAGTGAGTGAATATATTTAAAAACAAAAATGTTTTCCCATCTCAGCAGCCTCATTGCATGAGAATGGTATGTTGAAGATGTACCTTCTGTTACATAATGTATAGTTAGAAGGCTTTGTTTTCCACTGTTGCTAATCTGTCACTTTCATAAACATTAAAATCCTTTTAAGGCATTAAAGTAAGAGGCTCATTAATATTATTTAAGGTTTTTTTATTCTGATGACATGGCATGGCAAAATATCTTTGTTTAATAAATTCGTCCCAAAAAACAACCATTTGAAATGATGTGTAGCCATCAAGAATTGTGGCATACTTAATATTAGTTAACTAACACACATAAAGATGATAGCATAAGTTGGCATTTTAGTGTTTCTTAATGAAGCCTAATAGAGTGTGGCATTGATTAAAACTATAACTCTACTACACGTTGAACCTCTCTTGTCCTGCACCCTTGGGACCTGACCAGTGCCATAAGAGAGAATTTGTCCGACAACAGGAGGTTAGTATTGTCTTGCATGTTACTAACACTTCCGCTGCTTACAGGGCTCTTAGAAGACATTTAGGGGTAAATTACAGCTAAATAACAGCACAGAACACTGAGATCCAGGACTGGTGGCTGAAAACAAACTTTATTGGATTCAGGAAATTTGATAAGTGGTTATCCGGCTAGCTAAACTCATGCTGGATTATGGAGTTTGCTGGATGAGGAATTACGAATTAGAGAGATTCATCCTGTGTTTGTATTTTGTGAAATGCTAAGACTAGTTCTTAGTGTACTAATACTATTTAGCTCATGGTATTTTGTTTTGGTGAAGTTTCTGTTTTCAATACTGGTCTATTTTGAACTGAAGTATAATTAGCGATAGGTTTAAAACATAGACTCCTCCTGATTCACTAATGTATGCTGTATATTTTTGTCCAGTTTTGTATATTGTGGTATTATTTCTTTACTGCTCTGTTCTGGAATGAGAAACATCTCAAACATCTCATGATGTGATATTACTTACAGTAAATTGAGCAAGCATACAAAGCACTCATGTTGACTAGACTCTTGTTTTGGTGAGTCATTCGGAGACTGTGAATCTGTTTCCAGGACTTGTGTTTAGAATGGTTTTAGCTTGGACTATATTGGAATCAGTGTGAAATCTGTCAGTTTCTAAATCCTGCTAATGAAAACTGAAACAATAAAAAATGTTTCCTGTTTTACAGGCTACTGGCTGAACTTTGTAGTATGCACATTTGTACCCTATACTGCCCACGTTCTGTACTGGAAATATTGGCCATACTCCGTAAGATAAGCACACAGTGCCATCAGGTGTCAGATCAAGTTATTGCCAGCAGTGAAATGAGATACAAACAGTGGATAAACAAGATGCTACGTTCTCGCCAGAGGCATAACTATCTGCGAATGTTAAACAGGTTGGTTAAGCTTTTTTCCTTTTGGAGATGAAGGGGTACTTTTAAGAGAGTTATAACAAGAAAGTGAACCCTTCTTTTCCTTTATTTTGCATGAATACTTTACTATATTCTGTTTATAAAATGCTGCTAACTAGGTTATATGTTATTTGTCTACTTAGAGGTAAGGATCCGACATAATTTCCATTATACAGCAGTAGATCAGTGGCAAGCAAATTCAAATTGGAAAATTTTATTTTTGATATTTTTAACATTTTTCTGTTGTCTAACCAGGAATTATTAGGATCCAAATCAAATGTTTCAATGATGTTTTTATTCTTTTCCTTTGTTCAGTTGGATGAAACTAAGCATTAAAATAAAGAAGGGGGAAAGGGAAGTAAAACTTGTGATCTCTTAAAACTGAATTACAGAGGTTATCACTGCGTCTCTCTTCAGGCAGATCTACAGTAAACTGGAAAGTTGATCTTAGATATGCAATTCCAGATACTACAGTGCATATCTGGAATCAGTGTATCTCAGATCAATTTATCAGGCCATCCATACAGAGGAGGTCTATGGGAGAAACTTTCCCATTGATCTCCCTTACTCCTCACAAGAATGAGGAGTACTAAGGTCAACCGTCAAACCCTGATGATTCAATTTAGTGCATCCCCAGTAAGCATGCTAAAATGAACCCTGGACAATCAACCCTGACTGGGTCAATCTTCCAGTAAGTATAGACTGTAACAAGACCTCTTTTACCTAGACCACAGACTCGTTCAGTTTCTGTCATCCCTTTCCCAGAGGGGCTAGGGTTTGCAAAGTGTCTTCTGTGGTAGGAGCCCAGACCCTCCTCCTGGGACTCCCTCCTCCACTGTTCCTGAGCTGGGGCTGGTCTGCCTACCTCTTAGGCTTCTGCTCTTCTTGCTCTGTTTCTCTTCCAACCTTCTCTTCTGCTCTCTCTCCCTGCCCTTCCAATTGTGAAGGGTTTTTAAAGGCTTCTTAGTAAGCCAATAATGAAGTCCACTGGCCCCAATTTTGGCTGAGCCAGCTCCCATCTAGCTGTCTCTAATTGCCCTGCTTGTAGTCAGCAGGTTCTTCTGCCTGTTTGGGCTGCCTTTCTCTCCCTCTGAAGGGGCTGTCTGCTGTGGCCCTATCACAAGACATACTCCTCATCTTATTGATTAGGATGCTGGCCCAGGTGAAGAGTAATGGCTAAGATTCCATTTATGTAACTGCTAACCAGCAGTGTTGCTTGGGGTCTGGGATGACATTCTAAAAATATGAGCACAGTCAGAGAAGCTAGAAATTTAAATAAATAAGAAGTAATTTTAATGTTATTTGTGTTACAGATGGTTAAATATCTTAGTCATGGATATATATGCTTATTTCATAGTAGTCACTACAGGACAAAAGTTAATGTTCTTGTTTCTGTGTGCCTTTACTGTTTCTTTCTGTTCCTTAACATATCTGGATTTATTTAACGTGAACTTCATCTCCAAATTTTCAATCCCCATACCCATTTCAGGGTGGAACAGGAAATCACAATAAGAATTTTGTAGTTAAAAAAAAAAATTCTGTTCATTTGTAGCATTAAATTTCTGTCTCCTGTGTTGCGGCTGATTTTAATGTTGATTGCACTGGAACTAATCAATATCCATACTGTTTGTGAGAAGAACCCGTATGATTATCAGAGGTATCTAAAGTGAGTATATAGTACTTGTTACTTGTTTTATTAAAATAAGTGAATAATTTAGACTTTTTCCAACCTCCTTTTGAAAACTTTAGGTCTACATTATGTATCCTAATTGAAATTGCAGTTTAACAGAATGAACTACATCAGGGAGTCGCACTTTTTTCCCCAACCATTGCGGTAACATATTGAATATTTAATTAATTAATTAATTATTAATAATAATATAGAGTCTGTTCTGGTCTGGCTATCGTCTGAAGAAGTGGGTCTGCCCCATGAAAGCTCACCTAATAAATTATTTTGTTTGTCTTTAAAGTGCTACTTGACTGATTTTTTGTTTTGATAGTATATAGACTAGCACGGCTCCCTCTCTGTTACCATTGCAGTAACAATTTGGAAACTGATGAGACGCTTACTAACAGCAATGCCTTTGTTTACAACATGGCTATGGTTACACTAGCGAGTTTTGCTGACAAAACCAATGGAATGTCCACACACAAAATGCGTTTTCCTGACAGTTTGCTGACAAAACTCAGCACTTTCACTGTCAGCGTTCTGCCTCTCAGCTGTGAGGCTTAAGGCTGCTGTTGACTGATTTTGTCAACAAAGAAGCTGTGTGGATGCTCTGGGGGGGGGCTTTCCTTGACAAACAGGGCATCCAGAACAATGGGCAACCCTGTCTGCTGTGCTTCTGAGTGCCTGTTTTGTTGAGAGAGCAGCCAGGCAGTCTGGCCGCTCTGTTGACAGAGCAGAGCACTCTCCCAATTAGCTTTTGTGTGTGGCTGCACTTTGTCAACAGAAGTTTTGTCAGGAAATCTCTTCTGGCAGTGGCTTCTATAGACAGACTGCTGTAGTGTAACCATTGCCCTTGTGTTTTGGCTATTAAGTCTCAGGTTTTTTTTAGACTTCCCATTGGCATAAATAGCAGGATAATCTCACCCAGTACAAAATTAATAATGCATAATAAATTCTTGATTTAGCATGTAGTCAGCTTCATCTGTTCTACACTTTATTGGAGATCACAGGGATTGTAAAGTATTTATCTGCCAAAAGGAGAAAACTATAGAAGAGAACTTGTTGCTTATATTTCTATGTTCGCATGACATTGCTTTTATTGTGCACAATTATGAACCTCAATTCTGAATATTTTGTGTCAGTGTCTTTTTCTTTCTGCCCACCTTTGCATTAGGCAAAAAAAAAAAGTGAGGGTTGGGCAACCTGGAAATCAGGAAAAAATAGCAGCCCCAATTTGGGCATCATCATGGTCTGGTTTGTCTTATCTTTAGAAAGTCTTTTTAAAAGAATTATTTTTCCCTTTGCGTTTCTTGTAGGTTTCTAAAATCAGTCTTGCAGTATACCGAGAATTTGGTGACATACACAAGTCCAGAAAAGAACAAATGGGATGAATCCTTGGAACTTACACATAAAGCTCTGATTAAAATTAGGACTTTCAATGAAAGAAAGCTAACATTAACACAGTTAGCGACAAAATTGAAGTTGTCCTGAAAAAGCTTGGTTTCTGTTACATATGAAAACTATTTTTTTTTAAAGCCTCACAACATAAAGTGGCCAAAACTCTTAAAATAGTTCTTCTCCTCTCTTTGACTGCAGCTTCCGTCAAAATGCCTTTGCAAGCAGAATTGGGCATTTACTTAATGACTGTGTTGATGATTGGGGTTGGATAATTGCACTTCCTGAAAGTGGAACATTTGTCAAGTGCACAACGAGACTGAGCTCTCACCTCGGAATTATTTGAAATGTATCTATTATTTAATTGTATTATGTGTGCTTTCTGTTACTTTGTGAGGTAAAGATTTATTTATTTTTCATTTTATTTTTTTTAGAAAAGAAAAAAAGCAAAATATTTTTACACAGTACCTGAAAATGACCCAAAGGAAAACAAGTAAAATAAATGTATTGGGCAACAATGTCAAAGTATAAAATTAAAAAAAAAAACATTCTAGGGTCATAGATCTAATGTTCGGCCATTTCTGCATCCACATATGACCCATTATTTCTCATGTCTTTAAAAAATTCCATAACAACAAAGAAAATTACAACATGTTAAGTTAATAGCATTTTCTGAAATCTTTGTTTGCTAGTACTAACACAGACATGGGCAAACTTTGGTGTCTGATTTTCCCTCCCTCCTGTGGGCTAAAGTTATGTCTGGCATTTGCTCACACATGAACCTATTGCAGACCTGAATCTATGGGCTAGAAGTTATGGCTCGCTACAGGCCGTATCTGACCAGAAGATATTTAGGTTCTCATCAATGTTCCCTCTAATTTTTTCCATGATGATTTTTTTTTATGTGTACCCAGGCATGTGCAGATGTGCCTCGCCAGTAGAAACGCATGCTGTCCACTGTGGGTGGCTCTGGGTACTCTGCTAATCATCTGGGCAGCCACCCAAGCACCCAGTTGCGAGGGAACTCTTGTTCTTATCCCAGTTCAGCTTACAGGGAGAGAAGCTGGAGAAATCTGTGTCATAGAACAACACTGGCCCCCCGTACACAATCATGCACACTAGTTGTACTTACACATTGCATAGCTTGACTGAGAGAACTTTGGCCCTTGGAGTGCATGCATACCACTTCGCAGTACGGAATGTGGTCAGTTACACCATTCTTCCAGTCTCTGGAGCATCTACAAGGAACTCCTCAGACATATTCTTGTCTGACTTGGAAAATACAGTTTGTCCTAAATCAGGCATTCACCTACCCCTGAGCCTCGGGCTCATGGCTACGTACGTGGTTCATGATGGTTTTTCATTGATTTTGCAAGCCTTATGGCTATGCTACATCATAAAGTCGATTTTTTTTTTTAAGGCAGTTAGCTCTATTTTACAATGTCACTGTCTTCGCTCTGTGCATGATTTGGTCAATTTTAGGGAGGGCTAAGGCTGATATTATTACATTCACAAAGCAAGTGGGTGTAGTGCCAAGTTTGAATTTAAATGGTTGGATTAATGCTGGTGTGGAAATGGCAATTATTTACATCAACTTTATTGGCCACCAGAGGTGTCCCGTGTATATTCTACAATGCCCCGGGGTTGTCCATGGTGGCCACTTGCATCTCTGCTTCTCTCCAGGGGTGCAGGAAGTAGGTAACAGGAAGCCTGTGAATTTGAATTCAGCACTAGGAAGCCTGGGAAATGGAAGTGGGAATCTTGGGCCCATTTTGAATTCATTTCTTTATTATCAGCACAGTGATGGCTTCTACACATTTAAAAATAGACCCATCACGGGGTGGTGGCTTCTTCCCTGCACAGTATATAGGAGTGGTCGAGATTTTTTTTTTCCAGCATTGGCGGCAGCCCCCACCCCACCACACCATGTGGCAGCTAGGCTGTGGGTGTCAGCTTGTATGAGAGGCCAAGGGACTTCTTTTCAGCGGTTCACATTTGTACATGGGCAGTCCCTCCCCCCGACTCCTGTTGTGCCATGCAGTCGGGGTCTGTCCCCTGCCCAACTACATCATGTGGCTAGCCTCCGACCCAATAAAAGCATGAGCCTGCGATGCAATGCAGACCATGCTGCCAGACAGCACCATGCCCTGCCTTGCACATGGTGAAGGCTCCAAAAGCAGAGAAGTTTTTTGGGACCTGGCTGCCACCATGGGAAGTTTCCATGGCAAAGACTTGGGGGCTACCTGTTTTTGCTGTGTTCAGTGGGGCAGCATGCATTGGGGGGCTGGCAGAAAGCCAGTGAGGGAACACTCTCAACCAGTCACTCAACTACACCTCACCACTGGAGAAAGCACCCCAAGGGACCTATCCACTGAAGGCACCATCTCCACTCATCTGTCAACTACACCCCCACACCTGATCATATGAGAGGTGGCCAGCCCCCACACTCACTGATATTCAGGGCACCCGGGCCAGAGAGAGTCCCCCGAAGAGACCTGTCTCCTGAAGGACCATGTCAACTTATTCCTCAGCTCCCACTCCCAACCTATAGTGTGATCCATTGCACCAAAGCAAGCTCTGGAAATTTGGCTCCATTTCAAGAAAGCACTTTTTGTTTTCAATTTACTGAGCTGTTTCCGTTATTGTTTGCAAGATGTGTCATACCATACTTACTGTGCTTTGAAGGAGAGAAAGTAGCTGAGGAACCAGTTGACAAGATGCAGTCACCAGGGTGATCCCGGTGCACAGAGTCATTCTGGCACAGGGGAATGATGGTTCCCTACCTGACACGCTAGTGGGTTGATCAGGCAAAAGTCATACCTAAAGGGAATAATAATAATGCAGAGATGTTCTTCCAATCGGGGAAAAGCAGACAAGCACCCAGTTTACATGATTGTCACCTTCTGATGCCAAGCTATTTGATTTTCTTTCACTTGGGATTCCCTGCTTTTACTTTCCTTCTGAAAAAATGGCCATTTACTTTCCATGGGAAGAGAATGGAGGCAATGCAGTGTGGGATGATGACATCACATACCCACAACCACTTGCAGGACAATTTTTTCCCCATATTGCACCAGCGAAAAAACCCAGAATGCTGCGGGATAGGTTCCCACAATGCACTGCTGCAACAGTCAATGTTTGGCGATTCAGTGAGGCAGCACTAATTCAAGTTAGTGGGGAGGTGAGGCTAGTCATTCGAATTTATAAAACCCAGCGTTATAAAATTGAATTTAAGAAAATTGAATTTATGTCATGGTGTAGATAGAGCATCAGAATGAGAACATGGGGCAAACAGAAAATGTCTTGTTTTCCTTAAGGTCAGGTGCCTGTCCCTCAGGCCATGTGGGCTTTGAAGAAGAACGTGGTCATGGGCTCTTTGTCATAACTACTTACGCAGCTCCCATCCTGTCGTCACCTTCTCTGGAGTTATTGTACTGGGCTTTGAGGTAATAGAAGCTTGTAACAGTGAGATGTTCAGGAGCACCTCAGAAAGTCAGTTCTTCACGTGCTTTTGAAAATTCCATCTTGAAAATGAAAGAGAAATCTGAGATCATCCCAGACCCCTGCCTTCAAGGTAAAGCAAGATGCTCTCCCACATCACCACCACCACAAGTAGGAGTAGTTTCAGATAATGAAATACTGTATATTAAATCTGAACAATTCCCAATACAAATGTGGCTGCAAGTTGCAACGTTAGTGTTTTAGTTTTTCCATGTGAATAGAAGGTTAACACTTAGAGGGTCAAATACTGAAAAAACTTATTTTGTTACCATTACAGTAGTCCTAATCCAAAAGGATTTACAGTCCAAGTTCTATGCTTTGTCTTATCTTTATTTGGTCACGTTACAGTTTCTGTTCCTTGATTCAAATTGAATGCTTATCAATTTTACTTCAGTAATAGGAAGAATTCAGTTTTTGAATCAAGTTTACATACTGTTTGTTCATATAAATGTTATATATCTTTTTTTGCAACTCTTACGGTAAAGTTTCCCAATCGGATCAGTGTACTAGGCACTGACCACACAGATAACAAAAATCCAGTCCCTACAGCACTTGCTGTTCATTATTCACTATTTGTTAACTTGTTATCCTCCACTCTTGGGAGAGAGAGGAGGAGGGACAGAAACTATCATGTGACCACATAAGACTAAGTGACTGACAAAGTTTAATCACTTGGATTGTAAATCCTTTGGTGTTGGGACTGCTATTTTGTTTTGCAAATATATATTTCACGAGTACCTTGCTAGCAGCATGTAATTCTGCCAGATCTATTCAATATTTATCCTCTGATTGAAATTTAAAGGAATCTGCAGTTCACTACTGCAAACAGTTGGAGGCAGCATTTGTTAACTGAAATAATATTGTGTCCTAAGGCCTCTCTCAACTGCTCCCTGTGAACAGTCGTAAAAAAGCTCGATTCTCTCTCAGCCTTTGTTATTATCTAGTAGATATTAATGCTAATATCCTGTGTTGCGATTGTCACTTGTGAGGAAATTTTGTTTTTCTTTCAACTTAGAAACATTTCTAAGCAGCCTTAAGATTTGCCAAAAGATGCATCAGAAATAATAATTTGGTAGTTGCATCAGGCTCACAGCCACGCGCTCAGAATTTATGAAATTTGCCAAAAGTTAAGATCGTCGGACAAAAGCAAAATACACTGCCAGGAATGAGCTCTATTGGCTCAGTTACTAGCTTTTCAGTTCAAGCTAACTTGGGGTGTGATCAAAAAACTGCACTTTATGTTGATGACATTGCAAAAAGAAAGGAGTCCTTTCTGTACTTCATTTGTCAGAATTATATCATGAACATAACTAATCCTTTTTTCTCGGAAGTTAGATACATCTTTGTTTGAAGAAAATGTTAGGGTGTTTTTAAATGCATTTGATGTGAAAATTTTGTTCTTGCATCTCAGCCTTGTTGCTAGGGGTAATGAGTTTTCAACCTGCTACTCAGATGTGAAATGTGCTATCCTATATGACACCCTGTTAAGAAGTGTTCGTTGTATGATCTTTGAAAGCCAGGACGGAGGGTAGCATTAAGATTTCACTTAAAAAGTTGGTAGTGTGAATTTGCAGCTGTACAAAGCAAATTCTTTATGCTGTGATTCAAACTTTTTTTCAGAAGCATTGAGACCTCTCCTCTGTACAAGGAAATATTTTTGTTTTAACTTATCCTGTATATGGTTTTTGTCCTTTTTTTTTTTTTTTTTTATAGACTGCAAAACAGATGATGGCACAGCTCCTTGGTTGTGGTAAGATGACATAGGTCCCAGTGGTTATAATGGAGCTATGTCAATTTACGCTATAGCTGAGCTTCTGCTTTGTTTTATTTAGATTTCCCGTAGAGCGGATTGGTTCTCGTGTGTTCTGCCTTTTTAAGTTTACACAATTTACTCTTTCATTTCTTTAGAAATATGTATTTGAGATAAATGAAGCAAGCAGAACATCTTAACTAACACTGCTGTTTACTTGGCATGTTTGTTGATATGCAATGCGTTTACAGATTTGTACAAAACATCAAATTCTTCCATTTAAAATGCTTTTTTCTTTCTAAGCAAATTCCAGCTTTTGCAGGCTCCACATTTTGGAGCAGTACCTTGACAATCTGGGACATCACTTTTTTGAAATCCCAAGAGTAAATGAAGTTCATTTATCAGGTGTATTAGAGGGGTAGCTGGGTTAGGCTGGGTCTACACTTACCTTGAATATCAATGACTGCTGCGCAATTTTAGGCACACGAGTTGCGTACCAAATATCGACTTTTGCAGCCATTGATATATATCCCTGTCCCCACTGCAGGCATTCCTTAATCTTTGCGGCTTCCAAGGAGTTTCAGCGTCAATATTGCATTTTGATCTTCCTCAGCAAGTGTAGACCCAGCCTCAGTCGGTAGGCACAAAAATAACACGAAGTCATGAGGCGCCTTATAGACTAACAGATATATTGCAGCACAGTGCTTTTTCTCTAGCAAAAAATGGTGGTGGAACTCAAGCCCCAAACCATGCCCCCCGCCCCGAATCTCAGCCCCCAACTGCTTAACACCCCCCCCCGCCATGTGGGGCCTAAACTGCACCCCAGTGGGGCCAGACAGCCCCCAGCAGAGCCAGAGCTGCTCCCCGTGTTGCTTCCAAACCAACCCCACAGGTAGGGCCTGAGCTGGCCTGCACAGGGCCTGACCCACCCGCCCCCACTTCCTCTGGCAGGGCCCAACCTGGCCTGCGCAGGGCAGGAGCTGCTCCCATAGCAGGGACCGAGCTGGCCTGTGTGGGATCCAACCACTCTCCATGTTGAGCATGAGCCAACCCTGCCACCCGCGTGGGGACCAAACTGCCCCCGGTGGAGCCTAAGCCACCCTCCCCCCCCCGTGTGGGGCATGACCCATCCCCAGTTCTGGGCCCTCCCCAGCTGCTGCTTCCTCCAGTTCTGGGCCCACCTGAGCTTCCACCCTATAGAGTCCCCCCCTTCCCTACTCCCCGTCACCCTAGCCCCACCAAGCATCTGAGCAAGGCTAGGGCTGCTCATGGTGCCCCAGCTGGGCAGCATGTTCCTTGTGCAGCAGGGTTGGAGGCTGTCACTCAGGGAGGAGAGATGGTTGCACTGCTGCAAAGGCCTGACTCCACCCTATGCCACAGGCAGGAAGCTGCAAGTGGTTTCTTAAAGAGCCACGTGTGTCTCAGAGCTGTCCAGCTGACTTTAAAAAATGGCAGCGGTGTGAAAAAAGGTGGTGGAACACCATTCCAGTGGAAAAAGAGCCCATTAGAGCATCAGCTTTCGTGGGCAAAGACCCACTTCGTCAGATGCATTGGAGTGGAGTTGTCAAATGGAGTTAGTTTTGGCATGCAGGCTTCCAAACACAGCTGGATTGCAATGAAAATACAAGTTGAACCTCTCTAATCCGGAAGTCTCTCATCAGCAACATCCATAATTCAGTATGATTTTAGTTAGCTGAATGAGCACTTATCATGGGTGTGGCCAAGTTTCCCATGGTCCCATGAAGTTTGTGTACAGCCATCAGTCGTGCCTCTCAGTGTTCTGTGTTTTTATTTAGTTGTAATTTATCCCTAAATGTCTTCTTAGAGCCCAGTTAGCAGTGGAAGTGTTGGTAATGCTGCTAGCCAATATTGATCTGTAATTTGATAAATTCGTCCAACAATAGTCACTTCCTAGGGATGCCAGATTAAAGCGGTTCAACTTGTACCTCCAATCTGCCAGGCCTGGAGGATTATCTGCATGACTTCAGTCAATGAAACTATACCTGGTAATAACTGTTGGCAGGATGAGACCCCAGGTGTTTATTCTGGAGGGAAGCCGCTAAGGGAGTATCCACAGCTACAACAAATGTTTTGCCTATCACGGGGCATCTATGGCTTCTGATATTCTTCACTGAGTACGTGTTCTGTTCCAGTTCAATGTATATGAATCTCACAGTTTCACTACAACAAAGCGTGGAGAACTAGCCAACACCAGTTTGTGTTTCCATGTTTTCTTTTCTATATAAGGGTTTAATCGTCAGTCAAACATTTTCAAGTGCCAGAGAGAGGCTGAAAATTAACTTTTCCCCCCATGCATTAGTCCTCCCCACAGCCCTGCAAAATTGAAGTGTAGGAATGGTTATTCATTAACTTTTCTTTGTAGCTACAGGAAGTAAATGTACTGTGTAAACATGTTCTATGCAAAACAGACAGCTGTTAGAATCTGGCACTATGGAAAGAAGCATAAGTCTGAGGAGCAGCAATGCCAGCCTAGAAACTCAAAGACGCAGCTGGATTAGTTATGTAAAACAAAACACACTGAGAAGTTGCTTAGAAAAATTAGTGGTTGTCATTTTTAATGCCATCTGCTTTTATGTAATCAAATTATCACTGAAAAGAGATGTTTTTCAAAGCCTGTTTTGTCTGTAACAAATGCCGGAATTTTTAAAAGATAACCTATAATCATCTTTACAAAAATCAGTAGAAGTTAGAAGCCTAAACTTTTTGTGTGGATTTAGGCCTTAAGAGTCTCAATATATGTCCCATTTCAGCTCTAAAGGGCTTGTGCTCCTACATCACTCAGGCACTTACAAAAATACCCAAGCTGTACTCTAAGGTAGAATGCAACAGAAAGATCTATCGTATGTTACAAAAGAAACAGGGGTTTTGGAGCATCCACAACTGTGAAGAGGTTTCTTGTGCTCTCTTATGACAACTTTAATTAGTTTCCCCAAAACTAGAACTAGGGTTGCTCCTCCCTATCTCAGCATCGCCATATGCCTCTCTATACTGGAAGGAAGTTTACCACCCCCTTTTATGAGCAGCCGTGCCAACCCTAGTTGTAGACTATGCAGTGAGATGAGAGGATTTTTTTTTCTGGTGAAGAGTTGGTTAGGCATTATGTTTTGGCTGTTGTAATGGCCTCTGTGTAAGAGATTGGCCTCTTCTGTCATCAGCTCTTCCCTCTGCAACAAGCCAGTATGTTTGCCAGTGTGTTGTCCCTAAATCAGACCACAGGATGACAAATGGCATGCGGTGGGACTTTGGTACCTGGACTGGTATAAGTGCTCTTGCTAGCATAGTCCTTTAAGTTTCAACACCATTGAGACTACGCGGTCTTGTTGAGTTGTGGTTAGATGGAGCATGGCAGGTCCATGGGTACCTCTTCACACACTACAGAAGAAAAGTAAAAAAGGTAACAAAGGGATAAAAGTTGAGGGCTTCAGATAGGTAGGACTCTCCAACCTGTGTTCCTGAGGGGTTGTCAGCTGTGGACCAACTCTCTGGCCAGCATTCTACTCCCTCCATCTCCTTTGGCATTTCCATTGGGTATTTAGGCTTCTCTTGCAGAGTCTGAATTGAGGTTCTGCAGAAGCTGAAGTATCACAGGGTGTCCCTATCCGTTCTTACTGCTAAGGTTCACTAATTCTCAGCAGAGACTCGGAAGGCTTCGGGTGTCATGGGCAGCTCCCTCATGACCTTGCTCCAGATAAGATAGATATTTGGACAATTCCAATACACAAGAAGTGCAAGCCCTCTGGCTTACCAGTTTGCTGCAGAGGTTCTGGACTTACAGATAGAGGAAATTTCCAGGGTGGGCTCTCCTGGCAAAAGGCATTGCTAGCATGTCAGATTTAATTATACTTAAAGCACTTACAGTGAGCTCCTAAGTGTTTTACGTTTTTATTTTTAACAACAGTAGGTAAGGAAAAAAAGAGGAAAAACAGCATTACCTGAGCCTACCTCTGCTGCCACAAGGCTGCCTTTCTCTTCTCTCTAGGCTAATCTCTACTTATGTGAAGATCAACGCACTGCAGTCGATATTCCAGAATTCAATTTTGCCGTGTTTCATTAAGACATGGCAAAATCGACCTCTCTGGGCTCGGCCATCGACCCCTGTACTCCATGCTATCGTGTGGAATAAGGGATGTCAACATGAGACTTCTGAGCCTCAGCCCACACTAGGGAAGAAAGTTGATTCTGATACATCGATTCTAGCTACGCTAATGGCATAGATAGAATTGTGTATGTGAAATTGACTTTGTTCCCTAGTGTAGATTTGCCCTTAATTAACAATGAATTTCCTGGTTCAGTTCCTTTTCTGTGGTCCTGGAGTAATGCACTAGATCAGAGGTGGCCAATCAGAGACTAAGAGACAAAATAGCTACAGATAGAGTGCAAAGAGCAACATATTATGTATTTATTTTTATGTATCCATCTATAGAGATACATATTATTTATCTAAATGTACATTTTGAAGGATACATGAAAATAAATGTATAATACATGCCTCAGTGCCTTGCCCCAGAGCCAGGCACTCCCAGTTCCTCCCCCTTGCCACGCCCCCAACTCTATCTCAATGCCTGGGACTCACTGGAGCCACCACTGCCACCATGTGCTTCTCCCTCCAAGCACTGGAGTGTGTGCTCAGAGCAGAGGTAAGCACTCCTGGTGCATGACTTGAAGGAGTCCCGTTTCATTGCTCAAAAGTTGGCCATCCCTGCACTAGGTTTACTGCAAGTGACTGTGTTGCCCTCTAATGGTTAGTCCTACTCACTCACCCAGTTTGCTGTTCGCTCACAGCTGAAGGAGCTGACCTTGAGGAAACGAGTATCAGAGAGGTAGCCGAGTTAGTCTGTATCTTCAAAAACAACAGGAAGTCCTGTGGCACCCTGTAGACTAACGGATATTAGTCTATAAGGTGCCACAGGACTTCTTGTTGTTCTTGAGGAAACTGTTAGCCCATTGTGCTAAGAATAATGAGATCACATGTTTGATTCCTGCTGATGGCTTTATGTAGGAGGCTTGGGTTTTTTAGCCTGAAGCCTCCTCTTTCAGCTTTCCCTGATGCAATATTACTTGTTGAAAATAATAGAAGATAGGAAGGGGAGATATTATCTAATCTGTTTTCAGTGCACATCCTATGCATAGCTCTATTAGTGTTGAGAGGGGGGTTAGTAATTAGTTTTAATGGGAACAATACTAATACCCTACAACATTCTGGATATTTCAGTGATGGATGATGATAATTAGGCATGTTCATTAATTTTGGCACTGTAGAAGGGATGCAGAGAGGCACAGTTAATTCCCCCGTTTGCAAGAAAGAAAGAAAAAATAGATGCAGCTGACCCTTCTGGATGTAATGCACTTGTGTCAACATGGACTCTGCCCAAACATTGTTCTGTTGTGGAAGCAGCTGGATGCCCTGCCTTCTGGGGTTATATACTACCAATAGAGAGAGAGAGACAGAGACGAGGGAAGAGGAGGGAAAAGAGGAGAGGATGGTAAAATAAATCTGGCTCCCCTCCTAAAATATTAAGACTTTCTAAATTGAAAATACCCTGTGAGTCAGTCCTGTTACTGTATAATTTTCTTGATGCTTAGGGAGCTGGATCAGGGGACAAAGTCCCTCTACTTTACAAACCTATTGATGATTAAAAGGAGGCAATCCTTACACATCCCTTCCAAATATTTTTCTCCTGTGAGGGTAGAGAGAGGTGAGAGGGATGATATGCATCCTTGGAATCAGCCATCCTGTGTGTCATTTTAATGGGTGTGCTAACCTGCAGTCTGCAATGTCTATTCCGCTCAAAAAAATGAATCAGATAATTAATCTCTCTCTGGGGAGGTGGCTATGGAACAATTATAGAACAGATAACTATCAAATTGATAGCATTTCTGCATCCTCCTGAGTATTGGGTTGTAAAAGGAGACAGGGTGTTTTCTGGTAAAGAGTAATGGCCTATACACTAAATGCAATGGCAGATGTGGTTCAGGGCTCGTGCTCTGGAGCCAAGATTTACAGAGCTGCTGCACAATTATCCTCCAGGTTGGTGTTAATTTCTATTCAGATTGATCAGCGGTTGCTTGATGTGGGGAATCACATTGTGAGCTTTGAAGCTTTGCAACCCAACATTATTTATTTATTTATGTTAAATCTACAGTTAGGAATAGAAATACTGGCCAATTTAACAGGATTTGGATTTCCTTTTCTTTTTCTGACTTATGTCTCTCTTGTCATTTGCATGTGTGGAAAGCATGCTCCAAATACCAGGTATATTAGAAAAGCAGGGAAATTGTTAAGGTAAAGAAGATGATAGACCCTGAATTACACCTTAGCAATTATAATAAAGAAAGAGGGATCTTGGCAATCTCTGGAGAGAGGGCAAGAACAAAATGGACACTGAGGCAGAGTTACTGTCATGTATTACTCACATTATAGTAGCTCAAACTGGCAACCCCCAAATCAGATTATAAAAAATAATCTAAACTGAATGGAATATCAGAACCTTTTGTGCTAAGTACAGTGCAAACTCTTCTCACATCATTGTCCCAAAGAGACTGGGGTTATGTCTACACAGCAGTGTTATTTCAAAATAAACTGTTCTGGAAGAGATATTACAGAATAGCTTATTTCAAAATAACATGTCTACACATCAAATGCATATCGAAATAGCACTCAACTGTTTCAAAATAGAGTGTCCACAAACAGTAGAGCCTATTTCGGATTAGAGCCCCTGGAAGCAATATTGTCTATTTCAAAATAGCCCTTATTCCCTGTACACGCAGCCCCTGTTCTGAATATCTATTTTGGAATAGACAATGTTCCTTATAGAACAAGGTTTAAAAAATTCAAAATAAGCTGTCTGCCATTTCAGAATTATTTCAAAATAGCAGTTTTGCTGGGTAGACGCTTGCAAACTTATTTTGGAATAGTGGCTATTATTCTGAAACAACTTTGCTATGTAGACACGCCCTATCTAAACAAAGGGCAGGAAGGGAAACAGGAGAATGGAGCAGCCATGACTCACACAGGAGTACAGTGGAATAGTTAGGAACAGAGCTGAGGTCTTTCTGCTCTCTGCCAAGTTTCTCTGCCACCCTTCACCCCTCAGTTTGTCCTTTCAGACCAGACTGAAGCACAATGGTGAGATGATTATACTGCAACTTCTCAAGCGGCGTTTATTTTCAGGATTTTATCCAGCATTAGACTCTCTAAATTACATGGCTATGTCTACACGGAGCTGTGCTGCCAGCAGTGTGATGCAAAGGAGGGCTTTGGAATATGCAAATGTCCACTCATTTGCATAGTTGCATAATTAATTTGCATACCCCCACAGGATCGCCCTACCAGCAGAGGAGGCTGTCATCAGAAAACGCATTGTGTAGATATGGTTCTGTCAATGAAAACCCCTTTGTCAGCAGCCCCTTATTCCTGGAAAAAATCAGAGTTAAGGGGCTACCGAAAAAGGGCCTTTTCTCTGGCAGACCAACATCTACATGGCACATTTTTATGATGACAGAAGCCTCTGTTGACAGGGGCAATCCTGTGGGAGTATGCAAATTAGCCATACAACTATGCAAATTAGTGACCATTTGCATTTTTGAAAGCCTGAGCCTGTGTATAATGGGTGCACATCCACTCAGAAGGATTGCCCCTTTATGCCACTAGCTAAGCCCCACTTCCTGCTAGTGGCATGGCAGACTTGGAAGCTGAGCTGCCATTAGTTTCATCCATGAAAGGAGCAAAAATATAGAGAACAAATTAATACAAAAATTAGCTGCCTTGCCTTCATGGGAAATTCGGCTTGGTTTGCTTCAGGTTGATATTCCAAAGCATGGCCTTACCACCTAGATCTGTACTCTTCTGACTATCTACTGCCCTGTGAAATCTGGGGATCACTGCTTAGTGTTTGCATGGAAGAGCATTCGTAGGTTTGGTGGCAGGGAGGTGATGCTCCCTTTGCCTGTGTGCTTCCCCTTTGCATGCTTGCTCCCCAGTCTGTCTCGAAGTTCTGCTTTTTTGATGCTCCTTGTGAAGAGCTGAGGTAAGGAGCTTGTGATGGGGTACACAACCCTGCACTGTGCCCAAAGGGAGTAAAAGGCAACAATAGGCCCAGGTAGGTCCACCTCTACAGGTCTGCAAACCATGTGCTGACTGGAGGAGCAGGGTAAAAGGAGCTCCGAACCCCAGGCAGGGGATGGTGGGCAAGTTGCAGGTGTGGCTGTGTGTTGAAGAGAAGGATTCCATTTCCTCTTGCCTCTGATACAAGTCCTGTTTGCCCAGGATTTTGTACAGGGATCCAGGTGTTGGCCTCAGACATTCCATCTGTTATATAAACAAGGTTTGTCCCCTCTGTATAATCAATGAGAATCTTCCCTGAGAATAAAATGTCTCTGTGCCCTTTGTAAAGGTCTCTACAGTGTGCTTGAATTCAGCCCAGCATCCTTTGAACCGGTAACTTGAATGGGCCCTGCAGCTTGTCTGCTTCTGATCAGCAATGATGCCCCTAGAGTCAGTTGGCGCAGGCGGGGATGTCCTGTTTCACCCAGCCCAACACACCACTCCATTCCATTCCTTCAGTGGAATGTTTGAACAGGAAACAATAACACCTCTCAGGTCTGGCAGGAGTAAAGTTTTACAAGGACAGCAGGTGTGCCTGCTTGAAAGATAAACTATTCCCCCTGCAACAATAAGATAAATGATCCAAATCTTGTGATTTAGTTAATGTTTCTCTCTTTGGCCTGCTGTGTACACAGCACCCTGAGGGTTAAGCCGTCTAGTACGGTGTGCCTTTGTGTGCACAGAGTGATCATAGCCCGCAATATCATTCTCTCACCTGGTGTCCTTAACTAAACAGCCTTTAGTCATTTACCCTAATTAATCTAGTCTCTGAATTGTACCGTACAACAGTTACCTTCCTTTAAAAGACAAACCAACTCCAACATTTGATAAATCATTCACTGTGACTTGAAGATCTTATTTCACAGTTATTTTGGGCTGTCACATTCTTCCAGATCAGCATTTAAATTTATATCTGAATTTAGGCAAATGTTTTGGCTTAGCTGCCTTGAGAATCAGCATTAATCCACCTTTCTCACCAAGGGGAAAATTCATCCAGAAGCGTCTTGTTCTTGATTCCTGGCTTACTGCTTGTCACTGTCCCGTTTAATGTTAGCAAGCTGGGCCATTCCAGCTGCATTTGAATGAGTGAGAGAAAAGCCAGCTGGTACTTTGGGTACTCTGCTATTTTGATTTTTATATCAGCATTTTTGTTTCAAAGACATTTCTCTAATCTTATTAGCCAACTTTACTGAGCGGATTTCCTCAAAAATTTAACTCACTGAAAACAAATATATGGGGGGAGTGTATTTTCTGTTGTTCTGCACAGATGGGTGTTTTTACATAGGGATAAAATAGGCTTTACAATGACTAATGGCTGGCACCTTCAAACTGCCCTACATCTAGGGTACCGCGTTTCCTGCATGCATTTATGCAGACATTGCAGAATGCGACCCTAGAGCAATCTCCTTCAGAGACAGAAGGGGAGCCTGGTCCAGAACTCAACAGTGCTCCGCAGCCCCAAGAGACAACAGTCAGACACCTCTGGCATGCTGAACCCTCCTGACATCTTTGGTAGAAGGAACAGTGTGAGCTCACACTGATCCCTTGGGGAGCAGAAGTAAGAGGCGCTAAATGCATGTGGTTCCTTCCAGTCTTTCTGACCCATTCTGCCCAGGGAGGCCAAATGTCTTTGGACTTGTCTTCTTAATCATGGCTGCTCTGTTCCACTACACTTCCTGTCTCACGCTCATGGGAGCAGAAGGTTGCCTTATGCTGGGGTTTTATAGCATGATGTTAAAGAGAGCCCAATGTACACACAGCTGCTTAAATGGCATCAGTAACAGACAATGTACAGTCCTAGTGAATTTATCAGTCTCCTGGAGTGTCCATGTCCCTTTACCCAGCTACAAAAAAGAGACAGGTTTATGAAGGTTACATCTCAGACTTTTGGACAAAGCCTAGATATTAATTTGATATCGATCAGCAGTAGCAGCAGAGAAATAAAAAACTTACGTTTAAAATTGTCACCTATTACAGTACAAGTTAGTGGGTACTGCTGAAAGCAAGGGACACTTCTTCCTTATTAAATCTTTGTTCACATAGCCATTACTACACAATATCACTGTGTTAGTGATCTTTAAGCAATCATTTTACCAGGCAGCCATTGTTAAGGAATGAGCCACATTCTAGTGCTACTTGAGGGAGATGTGGTCTCTCTCTTTGTCAGTATGAGACCAATGTGATGGAGGCAAAACTAAGGAAGGGGACATCTGGGTTCAGATCACAACTTCTGTTTCTTTCACAGAACAGAAAAACAACAAGGGGAGACAAGAATGCATCTAAGAATCACTGGGAAAAAATCTCATAGCACTTTTGAATCCTATGTATCTGAAAGACATGAACCATCACCAGAGATTTGTAGTTTTTAAGGCCGGAAAAGACTATTGTGATCGTCTAATACATCTCCTGTATACACATGCCCTAGGGCTTCCTGAATTAATGACTGTTTCATGTCCAATAGCTGTGGTGGTACTGGAGCATTTCATTTTTCTTTTGATTATAAAATGCCCAGCCACTGAGATTACACCACAAAGCCTTAAAAACTTTTTCCAATGTTTAATCATCATACCTGTTAAAAGGTTAGACAAGCTCTGATTTAGTTTCCATAAGCTTATGGTTGATCATCCTAAATGTAGCATATTGGAAAGAGCCTTTCCCCACACTGCTGAGCAGGCCTGTGGAACGACCACAATAGATACAGCTCCAGTAGAATCCATTTGAGCCAGAACACAAGACCCAGCTTCCACTAAGGCTGGGCACTTTGTGGCTATGTCTAGATTGCCAAGAACGGTCAGAAAAGATATGCAAATTGCACAATGCATTTGCATATCTCCTGCCCACAGTTCTGTTGGGAGAGGCTTTCCTGCCATTTGGCTAGTCCACACAGGTCAAAATGTCAGGAAATCCCCCTTCTTCTGAGACATCACTTCTTCCGGGGTGACTGGGATGTCGTCAGAATGATCCCAAAGCAGCAGACTTCTGCTGGGAGACCTGCAGGCTCCCAACAGAAGCCTGCAGTTTAGACATAGCCTTTGTGAGTATTTAATCAGTACTTGTGTAGAGATCCATCCAGGATGGATGTATACAATAAAGCTACATCTTAAAACAAAGTCCTAGAGCATTAATTCAAAGTTGTCAGTCACCTGGGAAATACCAACAGAATGGTGTTGCCATTCAACCACCAGCATGAGTCTCTGCGGCAGGTAGATTGGAAGAAACATGGCAGTAATATGGCTCATTTGCTTCCCTTGTGAAGTGTTGTGAAAATGGAGATCTGAAGTGAATGCATGTTTCTGTAGGAGAATCTAGCTATGGCTGAAAGGTATTCTGATTCATTCAAGTTCCTTTGTGGTCAATTGCATAGTCCTAGCATGTAGAGACATTGAAACGTTTTCAGCCTTGTATGGTCCACTCTTAATCTAGCACAGGGCATGCATAGAATAGAGTTCCAGCTTGCCCCTGGCTGGAGATTTATCTTAACATATGAATTCAAGTAACGACAAAACTTAATCCTAACTCTGACCTGTTCCCAGGCTATCTCCTGCAGGATATGGCACCAACGTCTCCTTTCCTGTCCTTTATTCCTCTACTATAGAGAGATTTTCAGCTTTCTATATTTCTACTTTCCATTGAAATAGTAAACAAAAATTTCTTTTGTGTTTTAATTTTTCTTCTTCTTTGTCTTTGTACTGCACCCTGCTCACTTGCCAGCAGCCAAGCATATCACTTCAGCAGCACCTGATATGGTCTCCCCTGGAGGGAAATAGAGTCATGTAATCATTGCTGATTTTAAATTTGGATCTCCCATACTGAGTCATGACTTGATGCTCTCATGGCCCGACTAACCTACTGGGAACAATCTTCTTTACTCCTTTTGAGTGGCTTGTATGAGTCTAAATATTGACGACAGGGAGTGCTCACTCTGCAAGCTAGCTAACTAGCGAACAGGCATGTGAGGATGAGTAATGAGAAAAAAAGACAGTAGATCTTGCCAGCAGTTTTCTGAGCTGTTAGACTGGTGACGTTGCTCCCATTGTTTTTATCTGAAACATATTTGCTTGATCACTTGCAACTAGTGGTGCTCGGACATCAGGCATGCCCCATAAAACATTACACCTGTTCCTACAGCAACTCCCTTGAAGTGCCATAGGACTGGAGGGAGAGCTAGATAGGATATGGATAAGACCCTCCCTCCAGTGAGCCATCTATCCATCCATCCACACCATGGTATTGGATTATGGTATTTGCCAGAGTAAGAACCATAGGTCCTGTTTTATTAAAGAGTCTCCCTCTCACTGTATACCCCATCACATCAGGGACACCACAGCTCTTGGTTCCAAGGGATGGACACTGCTGAATGGGCAGCAAAGCTTTATATAGTGAATGGCTCTTAACTACTTACTCTGATTGTTCACCCAAGCCTGGTCACCAAGGAATAAAGTAAGGTGCCCTTGATTGGATCAGACATTTGATAATATGCTATAAGGGTCATTTGGATTCAGCCATGTTCTGAAATGGAGACAGGTTGGGGTTTTGGAGCTCTCTTTTTTTGTGTAGCATAATGTTTTTTGTGCAGACACATTTGTGTGTTTATAAGAACGTAAGAACATAAGAATGGCCATACTGGGTCAGACCAAAGGTCCATCCAGCCCAGTATCCCGTCTGCCGACAGTGGCCAATGCCAGGTGCCCCAGAGAAGGAGAACAGAAGACAATGATCAAGTGATTTATCTCCTGCCATCCATCTCCTGCCCTTGTACTGAAGGCTAGGGCACCATACTTTACCCCTGGCTAATAGCCATTTATGGACCTAACCTGCAAAAATTTATCGAGCTCTTTTTTAAACCCTAATAGGCTACGTCTACACATGAAGCCTACATCGAAGTAGCCTATTTCGATGTGGTGACATCGAAATAGGCTATTTCGATGAATAACGTCTACACGTCCTCCAGGGCTGGCAACGTCGACGTTCAACATCGACGTTGCGCAGCACCACATCGAAATAGGCGCAGCGAGGGAACGTCTACACACCACAGTAGCACACATCGAAATAAGGGTGCCAGGCACAGCTGCAGACAGGGTCACAGGGCGGACTCAACAGCCAGCCGCTCCCTTAAAGGGCCCCTCCCAGACACACTTGCACTAAACAGCACAAGATACACAGAGCCGACAACGAGTTGCAGACCCTGTGCATGCAGCATGAATCCCCCGCTGCAGCAGCAGCAGCCAGAAGCCCTGGGCTAAGGGCTGCTGCACACGGTGACCATAGAGCCCCGCACGGGCTGGAGAGACAGCATCTCTCAACCCCCCAGCTGATGGCTGCCATGGAGGACCCCACAATTTCGACGTTGCGGGATGCGGATTGTCTACACGGTCCCTACTTTGACGTTGAACGTCGAAGTAGGGCGCTATTCCGATCCCCTCATGAGGTTAGCGACTTCGACGTCTCGCCGCCTAACGTCGAAGTTAACTTCGAAATAGCTCCCGACGCGTGTAGCCGCGACGGGCGCTATTTCGAAGTTAGTGCTGCTACTTCGAAGTAGCATGCACATGTAGACACAGCTATAGAGTCCTGGCCTTCACAGCCTCCTCCGTCAAGGAGTTCCACAGGTTGACTGTGCGCTGTGTGAAGAAAAATTTCCTTTTATTAGTTTTGAACCTACTACCCATCAATTTCATTTGGTGTCCCCTAGTTCTTGTATGATGGGAAAAGGTAAATAATTTTTCTATATTCACTTTCTCCACACCATTCATGATTTTATATACCTCTATCATATCGCCCCTCAATCGCCTCTTTTCCAAACTGAAAAGTCCCAGTCTCTCTAGCCCCTCCCCATATGGGACCCGTTCCAAACCCCTAATCATCTTAGTCGCCCTTTTCTGAACCTTTTCTAATGCCAATATATCTTTTTTGAGGTGAGGAGACCACATCTGCACACAGTACTCAAGATGTGGGCATACCATAGTTTTATATAGGGGAAGTATGATATCTTTTGTCTTATTATCTATCCCTTTTTTAATAATTCCTAACATCCTATTTGCTTTACTAACTGCCGCTGCACACTGCGTGGATGTCTTCAGAGAACTATCCACTATAACTCCAAGATCCCTTTCCTGATCTGTCGTAGCTAAATTTGATCCCATCATGTAGTACGTGTAATTTGGGTTATTTTTTCCAATGTGCATTACCTTACACTTACCCACATTAAATTTCATTTGCCATTTTGCTGCCCAATCACTCAGTTTGCTGAGATCTTTTTGTAGTTCTTCACAATCCCTTTTGGTTTTGACTGTCCTGAACAACTTGGTGTCATCTGCAAACTTTGCCACCTCACTGCTTACCTCATTTTCTAGATCATTGATGAACAAGTTGAACAGGATCCGTCCCAGGACTGAGCCCTGGGGAACACCACTAGTTACCCCCCTCCATTGTGAAAATTTACCATTTATTCCAACCCTTTGTTTTCTGTCTTTTAACCAATTCCCGATCCATGAAAGGATCTTTCCTCCTATCCCATGACCGCCTAATTTACATAAAAGCCTTTGGTGTGGGACCGTGTCAAAGGCTTTCTGGAAATCTAGGTATATTATGTCCACTGGGTGCCCCTTGTCCGCATGTTTATTAACACCTTCAAAGAATTCTAATAGATTAGTTAGACACGACTTTCCTCTGCAGAAACCATGCTGACTTTTGCCCAACAATTCGTGCTCTTCTACGTGCCTTGCAATTTTATTCTTTACTATTGTTTCTACTAATTTGCCTGGTACCGATGTTAGACTTATCGGTCTATAATTGCTAGGGTCTCGTCTGGAGCCTTTTTTGTAAGGAACCCAAAAGCTAAAGTTCTATGTCCAAAAGAGATATGAGGGATCACCACAGCCTTGCCCACCTCCAACCAGGCACCACTCCCTCGGCCACGCACTCCCCCCTGCCCAAGATTGCCAATGGAGGCTTCCCCAGAACACAGCTGCAGCCCCAGCTGTTGATGCACAAGCCGCCCTAGAAGGCGCCAGGATCCCACCAGGAAGGAGGAGTTGCTTCCACCACTGCCACCACATGCTTGTCCCACCAGGTGTGGGGGGGTCGCAGGCGTGGAGAAGCCAGAGGGGTGTTCCAAGTGTGTGGTTCTTCTGAGCCTCATTTCACCACACTGCACTGCCCAGTTCACCACACATACTGAACAGGGTGCGTGTGGGATTCCACTGTTCTAGGCATAAAAAAAATGCTCACATAAATAACTATGGACATGATTTCTGAATGAACGCTGCCTTTTTTGTGCATGTTCTGTGCAGGGCTTTCTCCCCCGAGTACAAAGTGCTGACTTTTAAAAAAAGCAACATGTACTATAAATGGCAGCTTGTTATGGATGTAAATATTAATTATACATTGAAATTCTGGAACTGTTTTTACTAGAAGCTTGTTAGCTTGTTAATTATCATAATTATCATAGATGGGGAAGGGGAAGAGAGACAGAGGGAGACTGATTAGCGTTGGTAATTTGCCTTGTCTTTTCTATGTTGTTACCATTTTCATTTTGGGGAAATTAATTCTGTGAAATTACCACTCGAGCTGTGGGTGCCCCAGGACACATCTGTATTAGGCAGTGTTGTTCAGGCAGAATGCAGATTAATTCAGGCCTGGCACCTCTTCTGTCTCTGTGATGCCATATTTGGGTCAGGCGCCCACACATCATTCTTCCCTTAAAATAACCAGATGTCATGCATGGGGGAGGGGAGCAGCTGGCGCTCACAGAAAGCAAGCACAACCTGATGGAGAAAGAGAGGAGAGGGTTTGTGGTTAGGTACAGTAGAATTCCAGAAGCTTCTACCCTTGGATGAACATGGCTTCCGGTAAAAACAGCTTCATGGCAGTCTTAGCATTTTGGAAGTGTAAAGGCCCCTAACTAACTGTGATTATACCCATATTCATGGGATCAGCCTCAGGATTTTGGGGCTGTCCAACAACATTATTTTTATGTCCACTTTGCTATGTAACTGTCCTATACTTATGTATAAACTGGCCTGGAGATAGGAATGAAAGAGTAGGAATAAATAGCTATTTTTTCCTCATTGCAAAAGATTAACAGCAGGGTACCTTAAGGCAGGGATGAGTGAACTTTTTACGTCAGGTCCCACTTTTTGTCCCTGCAATTAGCAGCCCCCAATGCCCCAACCTCTCCCATGTAATACAAACTGACAGAAATTTCAATTATGTTCATATGAAAAACCAAAACAAAAGCCCTTTCCGAATCTGTAAAAACATAAATATGTAAAATCATCATCAGTTGGTATATAAATGGGAACACACGCACATAAAAACAGTGCCATATTTCAACAGTTTTAATGAGATGGTGGAGCCTGAGACCCAGCAGCCAATCGTGTTGCTCCCCGCCCCCCTTTATGAAATTTCAAACACCCCACTTTGCACACCTTGCTTTAAGGTGCTGCGCTCGGTCTGGTTTTTCATATTAGTGTGCTGAAAAAAGTGGCCTGAGCAAGCACATTTTCCCAGGTATTAGAGAGTTATTGAAGTCCAGAGAAGGCTAAGAAACTCAGGTAGATTCAGTCACGTTAAGCAAATAGTGAACACAAGGAAAAAGGAATTCAGTGTTGATTAAAGGCAAAGAATTGCACATGGGCGGGGGGTGGGAAGAATGGGAAGTATTTATCTTACTGACAGCTAACTTAATAGTACAGACTCACGATAGGGACCTGGCCTGGACGATATTGTGGGCAGCTGAATCAAGGCTCTCCTTGCTCAGCTCCACTCAGCAAAAGAAAACAAGATGTCAGGATAAATAAGGAACAGGATGGAGAATAACTTGTAAAATATAAATTATAAAAGTCTGATGTAAACCAGTGGGTGTACTCAGATGGAATACGGTACTCTGTGCAGTACCGGTCGTCTCATCTCCACAGGATCACTGCAGAACTAGAAGTGGTTCAGAGAAGGGTGACAAGAAGGATCATGGGCATAAAACATTCTCCTATAAGGACAGATTGATAAGGTTGGATTGTTCACCTTGCAGAGAAGAGGAGGAATAGGAAGCATGAGAAAAGTGTACAAAACACTGAAGGGTCTAGAGAAGGTAGACTGGGAACTTCAGTCCTCCCCATCTGATAACACAAGAACAAGGGGGCATTCAAAGAAATGAAAGGTAGCAAATTGAAAACTGAGAAAGGGAAATAATTTTTGTACATCATGTAACTACAGTGGAATTCACTGCCATTGGATCACATTAATGCCAAGAAGAGGGTAAGATTCAAAGAGAGACTGGCGGAGTTATAAAGGTTAATGAAAGCAAAGAGTTTTGGAAGTGATAAACATGTCAATATTTCAGATTTTAAAACAATCTCAAACTATTAAAGATTCCAAGGAGACCTTAGTGGGGGTAGATTATCCCACAACTGCCTATTGTAGATTTCTGGCACTTTCCTCTGAGTTTCTGGTGCTGAGCAAAGTCAGAGACAGGCCTAGATGGACCTCAGGCCTGACCCAGCTTAGCCTTTCCTGTGTTTGTGAATGTGTGCGTGCATGTGTGGACATAGGGAGAAAGTAAAATTAGAACACTAGAACTGGAAGGGACCTCGAGAGATCATCGAGTCCAGTCTCCTGCCCTCGCGGCAGGACCAAGCACCATCTAGAGTAGACCACCCCGATAGCTATTTATCTAACCTGCTCTTAAATATCTCCAGCGATGGAGATTCCACAACCTCCCTAGGTAACTTATTCCAGTGTTTAACCACCCTGACAGTTAGGAGGTTTTTCCTGATGTCCAACATAAACTTCCTCTGCTGCAGTTTAAGCCCTTTGCTCCTTGTCCTATCCTCAGAGGCCAAGGAAAACAATTTTTGTCCTTCCTCCTTATAACCCTCTTTTAGGTACTTGTAAATGGCTATCGTTGACATTGGTAAATGTGACCATTTCATTTCAGTGCAAATCACACAGCAAGAGCTTGAAACTGATCATGGATAGGATCAGGGAGGAAGAAACAAAGAATACTGCCTGCTTAGGGTATATCAGGTATACCTGGGTTTCTCAATGATGACTTTGTCCACACTGAAAGAGGTCTGGGGAACTGCTCCCTACACACAGCCAAGTGACATCTGGAAGATGCACCGCTCTCCAGAGCAGAGTAGCTCTGTTATAATTAATCATGTTTGATAATTAACTAGGCTGTAATTAGATAGAATCACCCTGACAACAACAGGCACCTATTTCAACAGAGCAGTAGAAGGCTTGTCATCCACCTGTGTCTGAACAGAGGGGATAATAGAGGAGTGAGCCATTAGTGCGCACAGGCTAAGAGAGCAGCGCCAACTCTCCTATTCAAGAGCGGATCAGTGATACGGCCAGCCAGGGTAGAAAATAACTAATTCATGATATTTATTAAACTGCCCTTCCCACGATGAGCTCAGTTTTCAGGCACCAACCTCTTCAAATAATGCCACATAAAAAAGAAAAGACTTGTTTTTCCATCAGCCAGCCTCTCCTTTAACTACTATGGGTTGGGAGGACCCACAGACAGAACTGGACGCAGATAAATTATGTCTATTTACTGTGCTCTACAGAAAACATCTGGAGAATTGCCAAACTGTTCAATATTCACTTGGGTTAGGAACCTACCAGGGTGCTGATTAAGATAGGGGCCTTATAGGCCTGGGGCAAGGGATCCAGCTCCTAAAGTCACATGACAAGTCAGAGTCTCAGCTTACCTGGGGAAAAAGAAGGTTATATCCTTGATAGATGCAAAGAAAAAAGTGAAGGGCACGTAGCTGGCGCCTGTTTGAGTGTGCAAACAGCTTCAAACAATGGCTTGAAGGGAACTGTCCTAGTCAGCTTGATTCTGAAATCCACTGCAAACCAAAAAGTTCCAGGGCCGTAGCATTGAGGCAGGGTCATGCAGCTCGCAAGGAAGGGGGCAGAGCCCCAGACCCTGCGTGTCTGGGGGCCCTGTAACAGCCGCCCCACACATCCTATGGATGAGTGGAGGAGGATTGCCTGGGGCAGGGCGCATGCAGCGTGGGCAGGCAGAGGCAGTGGTGGCCACAGGGCCTCCCCCAGGCCTACCACCCACACACTCACCCCACAGTGCTCTGCCGCTGCCTCCCAGCCTGATGGGCCTTGCTCCTCAGTGGGTGGTGGGGACGCCTCCAACTGCCCGCAGAGAGGCAGGTCTCAGTGGGCCAGAAGGGCACAGCAGAGCGACGTGTGGTGAGTGCGTGGGGGGAGGAAAGGCTGGGGAGAGGTGATCCCCTGCAGCTCCTGCTGCCGTCCACCACCCGGCCTCCTACCCCAGGTAATTCCCAGCCAGGCTAGTCAGGAAGGGGGCCAGGGGTCAGCGTGGGGGCAGAGGGGAAAAGGCGGGGCCAGTGGCGTGGTGTGGGGGAGGGCTGCTGGGGACCACACACCTGGGGAGCTGGGTGGGGTTGCCAGGCCGTGCCCCCACTCTGGGCGGCCCAGGTGTGGGGCCTTCAGAGCCCTACATTGGTTTAAACCTGTAAGAACCCCTCTGTCTAAAAATTGGCCCTCTGTTCCCTGAACTGATGCAGTCCATTCAAGTGACAACCTGGATGCTGTATTTCTGGTTTATAGGTTGAAAACCTTCCTGTGCCTTGTGCTGCAGGATTGCAACCCTAAATTCCTGACCCAGATGAAGTAATCATGCAGTGGACTGCGGATGCTCTTACAAGTAGTTCTGGAATGCTTGCTGAAACAATGGGATGCTAGAACACAGTCAGGCAGATCTGCAGAATGATGTCTAAACGACATGTGTAAGAACTTTGGAAATACCAGCAAGAACAAAATTTCTGAGCTCCCTGGTGTACTGGGACAATTCAATGGAAAGGTTTTGCAGTTAGCTATTAAAGAAGACCTAGCCTATGCTGAGAGATGCTATTAGATCCAAAATAGAAGGGCTGGTAGCCAGCTTGCCCTCTACCTTGTGCCTGCCCAGTCCCCATGCCCCTGCCCGACTTCTGCAGCCTCCACACCCTCTGCCCCAAACTCCTCCTTAAGGACCCAAGCAACACCAGTTAAATGTGCTCGTGTGCGCATGTATATGTAAAGTGCTGGAGAAGCGGGGCTGAGGTTGAAGGCTGACACCTTGTAATCCCCCCACAAGTAATAACCTCACAGCATCCTGAGGGGTGCAACCACCCATTCGAAACCCCCTTCACTAGCCACCTCCAGCCTCTGTGCTTTTGTTTTCCTTTCTATTTTTCATCTGCTTTGTGTATTTAGATTGTAAACTCTGTGGGGGCCAGTCCCTAGCACGCCGGACCTCCTACTCCAGTTGGGTTCTGTAAACGCTATCATCCTACAAATAACAATGTTCCCCGGGCACTAAGGATTATCTGAGGTGTGGATAAATCAAGCCTAGTCTGGCAGCTCTTGCGTTGTAGGCAGGTCACTTTAATGATAAGGAGTTTCATTCAGGGTAATCTGTCTTAATACTTTTCACTTAGTTTTCATTGTGGTGTCTAGAGGCACTGAGACCTCATACTAGGGTGAGTGAAATCTCTGCTCTACAGGCTTGGCTGAGAGCCAGCTGGCCTTTAGCTCATGTGGTAGAGCACAGGGCTTTAGATCCTCCAATTAAAGGTTCAATCCCTAGTGCCGGTAACCTGGGTCTGTTTGTGTTGCAATTGTCTCTCCCTTTTATGCTTTTAAGACATTTTTCTTTCCTCAGAAAACATTACATGCCCACCACTGTTATCTTGCCTCTTCAGTAGGAGCACTTGAGCAAAGAGTCATTTCCATGCTTCCCTCAAACATTATATAGCATGACTGAATGTGGAAGGAAGAAATTTTAAAAAGAACAGCAAACCCAACCAGCTTATCCTGTAAAGGACTTTTCCACTGACCGCTGCCTGCCCCTTCCTGGGCAGGGTACACACAGACTTGTGAGTTATGAACACCACACAAAGGAGACTGGGTTTGATCGCATTCAAAATACGTCTGAGACTTTTCTTCTTCCGTTTTTTGTCTTTTCCCAAATGCGAAAGGCATGGAGGGTGTATGTGCAAACACTGACAGATGGTGCTGCTTGGTTCCAGCTCAGGCCCATTAGTAAGAGAACTCAGAGTTCAAGGGACCAATTACCACTCGGTCCCCTCAGGGAAGAGCGTATCAGATGTTTACTGGGGGTTAATAATAAATGAATTGAAAAAAATTGCTCTTTGAACACCATATTCTGTGTATTCATGTCAGCAGGTTGTAATTAGCTAATTAAATGCCTGGCCTGACAGAATGGCCCCAGTGGGGGTTGCAGCGCTGCAGGCCGCTCCTGAAACATGAGCAGGAAACATCTTGGAATATGTGGTCAGGAGAGCAGTTAACACCTCACATTTAATGGGCTGCTTTTTCCTGTAGAGGTTACTGGGAGAACTGGGAGGAGGAGTTGGCCAAGTCCTGTGTCCGTGGAGCTAGGAAGTGGGGAGGGGGCGGAGGGAGGAATAGGAAAGATAAGGAAACGATCAGGTACAAGTTCTCAGTAATGCAATCAAATATAAATGGGTGTGTCCGCCAAAGTAAAATTAATTTAAGTAATAAAAGAGGCTATGCATCAGGAACAAGACAGGCCCTCCTTTAGCCCACAGAAGCAGCGGAAATGAGAGCTCTCACTCAAATTCCTGACTTGGCTGCTGCTATTAGCTCTTGCAGCACACTCTGAGCTCTCTTGGCTGACCTTTGAGGGTGTGAGTGATCCACACAAGTGCTTGCATGTCATACTTGCCTAGTGGCCTTCCTGGCTCTTTCATAGCAATGGGATACCAGGGTCATGTCAGTGAGATTCAGTATCTACCTTTGGGGCACCATCAAAATATGAACTGATTCATTAATAATTGCGATAATAAATAATTCCTGAAAGGCAGAAAGGAAATATTTGGAGGTCTGTCAATTACAGTGGTAACATATGAGACTTTTTCAGAGCCTATGTTTCTTGTACACCACTTTCTGTACACAAAATCATTCAGGGCTGTGCAGGTGCTTCTGACGGCAGAGGCCAGCCAAGTTTGGGTCAGATGAAATGATCAGGAACATTGAGTTCTTGGTCCTGCCACTGCTCGGGCTGCTCTAGCTGTGCAGGCCTGTGCATGCACCAGCCCCATGATCTAGGGCTTGGAAAACTGGTATAAGACAAAGTCACATCTGTCTTCCCCCACAATGGCCATGTTGCTAGAGGAGTGTGGCTGGCTTAGAGTATCTGGCCCTAGCTCTACAATGAACCACAAAGTTAGACTGGATGTAAATTTGAGGGGAAAGGGAAATTGGTGGCTCCCTTGGGCTTTAGAATCACACACAGAGAACCCCTCAGAAAACAAAATGTGGTGTATTTTATAACTTATGAGAGATCTGGAGAAAGGTAATGCTTTACACCTTTTGTTATTGCTGCAGCTATGGCTCTGCCACAGGGCTCGTGGGCTGGTTTATTTCAGACCCATTGTGAACAGTGAATTCTGGCCTGTGTTCCACACCCGATGAGACACAGAGGCTGCATCTACGCTACAGCATGAATTCGAAAGATCGGCTTTCGAAAGCACGTGTCCACACACCAAAAGCGGATCGAGATTGCGAGCCACTCTTTCGAAAGACCGGTCCCCTCTTCCAAAAGGGAGCGTCCACATGTCCCAGAGCACTCTTTCGAAAGAAAGGGCCTGGAAACGCCGTGGATGGGGTCGCATGGTGGACAACCCCTTCCGGAGGCTGCAGACCATTTTTGGGGGCTGGTGCTGTCAGATAGTTGCGAAGTTAACCAGTTTTCTTCACTCGCTGATGCTGTCTCTGTCAGGAAGCCAAGGCAAGTTGTTTTGCCTGTGCTTAATTTTTATGTCTTTCCCCCTGCTGAGCCAACTTTACAAAGTTCAGATAGTCAGATTTTCTTAGGAGATACACAGTGCTCGTTTGTCAGTTCCAGTAATGCTAGTGAAAACAGCCTCTTTCGTGCTATTTTGGCTTTTAGGGTCAAATTCAGCCTCTGCTTCCCTAGCCATGGCAGTCTCTTGGCAGAAAAACAGGGGCAGTTCTACTGTGCAAAAGGGAAAGGTGCCAGACTGTGGGGAAGGAAGGGTTACACAACAGAACCAGCCAGCACAAGTAACTCCATTCCAGCACCCTCAGAGGAAGGTGGAACTTGACTGCATAGCAGGCCCTGAGGACAGTGGCATACAAGGCGGGGGAGGAAGCAGAGCATGAGCTGGACTGGGGAGTGGTAAGCCATGAGTGGGAGCTACTTCCAGCTACTCTGTGGCTCCTTCCATCCCACCCTTCCTAGGGAAGCATGTAGGAGGCCTGCAATGTCTTTTCTAGCCACCAGGTCGCCGTTGGTTCCACAGAGTAATTCTGTGCTACTCTGCCACCTGGGAGTGGAATTCCTGTTCAGACCCACCTGCTCCGGCCAGGCAGGGAGCCCTGGGTTTGCGGAATGATAATCCATTAATTATGTGTGTTACTATGCTGAGAGAACATCTGTGCTTTACGAATTAGAGCTACAGCTACTAGTTAGCGGGCCCTCATCCCCTTAAAGACCACAGTTCACATGCTGAATCCATGTCGACTCAAAACCAGGACTCCAACTCATTATCAGGTGGGTCAGCAGTGATTTTTAAGACTTAATTGCCTTGCATGGAATTTGTTAATTAAGTCTACGCTAATGAGAATTAATAATCACACAGACAACATTAGCTGAGAGTAAGCGGGGTTCAGAAGGTCTATGTTCTTGCAGTGCTACTCTCTTGGGCACTCTTTCACATCCCTGGACCACGTCTTGGTTCCCCTGCTCCGTGAAATTAACAGGATCATTCTTCCATCATGCCTCTGTGCTGCGGAGCTGCATTACTGTGAGTCGGTCACTGCTGGGGTCTTACCCCTGGTCCTGCAAGGACTTAGACCCATGTTTAACCTTACTCGCTCAGAAACGGGGCACCTGAGATGCTTAAAATGAAGCACATGTTTAAACTTTTTTCTGCATCAGGGCCAGCGTGCTCAGTGCTTTGCAGGTTCGAATTCTAGATGAAGAATGATGTACAGCGGCGGCGTCAACATTACAAACAATAGCACATTTCCTGTGGCAGTGGCCAGCCATTTATTACATGGGCTAACCTCTGACAGCATACTGTACAGGAGAATAAAAGACCCGCACACCAAATCCCTGCAGAGGATGACGGCTTATGAGGTGCTTCTAAAATCTGATTCCATAATAATATTCCAGGGCTGTGTAATCTGATGTCAGCTGTGTTTGTAACTGCCATATCAGATAACTGCATATATTTATTATTTACTAGCACATGGTTTATTGATGCTCATTACAATCTGTTAATTGAGGTGTCTTCTCTTAACAGCAGCAATCGAGTGGGCAGGCAGAGAGCACGACGACGCAGCCTCTTTGCCAGTGGATTTATTTTTTTTGTTGGCTTTTGTACAATGATGTATACAATCAGCAACACCAGCACCATGAGAGCGAAGCTTCCTCCCGCATGTTTTACTTGGCATAACTCTTTGTGTGGTGCAAAGAACCAAAAGCTGGCAGTCGGGGATGGCAGTGGAGAAGGAAGTGAGGGAAGTGGTGTTAGCTGTACCTGTGGAAAGTAGTGACCCGGGCTATGCCAGATTTTTCACTTGGTGACTTCTAGAATCGGCTTAATTTCAAGGGAACAGCCACTGCAGTGGACCTACACCAAGGCACAACAGCTCTCTAAAAATACAAGACTTTTTCAATCAGCTCTGCATTTCTTGGTTTGTTTTAGCAGACACCTTCGGCCTGACCCGTCATCCTCTACTCCAGAATGTTCTATCTTCCACATCTGACTGTGATAAAGTTAGGACCAGTGGTGTTCCTTATTCTTCTCCCACATCTTCAAATGAGTGTACAGAGTCAGACTGAGGGCATGTCTACACTAGACCTGAAAGCTGATCCTAGACATGCAATTGCAGCTACGACAATTGTGTAGCTGGAACCAACTTATCTAGGATCGATTTTTCTGGTTGTCCTCATTGAGGGAGGTCAGTGGGAGAAACTATCCCATTGACCTCCCTTTCTCTTCCCAAAAGGAGGAGTACAGGGGTTGACTGTAGAGCCTGATAGTTCAATTTCGTTCATCCCTAGTAGGCACATGAAATCAAACCCCAGAAAATGGACCTTGACTGGGTTGTTATCCCAGTATGTGTAGATGTACCCTCACTGATCAAACCATGTCTGTGAGTGGGGAGAAGGGTGAGGCAAAGGTGGCTTTAGACCTTCACCAGTTCAGCAACCACTTTGTTTCTTAGTGCAGATTTGAGCATGTTGTTCTGAACTCTGTTGGCCACCAAGTGGCCGTGGGGCTATTCTGGGAACCGAAGAGTGACTGAAGTGCAGGGACAACCTGGCCAGGGCCCCTTTCTACTGGATGCCAATTCTATGGAAGGGGAGGAGCTAGTGGTGACCCAAGCAGCTGAAAGCTTACTTCAGTCATCTCTCAGCACCACCTGGACCTCAGTGCCAGCCTCCCCGCAGCTCTCAGAGCCATGCAGAAGAGCGCTCCAGTGCTCTGGCAACAATTCAAAGGGCCCTAGGGCCCGAGCCACTGCTGCTGCTACAGTAGTGATTCTTTTCTGGATTAGAAGAACAAACTAATTTTTTGAAAAAAAGCTGTAGAGCTGGTCTGTTTCCTGTAAATATCTACATTTCAAACTCTTGTTTCTGCACGCTGCTGCTTCCGCATTTTCACAAATACAATATCTGTTTGATATTTATCATCTAGCTCCTCTCTATAAATGTAGTTGGAAAGATAATATCCATTGTTCCAGGAAAAGTTTAATTCTTCCTCTCAATCCTGAGTTGTGCAATTATGATGTCAAACTAACACATCAATATCTTGACTGCCCATAATGCACATATACATGTGTGTTTGACTTTGTGGCCTGATTCTCATTCAGGTGTAAATCAGAAATAACTCTGCTCCAGCAATGAATTAAACCACTGTAAGTCAGAAGAGAACCAGCTCCTTGTGTATGTGTAGCAGATTGTGGTCTCTGATAGATCCATGCCAGAAAAGTGCCTCAAACCGACACCAACATTGATACTGTCATCAGTATCAGAGAGGTAGCCGAGTTAGTCTGTATCTTCAAAAACAACAAGTCCTGTGGCACCTTATAGACTAACAGATATTTTGGAGCTTAAGCTTTTGTGGGCAAAGACCTGCTTTGTCCGATGTGAGGTGTCTGCTGAAGCGGGTCTTTGCCCACTAAAACTTATGCTCCAAAATATCTGTAAGTCTATAAGATGCCACAAGACTTCTTGTTTTTGATGGATACTGTAAAAGTCCTTATCTTTGTTTGTCCTCATTTATGACTTGTAAATGTGACATTTCCCGTGTTGTAATTGCTTGAATACATTACTCTGACCTCCAGAGTTCAAGCTGCCCAAGTCAGGCCCCAAAAAATCACGAGATTGGCTTAAATTTAAAAGGAAAAGTCTAAGAACAAGGAAAGAAATAAATTTGTCTTCTGCCTTTTGATTTTATAGGGTGGGCTCATGTTATACAGCTTTTCTCCACAACAAGAAGGATTAGAAACTTGCTTCAAAAATAAAGTATCAGAGAGGTAGCAGATTTAGTCTGTATCTTCAAAAACAGCAAGAAGCCCTGTGGCACCTTACAGACTAATAGATATTTTGGAGCGTGAGCTTTTGTGCCCACGAAAGCTCATGCTCCAAAATATCTGTTAGTCTATAAGATGCTACAGGACTTAAAAAATAAAGCTGAGTCCCCTACCCTAAATCACATGCCTCTAGTGACAATAAGACCCCCCCCCATGATAAAATCACAAGAGTTCTGTGATTATTATTCTTTGTCTTAAGACTCTCACAGGCCATCTAGGCACTGCTTTGGCCCAGACCTGGAGACACTTATTATGGAGATTAGTGGTTACTCCAGGAACTTTCCACAGGGACTGATTTGTAAAGTTAGTGGAGTGCCTGACTTCCTTTGAACATCTGGCTCCTAGTACATAGCAAGCACGACTGCTTGGGCTCTTACTGTTTGCAGGATCGGGCCCTTCTATTGTATTTACAAGTCTCTTGTCGTTCGATTTGCGCTGCGTGCAGAGTCCCCAGGCACACGTGGATAGCTGAGCTCAGTTCGAGTGCCCTGACTCTTTGTGAGAGATGGTGTGACAGATGCAAAGCAGGGGACCCAAAGTGGAGGCTCTGATTATTTTGGCCTTGGGCTCTTTACAGGCAGTGGCCTTCTTGAGAGTCACCCGGCATTTGGCCAGCTCCCTGATGGCTTTGCACATTCCTTTTCTTTCTCTGAATGAATGCTCTAATCTGGCTGGAGGGCATAGCAAGTCCCAATAGCCAGTTTACTGCACCTGCTCATCAAGGATTGGGAACACCTGCCATGGTTGGAGCTTAGCCTTTAAGTGCTGCTATTTGAAGACAAATCTCGTCCTTTGTCTCTGCTCCTGCCTCTTTTCCATTTTTAAAAAAATAAAAACAGCACTGGGTATTTTCAGGACAAGGTTTGTTTTCCTCTCATTTTCTGAAGCAACTGCTCTTGCCTTACATGTTAGAAGGGCTGAGGAGAGAGATTATTCAAATAAACCCACCATGTAGGAGAGAGAGGAACGAAAGCATTTTTCTTTGGCCTGCAGTCATTTTAAGACCTATGCTGGTTTTAAAATATCAGAGCGTTCGGCAGCCACGCTCGTGAGCACAGCAGTAGCCGTACTGTAAACTGTAGAGTTTGGGCCAGTGCTGTAAAATTAAGGTTACTGTATGAAAAAGAGGACATCCCTGAGAGAGAGTACCTGTATCAATATCTATCAACTCACGTTGTATTAATGTCTTATAATCTAGTACATTAAGACAATATGAGTTGGTAGATACTGATACAGATACACTCCTTCTTGGGGTGTCCTCTTTTTTGAAAGGTTAAATATGGTAACCCTAATAAAATAAAGTGCAGCTTGGAAGAAAAGTAGGTGTGCTTTTTTGGACTTTCTTTTGTGCTTCTTTTGCACTTTTTTCTGGTCTAATATACAGTTTCCTCCATGCATATGCCCTTTTAATTGTTCCAGATCATTTTCATTGGGGCAACAACCAATAATGCAAGCAAGTCTGAGCAGAAATCACTTTTTCAGGCTAAGACAAGCTTAAAGCTGTCTCGTTCTCCACCGTTCCTTCTTTTTATACAGGGATATGTGCATGTGAATATCATGCTACCGAAAGCTTGAGACCTGACAGCTTCAGACAATCAAGCACTCTGTTTATCCACACGACAGCCCTGTGCCAGTGTCCCGGTGTGGCCCCATCATTGTGCCTCAATCCCACACTGAGCGTGCACCTCTTTGGGTAAGCAGGTAGCTTAGGCCTGTGCCCTACAAAAGGCTGTGCACATGTTTTACGTCAAAGATGTGGCTAGTCTGATTGTAGTAAACTTTTAATGGGGTCCACTCACATCTGTGAAGTTAAGTGCACGTGTAAGTCTTTGTGGGGTTGGAGTCCTACTGACTTTCCCAAGGCCACATAGTTAAATAATAACAGAACCTCAGTCACCTCACTGCCACTCCGGGTCTGGGGCATGGCCAAATGTGCGGAGTAATGTGGAGAGCTGAGTGACAGTAATGTTGAATGAGAAATGGTGATCAGACAAGGCTTGTTCCTAGTACACGCCATTGGAAGCTTTTTTGTGCCTATACTGTATGAAATGACTGCTGGGCAAATTCAGAACCTACAAAAGGCTGTGATTTTCCACACCCTCTGGGTGGGTATGAGGAATTCAGTGCTGCAGGGCCATCTAGAAATAGAATCAAGTGCTTTGCCTGGAATTAAAAACACAAATGGGGCTAGGCAGTTTTATGATACTGGTATTTCTACATGATAAGATAAAGTAATCACATCTGCTTCTGGGCACGAACTGATTGCCACAGGGGTTTGGAAGGTGTTTCTCCTCTAGGTAGCTTAGATACAGTGATATGTGCAGCATAAATGCCTATAGGCACACACGAAAATAGTGTGTTGTAGATTGCTGGGGACAGTCAACCTGATCCTGTCACCACTGAAGTCCACATCCACAAAGGAACTAAGTGATTGCAGTGATGAGTGATCCACAACTAGGACCCTTCTACTTGGACTCAGGCAGCTGGGGGTGTTCCCTGTTGGAAGGAGTTAGGTGCCTGCTTAATTCTGCATAGCATTTATAGAGGTGGGGGTGAACTTATAGCACTCAGCTTAGTGGGTAGCTTTCAGAAGCTCCTGGTTCAATTCCCTTCTCTGCCTGAAGAGGCAAAAGGTGAATGGGGGTCATCTACCCCTCAGAGGAATGAGCTGACAACTGACTCTTCTGCTGGAGGTGTTTTAGGTGGGGTAAATAATCATCTAACCGCACAGGGAGTCTGCAGTCTATTGGTGGAGAAACTGGAGAAGGTCCATTGACCAAAAATGATTAATGGTCTAGAAAAGATAACCTATGAGGGAAGACTGAAAGAAGTGGGTTTGTTTAGGTTGGAAGAGAGAGGACGTAATAATAGCTTTCAAGTACTTAAAAGAGTGTTATGAGAAGGAGAGAGAAATGTTATTCTCCTGGGCCTCTGAGGATAGAACAAGAAGCAATGAGCTTAACTTGCAGCAAGGGGAGGAGATTTAGGATGGACATTAGGAAAAACGTCCTAACTGTCAGGGTGGTTAAATACTGAAAAAAAAAATTGCCTAGGGAGACTGTGGAATCTTTATTGTGGGAAATATTTAAGAGCAGGTTCAACAAAAACCTGTCATGGATGATACAGATGGTGATTGGTCTTGCCGTAAGTGAAGGAGACTGGACTTGATGACATTTTGAGGTCCCTTCCAGTTCCGGTATTCTATGATTCTGTGCATTTAAAATAAATGCATGATAGGGAATAAAATTCAGCTAAAATATTTCAAACAAGTGTGTCTTGGTTTGCCTAAAAGCACCTCATCAGTTTTCACTGGGCATGAACTATGCCATTAATAATAAGGCACTCAGGGCCAGTTTGCATGGCATGATTCTGATTTCAGAGTAGAATTTAGAAGTTGTTCGGGTGTAACTTAGAACTACTCCATGTTTACAGCACTGTAACTGAAATTAGAATTTGGCTCATTTTCAGTTTTTTTATCATAACAAGAGATTAGGAGAAAAAGATGCCATTAGTGTAATGTTCCACAGAGAGTTAATGACTATAATGCGGTGGGCAGAAGCAAAGCCATTGCAGGTGTGTTTCTTAATTAGGTGCTAATTGGCAGGTGTGCACAAATAGGAGACACTGAAAGCTTGGAAGAGATTTGTAGAGGAGAGGTTATGGGAACAGGAAGATAGATGCTGTGGCCAGAATTTTTAAAAAAATGCATTAGGATTTTTGGTGTCATTATCTTTGTTAGAATGAAGCAGCAAAAGACAAGATAGGGCCACAATGAGTAAGCAGAGAGGCTTGCATCCTGAAAAAGAATATAGACCAATGTAGTTTCTAAAGAGAGGTAAAGGGGATCAAGGAAGTGGCTGGCTCCTTAGGAATGATAGTTATCAGGGCAAGGCAGAATGGTTTGCGCTGAATGAGAAAGCAGACACAGGGCTGTATCAGAAGAAGGATAAGAAAGAAGAAAGCAAGTCTCAACAAATGGGAATAAACCTAGGTAGATGGGGCATGAAAATAACAGCAAGCCAGAGCAGCTAGTAAACTGTCACCTTTAGTCAGCTGTGTATGGAGTGTCGCTTAGGGAAACAAGCCGATTGCCCTTCTTTCTCAGGGTGATTATAACCTTGTGCTGAGTAGTTCCACAGGGTATGAAATGCAAGTTAATTTAGTGACTCCATGAGAGTGATCACAACAAAGATATGGAATAGAAGCAAGTTCTTTGGTCTTTGTAGCACTACCAGGGAGGTAGGTGATTCCACAGTCAGTAGGAAAGTAAGGCCCTTGCCTGAGAAAGTTTACTACTGCCTTTTGAGTCTTTAGTGCATTATATAAAAGGAGGACTGGACATGTAGATTTTTGGCAGTCCTGAGTGATTGCTTTTAGCAACCTTGTTTCCATATGATACTCAGATTGTGTAAAACATCGTCACTTACATGGCTACTCCATTTAGTCTTTGAAAGCTAGTAGGGGCCCCTAACCACCCCCATTTTTAACCCTAAAAATGCCACAGTATTTGCTGTTTATCCTCCTTTCCCATGCTGCCATTTTAAATTTTCTGCTACATTCTTATCATGCACCAGTTTGGGTTCTTCTTGAACATGGGTTTTCAGAAAGCTCACGCTTTTAAGTTTTGTTAGTAGTATTGGCAGGACTCTGCCATTTTTGGGTGGCGATTTCAGTTTTGGTGTTAAAATTTCTCCGTCATAACTGAGATTTTTATTTGGGACTTCTACTGTCTGACTGTCAAGGGCTTATGCTAGGAGGCTGAGGACACAGATAAACAACTGGCCACTGCTTACATTTTGAGCTTTTGAAAGATGTAAGACTCTCTGACAAAGATGCGGGAATCTTTCTTTGATGCATAAGTCTTAGATCTTAGGAGTTTTACAAGCAAGGAACTTGTGAATTCCATTAAAATTTGTACAGTGAGATTCATTCTGATCCCCTGTTATAAGCAGTTTATCATTTTATGTAAAAAAAAAAAAGTTAACATTGAGGGAAAAGGTACAACCAGAAAATTACCTCTGTAAAGTTAGTGTAGTGAAAGCTACTTTTTCATTTTTCACAAGTCAAAACAAGATTTGTCTAAGCACCTCCATTATCACTTCTGCCTGCTGTCTGCAAATAAAACTCTCATTTCTGCTTTCTGACTTCAGCAGCATTAAATATTCTGGAACTAGAGGCTAGCTGGTAATTTTGTGGCTATAAGAACTACCATGCCATAAGATATGCAGCATGTGTAGTTTAATATGTTTCAAGCACTGGCCAATGGTTATTACTTCAGAAGAAACTGTTAAAATATAATGCATCTAGATGCCAATCTATTAAATTGGACATAAGTGTTTGTTTCTTCCTGGCCCTAGCTGGTCATCAGCTTTGTCCTGCAGCATGAAGACTGAGCACAGGGAATGATAGAATTGCTTGGTTAGCTTGTAATTTCTTTAGCTGCGTTTACTCTCCCACACCAATCTGTCTCATGCTACGTGTCCCACCACTGCTTACAAACCCAGCCTTAAATCAAAGTTAGTATAACTTGCCAGCTTCCATACTGGTAAAGGTGTCTTTTAACTAGATCAGTCTGCTGCTGGGTTATACCTCAAAAATTGGATGCAACATGGTAACAGGAAGATTGAACTAAATTGATTTCCCCTCCTCCCCCAGTACAGAGGGAAACCACAACTGCTGGTGGTGTTTGTAGAACACTAGAGCTATGGTGTTACACCAGTGCAACTTCCTCCATCTGTTCCCTTACTTACCTTTTTAAAATCATGCTTATGAAAGAGAGTCCTTTCCAAAGCTGCACAGATTCAATTAAGCTGGTCTAATCAGCTGGACCAGGCTGGAGCCCTAATTGTTTCACTATCTCCTCAGAGGACTTTCCTCAGTTTGTATCACCTTTGTCCTCGCATCAAAATAAAGCTCACTGTGAAGCTCAAGGTGCTCTAGTAAATTAAACTTAAATTGCTGGCTGAGTAGTTCACTAAAAGGGCAAGCTGCCTTAGTGAATACTGTGTATCTTTTTACATTCCCATTTTCATGTTGGCAAGCATGGAACTCGACCTCGCAGCTTTTTTTAATCCAAGAATTAGGAGTGCACTAACAAGCCAGAAGCCAGTAGCAAAAGATTTGAGTAGCTTGTTCGCCAGCTAATATCAATCACAGGGAGATAAAAATCATTAAGGCAATCGCTTCCAATCCAACGGGCTTGCGGTTTATTAGAAAGACATACTGTATGTGCCCAGGAGGAAGGAATTACTCCCTCATGCTATGTGCTTGTGGTGACCTTCCTTTTCTCCAGCTCCCAGGGCATTGAGAATCAGGTTACTATAAATATGGCCTCCTCTATTGTTGCGCAGCCCCCTACCATCTCTGTAATCATTGTGGGAGTTTCTATAGTAACTCTACCCAGGCTGTGGTTTTCAATGATGTTGTGAAGACCAAGACTTTAATAGGGTTTAAAAAAAAAAAAAAAAAAGCTAGATAAATTCATGGTGGTTAGGTCCCTCAAGGGCTATTAGCCAGGATGCATAGGAATCGTGTCCCTAGCCTCTGTTTGTAGGAGGCTGGAAATGGGTGACAGGAGAGGGATCATTTTATTGATTACCTGTTCTGTTCACTCCATCTGGCATTGGTCTCTGTCAGAAGACAGGATACTGGGCTAGGTGGACCTTTGGTCTGACCCAGTATGGCCATTGTTATGTAATATAATGATGGCGTAATACTTCAGGATCAGGGAGGGTACACTGGCTGGAATCCAACATGTGCAGGAGTCCCTGAGACACTGATGTGACAGATAAGGGTAAGACTCCTGTCTGTGTGTGGATTCTGGGGTGTGATTTGAAGTGGGGCTAGATACACACAACTTTATGACCAGCAAAACAATGATTTAGTAGCAGGCCTGGGCAAATGGAGGGTAAGAGAAGTTTGCACAGCTTTGAAACTCATCTTTGGCGTATGTGTCCAAACTAAACCCAAACCATTTGAAGGGGGAAGAGAGGAACATCTGCTGGTTAAAATACAGGCCTGGGAGCTGGGAGACCTGGAGTCTGTCCTCTCAGAGCTGCCCGCTCTCTGCAGGGATTTGCCAAGGAATAAAAATCTGCCCCTTCCTGCCACCAGAGGATCTGTCTCTTCTCTCTCTGGGCCCCTGCATGGCCAGAGGAATTTGCTCTCTCCCTGTGGAGTTGGAGGACCTGGCTCTCCCATTGTCCCCCTTCCCCCACTAACCCAAATCCCTGTGGCCTGGGACAATGGAGCTGTCATCTCCTGTCCTGGTCCTAGGCCGTAGGAGCTTGCTCTCCGCACCCCAGAGGAGTTCTGTGTCCCTCCTGATCATGGGGGATCCTAGCCCCTGTTTGCCTCCCTCTTGCACATACCCTGAGGGACCAAGAGCAAGTGATGCTCATCTCTTTGTTCTTCAGCATCCTCCTTAGCTAAACAATGATAAGACCTCCTTAGCTCACAGGAGTACTAGGAAGACAACTTGTGTGACTATATAAAGTGTTTTAAGGTAGAGCACTATCTGAGCATACAGAGGTATTGTCAGTGTTTTTGGAGCTGTTCTGACAGTCCCCCCTCGCCCCTAAATTTTCCTCCCTTTCCTACTCAAATTTTGCAATGCATCTGAGAATTCCCCCTGCCCAGCCCCCAGCTGCAGCTCCCCTGCTCTCATCCAGAGGCCTTCCTCATCTGGTGAGCTGACATCTTCCACTGCCGAACTTCTCTAAGTACCCAGTCCTGCCTATGGCTTACAGCTTGAACTCAGGCTGTGTTTCACTGATGAAATATCTCTGCCCACGCATACTTTGCATCCCCTGGAAAAGCACAATGGGATGGAACAAGCCAATAGCCTGTGGAAAGTGACTGACAGAAAAAGCAATGGAGCTCATAGGCAAGCTGGATTAAAACATAGGTCAGGCAGTTTAACTGAGGCAAAGGAAATGGATTGGGCTGAATTCACTGTCTTTGGAGCACGGTTGTGAGTAGAAGCAGCTAATGTGTCAGAGGGGGATTGTGAACGCAGAAAATTCTGTGGTGTTGGATCTTGGGTCAGATAAAGGAAGGCGATGAATATTAGGAGAGGAGTTTGTATACTTAACGCCTGTCAGTATGGTTTAAGATATGAAAAGTCTTATTAAACAAACCCAAATTAATTTCTGATGAGGTTGCAATTATGGCAAATAAAAGGCAACTGATTGTAATGGACAGTAAAAGCCATGTTACTGTCAGCTGCCCCGCTGGGGCTGGTGGGAGTGGGGCTGGCTGCCCAGACAATGGCCCCAGCTCAAACAACTGGCACATTTTATTATCCTGCAACCCCCCCGTTCCCCCGGGATACCAAATAATAAAGTTTATACTGTACTTAGATTCTGCAAGGTGTTTGATTTAGTACTGCACAATATTCTGTTTTTAAAAACTGGGATCATGCAGTATCGGTTAAGCATACAAAATGGATTTAGAGCCTGCTAACTGACACATTTCAAACAATAGTTATCAATGTCAAATTCTCTTACCGGGGGTGTATTACACAGTGAACTAACAGCTCAACAAGAAATGCCAGTGTAATGCTGTGGCAAAAATGCTTTGCTCACCCATCCTGATCAGGCAGTTGAACTTCCCCTATTGGCCAGGCAAGGTTAGTCTCATCTGGATTCTGGCTGACGCACATCATGGTCAAGCAGAGAATTCTTAGCTGCTCTGATCTTAGCCTGTGTCTTGGAGGTGACTGCTTCTTTTTCTTCTCCTTGTTCCTTCCTCCTTCGGATTCTCTGGTTCTTAAGTTCCTGCGGGCCTCCTTCTTGGACCCTAGTTTATATTATGAAACTTGATTCCTGCTCAGCTCCATCTTAGCTGATTATTTTACTGAAATTTTATGAACCAGTCCTAATGTATTGTAAAGTAATTCCCTAACCAATTATATCCCACTGCCATAATTGATTTACACCTAGGAAAATTAATTATACAGTAGACAGAAACAAAATTAAATAACCAGGCAGAGATCATACAGGCAAACAATGGGGATCTGGGGACCATAATAATAGAAGAAGAAAATGAGTATTTTACAACCCCAACTACTATTGATAGGTACAGGTTTAACCTGTCTAATCTGGAACTCTCTTCTCTGGCAACATCCGTAATCCAGCATGATTTTAGTTAGCCAGAGGACTACTTATCATGGGTGTGGCCAAGTTTCCTGAGGTCCTGTAAAGTTTGTTTCCAGTCACCAGTCTTGTATCTCAGTGTCGTGAGCTGTTATTTATCTGCAATTTACCACAAATGTCTTCTAAAAACCCACTAAGAAGTGAGAAGGTTGGTAACATTCTGGACCATATTGACCTCCCACGAACCAGCAAATTCAATTGTTCGGCATTGGTCAGATCCCAGGCGTGCCTGATGAGAGAGGTTCGACCTCTAGTTCCTTGCCAGACAGAGCGCTATCAGACCAATTTTTCTTTAGCCCTCTTCAGATCTGTTTCTTTCTCTAGTGACAGTGGCTGCCATTAGCATAGGGTCTCCTTCTTACCAGCCTGATATCGCGTTATTTTAATGTAATGTAGACGGACTATGAAGAGATGATGTGACTTCCTGCTTCTCTGCTAATAGCTGCTGTTCTTTCAGTCAGACTACAGAAAAAGGCCTTAGGCTTTAGCCCTCCCAATATGGTTGCAGAAAAAAAAGCCTTATCCTTAGGAGCACAACATTTAAACGCTGAAGATAAATTAGTCATTGGAACAACTTATCAAGGGCTGTGGTAGATTTTCCATCCCTGGCAATTTTAAAAATGAAGGCTATGTGTTCTTCTAAAACATATGCTCCAGTTCAGTCGCTCTCAACCTTTCCAGACTACTCTATCCCCTTTCAGGAGTCTGATTTGTCCTGCATAACCTCATGTTTCATTTCACTTCAAAGCTATTTGCTCACAAAGTCGATTGGAAGAATACAGAAAGGACCCAGCACACTATTACTGAAAAATCGCTTGCTTCTCATTTTTCACAATCACAAAATCAATCAATCTGAATATAAACTTTGTACATACATTTCACTGTATAGTATACAGAGCAGTATAAACGAGTCCTTGTCTGAAATTTTAGTTTGTACTGACTTTACTATGCTTTTTATGGAGCTTGATGTAAATATCTAGATGAGTTGCTGTACTGTCTGGAAGACCTTGGTGTACCTGAGCAGTATGCATACACCTTGCTGAGAACCACTGCTCTAGTTCAAATTGAAATGAATTCAGAGACGTTTCATGGCTTGTGTTATGTAGGAGGTCAGATGACATGATTAGGGTGGTCTCTTCTGGCCTTGGAATCTATGAATCTATAGAGAAGAACATCTCAGATGCTACTCCAGGTGGGTGCATGCACACAGAAAATACAAAATCAAGATAGAGGGGCCATATGAAATGATCAATAGAGGAAAGGATTAAGAGAAAAGGCTCAGATTTGTAAGTGGAAATTGTCCATAAGGATCAAATGTTTTGTGGTTTGAAAACAGGCGTTGTATATTTAGACTTCAAAAAGCTTTTCATGATGTCTCCTTTGCCAGCTTACTGGAGCCCTGTGTGGTAGATACAAAATTTGTATCTACAATTACAAAAATGACCCCTGGATAACCCACATCTGCAGATGCAGATACCTGCAAATTTGCAGGATTCTAGATATCAAAATTGTATCTGCATCAACATACATTTCTGCAAAAATGAGCCTCATATTTCCACCGTCACATCTGCAGATACCTGTGGATATAAAGCAGACATCTGCAGCTTTGCAAGGCTCTTAGTATAACATTGCACATGATGCCCATATAATAAAATGGATTTATTTACATATTCGATACCTTGAAATTAATAGCATTCATTTCACTGAGACACAATGCCATAATCTAGCAAGGTCAAAGTTGAATTAAAGACTACTCTACACATTGAGGTAGGGCTAGAAACCCCAAGGGTTATTTGTGGTGTATTTTACATAAGTGAGTTTTATTTTGAATACTTACATTGTCATAATGCTAAAGTCCTTTATGCTCAAAGCTATGTCTACACTAGAGAGTTTTGTTGACAAAACACCAGTTTTTTTGGCTTTTTTGTCAACAGCTTCTGCCTCTCCTCAATGAGGAGAATGCCTTTCTCAACAGAATCTGTTGACAAAAAAAGCCATGTGGATGCTCCGGGGGGCCCTCTGTCGACACACAGAGTTTCAAGGTCACCAGGCAGTCCTGTCTCCCCTGCTTCTGGTTGGCTGTTCTGTTGAGAGAGTGGCAGGGCAGTCAGGCTGCTCTCTGTCGACAGAGCAGATTGCCTTTTTTGATCTGTCAGCAGAAGTTTTGTCTGAAGATATAGTCCCACAATAACTTCTGTCGACAGATCGCTGTAGTGTAGACATAGCCAGAGTGGAAAATTTAAAATCCTGAGATTCTATTTGGAGGCTGCTTGAAAATGCTGTAAGGCGGGTGTTACCATGCTCAAGCAGTGCATGTGTTCCCCTGTAGGAAAGGAGAAGCTTGAGGAAGCCACATATGAAATGCTCCCAACTTCAGTTTAAACTGTTTTTAATGTCTGTCTAATGGGATAATTCAAATTGTGTATCACAAAAGTAATTTGAGAGTTTTTGAAACTCATTTTAGCACTTTTTAATTTTTAACACGATATGTACATTTAAAAGCAAAGCCACCTTTAGGAAATGGTGTGACATTCCGTTTTTAAGACAGTCCATTTAATTATATTTTGCTAATTAAGAGTTTCATTACAGGGGATCTCATGATTTAATTACATAAATAGCCCAAAGATCTGATTGTGAACATAAAATGTGGATTAAAAAGGATGCCTCATCATTTAATTACCTGCTAGGCTGGAACAGATCCATATTGTAGATCAAGAGGGACATAATGTGCAGGCTTCTTTCCCTCTCTCTTTGTTTTGTTTGAAGAGCTTTTTTTTGTTTGTGCTGTGGGAGTGGGTAATAGGGGGCTGGCAGAGCGCTGTGTGTGTGAATTGAGAGAGCTAATTACCTGAGACCATCATTACAACTGTTTTGAGAATATTTTACTTCAAGCTATTCAAATATGTATGTGTTGCTAATGTCTAATACTGATCTATATAATATATCTTATATAGCTAATACTTTCAGTTTTTCCCTTCATACTTTACAAATAAAATTCCCTTCTCTTTCAATGGGAGACTGTTAAATAATACAAAACCCTACGTTTTCTGTGTTACCTGAGGATTAGTTCCCATGGGCTCGAAGAGTAAATGTGGACAGCATATGGCTTTTGCTCACCTTGTGCCCTTCAGCCCTTCAGGATTGCAAGTTGGCAAAAATCCCTGGCTCTGTTTTAAAATGGGTGCTCCCAACTTGGGTGAAGCTTGTCGGGGGGAAGTGATGATTTGCCAGCTGAGATGACTGGAACACCAGATTCAAACACTCGTGAACCCATCTTTATCAACTATTCCTTTTAACCAATTTTCAGCTGCCTTTTACTGGAGGAGTTATCAGAGCTTTGCTGAGCAGGGATGGCTGAACATTAGAATGGGAAAAATATTCTTTTGTTTTCCATTATCTCACTTCTTTTGCCATCAGAATTTTCCCCCTTCCTCTGTGTTCTTGACAAGTTATTGCCTCGTAAAACTCAAAAATCTGACCTTTGTACTTAGTGAAAACAAATTACTGCACGTTTTCTCAGTAAACTCCAGTCCTGTCCAGGCTTAGCACAATTTCAATCACCTGTCAGATTTTACAGCATCAGATCTGACGTTAGCTCTGAGGGCACAGCTGTGTGTACTTGAGTGAGCCTGCAGGAAAAATACAGGACATGCTTATTCAAACTTTTGGGAGGCTTTTCAATGAACATCCAAATCAGATGAGGCTTCTTTCTTCCTGCCTGGCACAAAATAGATTAATCTGATACAATTATAATAGAACACAGTAACTCTAAGAAAAAAGGATCTGGCCAATGTACTGGCGGGTCCTACACATTCCTCCTTAAGTCACTAGGTCTGCAGGATCTGGAAACAGAGAGTAGGTAAACAATTGCACTTTATCTGAGCTAGGGGCAAAACCATTGGGTTCCAGGGAAAAGTGAGCTGAACTGTGGTTGTTGGATCCAGGAGAAAAGGCAGTGAATTAAAAAGACAAACATTCTCTTGCATTTGTTATCAGATTTCCAGAACTGTTACACTGTCATTTATGAGCTCAGAATTACATTGAACAATTGTGGTGCAAACCTCTGTTCGTTCCCACTAGCTGAGGCTCAGGCGAAGTTTGCTTGAAAGAGCGACTCTACAAACAGCATTGGGTGTTGCATGTGCATTGTCCGTCTCTCAAAGATTCCCCTCAACTGTATTCAGTTCGCAGACAGAAGGGTATTTCCAATTGCCAGCCCTGCAAACTCGACTGGGGATCAGAAAACCAAATTTGGAGGTCTCTGTTTCACACCTCCTTGTCGGACGTAAAGATTTGGCAACTAGAATTTGATGCATGAGTCAGGACAGAATCCATTTCATTTTCCCATTACTGTGCTGATGCTACAGAGCCAGAAGGCAAAACTTTGGAGTCATTAAAGTTAACAGATCGGAAGAGGGGCGAAGCCTCAGTGGCCAAATCACCTCACATGACATCATAAAGTCCAGCTGGCAACAGCTGGGTTGACCCTATGAGAGTCTCATGTCAAGTTTGCTTTTTTCCCCACTTTGCAGTCTTAAGAGCATCTCCACTCTCTCATAAACTCAGCCAGCTCCCTGGAAAAGAGTGAGGCTAACATAAAGCAAACTGTAAAGCACTGGCAGGGAATGGATCAAAGAGAAGCTAAATGAGAGTAGCCTCATTTTTTCTTCCTTTCTTTCTCACTCCCGGCCTGGGATTGAAATCACAGTGTCTCTACAGCAGGGCTGCTGAGTGGCATTGCTTAATGGGGCAGCTGGTGAAGACAGCCGAGCACATGTTTCCTTTGCAGTTTTCATCTTCATACTTCACAGGACCAGGGACTGATTGATGGAATTTTTTTTTTTTTAAACACAGCTTTCTCAAAGCCTGAAGCCTGCTTCTCTCAGCCACACTGAACATATGCCCACATATTCCCTTGGGCAGTATTTAAATGTGTGCATCCATGTGGCTGTATTTGTTTAGTGTGTGCTCCCACTGATCTAACGGGACCTTTCCCATGACCCATTGCTTCCTTAAGTTTGCCACTTGCTGCTGTCAAGTGAGGGGGGCTTTAACTTGGATGGCTATAGCTGTAAATGAATGGGGTTTTTTTTTTTGTTTTTATTTTCAGTCCTTTAGCTGATGGCTAGCCTAATACAGTTCAGCTGAGAACCTTCCTCAGAGCTGTTAAAAAAACCAAACCCAAACAGACCCCATCTGTTACAACCCTCTGTCAATTTATGTGAATGCAAAATTTGTAAGATTACATTCTGCTTGTTAATAAATCTCCTCGTGACAATACTGGATGTCTATAACACATAAAGCAAAGTGTACATTTTTTGCCATATTGGAGCGGATAATCCTGACATTAAACCTTCCGGGGGGCGGGAGAGGGAGAAGAACTATGGAGGTGCATGGAACACATGAACCACACTTTCTGACAGTGCCAAAATCAGTATTCTATTGAGCTATGCCAGGAGAACCACACAAGCGAGACAAAGTCCTGACAAGAGCTTTTGCTAAAGATGTGTGCAGCAACCAACATCTCTGTAAAATGCTGATATTGCCTCTTCAGAGGGACTCGGTGCAGATTATTTCTCTGTGTCCCATACTGCAGCTTCTTATAGAGCACGAACACATAATATTGTCTTTTCATTTGTTTGCATACAAGTAACCATTTACATTTTTTGAAAGGCCCTAGGTGATGCAGATGAAGGAGAATTTTAGAGGGGTGAAATTTCTGGACACAGGAAGGGTGGATGACACAGTATAATCAATTAAGTTAAAAACTTTGTAAGACTTCCAATTCAGGTTGTGAAGGTAGACAGTGTAACTTGCACAAAGTACACAAGAACCATTAAAAAAGCCTTTGTGGTATTATGATGTCAAGAGGCCTCTGCTAGGAGAGAGCCCCTGTCCTGACCAGTTTAAATTAAGTAATTTAGACAAACCTTGAGCCAGAGGAGAAATAGAGGCCTGGAGGGGTGAAATGTCTTGTCCAAGATCACACTGTGGAACAGTGGTCAAGCTGGGATGTAAATTCAAGTCAGCTGGCTTCATGTCCAGCACTATATGCACTCACTAGAATATACTGTCTTCCCACTTTATACAGGTCCCAACCCTCTTTCCACTGATGTCAAGGGCAAGCCTTCCATTTTGTTCAATGGGAGGAGGTTCACACATTCCCCATAGGATTCATACATGTAGCCAACTACAAAAGACGCTTGGCAATTCACCCTGAAAATCCAACAACCATCTTAACCCTAACTTTAATTGTTCATTTTAATGTGATCTACTGAGATACAGAGCCAGGTGGGTAGCAAGAATGAGCAAATGATGTATAGGATGTACTGTACTTTTGTTTGGCATTATATACTTTCCAGGGGAGAAGGAAAAGTTACAGAAGTGATGTTGATATTGGTAATCTGATTTTAAAGGCTTTGTACATAAGAACATAAGAATGGCCACTACTGGGTCAGACCAAAGGTCCGTCTAGCCCAGCATCCCATCTGCCAACAGTGGTCAGTGCCAGGTGTCCCAGAGGGGGTAGACCGAAGGCAATGATCAAACAACCTGTCTCCTGCCATCCATATGCAGCTCCTGGCAAACAGAGGCCAGCGACACCATTCCTATGCCCTGGCTAATAGCCTTTTATGGAACTAACCTCCATGAATTTATCTAGTTCTTCTTTGAACTCTCTCTAGTGTTCACAGCCTCCTCTGGCAAGGAGTTCCGCAGGTTGACTGTGTGCTGTGTGAAAAAAAACTTTTTTTTACTAGTTTTAAATCTGTTACCCATTAATTTCATTTGGTGTCCTCTCGTTCTTATATTATGGGAACAAGTAAATAACTTTTCTTTATTCTCTCTCTCCACACTGCTCATGATTTTATATGCCTTTATCATGTTCCCCCTCAGTCTCCTCTTTTCTAACTGAAAAGTCCCAGTCTTTTTAACCTCTCCTCATATGGGACCTGTTCCAAACCCCTAATCATTTTAGTTACCCTTTTCTGAGCACTTTCTAATGCCAAAATATCTTTTTTTGAGGTGAAGAGACCACATCTGTATGCAGTATTCAAGATGTGGGCACACCATAGTTTTATAAAGGGGTGGTACAAGATTCTTGGTCTTATTTTCTAACCCTTTTTAAATAATTCCTAACATCCTATTTGCTTTTTTGACTGCCACTGCACACTGCGTGGATGTTTTCAGCGAACTATCCACGATAACCCCAAGATCTCTTTCCTGATTAGTTGTAGCTAAATTAGCCCCCATCCTACTGTATGTATACTTGAAGTTATGTTTTCCAATGTGCACTACTTTACACTTGTCCACATTAAATTTTGTTTGCCATTTTGTTGCCTAATCTCTCCCTTCGGTGAGACCTTTTTTTGAAGTTTTTCACAGTCTGCTTTTGTCTTGATTATATTGAACAGTTTAATATCGTCTGCAAACTTTACCACCTCCCTACTTACCCCTTTCTCTAGATCATTTATGTAACTGTAGTTGGGGTAATGTGAAAACAGAACAGGTTGAAGTACATGCTGAAAGTCAGCCTCCCACCTCCTGTAGGGGTCTGTAACCCTCTTAGTTTGACAGGAGGGTTTTCATTGCCTTATTCAATGGGTTTTGGCTGTGGCCCATGCAGTTGGTACCTAACAATTGGAAGAGGCTTTTTGCTGAGTTTTGTTACTTGCTTTCCTTATCCTTTCTGGCTGAGCTTTACACAAACACACCATTCTCCACTGTGTCTACCCTCACCTTCACTTTATCTCCATTTTCTCTATTTCCCTGACAGTCTTCACCCTTTCCTCATTCTTTGTCCATCCTAACACACTTGCTCACCCCTTCCCCTTTTGTCCACTTTTTGTCATCTTAGCATCTAAGCCTCCAGTCCTTACTCAGAGGTAGGACCCTACCACATTCATGGTCCATCTTGGTCAATTTCATGGTCATAGGATTTTAAACTTAATACATTTCATGATTTCAGCGATTTAAATCTGAAATTTCATGGGGGTGCAATTGTAATTTTTTGACCCAAAAAGGAGTTGTGGCTGGTTTCAGCATTACTGTAGAGGGTGTTGCCAGCAGGGCACTACCTTTGGAGCTGGGTGCCTAGCCAACAGCAGCTTCTCTCCACCACCCAGCTCTGAAGGCAGTGCAGAAATAAGGATGGCAACATCAAAACTGCCCCTAAAATAACCTTGTGACTCTCCTGCAAATCCCTGTTGGCGTTAGGACTCCCAGTTTGAGAAACGCTTGAAATCCATATCCCTCTTGAAAAGTACAGGGTAAAAGCACACGAAACACCAGATTTCACTGCCAGATTTTATGGTCCACGATGCATTTTTCATGGCTCTTATTTGGCAAGACCCTACTCAAATAAAACTCCTATTGCCTTCATTAGGATTCACCATGTGAGTCAGAGCTACGGGCATACTTAAGAGTTTGTAGGACTGCAGCCATGCTTTCCAAGGCAAGGACCCTGTGTTCTCATAAGCCTGTACAGCACCAAGCACTGCCAGTACTACAGAGATTTAATTGTAATCATTAGGAATGGCATTTGGACCTTGGCAAGTTATGTTGTGTTTCTTAGTGGTGGAAATGTTGTTGCGCACTGCTGTTGCACAGGCTGGTGGACAGGAGTGACATGAAGATAGAACACCCTGGGTGGTGTTTCTCACTCGGATGGTCATCCTAGCCATTCTGTTGCCTCCATTGGGAGTGCACTAGAGAGTTTTATACAGTGAACTGCAGTTGGGGAAATAATTAGCGCTCCCAATCCTTCCTTTTGCACAATTTCTTTAATTATTAATATTTGGGATTGTGATGAGGGTCCCATTGTCAATTTCTACCTTACTTCCCCAGGCAGATTCTAGATATTCAGAGTCCTCAATTTTTCCTTTGCAACCAATTTGGATTTTTGCTAGTGGCATAATTCCGAGGCAGCACATTCACCGCCAAAAGCATCATCTGATTTTTTCAAAGCGACTAAACCTCTAGGGCATCTCTGACAAGGCCAAAAGTGAGCATTATATGGAAAATATATTTCATATCCCCCACTACTGTCACACAGAATTGTGTTGTCATATAATCTGGTTCTGGAACATGTTGTGATTTTTGTCATTCATGAGAGGGAACTTCGATATACTTACTTGGCCTCTTGCAAAGAAAACTGTATTCAGGGTGCTTGGCTGCAGCCTCCTTTAATTACTCTTGCTCTCTCACTTTCCAATTCACCACTAGCCTACCACTGTCACCACCATTTCCCCAGGCTGTCTTTTGCATGTTTCTCAGAAGCGTGGGGGATGCCACCTAGCACTGATAATCTGAAAAGTCGTTAGAGCACTTCAGAGGAAAATTTTAAAATTTGTTGTTCTTTTTATTTCTTCATCCAATAGAAAGGGTAATTCTAGCTTCCATTTCCTGGGTGGAATTTGAATGACTGAATTAGTCAAAGAATTTAAGAAGGACCTAAATATTGATAATTTCCTTTAGGCTGTTTCTACACAGGCCACTTCCTTTGGAAGTGGCATGCTGATACATGGAGCGAAAGATGCAAATTCCCTGCACCTCGTTAGCGTAACGTCATATGATTTGGAGTCTGGAAGACTGTTCGTCTGGACTCCAAGACACCGTGTAGAAGTGCGGCCCCAGGGGGGCTTCCGGAAGGAAGTCCCCCTTCTGGAGGCTCCATCTTCCCAAAAAATGTTGGGAAGATGGGGCCTCCGGAAGAAGAACTTCCTTCTGGAAAGGCCGCAACCCCCCCCCCCCGCCCCCGGGGCTGTGCTTCTATGTGGCATTTTGGAGTCCGGAAGAATGGTCTTCCAGACTCCAAATCATGTGACGTTATGCTAATAAGATGCGGGGAATTTGCATCCGTGCCTCATTAGCATATTTCACTCTGTGCATTAGAATGCCATTTCCGAAGGAAGTGGCCTGTGTAGAAACGGCCTGAGAGTCTGAGGAGTTAGTCAAGTATAAGAAGTCCGCTTAGGGTGTGTCCACACAACAATTATTTCAAAATAGCTGCTGCTTTTCAAAATAATTATACAAGTTATAATTATAGCCCCAGGCATGCAGCAACCAGGGAGCTGTCCTGCTGGGCTGCAGCCCCGTTGCTGGCACCCAGAGATCTGAGGCAGCTGGGGAGCTCCCTTGCGAGGCCACTGCTCCATTCCCGGTGGTTGGAGGCATGGAGCAGCCAGGAGCTGCAGCTGCCCCCCACAGCCAGAGAGTGCCCTAGACTCCCCGCAGGGCAGCTGCTCCCACAGGGCAGTCACTGCTGGAGCCAGCGAGCATCCTTGCAGCATTCCTGGAGCCTGGTGGTGTGGGGCAGACAAGGAACCCTCCCATTTCCACAGGGCAACCTCCCCTGCAACCGGGCAGCAAACCCATGGGGCAGCAGCCCCATTCCAGAGCCCTGTGGCATAGGGTAGCCAGGGAGCTGCACACACTTGGCAGCCAGAGGCAGGGAGCTGCCCTTACTTTCCATCCCATATTTGGCATAGGGAAACATGGTCACCCTGAGGATGCTGGGCACATAGATTCAAAATTGTATTCGTACTTGAGTTATTGAAGTGTCTTGGAAGAATACGGAGGAATGAAGAAATGGAGGCTAAAGTCACAAAAGCTTTGCTCCCTCGTAGAGTTCTTGAGTTTCCTCTCTCTACAACATGGAAATGGCGATCTGTGTAAAAACTCTGATAACCTATCATAAAATCGCTGGGAAAATAATTCCCTTTCCAATTCCCAGTATTAACTCAAATCCTGACAAGTAAGATAGTAGTAGAGCAACACGGACAATGGGAAAGCTTATTTCTGTGTTATCCAGACTTGCTGATTTGGAGATGTCCAACTCTGGTTGTTGCTGGTTGACATCCTCCTTAGTCAGTCTTCCAAGGAAAGTTTTTAATCATCTGGCTTCTCTCCTGGTATTGTACATCTTACTGACATAATTAATAAAAGGAATTCTGTGACAAGATCTCTTAATTTTGCTAGAGGGGCCCTGTCATTGGCTTTGTTCCTCAATATACCCCTTAACGGCTTGGTGTAATTTGTGGGGTGGTGGTGAACTAGTTTGTAGGCTGAGGGTGCCTTAGTAACTCAAGGAATGCTAAACCACTCATCTTTTGAAGTAATGCCTTCGGAGGCCTCCAATTTGCTCATGTGATAACATGCTAACACACACACACACACACACACACACATACACACACACACACACTGAAATGGAACTGGGGAGGTTTAGGGGATTGGTAATGGGATTGAGAGCTGGTATGAATTCAAGCCAGTCTGGTCATGACCCCACTTCTGACAGCTGATAAAGTCAGTTGGTGTTCGCAGACCAGGTCTTAAGAGACAGGTCTTCATATCATAAATTATTCATAGCATTGCTGGCACCACTTGACGTCTGTTCTGGAGGTGTCAGAAGAAGGGCTAAGCATTCAGTAGGTTTGGAGGGCTGAGTGAAACTTTCATCCCTAACAAGAGTCGTCCTAGAAGTGAGTAGATTCTTCTATTGTCATTGGCATAACTGGTACAAGACCAAGTGTCGTCATAGAAGCACATGCTGTTAATATAAATGAGGTTCCCTATGACGAGGCTGAAGAAAATGTATCTCTGTCCAGCTATTCAGAATAAACCAAGATACAAAGGTAGAGAACAAAACATTCACAAATTAAAGCTTGACATTAACGGATAGGAAATTAAATAAATATCATTTCACCAAAGCTATGTCTACACTAGCCCCCCCTTTCAAAAGGGGGGTGCTAATGAGATACTTCAGGATATGTTAGGGGCACTGCAATGAATATGCAGTGCCTCATTAGCATAACAGCAGCCGCGGCACTTCAAAAGTGCCGCTTTTGATCACGCGCGGCTTGTCTACACAGGGTCCTTTTCGAAAGGACCCTGCACACTTCGAAATCCCCTTATTCCTATAACCAAATCATTATAACCAAATAGGAATAAGGGGATTTCAAAGTGTCCAGAGTCCTTTCGAAAAGGACCCTGTGTAGACAAGCCGCGCGCGATCAAAAGCGGCACTTTCGAAGTGCCATGGCCACCATTATGCTAATGAGGTGCTGCATATTCATTGCAGTGCATCACGAGCATTTCCCAAAGTATCTCATTAGCATCCCCCTTTTGAAAGGGAGGGACTAGTGTAGACATAGTTCAAATGTGTAAGGGAATGCTACTAGGCAAGTGTTTCTTCTGCCAACTGAAAATGAAGGGAGAAAAGAAGCACATGTACTTCCCCCAGGGACTTTAGATCCTTCTTCTTCTGACTCTATTTGCTCTATGCGAATGATTAAAATTACAAGTAAAATCATAAGATTAAAAGCATGGTCCACTAACACCAGACAAGAGCACAAGTCCTTTTACTTCTCCACTATAAACCTGCCTTCTCCAAGTCCTTAGGTTCCTTTTCACTCCTGCGTGGCTTGTCCAGATGGGGGTCCTTTTCGAAAAGACCCCACCAACTGTGAAATCCCCTTATTCCTATGAGCTGATAGGAATAAGAGGATTTTGAAGTTGGCGGGGTCCTTTCGAAAAGGACCCCCGTCTGGACGAGCCAGGTGGGAGGGCAATTTCGAAGAGCTATGGCCGGCAGCATGCCAATGAGGTGCTGAATATGCATTTCAGCACCTCATTGGTAGTTTTTGATATCGCCATTTCCGTGGCCTTTTTGAAGTTTTGTGCTAGTGTAGACGTAGCCTTATAGACTAATATGCCTGACATCAGTACTAGATAAATTGTTTGAAACTATGGTAAAGGATAAAATTATCAGGCACACAGATAAACATGATTTGCTGGGGAAGAATCGACATGGTTTATGTGGAGGAAAATCAAGTCTCCTCAGTCCACTAGAATTCTTTAAGGGGTCAACGAGGAAGTGGACAAAGGTGATCCAATGAATGTTGCGTACTTAGATTTTCAGAAAGAATTTGACGAAGTCCCCCATCAAAGGCTCTCACGCAAAGCAATGGAATAAGAGGAAAGGTTCAATCATGGATCGATAGCTGGTTAAAAGGTAGGAAACGAAAGGTAGGATTAAGTGGTCAGTTTTCACAGTGGAGAGGGGTAAATAGTGATGTCCCCTAGGAATCTATACTGGGACCAGTCCTTGTCAACATATCCATAAATGATATGGAAAAAGGGGTTAACTGTGAGATGGCAAAAATTTTCAGCTTATACAAAACTACTCAAGATGGTTAAGTCTGACGAAGATGGCTTAGTGTTACAAAGGAATGTAACAAAAAGAATCTACTGGACAACAGAATGGCAGCTGAAATTCAAGAGTGACACAAGTAAAGTAATGCACATTGCAAAACATAATTCCAATTAGATATAAAATTAAGAGGTCTAAATTAGCTATTACCACTGAAGAAAGAGATCTTGGAGATCACTGTGGAGAGCGCTCTGAAAAGATCCGTTCGCCGCACAGTGACAGTCAAAAAATCTAACAGCATGTTCAATATTATTGAGAAAATGTAAATAATAACACAGAAAAATATTGCCTCTATATAAATCCATAGAATGCCCACATCTTGAATAGTGTGTGTGGACCCTTGCCCCATCTCAGAAAAGTTATATTGGAATTAGAAAAGGTACAGAAAAGGGCAACAAAAATGACTATGGGTAGCTCCTACATGAGGAGCGATTAACAGATTAATAAATGAATATTCAGCGCCTCATTAGCATGCTGCCAGCCGCAGCATTTCGAAAGTGCTGTGTTTTGCTTGCGTGTGGCTCGGCTACGGGGGGGTCCTTTTTGAAAGGACCCTGCAGACTTTGAAATCCCCTTATTCCTATCAGCAGATAGGAATATGGGGATTTCGATGTTTGCAGGGTCCTTATGAAAAGGACCCTCGTGTAGCTGAGCCGTGCACGAGCGAAATGCAACGCTTTCGAAGTGCTGCGGCTGGCAGCATGCTAATGAGGCGCTGAATATTCATTTCAGTGCCTCATTAGTATCCTTTGATTTGGCCATTAGCATGGCCATTTCGAAGTTTTTTCGAAGTGTAGACGTAGCCAGGGTGTTATAAAGGTTAAGACTATAACATGGTTCAAAAAGGCTACGTAAATTCATGCAGGATAGACCCATCAATGACAGTTAGCCAGGATGCAGAACCATCCTCTATGGTGTCCTTAGATTCTTTGCCAGAAGCTGGGACTAGGCAACAGGATGACCCGTTGATGACTGCCTCCTCTGTTCACTCACTCCTCTGTTCACTCCCTTGCATCAGCCACTGGTGGAAGACAGGATCCTGGGCTAGATGGACCATTGGTCTAATCCAATGTGGCTGTTCTTGTTTTCTCATGAATAGCTGGGATTAATTTTGAGGAAGGGGGACTTAATAGGAGAACTCATTCATTTTGACTGGATGGAGCTGTTGGCTGAAGGTGTGAATGGCCTTTTAACATAGGGGAAGACCACAGCTAATGTCTTTACTTGTAATAATAATGTGCTCAACAAAAATTACCGAAGGAGGCTGCGGTAGACAGAGAAATGATGATCAAACCAGCTGGTGGAAGAAACAAAATGTTTGTTTAGACAATCTGCATCTGTTGCTTCTCTTAACCGGATAAGGGAGTAGGCTGTATAATATACACACACAAGCTTTAGTTACCGACAGAGACTTAAAATATTTATATATCAAACAAACAATGCCATGGAATTCCCTAAAAATACAGCGATTTAATAAACACAGCACAGCAATGTATCTTTACTGCTGCATTTATCTTTGTTATATGTAACCAGTGGCATCTGTTTGGGTAGAAGTGGCTAACTGGCCACAGGTAAGACTTGGAGTTGAATAATTTAGATGCTCCCTCTCCCAACATTCACATTTTTTAGCCTTTTAAGGCACATGTGGAGCTGAAGATGTGGAGCATGTTCAAATATTTTGTCTTCCGTATACAACAAGGATGCTAAAGCACACCTTATCTGGCAGCCTATTATGCTCTGCCCTGATAGGGAGCTCTTATGCTGTGTCTTCAGTCAAAGATAAAAATAAGTATCCTTGTGTGTCATAGAGTTGAGTGCATAGCACCTAAAGCATTTAAGGCTAAGGTCATTAGAATACCCTACACTAGACAAATCTCTATTTGAAAATCTCTGTCCTGAACGACTAACCCAGAACCACTGAACAGATACCATTTTTATGGGTGTAACCATATTGGCTTATGGAATCTTAGTCCTGATTTTTAGTGTGATTTTTTTTTTTAAGACAAACCATTCCCAATCATATAAAAATGTGAAATTGAATCACAGTTCAGGGCTGCTGGAAAAATTTGCTCTGTTAGGTTCCCTCCCTCACTTGGCAATAGTTATTAATTTTTGTGCGTGTGAGTGAGACATCAGCTAAAATTACTTATCTGTATTTATAGAGAATAAGAACCCTTGAAAGCAGAGACTGTTCTGAACATAAAGTAAAAGCTCAGTGATCCGGCACCCAGATAGCCAGCACATTGAGTTAAATTGAATGCTGCTGATGCAGACAGAAATATTGCTTTTTTTCCCCTAACAAAAATTCTGCACTCTTTCCACCCGCTACATAAAATTGGCAATTTCTTCTAGCTTAATTTTACCAAATAAAGCCCAAAATAGTGGTTTTGAAAGGATGGGTTGTGCTGCAAAAGAAATAGTCTTTTGAAAATTTTTAAGGTCAGAACAGAAATTGTTGTATTCTGTGCAAAACTGCAAGAAAGTGTCTAACAGCTTTTGATGGCTTTGAAAATACTTTTTGTACAGCGTGGGGACAAACATACTGAATGCGCCTATGTATATACAGGCATGGGAGCCCCAGAGCCAGGCCACTCCATCCAGAGCAGGAGAGCTCAGCAGATGGGCCCCTCCTCTGGGGCAGAGGAGGTCTGGGGCTGGGCTGCTCTGGCTGCAGCAGGTGGGGGCCTGGGGCTGGGCAGCTCTGATCACAATAGGGAGGTGGGGGGTGGGGCTGTGCCATGGTTGCCTTCAGGCCAGGGAAGACACTTGGTTCAGGCCATCCCTCCCCACAGCCACCAGGCTGTAGGCTAGGCTGGGTGTGGTGTGTCCTCCCTTCCTTGCTCAGGTACCTGAAGTGCCAGCACAGTGCTAGCTAGGTGGCTGTGAAGCTTACAGAAAACCATGTGGTGGTGTGGTCCCAAAGGAAACCGCTGACCAAAATAATCCACTTTGTCTTCGCAGGGCATGTGCATACCAGAAGTGGGACCATGAGAACAATTACTTGAGGAAGCTGTTTCACCCACTATATAGTATTTTCACCAAAGTCCATTGTTGTGTCTGAGCAAATTGCCTGCCATGTTTTATCAAGGCTGAAAAAAAAATGTTTCTTCCATGATTCCCATTTTGGATAGATTCCTCTTCCATAAGAGCTCCAAAGGGATCAATTCCTTAGGCCAAATACCTTCTTAAAGAGAGTCTCCCATTGTTCTATGAGTCTTTTCACAGTAACGGGTTATTACATCATCTATACCATCCACTGTTAATCTTTGACTAGGAATTTTCCTCTTTATGTTAGCTTCTTCTTTTCCTAGCGTATTTACCTGACGTTAATGTGTTTATGATTCATGGGGTTTCCTCTTTTCCCCTTAGTCATTTAACTGAGGGGAAGTTGGTCAAGAGGTGAGTCACAGGCAATGCCATTAGTTTCTTTTGCTGCTTTTTGATACTTACTTGAAAGAATGGTTCATTGTGATGAAACTGGAGCCAGCTCTTCTTTCCCGGATAATTATTAGGAGTATTGGTTCAGCAGGGTGGTAAAGCACACACACAACTTGAAGAATGTGAGCACTATAGTTCCACTGACTTCAATGAGATTATTCACAGGGCTAAAGTTAGGCACGTGCTTACGTACCTTGGTGAACCTGGGCCGTATAACCTAGCCTGTAGATCATAAATAAAAATAAATCTGATGACGTATGTCATGAGAACATATTCATACTCATGTATATTGCAATGAAGAATGTATATCAGACAAGACAACACTAACCATCATGCTTCTGCTATATAATCCTCCAGGGCATCTTTTTTCTAGGTCTTTCATCCACAAAGAAGGCAAACATTATGGAATGATGGAAAAGCCTTAATATATTTGACGGATTAAAGCTGTGAGTTAAAGAAGCTTACCATTGACAAGGATGAGTGCTGTGTCAACTTCTGTGCTGAAAATTCCCAGATGGGGAAAGGACGATAAAGAAAACAAGTAGCACGGTTGTGCAGCATGTGGTTTTATCCCACTAATTCCTGTTCGGAGTAGAAGGGGTCAAACCCACAGTGTGCTCATTCTATCACATGGTAGGCAGTGCTCCAATGTCTTCTATTTTTAAAAGTAGAACCCAAGGGAATGCTTCATCACTGGAAATAAGCCAAATGCAATAACAAAGCACACCACACCTGTTACACTAACACAAGCAATAGGCTAAATTGCAGGAGCTTCCAGTTGATGGCTGGGACTCCATGTAATCCTTTTATGCCCTATACATCAATTATTTGACAGTTGAAAAAAAAACCTGCATTGTACAGAATGTGGTTTGGAAATACCCTTTGTGAGCCAAGGTTTGAGTTAATAGACAAGCTGGAGAAGAGCGAGCAGAGGTAAACATGCCCTCTCTAACTTCAGAGGTACATGGAAGGTACAAACATCTATGGGTATAAAAGTTCTTTGCCTCCTGCTGGGGCTGTGCTGGTTGATTTCCTGTGGGGCTCAGAGGACCATCATTTTGATTTGGATTCTTGAAGTTCCTTTCCGCTGGAAACCTTGTGTTAATGTCTTCTGACACACAATGTGTCCTGTGCTATTTGGAGTAATAGTGATCATAAGGTGTTGAGAACAGCAGGGCAAGAGGTGTCATATCAAAACACACACACACACAAACTGGAAAAATCAAGGATAACAGTGAAATCATTGCATAACTACAATGTCTAGAGCTGAAACCTGAGCAAGGACAGAAACAGAAAGCTTTGCTTTCCAAAGATGTATTTACGGGTTTATGATTGTAAATACCTCCTTTTTCTAAAGGATGTATTTAGGAAGCTAAACTGTTCCCTTTTCGTGAATGATCTGTTTCATGGGGCTTAAAAATAGGTCAAGCTTTGCCACAGTAAATCCTCCTCTTACTGTAATGGAGTAATGTAAGCAACCCAGGTTGCCGTTTAAACAATTCCCAGTGTGTGGCATGGCCAGTGCAGTTTGAAACGACTCTCTCTATCTAAACAGAAACAGATGTTTGAACAGCAGAGCTGTGCAGAAGTCATTCTTCAAACAGTAGATTAAAACATCTGTCAGGAGCATTGGACGTGGCCAGACAAGCAGCAGCAACATCACCTGGGCCTGTCAGTCACTTCCATTCACAAACTGTTGGTTGGGTTGGGGGAGTCATTTTTTGGCTGCAGGATTGTGGGTTTCTCTTTTCTGTCATGCTTCCTCACTCATTCAAAAAGATAGAGCCTCGGGTTGTCCAGGATATCATACAACAAACAGGCTTACCATATTTGACCTTTCAGAAAAGAGGATGTCCCTGAGAAGAAGTGTATCCGTGTCAGTTTCTACCAACTCACATTGCATTAATGTGTTGTATATTATAGAATAATATAGCAGTGGTTCCCAACCTTTTCAGTAACATGGCACGCTTCAGTGAGACAAACGATTCCATGGCACACCCACTTCTTCAGCTGAATTGATTGCTCTTAAATGTTACATTTACTTATATTTACTATGTTTACAGTCTTACTAGAAAGGTTTGCAACACAGTAGTGCATACCAGATGTTAAACAAGGATCAGCTGCATTCATGTTTCCAATCCACCACAGAATAATCCATCTTGGACAGCGAGCACAGACACATTTTCAAAATCCACTCAACGCCATGCTATGGATGTTGAGTAAACGAGCGGTCACGCAAAGCAGGCTCCCCTCCTTGTCAGCCCATTGGAGCCAAGATGCAGCGTTTAAACTGTGTCACAGCTCCAACAGGCTCCTGCCCTCTCTCCCTCCCCCTTGCCACAGCAGGGAGTTGGGGCAGGCTGCCCGCCAGCTCATTCGAACTGGGACGCAGCATTTCAGCCATCTCCCAGAGTGAACGGGGTCCCCTGGGGAGCAGCATTTCCCCTTGCAGAGGCTCTGCAGAGAGCCCCAGCAAGGCGAAACTGACCCAATTTCACAGCACACTTGGACAGTTCTCTTGGCACACCCATAGCTGAAAACTACTGTATTATCGTGTGTGTGTGTGTGTGTGTGTGTACACACACACACACACACACAAAAACATTAATACAAGGTGAGTTGGTAGCTACTGATACAGACACACCCCCTCTCAGGGGTGTCCTTTTTAATATGGTAACCCTCCCATATAATCACACTTAGCCTTACATCTACTCAGATCTGCTAGTCTGGGTATGTGGTTCTCTCATTAGTGTCTTCCACTGCTTCTGCTGACACTGAATTAAACACCTGCCTGGGAGCTGTGACTGCACATCTAGCTGCAGTATTTTACAGCTCCCATTGTGTCTGATTGCAAATGTGCCCTTCATGTCAAAAGAGAAGCCTCTATTTAGTCATTTGAGCAGTTCAGCACTATTGTAATATCATTTTCTGAGCCTCATTTCAAAAGTATCGTGGCTTACCAGTCTCTTGAAGCTTGCATGAAGGAATTATAGTATGTACAGGAAATTTACTTTCATGCTAGAGGGGGATCCATACCTAAATTCCTTGATTTCCTTCCCTGACAAAAAATTTGTAGAACATTTAAATTTTAAAACAAAAGCTGGATCCAAGTTATATAAATAATGATTTAAATTAAAACCCTGAATCCAAGCAACACCCAGCTATGTTTCTTGGAACTTTATATCTGCTCTTATTTCCTGTTTCAGGCTCAGACAGCATAAAGAGACACGTATAAGAGTTTTACTTAAGACTGATTATGCTCAGGTAGAATCCACATCTACCTGTGTTTTTCAATCACATCGTACTAGAGCTGATCAATTAAAAAAAAAAAAAACCAAAACACATTGGCTGTGTCTACACTTTGCCAAAATTTTGAAAGGACCATGTTAATGGCCAATTTGTAGAATATTAATGAAGCGCTGAAATAAATATCAGCACCTCATTAGCGTGCTGCCAGTCATGACACTTTGAAAATGCCACATTTTGATTGTGCGCAGCTTATCTACATGGGGCCCTTTTAGAAAGGACCCCACAAACATCCAAATCCCCTTATTCCAGCTGATGGGGTCCCTTCGAAAAGGACCCCCCCTGTAGATGACTGCATGTGATTGAAACACGGCACTTTTGAAGTGCCGCGGCCGGCAGCATGCTAATGAGACGCTGAATATTCATTTTAGCACCTCATTCGTATTCTCTGATTTGGCCATTAGCATGGCCCTTTTGAAATTTTGGCCAAGTGTAGACACGGACATTGTGTGTGTGTGTGTGTGTGTGTGAGAATGAGAGAGAGAGAGAGAGAGAGAGAGAGAGAGAGAGAGAGTTGCTTGGTGCTGTGGGCACTCAACAGGGACATGGGAGACATAGATTACCTTTGTTGCTGAAAAATCAGGCAGAGCAGGGCCTAGAATCTGAGCATCCCACATCTCAACTAAGCACCCTATCCACCGGGCAATTGGCCGTTCTGAAGTGGATTACTTGCTCATGGCTTTTCACAGAGCGTTTGGAAGGTCTCACTTTTTTGTTCCACATTGGAAATAAAACAAATTTCAAATCCTTGATCTTATTCATGAAACAGAAATGTTTTCTGGCAAGCCCTACCCTACGTTTAAACAGTGTTTCATTTAGTCATATGCTTTGTGCTTGCTATGTTAGTCTACCAGTTGGGAAGACCACGACTTGCACAGGGTTTTTTTTAAAAAAAAAAGCCTAGATAAATTAATAGTGGGGGATAGGTTCATCAATGGCTGTTAGCCAGTATGGGCAGGGATGATGTCCCAAGCCTTTGTTTGTCAGGGCTGGGAATGAGAAAAAGGGAATGAATCACTTGATGATTACCTACTCCATTCATTCTCTCTAGGGCACCTTGCACTGACCATTTTTGTAAGGAGGATTACAAGGAGGTAGCTGGGTTACTCTGTTTCAGAAAAAAACAACAAGGAGTTTGGATCGCACCTTAAAGACTAACAAATTTATTAGAACAGTGTTTCCCATAGTTTATATAGTTGGGACCCAATTTTTTCAGTACCTTTTTTTTGGCTTAAAATATAAATACATATAAAAATGAAAACTGGATAGATTTTCACTGTTTATTGTTTGTTCACAATCATAATAGTACATAGCAATAATCTGCATGATTTTTTAGGACCACTATTTTTTTTCCAAGGACCAGTACTGGTCCGTGTGCCATGCTTTGGGAAACGCTGTATTAGAACATAAGCTTTCATGCGATGAACTCACTTCTTCAGATGCTTGAAGAGAAAGAAAAGGGATACATAGATGGAAGTGTAACACCATAAATGTAACTAAATAAATCAAGATGGAGGTAACTTACCTCCAACAGTGATGAAGAGGTGAGAATACCTGAGGGAGAAATTACTTATTACAATGAAGAGCCATCCTATGTCTCCATTGAACCCCATTCTGATGGTCTCAGATTTGCAAATCAGTTCCAGCTCAGCAGTTTCGTACTGGAGTCTGTTTTTGAAGTATTTTTGTCTATGAATGGCTACTTGCGGGAGGTCAAAATACTCCCCCCACTGGTTTGTGTGTGTTATCATTTTTGATTGATTTCTGTCTATTTATTCTTTTGTGTAGAGACGGTCTGGTCTGGTCAATGTACATGGCAGAGGGGCATTGCTGGCATACAATGATATATATCACGTTAGTAGATGTGCAGGTGAATGTGCTTTTGAGGGTATAGCTAATGTGGTTAGGTTCTGTGATGGTATCATTAGGGTAGATGTGTGGACAGAGTTAGCAATGGCATTTGTTGCAGGGACTGGTTACTGGGTTAGTGTTTCTGTTGTCGGCTGTGAAGTTGGTGGTGAGTATTTGTTTCCCACTGGGGGAGGGCGGCTGTCCGTAAGTGAGGACTGGCCTGCCTCCCCAGATCTGTGAGAACAAGGGATCATCATATAGGATAGACTGTACATCCTTAATGAGGTGCTGTTGAGGTTTGTGCTGGGGCCTGTAGGTAATGGCCAGTGCCATTCTGTTCCTTTTTTGTTGGGTCTGTCCTGTCATAGGTGACCTCTGGGTACCTGCCTGGCTCCATCAGTCTGTTTCTTCACTTCCTCAGCTGGATATTGTGGTTTAAAGAATGCCAGATAGAGATGAAGGATGGGAGCAAACACGATTGTATCTTAGGGCTTGGCTGCGGACAATGGATCACGTGATGTGTTCTGAATGAAAACTGGAGGTGTATAGTTAACTTCAGGTACTCTAACTTTCTAATCACTGTTGGAGGTGGGCCACCTCCATCCTAATTTAATTAGTACTGATGTTACACTTCTCTCTGTGTATCCCTTTCTTCCACATCAACCACCTGAGGAAGTGAGTTGTAACTACAAACGCTTATGCCCTAATAAATTTGTTAGTCCTTAAGGTGCCACCAGATTCCTTGTTGTTTTCATTAGAAGACAGAATGCCGGGCTAGATGGACCTTTGGTCTGACCCAGTATAGCCATTCTTATTGTACACTAGAGGCCCACAGGACTGTCATATAGGGGCAGTAGCTCTTCCAAAGACAGACAGTCTTTCTGTTGGTCTAGTGATTATCAGGATGGTATTATCTACACCAAAATATTCCCCCTAGCTCTTCCCTGAAACTGATGGCTTTTTAAAAGCACAGACATGGATCGCGCACTCTCTCTTTTTCCCCACTCTGAGAATGAATTTATTGTATTCTGTAGCAACAGATTACTTCACAACCCCCTGGCAGATGTAGTGCTGCTGAATAAATAAACTCCTTTATATTGCTGTAATGACTGTTGCTTCTGTGCTCGCATTCTGAAGCCTTCAGACTATCTACCCTAGTTGCTAAACAAAGCTGCTTGCTTTTATGGAAGAGCAGTTTGCAGCCGCCGAGGCTCGTTGGAAGAGCGCGCCAAATAGATCTCGGCTGGCTTCACAGACAGCAGGTGTCCCTATCATTAAACCACTGCCTCAGCCGGCACAAATTGGCACCTTAGCTGACAGTCTCTGCAAGGAAGCCACAGACTGGCTGCGCCATGGACACTACATTTTCCTATGACACCTTGATGTGGCCTCTTTAGATCAGGATTTGGACTCAATGGCAGGGTAATGCGTGTGCTTCCTGTGCTGCTATTTGTGTTATATCTGTTCTGTGGATAGAAGATTTTCCTCCCCAGGCTTACCAAGAAATTGCCTGTGATGAACACTAAAATAATGAGCAATAGCAACTGCCTGATAACTACTATTACTACTATTAATAATAGAATTAAATAGCTCGTTAAATAGAACCCATTCATTCCCTTCCCTCTTATTTCCTCGTCTTCTCTGTTTTGTTTCTTCTCCCACCTCCGTAATTGCCACGGTATTGCTGAGAAAGAGAAAACCCTCTTGCTGTGTTTTGTTATGGCCATTCATAGCATTTGAGATTGTTCTGCCTCTAAAAATATGAAAAGTGATTACATCACACTGTGCCAAAGAGTGCAGGGGTGTCTGAATGAAGCTCGCAGAACTAGAGGTACCCTGAGCACAACTTGCTCTAATCTCAGAGGGGCATCCATGTTACTCTATCGTTTCACGAAAACAAGCAGTCCTGGGCTGGGTCCACACGGTGTGGTTTTCCCGGCAGATCCGTGCTAATGAGCAGCCTCGAACTCACAAATGGCTGCTCTTTAACATGCTCCTGCAGCTCATTAGCATAGCTGTGTGAGAGCTCGGCCTCAGCAGAGGGGAGTGCCGGCAGGAAAGAAGCCGTGTGGCCTTGCCCCTCCCTGCAGAAAGCCCCTGTGTTGCCAGACCCTTATGCCTGATATTTTTCAGGCATAAGGGTCTGGCGACAGAGGGGCTTTTTGCAAGCAGGGGCACGTCCACATGGCCTCTTTCCTGCAGCACCCCCCTCCGCTGAGACCAAGCTTTCACATGGCTATGCTAATGAGCCACAGGATCATGCTAATGAGCAGCCATTTGTAATTTCGAGGCTGCTCATTAGCACGGATCTTCCAGGAAAGCTGCGCATTGTAGACCCAGCCCTGTAGCACCTCAAAGACTAAGAATTTTCTTTAGTAGGTAATGTGCTTTTGTGGGTAAGACCCACTTCATCAGATTTGGAACAGGTAATAAGAATCCAGGTTTAACAGAGATCTCAGTTCTTATGCATTACAAGGGCAATTCCCCCACCACTGATATTCACGGGGATGGCACCCATCCTGCTTAATTTACTCCTTCCAGAGGTCCTATTAATGACAGGGGACCTCCCCCACACTTTTTTTTCCTTTTCTTCTCCTCCTCCTACTTCCTCCCTCCTGCCCCCAATGCGCGCGTGCGCACGCACACACACACACACACACACTATATATATATATATATATATAAAAACCCTGAACATGCCTCCCCGCCGCTGCAGCCACTCTTGCCTTGGGTGAATATGTATACAGCTACCTGAAGTATCAGAACTAGTCACCCCCATGTATAGTTGCATTACGATTGTGGACTAAGAATACCTTTGAAATCTGTGTTGGCTAGGAAGGGGCTCAGCAATGGAAGCGTCAATTATAAAACCACACATAGTGGCCCTGCACTCAAACGCATACTTGCCAACTCTTCAAAGTTATTAGGAGGCACAGAGGGAAAAGGGTTAGAGACAAAAACATTTGTTAGGGACAAACACAGCAAGTGGTATTTTTGTCTCCCATTAACTCTGCTGTTTTTACTCTCTGCAGAGTTAATTACAAATCACTTTAATTGTTCTCTCCCTCAATAACTTTCTAATCTCTAAGAGACTTGCTGCACAGCGGGCGATAAGGTTATATTTTATCACTACTTTTTTCATTAACCCCACAGTGTTAGCTTGAGGTCTGCTTCCTCCCTCTGGCTCCCAGATTTTAACAATTAAATTGATTCAAACTGACTTCAAGAATGACTCCATTCAGAACCCTCCCTCTGCTCCTCCCTAGCTGGACAGGTTGTCACACTGTAGGGTCACATGTGGCAACTTCTCTCCTCCTGCCCCCCCTGCCCCTCAATCACACCGTGAAACAAGGATGAAAAATCGTGCAGTGATGCATGCATGTGCAGGGAAAGCAGGGGCAGGAGGCAGAAAGTGACTCTGAGGAAGGTACACAGTGCTTAAAAAAACCCTGGCAACCTGCAGGAAAATTGTAAAAACACCTAAAGTCATCCAGCAATTCAGCCTTGGAGGCCTGTCAACTGCCATCACCGGCTGGGCGTTTCCCCATGGACTTTCCTCTTTTGCTCAGACCAGGCTGTATATTAATAGTGGCATCTCTTTGCAGCTGGTACAGCCTTTCTGGATGAATGAGCAGATTGGAGTTGGGTGAATAGTATCTAAACCATCTTGTGAACCAAGGGTTGTACTGCAATGCAGGAGTAATTAGAGGAATTTCACATTGCTCCCAAAACTTAATGTCTTTGGCTGGATTAACGCATAGCAAAAATGTGTCCTTATAAAAATAAATAGCCCAGTGTTCTTCACCAATAGCCACCAGTACAGTTGAGCTGCTCTTATACATTCTTGTGTTCTGGATCATATACTGTAGCTCTCGCTGCTCCATAGCTAAACTTGATGCTAGCTGCCCATTCCAAGCCTAATTTTCAACCCAATTTCCCCTAAAAGAAATCACATGCAAAATTCCCACCCCACCTCTTCAAAGTTCAAAATGAAACATTTTGTTCTGGGTAGAGTTTTACTGAGGAGGGCCTGTGTAGAGGTGTCAGAAATGGGGGGGCTGAAAAAATGTGAAATATGGCATTTAATTTTTTTCCTGTTTTTGCTTTTCTGAAAAATCACCTGACAGTTGGGTGTGTGTGTGTGTGTGTGTCAGAATTGGGATAGTGGGAGGTTTACAATGAGACTGGAAAGAAGGCAGGACTCAGATTTGTGGTTTAAGCCAAGGCTGGCCTGGTCCAAATTCCCTTTAAATCCACTAAGTCTTGCCATTGACTTCAGTGAGCTACAGGTTAAGCTTGTAAAGAGCAGGCAGAAGAAGATTTTCTTGACCTATCTTTCTTTTTGCCTTCACCCAAGTGAGTCCACGGAGGGTACTCTCAGATACTGATCAAGTCAACAACAACAAATTAAAAAGCTGACTATCTGGCTATATCACTTACAAATTACAGTAGCTGCCTTTCTCTCTAACCTGCTCTTCCAACAAGTCATTATTATAGCTGTGGACCACTTGTTATCAAATAAAAAATAATATCCTATAGTAACAGATTCGTGGCTAGTGGGGGGGTGTGGTGAGAATAAATGAGTGATCCATTCACATATGGGGTTTTTCTTGCCATTTATTATTGGTTTGTATTGCCATTACACCTAGACTTCTAATCATAGAACCAGGGCCCTGCTGTAGTATGTGCTGTGCAAACACATAATGAAAAGACAGTGAATTTACAATCCAAGTATAATTTAGGAGTCAATAAATGGACTCCACAGACATCGATGATGATGCCCGTAACAGACTTATGATGTGACACAATTGCATTTTGTCATTCAGAAACCATTCACGTAACAATCTTTCTAAACTGTAAGTCTAGCTCCAACTGAAGTTACGGGTTTGATGCAGAAATTACTGTGAGGTTCTTTGTTCTGTGTTACACAGGAGGTCATAGAATCATAAAATCCTAGGGCTGGAAGGGACCTTATTTGGTCATCTAGTCCAGCCCCCTGCCTGAAGCAAGATCAACCCTAACAAAACCATCCTAGCCAGGACTTTGTCAAGTTGGGACTTAAAAACCTCTAATAATGGAGATTCCACCACCTCTCTAAGTAACTCATTCCAATGCTTCATCACTCTCCTGTGAAATAGTTTTTCCTAATATCCAACCTACACCTCTCCCTCTATAACTTCATACCATTGTTCCTTGTTCTGCTGTCTGTCACTACTGAGAACAGCCTCTCACCATCCTCTTTAGAGCCCCACTTTTGGAGTTAAAAGCTGCTATCAATCGCCCCCTCTCTTCTCTTCTGCAAACTAAGTAAGTCCAAGTCCCTCAGCCTTTCTTCATAGGCCATGTGGTCCAGCCTCTAATCATTTTTGTTGCCCTCCACAGGTCCTGCTCCAATGCATCCATATCCTTTCTATACTGGAAGGCCCCAGATGAGGTCTCACCAGTGCTGAATAGAGGGGAATAATGACTTCTCTAGATCTGCTGGAAATGCTTCTCCTAATGCATCCGAATATGCTGTTATCCTTCCTGGCTACAAGGGTGCATGCGCTTTTGTGGGTAAGGCCCACTACTTCAGGTTCAAGTAGAAAATAAGAAGCCAGACTTTACAGAAGTGAGGCCTTACCCACAAAAGCTCATGACCTTATAAATCAATGTGTCAGTCTTTATGGTGTTACAGGCCTGCCTGTTTTTTGTGAAGCTACATATTAACATGGCTATCCCTCTGTGACTATTCAGAGTGAATGGTTCCTCTACTGGAGCACAAATCTCACAGCTCTTGTGGTGAGGAGCACATTTGGAAGCCTATCACGGCAAAGCATGGGGAACACAGTTGCAGTAGCAGCAGGGCCAAGCAGCTAGAGTTCTAACGGTCCTACAGGAGAAAGGAGGTAGCATTTCTAGTCTTCTCCAACATGACGAGAATGGAGGGGTAGTCTTCAGGTCACCTCCTTGGAGATGTGAGAATGTGTGGTTTCCCTTGCAAGACTAGCATTCCAGAGTAGTTTTGGGGGTAACTGTTTTCCTTATTCTAATGAAGCATCTTGGTCAGTATTAGAAGAAATAAATGTTTTCCATTGTATCATGATGGGACTGGGGGAATTCACCATAAGGAATGGGTTAAAATAAATGGATAAGCAGTCAGGATTTAGGTTCAAAGTCCAACTTTTGATCTAGCTTACTTACAGCATATCTGACCTTTGAAGTTCATAAGGTTCAGCCATTGTTAAGGGCAACTCTGAAAGACATCCCAGCACTGCTGAGTGATTGCGTTGGATGTCTTTCTAACAGGTTGACAAGCCTCTTATGTTGTGCCTTCACTTTTTGCTAGGGAGCACAGACCCTCAGCTGAGACTTTGTCATAAGTGAAGGACAAATACCTTTTTCAGATAATTAGCTCCAAAACGCAGGTATATTTCTAAACTATAGCTGAACACTCCTCTGATTTCCATTTCATGGGGACTTCTGCAAACTTTGTTATTCAATTTCACCATCCAGGTGTTTGTACTACCTGAATTTAACTTTGAATTTTACAGTTTAGATGAATCCAAATATTCAAAGGGAAATAGAGCAAAAGTCAATCAAAGTTCCATTTTTGGCCTGATTTCTGGTCTTTAACCAGGCAAGTCCAAAGCACAGGGATTTTTCATCTCAAATCAGCCCAGGCTCAAATCTCTATGAAACTTTTTGTGAACTTCTCTTTAGTTTAGGGTGACCGTACATTCTGTATAAGGTGGGATGGCCCCATATTTGGGATGCCAAAAAGGCGTCCCGATTTATTTTTTGAAAAGGGATTAATTGGCCCGTATTTGAGCCCTCCCCGACTAATGTTTTTCCACCAGCAGCTGCTCAGGCACAGCTGCTGGCGGGAGTCACTTCACCAAGCCTTGGGAAAGCGGGGAAGCGTGGGCAGCTGCCACGGCCTTGCCACTTCCCCAGGGCTCCCAGAGAGTGCCAGTGGCTGCCGCTTCTCCGGGGCTCCCAGTGACTACTGCCTCCCTGGGGCTCCCGGAGAAGGCTGGCAGCTACCACCTCCTTCCTGGCTTCCCAGGGCGTGGTGGAGCTGGGAGGAGTCACCCCTCCCCACCCCCGTATCTCCCTGTCCGATATTTGGGACAGGGAGATATGGTCGCCCTACCTAAGTTAGGGCTTTGCAGTGCAACCTGAAGTGGGATACATGTAAAAGTTCAATATAAAGGTCAGGCGGAAGTTTAATTTTTAAGACGCCATTCAATGAGGCCCTGATCACCAAAGCTCTTAAGCATGTGTGCTACTTTAGGCAAGCAGGTAGTGCCACTGACATCAGTTAGACTTCTCGTGTTTAGAATTACGCACATGCTTAAGTTGTCTGCTGGATGAGGGCTCAAACGAGTGTGCCAGTATTGAAATCCTCCCATGCAGTATGAATTGAAAAATGCCTCATTTTCCCTTAGCCATATGCTATGTTGTCATTATAAATTTCCATTTCCCCACATTTAAAAAAAAAGAATTAATAGTTTAAAAGACTTCCTTATTCCATTTTGTGAGTCTTAAGACAGCTCATTTTTCATCCAGAGAAATCTGTCCATCTACTATTGAGAAATTCTTCATTCTTCCAACTAACATAAATCCTTCCCCAGATCTAAATAAACCATCTCCAGTAACTTCCAAGGGCACTTAATTCTCTTTTCCATGTAGGGTAGTATCTTCATACATGTGGCTACTATAAATCAAATTCATTTTAACCTTCTCTTGGAGACAAAGGATTTGTGTATCAGTGGGCAAGCATATAAGGTAGTTTGTTTGGATGTATCAGAGGAGTAGCTGAGTAAGTCTGTGTCTTCAAAAATGACAAGAAGTCCTGTGGCACCTTATAGACTAACAGATATTTTGGAGCATAAGGTTTCATGGGCAAAGACCCGCTTCGTCAGATGTATGAGTGCATGTCTACACAACTAGTTAATTTGAAATAACAGCCATTATTTCAAAATAACTTAGCGAGTGTCTACACAATGCAACTGCCATTTTGAAATAATTTTCAAATAGCCAGCAGGTTTTTTCAAAAATAGGTAAACCTCATTGTGTGAGCAATAGCACCTATAGGTATTGCAAAATAGGGGCTGTGTAAAAGAGAATAGAACCTATCTCAAAATAAGCCATTGCACAGCCAATGGTACTATTTCAAAATACACTTCATTGTGTCAGGATGTGCTACTTTGAAATAGCTGAGGGCTATTTTAATACGCATTTCATGTGCAGCTGCGCTATTTTGAAATAAACTTATTCCAAAAAAATCTCTTCCAGAATAGCTTATTTTGAAATAGTGCTGTTGTGTAGACACACTGGTTGTTTCTACACAAGCCACTTCCTTCGGAAGTAGCATGCTAATATATGGAGTGAAAGATGCTAATGAGGCGCGGATGCAAATTTCCAACACCTCATTAGCATAACATCTCATGATTTGCAGTCCAGAAGACCGAAAATTTTTGGGAAGAAGCGGCCTCCAGAAGGATGACTTCCTTCCAGAAGCCCCCCAGGGCCACACTTCTACACAGTGTTTTGGAGTCCGGAAGAACGGTATTCTGGACTCCAAATCACATGACGTTATGCTAATGAGGCACAAGGAATTTGCATCTGCACCTCATTATCATCTTTCGCTCCGTGTGTTAGAATGCCACTTCCAAAGGAAGTGGCCTGTGTAGAAACGGCCACCCTGTGGTTGTGAGACTCTGCGTGTATGTGACTAAGTCTCTGGGCACACGCCAAAAAAGCACACGCTTTAGAAGGGGTTAGCTTAGCTATAAACATTACTCAGTGCCATGTGAGCTAGATAAGCGTGTGTTCGCTCAGGCATTTTAAGCAGTGAGCAGAAAGTTCTTTCCAAGCTAATGGCTAAGGCTTCAGAAATGGGCCATTTTCCCCTTCAGTGCTGCAATAATCCACCATGCAAGGCAGGGTTAAATTTTCTCTTTCATCACATGCCAGTCACTCCAAGTGTTGCTAATGTCTGAAATCAAATCGCAGTGTCTCCCTAGCTCACGTGGTGCTTTGGGCCTTTCTTCTCTTCTGTTTGGGGCCCCAGCCCTCAGAAACCTGTCATCACGTTAAATATGTATTATTTAATGCAGCCTGGGGGAGAAGCAGAATTGCGTTCTACCTTCATGGCCACATTTGCCGCTGGATTACCCCCGCAGGGCTCTACATGGTTCATATGTAGGCCCATGACATACCGCCACAAAGGGAAACAGTAACTAGTAGATTTGTACCTGACTCTGTAAAATATGATTGCTCCTGTTCTTTTTCATTTCCCTCTTAGTCTCTGCCCATCTCCCCTCCTCTCCAGGCCTGCAAACTGCTCCCAGCCTCCAGCAAAACTAATTTTAACTGACCTCTGGGAGCACACCAAGGGGGAGGACATGAAAGTGACAACTCATGGCACCTACATGTGTTTGTCTCTGAGCACATGCTGTTGTTACTAACCTCTTCACCTTGCAAAAACAGCCATAGTTAACATTAGCAATGCACAGTGTTTTTCTCTTAAGACACATTAAAACCTGCCACAAAAGGTAATTTTTATTTCAAGTCCAGGATAAAGATACCAGTCTGGTGACAATGAATGTTTGCAATTCACTTAGGCTACCCACAAAGGCTATGTCTACACTAGAGTGGTCTGTCGACCAAAGTTACTGTTGGAAGGTGTCTTCTGGCAAAACCTCTGTCAACAGATTGTGGCCAGAGTGCAAAGGAGATCACAAGAGCAATCCTGTCTCCTGACAGAGAGCAGCAGGACTGCCCGGCCACACTCTCAACAGAACAGCCAACCATAAGCACAGCAGCCAGGGCTACCTGGTATCCGGAATTTCCAGACTGGCTTTCTGTTGTATTGTACCTTATGGGGGAGAGGCAGAACACTGTCAACAAAAGCGCCATGTTCTGTCGACACAATACATTGGGAATGTGGACACTCTACAGGTTCTGTCTTTCAGCACCGTGAAAAGTTTAGTAAAGCTGCTCAGGCCTTTTATTGTTGTATTTGGAATATTAATATTATTTGAGTTTGCAATCAGAGATCACTTCAAGAACATCACCTCAAATGCCCACACACTCTGAATCAAGAGGGCCAAATTCAAAGTTTAACAATGAGAAGGTTAAGAGGTGATTCAATCACAGTCTAAGTACCGACACATGGAACAGAAGCTTCATAACAGACTACTCTTCTGTAAAATAGAAGAGAAGATTTGTAGCTCAGGAGATTCAACTTGATATTCGGATGTTCGCCAAGCTTGACAATTTGATTGCAAATGTTTCATTAGCAATCGAGGTAACACCCTCAGTGTGCAGTAGATTTAGTGCGAAGTCCTCCAAAACAGGTCTTTATTTGTTGTCATTAAGCACACTGATATAGAGCGCACCCACACCGTCTTAAATAAAACAATTAATGGTACTACGTTTACTATTGAAAAGGAATGCAATCAAAAAACTTCCATTTCTTGACGTATTAGTGAATCATAGCGAAACATCTATATATAGCAAAGAAACACAGATGGATCAAATTCTCAGCTTTTTCAGTAACCACTCTGTCAGTCACAAAAGAAGCTGTGTAAGAACCCTTTTCAACAGGGCTAAAACCCACTGCAGCCCAAATTTGTTATGTGAAGCAGAAGAGAAACATCTCAATTACGTATTTAAGCTAAACAGCTATCCAAGAAATTTTATTCAAAGATGTTTATACAAAAATCAAAAATGAACAACTATGGAACTTTCAGCCAAAAGAATAGTACTACCATATGTTAAAAGTATTTCCGAAATGACATCAAGGCTATTAAAGCCATTTGGAATCGAAGTCACGCATAAACCGACAAACACGTTGAGGAATATCCTATCCAGGCCAAAAGAGCCAATTGAACGTACATGTGAAACAAATGTGATCTATAAAATCCCATGTTTAAATTGCTCCACACGTTATGGCTGTGTCTACACGTGCCCCAAACTTCGAAATGGCCATGCAAATGGCCATTTCGAAGTTTACTAATGAAGCGCTGAAATGCATATTCAGCGCTTCATTAGCATGCGGGCGGCAGCCGCGCTTCGAAATTGACGCTCCTTGCCGCCGCGCGGCGCGTCCAGACGGGGCTCCTTTTCGAAAGGACGCCAAGGGGACTTCGAAGTAGGTGGCGTCCTTTCGAAAAGGAGCCCCGTCTGGACGCGCCGCGCGGCGGCAAGGAGCGTCAACTTCGAAGCGCGGCTGCCGCCCGCATGCTAATGAAGCGCTGAATATGCATTTCAGCGCTTCATTAGTAAACTTCGAAATGGCCATTTGCATGGCCATTTCGAAGTTTGGGGCACGTGTAGACACAGCCTATGTTGGACAAACCAGAAGGAGACTAGGTACACGAATACATGAGCATCAACTTGCTGTGAAATGACATGATCCTCTGTCATTGATTTCATTAAACAAGGATACTACTGGTCATAAATTTGACTTCAACCATGTGAAAGTCATGGGACAAACAGGATCTAGGCAAGGAAGGGAATTTCTAGAAGTGTGGTTTTCCAGAAATGACTCAATTAACCGTCACGTTGATTTAGACCCAGTATTCGAACCCATGAGGTCAAGGGATAATAGAAAAAGAACAACTAAGAAGAAAGTGGTCAATGATAATTGGTCGGCTGAAATTCAAGATTATAAGTAACCAATCAAAAATCAACCACTAATTAAAGTCACATAAAATGGACTATATAAAGACCTGTTTTGGAGGACTTCGCACTAAATCTAGTGCGCACTGAGGATGTTACCTCGATTGGTAACGAAACATTTGCAATGAAATTGTCAAGGCTCAGCAAACATCTAAATATCAAGACTACTCTTCTTTTCAGCAGACAAAGGTATAACAAAAGCCAATGGCTCAAAGTGGAAACTAGATAAATTCACACTGGAAATATGATTCAATTTTGAAGTGAGCTAATTAGCCATTGGAGCAATTTGCAAAGGCTTTTGCTGGATTCTTCATCACGGCTACTTTTAAAACCAAGCTTGTGAGTTTTATAAAAGAGATTCTCTTGTACAACTACGGCTACTAAATGTGAAGCATGAATTACTACAAGAAAGCTGTATGTCCTGTGTCATAATCTAAAGCAGGAGTCAGCAACCTTTCGGAGGCAGAGTGCTGAAATTTAACCTCTTGACCTCTATGTACGGAACAAGTGCCACTGACACTTTTTAGAGTCACTAATAGTCTGACTTACACAGCTTCATTAATAAATAAATAAAGATGCAGAGCTTTACCGTTTAGGTGGTGGTTGGTAGCAATAACTGGTCTTTTGTTAATCCACAGGCAGCATAACTTTGAGCAAGCTCCTGGCTGCATTGGGGAGGAGGGGCAGGACGAGGCTGCACTCCCACCTTGTGTGCCAATAAAAATTGGTTCGTGTGCCACTCTTGACATGTGTGCCAGGGTTGCTGGCCCCTGACCTAAAGGATGTCATTTTAAACAGTCATACTGAACTTAAAAAAATTGATGAAAAATGTGGGGCAGGGAGACATTTTCTCCTTTAAAAAAACACCACCTCTGGACCTTTGGAGACTAGAATGACGATTGCTGCAGAAAAAAAAATGTATGGTAGTTTCTGGCCAAGAATAGCATTTTAATCTACAACAGTATCAGGCAGAATGAAAATTAAAAAAATTGCAAAATGTTACAAATTACACCAAATATGTCAAAGCACGAGTGTAAAACCTTTCATTTATTGTTTTAAAACAGCTTCTTTGACTTGGCATCATTTGCTGAAATGTCCCAAAGTTTTGCTACATTCTATGAAATCAGAGAGGGCACCACTTGAAAGAAAACTTGATAACTTAGTAATAAATGAAGGAATTTTTACATTTTTGCTTGAGTAATTGGAGAAGCAGAGGGCTGATGGATTAAGGCTCAGCATTAGTGCTCAGACCTTTTTGATGGTCACCTTAGAATAAATCCAAATAAATAAATCGGTCATTTCCACGAGTGCCCGTACCACAATACATTGTCCCAAAAAGGTCAATGCTGCTTGAAAGAACTGAAGTCAACAAATATAAAGAAGCAAACTGGATCCCATCAATTCACAACTGGGGAAAAAAGGAAGGAAGAAAGCTGGGACTACACAGCGTGGCACTCCCGGCAGCTCCATGCTCATGGGCAGCCTCGAAATTGCAAATGGCCGCTTATTAGCATGGTCCCATGGTTCATTAGCATAGCTGCGCGAGAGCTCGGTCTTGGCAGAAGGGGGTGCCAGCGGTGAAGAAGCCACATGGATGTGCCCCTGCTGATAAAAAGCCCCTTTGTTGCCAGCCCCTTATGCCTGAATTTAGCATGGACCTGCTGGGAGAGCTGTGCTGCGTAGATCTACCTGGAAAGGATGAATGAAAGGATGAGATTTCTTCCAGTTTTTATTTCCAAGCAAAGCTACTTGCCAAATAAAGCTTGAGTGGATGAATAGTTTTGCTGTACCTGCAAAAAACACGTTTCGCTCAGTTCTACTCAGCACCTCTGAAAGACAAGTTACTTTTGTTTCGTTACTGCATTATGAGTATAGATACCAATCATTAGACATCCATAAAACAAATAAAGCTTTCTTTGTTTTGTGAAGACACAGACTAACACAGTCACCTCTCTGAGACTATTTAGGCATCTATGTTTTCAAATTTTGGCCTCAGCATTTACCTACTGCAGCATGACGCTATCTTCTGGTTTGAGTCTAGGAAGATACCATGGTTTTGTTTTATTATTTGTATTGTGGCAGCTCCTTGGAAACCCCACAGACACAGAAAAGGACTCCATTGTGCTAGATCCTGTACAACACAGATCAAAAGGATACTGCCTGTCCCAAAGGCCGTACAAGCTGTGTGGGTGCCTGCTTACGACATATAGCAGGAGTGATAAATGCTAAGCCTGCTGTAAGACAGATTCATCTACTATCACCAGCGACACACTCTAAATCAGTTTTAAACATAATTCCTGTCTCTAACCTCATAACGTCCATGTGACTCCATATGTTCTCCCCCACTTGCCTGCATCATTTTGTCTGGATGCAAACCTTGGGGACCAGGGACACATATAATTTAACATGATAATTCGATTTTCATTTACCTCACCCTTCCATTCCATTTCAATGGCATGAATGGAGCTCTGTGACTGCTGTTTTGTAGAGCTAACAAAACCTCCATGAAGCTAACCAAAAAGACTTAATTTCTTGCAAAAGGCTGAACATCTACTAGAAGGTTCTGACTGAGTGGCTTGGTCTCCTAAAGGAGTCCTTGGGAGCTGAAGGTGTCTAGCAGCTGTCAGTGGGCTCTGAGCAAGTTTTCCAAGATCAAGTCCTGTACATACCTTTCATTGCAAAGGCATAATCATTTCCTCCCATCAGATTGTCAATAAATTAGCACCTAACCATTTTCTAATGGGAAAAAGGTCCATCTTAAATCACTTTTCCTATTCAAAATGTCTCCTTTATACAAACAATGATTTGCTGATGTAACGATATGGCACCTATAAAACAGCCACATTGGACTAGGGATATCCATTTCAGTGGTTAACTAACTAATCTTTAAATAATTAAACAAGTATTAATTATTAAACTAAATAATAACTGAATACCTAAGGCTGTGTTTAGACCGCAGGTGTCTGTCAACAAAACTTCTGTCAACAGAAGTTTTGTTGACAGAGCACGTGTCCAGACGGCAGATCTTTCAGCAGAGATCTGCCAGTCAGGAGCATTCTGACAACATCCCTGTACACCTCATTCCACAAGGCAGACGGGATGTCTCAGAGGGTGTTTTTTTGACATTTGGCCCCCTGAGGAGTTTTTCTCCATGATCAGTGGAATGTCTTACAGCATCTGACGTTTCCACCAGGTATCATTTTTTATCGGCTTCCAGTTCAGGTCCTTCTCAGACTGGTCCCGCAACCAGAGTCGGGTCTTAACAGGTTGAGGGGTATGGTCGGTCTTGTAGCTGCAGTGGCAAATTCTGCATTCCATAATGGAGCAAAATTCCCATTGACTGCAACCATAATCCAGCAAAATCTTTTGGACACTTTTCATACTGCTTAGATAATGTGCACCTCTTCCCCAGGAGAGGAAACAGCAAAGATGCAGTCATGCCATCACTAAGTCACATGAGTTATTCTGGACGTGATTGTTTTTACTTTCCCACTGCGAGCTGGTACTGATTAGATTAATTTCCTGGGCGCAGTGTGGGCAAAAAGCTGTGGTGCCCCGTGAAGTGATCCATGCAAGATGCCTTCACTTCTTTTCGCCTTTATCATCAACTTTTCTTCTTTCCTGATCCTTTGAAAAGTGACAGCTCCCCTCCTTCCCACAGGCTGTTCATCACCCTGAAGGGGTGGGGAAGAAGGGCAGGAACAGCAGTAACAGTTTGACAAATGACCCTGAGCAGCAGATGAAACAAATGGTAAAAATTAGCTGTGCCAATTCCCTAAACCACCAGCTTTGCGTCCTCCCAGCTCTTTCCTCCCCACCTGCATCCACATCACAGGCAGGCAAGAGAGCTTCTAGTGGCCATTAATTGACAAGAACACATGAAAGAAGAGAAACATTATTGCATGCAAGCTATTCAGTACATGTGATTGTAATTCAGAGAGACTCAGAGGCTGTGTCTACACTATGAGCTAAAATTGACTTTATTAAAATTGATTTATTAACGCTGAGTTTTATAATGGCGATTTTGAGCACCCTCACCTTCCCACATGATCCCCAAAAAAATCAACTTTTTGCTGCTGCACACAAGTTGCCAAAAATCGATTGTTGCAGCAGTGTATTGTGGGAACCTATCCCACAGTTCCCTGAGCCCCGTAGCATTCAGGGTATTTTCCCTAGTGCAGCATTTGAAAAACATGCCCCACAAGCGGCTGTGGGTATCTAAAAGTATCTTCCCATGTTCCATTTCCTACATTTCATTTCCCTCATTCCCCTGCAGTGTTAACCAGACATGCCTTTTTCCAGGCAGGATCTGGCTTGCCTGTATAAGAGATGTGCTCTTTATAATTGAGGGGAGGGGAGAAGTGGTAAAGCACTTAGGAAAGGTTAGAAAAAAGACTTAGGGTTTCCCAACCAACAGGTTTTCAAAACGGGATACAAATGCTCTAGATCTTTGGAGGCTAGGATCTGGATTTAGACACGCCCCCCCCCCCAGCCCCTGTGGCAAAGATGATCCTCAGATCAAAAATTTTGGCTAAAAGGCCATCTACTCTAGTGACCAATTTCTATGTGTGCGCAAAAGGCAAAGCTACAAGCTGCTGTGCAAACACTCTTGCACCCACTCCTTTCCAGCTAGTGTTCTACATGGCACACCAGGATGGAGCCTGAGACTCCCTGGGCCCTGAAGGAATCACCCAGAGGGGTCCCAGGAGCCAGCCCAGGGCACCAAGAAGTGGGTCCCTTCTGGACTGGGCCACAGCTGTAGACCCTCCTGGACCTGTGGGGTGAGGAGGATGTACTCCGAGACCCCAAGGTGAAGTGCTGTAATGTCCAAGCCTACGCCTGATGGCCACCACCCTGGTGGAACAAGGCCACTCCTTGCTGCAGCTTGGACGAAGTCCAGGTGAGTGTCAGAGAGGTCCAGCAGGGCTACATCCAGGCCCAGGACGCTGGCCGACACTCCATGGCAGGACCCAGCACCTGCCTCTGTTACTATCAGGCCCAAGCTTGGATCTGGGTTTAGACCTCCTCACAAAGGAGATCTTCAGAACAAGAGTTTGCACCTGAAATGTGTGTGTAAGTAGACACAGGTGTTCCACTGAAAATGAAATGGATCATTGACTCAGTTATGGCTCCTTTGGTTGCTTGCTGACACTCCAGAGCAGGACCCACCACCTGCCCCTGTTACCAGCAGGCCCAGGCTTGGATTTGGGGTTAGACCACCCAGCAAAGGAGATCCTCAGAACAAGAATTTTCACCCTTGCACCCGCTCCAAGATCTGGAAGTGTATGTGTAAGTAGCAGACACAGGCGCTACACTGAGAATGTAATGGGTCACCAATCAGATATGGCTCGGATGGTCACTGGAAACCTTACTTGGAGAAGTGTGGTAATTGTAGAGCTAGTACATTGCCTAAATGGCCTTTGGATAAGGCCAATATAAAAATCTGGTCTCAAAGGACAGTCACTCTAGTGACAAAGTTTTTTCTTCTGTTGACTGACAAGACCTCCAGGTGCCCCAGGGGACACTGTGTCCACAGTAATCAATGCTCTATTGTGCCTTTCTCTGGCCCTTCTCAAAGCCTCTGGGAACCTACGAAAGCTTGTGGCAGGACCCACCACCTGCCCCTATGCCCAGTGGGCCCACAGGAAAGTCTTGGCTCTGTGTTTGGACCTCCTGGCAAACAAGATCCTCAGAGCAATAACTTGCACCCTTGCACCCAATCCATAATCTATTAATGTGCATTTAAGTGCTCATGGGCATTACACTGAATGTCCGCCCGATCAACTTTCTATGGCACTTCCTGTGCCTATGTGTAACGGAGAACCAGGGGTTAATTACGGAGAGGGAACCTGAGAAACGGCTGCCACGGTGGACTGAGTACACTAAATCCTTTAACGATGAGCCATTGGAGGGCAAATCTGGTCCTAGCCCCTGCCTCTGACCACTTGATGCTCCTAAGCCAACCCCCAAATATTGGCCAGTGAGGGAGACTTCTCCTGGGTGGCTGCAAGGCCCCCGAATAGCTGCCAGCCCCCAAGTATCGTTAGCCTCTGAGGGAGACTCCCCCCCCAGGTGGCTCTATGCCCCTCACTGCACACAAGCTGCCTAGCAGCATGTTCAGCACGTCCTTTGATTGGTTCAGGGCAAGCCGTGTGATGCGCCTGGGCAAAGGAAAGTTCCAGACTGTGGGGCGCCTCTCAGGGAGGGGACGTTGAGGGTCAGGACAAAATGTAAACAGCTCAAAGAAGTTTCTCATGCTATCATACAAGCACGACCCCCACCCACAGCCTAAGTGCCACGTTGTGCAGTGGGGCAGCACCTGGCTCCAGGTAGTGCAGAAAAAAAAAGCAGTTAGCACAGGTAGACACAGAACCACAGACCCACAGCTATGCTAATAGCAAAGAAAGAAAGAAGATTTTTCAGCCTCTTATGCAAGCCTGAGCCTACAGTCATGGGCCGAATTGAAATGGTCTTTCTGTTGCCTAATTCCTGTGCACCTGAGAGCAGTGGAGATGGGAAATGCCAGAGCTGAGAACTGTGGGGCATCATGGGGCACATATGGGACATCTCTGGAGGCTAATGCATTTGATTTACTGACACGGCGCTTCCTCACTACCCTTCATTTGGAATTTTAAATTAGAAGTGAACGAACGCTAAATTGATAATATCTCATAGTATAGACATAGCCAGAGACTCATTGATTCTCAATTCGTGCAGAGCACAGGCATGAATAAGCATGTCTAGAAAGGAATGCCCAGCCACCAACAAGCACTCACACACCCAAAAATACATGACGGTGACTTACACCAACAAAAACAACTAGGGAACTCAAGGGAAGCCAAGCCATTGTTAACTCGCCTTGATTGAGAGAGTCTCACGCCATCTTGACATGAAAAACCTTGAGTGGACACAACATTTTATCCTTCATTCTGAATTTTGGGGGAGATCCTTCAAAGCAATTAAGATACTTAGGAGCACAAGTCTCATCAAATTTCAATAGGAGTTGGGCACTTAACTCCTTACGGCATTTTTGAAAGTCCCACCCATACGTATTTTTGTAGGGTTAAGTCAGACCCTTGATATTGGGGGTCATACACACTTACTCCCCTTACTACTCATTCTAATAGCCTAGGTAGGACCTGCTCCTCTCCTTCCAGTCCTTCCTACAACTATTTGATTAGTGGTGTGAGTACCTTCTCTTCAAAACCTATAATCTGGAACAGGCTTAGGCTACATCAACACTAGTCTAAGAAAGTCAACTGCAGACACGCAATTGTAGCGATGCCAAATGCACTGCTAAAACCAACATATCTGTGCTCAACTAACTTGTCTGTCTATACAGGGGAAGGTCGATGGGAGCATTTCTCCAGTCAACCTCCCTCACTCCTCATGAGCTCCGTGATTCCTGAGAGGTCAATTTCATGGATTCATACTAGACACATGAAATCAGATCCTGGAAGATGGATCCTAAGTGGGTCAATCTTCCGGGGTACTGTAGATGTAGCCTTAATATCTTACTCACTGCCTCCCTGACTCGCCAACTGAGCTCAAATCTCACCTAAAAATGTTACTTTTATCTTCAGTTGTCTCTTAAGTAACAGCGGATGGAGGAAGAAATTAATTCTGAAGTGTTCTGGTTTATAGTTTGTATGAAAAATGCCACACAAATAAGCAGGTGCGCTACTTTTCCCTTTTTTAAAGGTGGCTAAATTCTTCATTGTTATATATGTGTACAGTTCTACTGAATTCAATAGATGTTAGCCCATTGGTACCCGGAGAAACACTTGCATTTAAAAACAAATACCTTGGAGCAAAAGTCTCTTCGCCACATAGCAAATCTTGAGTCCAATATTCTGCTTTTCCTACATGCACGGATTTCTCTTGAGGGCAATGGGAAACATGGGTGTATTATTATGATCTGACATGGAACCAAGAGGAGACTTAAGATTTCAAGGCATACCGGAGAATGTTTTACTTCAGCACAGTGATGGTGACAGAGACAAACTCCGTATGCTCTAGCCTGCCTCTCATTGATATCATAAATCACAGCTGCTCCCCTCACATCATTAAACGTAATCATGAAAAAAATCAGCTGCATTTTACCTCTGGGTATCATAATACCGTATTAATTACTTTTAGCCAGCCATAGTTGCTGCATCTACAGTTTAAGTAGGTGATTTTCTAAATGAAATAACTGTCATTTTTCATTTCCTGATTTTCCATCATAGTAAAGGCAATTAGTCTGACTCACTCAGCACTTCACAGGCAAAATTTCATTTGAAATCATTAGCATGAAGGAGCGTGATGCAGGCTGACAGTACAAAAGCCTGTCCAAAATCTGGAGAGCCAAGCACACAGAAGAAAACTCCAGATTCAGGCACACATTTGGCTCTTGGCAGAGTTTATTTCTGCGTGTGCACTTTTTCTGACCTGCCCATTTTGAAGGAGTGTCTGGAAGCTCAGTGGAGGCCAGTGCTCCCTCGCCGCATCACAGTAAACCATGGTGTCATGCTGCAATGCCAGATGTCTGAGGTGATCATTTCTGTGCATTGTAAACAATTAAGTAATTGTAAGGGTCTCTGTTGAATACAATTTGATGAATTCATTGTGCCAAAATTAGAGCCTTTAAATCCAAACACTTCTGAAATTCATCAGGATTCAAATGTCAATCTCCAGATCTGAACCTACTCTAATAATTTTAATTCTAATTCTTGAACCTCAACCCTGAGAGTCCCCATTTTCCAGTTCTCATGCCAGTTCATCTGTAGTTGAAATCTCACATGAACAGGCATTCGTATGAGATGTTGGCCCAAGAGGTAGACTTCACCTTATGTAGGAATCTCATGAAATCAGCTGATCTAAACATTTTCACCACTTTTAGCTAAAATCTCACTAAACAGTTCATGACATTTTTCTGCCACTGAATTTGAACCTCAGCCTGAACTCTGATTAGTCCACGAACCCAATCACATGCCCTAGTGCCATCTCTTCCCATTTTAACTTGATCCTTTCAGCTTGTCTGTAGTTTATAACTTCTAGAATCAAAAGAGGACATGTACCATATGTTCCCCATGTTTCCCAGTCTAGTGAGGTAAGTCCTGGAGTAGCCAGACTAATTCTAGAGGTTAGCCCACAGAAGATGCAGAAGAGAGGGACAGCAGAAATAGGAAAAAAACATCTATGACTCAGTATTTGAAAGCAAGTTCCTACTGCAAATATGCTCCAGCAGTTCTAAATCCAGAGGTGGTGGCGAAGTGTTGGAAACTCCCCCTCTGTCAAGACATCCCTTCTTCCTCGTGGACAGGGTTGTCAACAGAACGCACCCAATTGTCAGATCTCTTCCAACAGATCAGCAGTCTGGACACAAGTTCTGCCAAGAAAACTTCTGTCAACAGTGTTGGCGATGATGGAGGCAATTTTCTGTCAGCACAGCTGCACCCGTACTGGATGACATAACTCCATCAGTCAGAGGTGTGTTTTTCACATCTCTGACTGATGTACCTACGTTGACCTCAGCTTGACGTGTAGACCAAGCTGGCATGTAACGCATACAGAGAAGACACTGCAGAGACTCTGGATAATAACTGGGATAAGCATGAACTTCCCTATTCATCTCAGAGAGGGGTTAACTGAGCTGCCCAGTGATCAGAATTTAAACATCCGTATTTTTAACAATCTCCTCTTTCAGGTAGGAAAGGAGATTGAAGGTTCCAGATGAGCACAATTTATGGGGTGTGATATCTCATTTATGTACCACAAGTAGATGTAATTTTGGACATATCGCCACATACTTTTGCCCCCAGTCGAAAAAGGAACCATGCCCAAGGAGACTAACAAAACTCCAGGGCATATTTAAGCCCCACCAGAGTGGTATCAAGTTCAAGGGGCACAGCGGCGTTCAAAGAGGACACACAATCGTATTCTGCACGCTCTGGAGTGAGTGACATCTCATTGTAGTGATTCACCTTGGTGGAGTTTTCTTTGGCTGGGTCTACACTAGCACCCCACTTTCTAAAGGGGGATGCTAATGCGACACTTCAGGATATGCTAATGAGGCATTTCAATGAATATGCAGCTCCTCATTAGCATAATGGTGTCCACGGCACTTTGAAAGTGCTGCTTTTGATCGCACACAGCTTGTCTACACGGGGTTCTTTTCGAAAGGACCCTGCACGCTTCAAAATCCCCTTATTCCTATAACCAAATAGGAATAAGGGAATTTGGACTGTTAAAATAGGAATAAGGGGATTTCGAAGCGTGCAGGGTCCTTTCACAAAGGACCCTGTGTAGACGAGCTGTGAGCAATCAAAAGCAGCATTTTCGGAGTGTCATGGCCACCATTATGCTAATGAGGCGATGCATATGCATTGCAATGTCTCATTAGCATATCCCAAAGTGTCTCATTAGCATCCCCCTTTTGAAAGGTGGGGGACTAGTGTAGACCCAGCCTTTGTGGGAAGAGCTGGAATTAGCATCCTTTTGACTCCCTCAGCTGGACTCTTTAGCACAGCACAAGGGGACATGTGGGAGCTGGGAGAAAAAGCTACCAATATATTTCAAAGAAGTTTCCTTAAAAAAAATTAGAGCAACTGGTGCGCAGTATTAAAGTCATTAGTTTGGGGGTGGAGTGAGGACATTGATAGCACTCTCCATGTTATGTACCAGTCTTGTAATCCAAATTAAGCATGGTATAAATATTTAAACCCCAATTATATCACCACTGCATGGTAAATATGATTTATTAACTGTTGTTTCAAGGGAACACTAATAAACCATTCACTTTAATGATGCTTTACTATTATTACAGTATAACTTAAGCCTTATGTGAGGAAATGTTTAACAGTGCTATGAAAATGACTCTGTGCAGTGTTAAATCCTAGCGCTGAGTCTCATGATCCATGAAATTAGATGGCCTTGGAAGACAGTTTCACTTATTAACTTTGCTGGCACCATTGTTGTATATGAGGCAAATATTTACAATGGGAAATTTTGGACTGTCCAACTTACAGGCTCTTAGATATACAGGTATATTGGCCTCAGTTGTGGTCTGAACTGCCTGGTGCTCATACAAAGCCAATTCTATCCTTGATTAATTGTTTCTATAAACACGATCATATTGAAAAGGAATTGTACACTTAAGAACTAATAAAATTATACATAAAGACAGTTCTCATTACATCCAATGGGCCATGTCACTGCAACTGCAAATTTTTGTCTGAGGGAACACAATTTCATTTTTTCCAGCGTAATCAGCTGGACACATATAAGTATATTTAATTTTAGTAATAAAAATAAGTTTTATTTAATAATTAGTTAAAATTCAGGCTAGGAATCTCCTAAGGAAACAGGCTTTCTTGTGGGATTTTCTAAACAACCCAGTTATTGTTGGGATGGAAATACTGTGAAAATAACTTCTCATAACATTTTATTGTTTTCTTCATGTTGAAAACAGAAAGCACGGATGTGCTGAAAGTACAGAGAAAAATGCCAGCAAAAATGACAATTGAAAAAATCTTGCTAAAATTCATACTGTTTGGATATGAATTAGCACTAACATTTTAGATTGGTTCTTACTTTTGCCAAATTACTTAGAAAATTCTACAGAGATACCTGAACTTTACCCATCTAATTCAATCCCACCTACTCATTACCACGGCTTTAAAAACCTGTTAAAGACTGATGTACTTTGTGTCTTTGTTTTCCTATCTTAGATACACCATTTTGCTCTATTTTTTATCCTAATAACATTTGACCTAGACCATCATATTCTTTTGTAATGTGAAGAATTTTAAGGATACTAACTGTGAAAAACACAAGTTTTGAGTTTTAGTCAGTTAAGGTTAGAGGTGATGTGTAAGATTGTGTCAACTGTACTTCCTGGGCCACATTTAGAAACTAAGCGAGTCTAGAACGAGTTTGGTGTAATTTATACTTTCTTCCACTCCTTATGCTGAGCTTTTGTGGGTAAAAACCCATGACCTAATAAATGTGTTAATCTCAGTATGTCTGCACATCAAAGTTATTTTGATATAAAAGCTGTTATTTCAAAATAACCTTGCCAGTGTCTACACAACACTACCGCTATTTTGAAGTAATTTCAGAATTATGTTTGCCTTGTTTTGAAATAAACAAACCTCATTCCATGAGAAATAGTGCTTATTTTGAAATAGGGGCTATTTAGAAAGGGAATAGAGCTTATTGCAAAATAAGCCATAGTACTTCCAATGGCTATCTTTCAAAATAGACGCTACTGTGTGTAGATGCAGTATTTTGAAATAGCCGAGCACAATTTCAAAATGCATTGTGTATAGCAGCAATATTTCAAAATAAACTATTCCACAATACCTCTTCTGGAATAGCTTATTTCAGAATAACACTTCTGTGAAGACATACCCTAAGGTGCCACAGGACCTCTTGTTATCTGTGAAGCTACAGAATAACTCAGCTGCCCCTTCAAGCCTCCTGATGCGTTATATGTTACACAAGCTTAGACTCAAGACCTAATTCAGAGGATATGTGAAATTCCGACACCTTTCACTTTCCAACATCCCTTCTGCCTACTTTAGAGGACTTTATTCTGCTGGACTTTACAGGAGAAGGAGCTGGAAAAGGTGAAAAGTTAAAGTAGGGTGGAAATGATTTCCACTTCCACTTTAGGCTAAGTCCTTTTGTTGTTAGTTAATAAACACCACCTAGCTCTCATTCAGCACTTTTCACCATAAGTGTATGAAGAGCGTTGCTAAGATAGTGTACTATCATTAGTCCCATTTTATGGATTGGCAAACTGAGGTACAGCGTGATAACATGATTTGGCCAAAGTCAGCAGCAGAGGAGCCAAGATTAGAACTTGAATTGCCTGAGTGATAGGCTAGGCCACAGACCTCTCAGGCCACATTAAGCCAACAAAAAGACTTTCACGAGAGAAGAATGGTGTAGGAGGCTAATATATACAACACCTCTGAATTGGACCGTGTGGAAGTCTACATAATGTATCCTGATCTCCCCAGTTTATCATAGAACACTAGGACCGGAAGGGGCCTCGAGAGGCCATCGAGTCCAGTCCCCTGCCCCGATGGCAGGACCGACCACTATCTACACCATCCCTGATAGACATCTATCTAATCTGTTCTTAAATATCTCCAGCGAGGGAGATTCCACAACTTCCCTTGGCAACTTATTCCAGTACTTGACCACCCTGACAGTTAGGAACTTTTTCCTAATGTCCAACCTAAACTTCCCTTGCTGCAGCTTAAGTCCGTTGCCTCTTGTTCTCTCCTCAGAGGCCAAGAAGAACAAGTTTTCTCCCTCCTCCTTATGATACCCTTTAAGATATCTGAAAACCGCTATCATGTCCCCCCCAATCTTCTCTTTTCCAAGCTAAACAAGCCCAATTCTTTCAGCCTTTCTTCATAAGTCATGTTCTCCAGACCTTTTATCATTCTAGTTGCTCTTCTCTGGACCTTCTCTAATTTCTCCACACCTTTCTTGAATTGGGGTGCCCAGAACTGGACACAATATTCCAGCTGAGGCCTAACCAGCACAGAGTAGAGCGGAAGAATGATTTCTCGTGTCTTGTTCACAACACACCTGCTAATGCATCCCAGAATCATGTTTGCTTTTTTTTGCAACAGCATCACACTGTTGACTCATATTTAACTTGTGATCTACTAGAACCCCTAGATCCCTTTCTGCTGTACTCCTTCCTAGACAGTCTTTTCCCATTCTGTATGTGTGAAACAGATTATTCCTTCCTAAGTGCAGCACCTTACATTTATCTTTATTAAACTTCATCCTGTTTACTTCAGATCATTTCTCCAATTTATCTAGATCATTCTGAATTATGACCCTATCCTCCAAGGCAGTTGCAACCCCTCCCAGCTTGGCATCATCTGCAAACTTAATAAGCGTACTTTCTATGCCAATATCCAAATCATTAATGAAGATATTGAACAGAACTGGTCCCAAAACAGACCCCTGCGGAACCCCACTTGTTATGCTTTTCCAGCTGGATTGAGCACCATTAACAACTACTCTCTGGGTACGATTAGCCAGCCAGTTATGCAGCCACCTTATGGCAGCCCCATTTAAGTTGGACTTGCCTAGTTTGTCGACAAGAATATTATGCGAGACCGTATCAAATGCTTTACTAAAGTCTAGGTATACCACATCCACTGCTTCTCCCTCATCTACGAGTCTCGTTGTCGTGTTGAAAAAAGCTATCAGGTTGGTTTGACATTATTTGTTTTTTACAAAACCATGCTGGCTGTTCCCTATCACTTTACTACCTTCCAAGTGCTTGCAGATGACTTCCTTAACTACTTGCTCCATTACCTTTCCTGGCACAGAAGTTAAGCTGACTGGCCTCTAATTTCCTGGGTTGTTCTTGTTCCCCTTTTTGTAGATTGGCACTATATTTGCCCTCTTCCAGTCTTCTGGAATCTCTCCTCTCTCCCATGACTTTCCAAAAATGAGAGCTAACGGCTCAGCTACCTCTTCTATCAGCTCCTTGAGGATTCTAGGATGCATTTCATCAGGCCCTGGTGACTTGCCGACATCTAATTTTTCCAAATGGTTTTTAACTTGTTCTTTTTTTATTTCAAAAACTAACTCTACCCCTCTTCCACCAGCATTCACTATGTCAGGCATTCCTTCAGACTTCTCTGTGAAGACCGAAACAAAGAAGTCATTAAGCATCTCTGCCATTTCCAAGTTCCCCGTCACTGTTTCTCCCTCCTCACTGAGCAATGGCCCTACCCTGTCCTTGGTCTTCCTCTTGTTTCTAATATATTTGTAAAAGGCCTTCTTGTTACCCTTTATGCCTGTAGCTAGTTGGAGCTCATTTTGTGCCTTAGCCTTTCTAATTTTACTCCAGCATTCCTGTGTTATTTGCCTATGTTCATTCTTTGTAATTTGTCCTAGTTTCCATTTTTTATAGGATTCCTTTTTTAGTTTGAGATCATGCAGGATCTCCTTGTTAAGCCAAGGCGGTCTTTGCCCATATTTACTATCTTTCCTACATAGGGGAATAGCTTGTTTTTGGGCCCTTAATAATGTCTCTTTGAAAAACTGCCAACTCTCCTCAGTTGTTTTTCCCCTCAGTTTTTCCTCCCATGGGATCTTACCTACCAGCTCTCTGAGTTTACCAAAATCTGCCTTCCTGAAATCCATCATCTCTATTTTGCTGTTTTCCCTCCTACCAGTCCTTAGAATTGTGAATTCTATGATTTCATGATCACTTTCACCCAAGCAGCCTCCCACATTCAAATTCTCGACCAAGTCCTCCTTATCTGTTAAAATCAAATCCAGAACAGTTTCTCCCCTGGTGGCTTTTTCAACTTTTTGGAATAAAAAATTGTCTCCAATGCAGTCTAAGAACTTATTGGATAGTCTGTGCTCTGCTGTATTAGTGTCCCAGCATATATCTGGATAGTTAAAGTCCCCCATCACCACCAAATCCTGGGCTCTGGATGATTTTGTTAGTTGTTTAAAAAAAGCATCATCCACCTCTTCCACCTGGTTAGGTGGCCTGTAGTAGACTCCTAACAGGACATCACCCTTGTTTTTTACCCCTCTTAAACTAACCCACAGACTCTCAACACGTCCATCTCCTGTGTCCATCTCCACCTCAGTCCAAGTGTGTACATTTTTTATATATAAAGGCAACACCTCCCCCCTTTTTTCCCCTGTCTATCTTTCCTAACCAGGCTGTAGCCTTCAATACCAACATTCCAATCATGTGTATTATCCCACCAAGTTTCTGTGATGCCAATGATATCATAGTTGTATTTATTTATTAGCACTTCTTACCCATACTTCTTGCATTGGTATATAGGCATCTTAGATATTGATTTGAACTTTCCCCCCAGTTTTTTCCTGGCCCTCTTTTTACTCTGACATTGTTGCCCATGCTCCCTCCTACTTCCGACCCATCTCCCAGGTTTCCATGTTCTCCACTTACCTGCGGGCTTTGCTCCCCTGTCCCCGGCAAACCTAGTTTAAAGCCCTCCTCACCAGGTTAGCAAGTCTGTGTCCGAATATGGTCTTTCCCCTCCTCGAAAGGTGAATGCCATCTCTGCCTAGCAGTCCTTCCTGAAATAGCATCCCGTGGTCGAAGAAACCGAAGCCTTCCTGGCGACACCATCCACGCAGCCAGGCATTCACCTCTAGGATGCACCTGTCTCTGCCTGGGCCCCTACCCGCAACAGGAAGGATTGAAGAGAATACCACCTGCGCCCCAAACCCCTTCACCCATGCCCCCAGAGCCCTGTAGTCACTCTTGACCGGCTCAGCATTACACCTCACAGTATCATTAGTGCCCACATGGATGAGAAGCATGGGATAGTAGTCTGAGGGCCGGACAATCCTCGACAGTGCCTCTGTAACATCTCGGCTATGGGCCCCAGGCAGGCAGCACACCTCCCGAGACGAAATGTCAGGGTGACAGATGGGTGCCTCTGTCCCCCTCAAAAGAGAGTCTCCGACCACCACTACTCTGCGTTTCCTTCTTGCAGTGGTGGCAGGAGACTTCTCAGCCTCGGGGGTACGAGGCTTCTCCTCTTCTGTACTGGGCAACTCATCTCCTGTAGCAAGTACAGCATAACTGTTTTCCAGTACCACAGTGGGAGGGTTCTGTGCAGGGGTGGAACACTGCCTGCTGCCAGAAATAACCAGCTGCCAGTGTCCACCCTGGTCTACCTCTTTCTCCACCAGTGGTTCATCAGCCTTCCTGTACACTGGGACAGTCACCTCAGCAGACCCCAGATGAATACTATCTAGGAACTGCTCATGGATTCGGATACTCCTCAACCTGGACACCTCCTCCTGTAACTCTCCCACCTGCTGCCTGAGAGATTCCACCAGCAGGCACCTATCACACTGAACGGTCCCCCCAGCCTGGATATCTGTAACTGGGACTTGCAAGGCACAGTCCTTGCAAGGCCACACCAGGATCTGGGTAAAGGCATCCATGGTCAGGCAGTCTGTCTGGCTACAGACACAGGTGAAGGAGACAGCAGTAGTGGTGGCACAGGTGTTGCGGGTCTTCCTGACCATTGTAGGCCTCCCTCTGTCAAACTCCCTCTGTCAAACTCCCTCTTAAAAATCCCCTGTCTGCAGCTTCCTGTCCGCTTTGCTCCCCTGGTCTCTCCTGCCTCTGGCTTTTAAGCCTGCTGGCCTCTCTCAGGCCCTCCCCCTATGAGTCACACAGGGGAAGGCTGATCAAGGAAGCAAAAGGTCAGGCAGGCAGTCCCAATCTCTTTAGTCCCAGTCTCTTTCTCAATTCTGGTTCCCAGTTTTTAAACAATTAGCAGAACTGAAACAAAGTGATTTTTAGGCCATTTCATCTATATGCCATAATTCCATGCAAATATTTACCGTACATTCATTAGAAGTTTAGAAACAAAATTCAACACACTCTTATTGACAATCAAGAGAAGTAGGCACTCTTCCTTTTCCCGTTATGAAGAAGAACCAAGAAAATAACTCTCTATATAATATACTAGAAGATTTACCTGGCATTGCTTGGACTTAACTCAGTTAATTATTTGTTTCTTTTCATTTAAATCATTGCTGTGTGGTGGGGCTGGAGATGAGAGTGTTTGGCCTGCAGGCTGCCCTAGGGAGAGAGGACAACCCAGCCCTCTCTCACTGCAGCATCTTGGGACCAGGTGAGAAGTGCATTTACATAGGCACTGAAGCTGCAAAAGGCACAGCTGGTGGAGGGGTGCGTGCCCCCTGGCTGCGGGAGAGACAGGCACACAGACAGACAGACAAGCTTTCTCAAATATATAGTAGCTGCCTCTTTCTCTACCCCTAACCCCTGCTGCCCCAGTGGAGTTATAACTGTCCTAGTCCCCATATCTGGCCCCTTGCTGTTTCCCCAACCCCATGGTCATTATAAGTGTCCCTGCTTTCCATCCTGTATACACTGCAGCCCCCATGTGGTCAACACAGAGCACAGCCCTCCCTTTCCATCTTATGAAAAACAACTGCATTCCAGGCACATCCCATTGGCCTGGCACAACCAAATGCCCATCTTGCTCTAAGTTACAATAAAAGGGAGTGGTATACCAAATGTGGTGGTCTTAGTTTTTAGGAGGAGTTTTTGAACAAACAGCTAGATGGACCAACAAACACAGTCTCTCTCAGACACATTCTTTCGAATCTATATTTAACTATGTCAGGTAACATTTTCAGAAGTGCCTAAGAGACATAGGGGATGTCTACACTGTAGTTAGGGATGTACCTCCTACCCCGGGTAGACAGAGGCACTGGCTCTGCTCAAGCTAACATGCTGAAAATAGCAGTGTGGCCATTGCAACATGGGCAGTGACAAGGGCTAGCCATCTGAGTACAAGCCTGCCCAGCCCTGTGGGTCTGTACTCAGGTAGGGAAGCCCAGTGTTTTTCTACCAGGGGTTCATGTATCCCTGGGGTACACTGAGGTGTGCTGGGGGCATATCAACTCATCTACATATTTGCCTAGTTTTACAACAGACCACATAAAACACTAGTAAAGTCAGTACAAGCTAAAAGTTCATTCAGTGACTTGTTTCTACGGCTTCATATGCCTTATGCTGAAATGTAAGCACAATATTTCTATTCGAATTCATTTATTTGATAATAAGATGGTAAAAGGTCAGCAAGTTTCCAGTAGTCATCTGTGATATTTTTGCATGTTTCAGTAAGAAAGTAGTTTTTAAGTGAGGTGTAACTAGGTGGGATACAAAACAAATCTGGCTCCTGAAAAGGGTCCAGCAATTTGGAAAGGTTGAACGGCTTTTGTTTCAAGACCCCAGATTCGTTTAGGACCGGACCATGTTGCTTAACTGTTGGTGTGCGTACCCTTAGAGGTACGCAAGAGAAGTCTGGGGAGACAAGGTTTTTTTGTTTGTTTGTTTGTTTTTTACAAAAAGCAGTACTTTATTAAAAAAGTTGAGAAACACTGAGCTAGTCCATACCTTGGCCTACGCTACAATGTCCACACTGCTATTTTTAGCATCATAGCTTGGGCGGAGCTAGTGTATATTTGTCTGCCAAGGCTGAGAGGCACATTCCAAGCTACAGAGCCTGAAGAGCCTTAAATCCTAGGGACTTACGGTCAAGGAGACAGTTTTTTAAAAGCTATGTCCATGGAGGAATTTACAGAAGAGCCTAAGCAGGTTCATCATCTAACAACCTCTAATAAAACAGCAGCATACCAAATCAATGGAGATAAGGAAGAAAGCACCTCTAATAACTATGAGTGGTATTTTAATGCAGCAATAGTTCTGGAGAACTGTTGAGACATCCTGTAAGAAGTTGCTGGAAATATAACCCTTGTGTGAAACAAAAAATTCAACTTCCAGCTTTAAAGATTAAATTGGGCGTTGAAGAAAAGCAAAGTAAACAAAAATGACTATTCTATTCTGATTCCTTTTGTAGTGTCTACTGACATATGTAATAGGGATCTTGAATGCAGAAGTTTCATACTTGCCCTACCCACTAGAAAAACAAAAACATGCTGCTCAAAGTCCATGCTATCATAAAAGTTAGAGAAAAGAAAAACCTTCAGCTTTAGATGCTCAACACCAGGCCACTTCATGCATGTGACCTAGTTCTGGACAGAGGACATGCCACATGCTACATTGAAATGACCTTAGTTTGATTAAATAAATGCTGTCTTTTAAAAGGTCCTGGCCCTAGAGCAAGGCACATTCTGTACTCAGTCATGACCCATAGTGTGTGTATATGCAGACCTGCTGACAGAGGGGGCCCAAGGGGGCAACTGCTTGGAAGCGTGATGATTCAAAAGGGGCTGGGGCTCCCAGCTGCCATTGCTGTTACTGAGGTAGCAGTGGTGGCTGGAGCCCTGGGCCTTTCCAATTACCACTAGAACTGGGGCTGGCATTAACAGCTGGCCAGGGTGAGGTGGCACTTTCTGACCTAGTGCAGGTTACTGGCTGCCTCCAGCCCCACCCCTTCCACCCAAAGTCAGTCCTCTTCTGGGAATGCAGAGATTGCCCCCCACCTGCGCACCCCCACACACTTTGCCCAGGGGCCTGGCAGTTCTGCCAGCCCTCCTGTGGGTGTTCATGTCTTTTAAAAGGATACTAACAGATACCACTGTGGCTGGGAATAACTATTATTAAAGATCTCTTCATAGCATCATGTTTCTATTACCTCACAAATTATGGGACTGATTCACCACCCACTGAAACCAGTGGGTGTCTTTCCACTGATTTCAAAGTCTGGATTAGGTGTCGGTTATATCCACATGGACAGAACCTTGAATATGCCATATGTGCATTTGGTATTTATTTCTATTGCAGTGTTTTCCAAACACACAAGAGCTGCGTCTACACGTGCACGCTACTTCGAAGTAGCGGCACCAACTTCGAAATAGCGCCCGTCGCGTCTACACGTGTCGGGCGCTATTTCGAAGTTAACTTCGACGTTAGGCGGCGAGACATCGAAGTCGCTAACCTCATGAGGAGATAGGAATAGCGCCCTACTTAGACGTTCAACGTTGAAGTAGGGACTGTGTAGACGATCCGCGTCCCGCAACGTCGAAATTGCTGGGTCCTCCATGGCGGCCATCAGCTGGGGGGTTGAGAGATGCTCTCTCTCCAGCCCCTGCGGGGCTGTATGGTCACCGTGGGCAGCAGCCCTTAGCCCAGGGCTTCTGGCTGCTTCTGCGGCAGCTGGGGATCTATGCTGCAGGCACAGGGTCTGCAACCAGTTGTCAGCTCTGTGTATCTTGTGTTGTTTAGTGCAACTGTGTCTGGGAGGGGCCCTTTAAGGGAGCGGCTGGCTGTTGAGTCCGCCCTGTGACCCTGTCTGCAGCTGTGCCTGGCATCCCTATTTCGATGTGTGCTACTTTGACGTGTAGACGTTCCCTCGCAGCGCCTATTTTGATGTTGGGCTGAGCAACGTCGAAGTTGAACATCGACGTTGCCGGCCCTGGAGGACGTGTAGACGTTATTCATCGAAATAGACTATTTTGATGTCGCAACATCGAAATAAGCTATTTCGATGTTGGCTGCACGTGTAGACGTAGCCAAGAAGACACACTTCATGCCCCCCAAGGAGCTCATAATTAACAGAGACATAAGAGAGCACAAAAAGGAACACAGTATGCAAGCAAGCAACTAGATGCTGCCATTCTCAGTCACATTGGATACTTTTAGACTGCAATTAGGCACCCGGGGTGGCTGTGCCAGCTGACGGGGTTTGTGGGGCTTGGGCTGAGGGCAGCGCTACGCAAGAAGTGTCACATCAGCACCACTGCAGCATGTCTGGTGAAGACCCTCTATGCCAACAGGAGGCCTCTCTTGTTTTGGCATCGTCACCCCACTTCTGCAAGAGGAGGAAGCTGTGGCAGTGGGAGAGCATCTTCTGCCAGCACAGCCCCAGTGCAGACAGGATTTAGAATGCTGTAAGTTGTGTCCCTCAGAGTGGTGTGGCTTTTTCATGTCCCTCGGCAACTTACGTTCAATCGGCTTAAGCGGTAGCCCGGACCTGCCCTCAGGGGCTGTTGAACTGCTAGAACATAAGAACAGCCACACTGGGTTAGACCAAAAGGTCCATCTAGCCCAGTATCCTGTTTTCAAGCTGTGGCCAATGCCAGAACAGGGGTCGGCAACCGAAATAGCAAGAAGAGCAATTTTTTCGAATTCAGTAAAACCTCAGTAATTCAAGAGCTGCTATGCATATGAATACAAGACAGTCCTTAATAAATACTAGCAAACCATACCTTTTGTAACCCCTGTTTTAAGAACAGCCCTCACCCAATGGGCTTGTCTCCACTCACCCCCTCCTTCGAAGGGGGCATGTAAACAACCGAGATCGTTGAATAGCTATGAGGTGCTGCGCTGCATATGCAGCACTTCGTTAGCATAATTCTTGCCGCACAAACTTCAACGTTGCTAACTTCGAAGTGCTGACAAGCCATGTAACCATGGGCACTTGGAAGTACCCCCTCAACTTCGAAGTTCCCTTACTCCCAAAACGTTTCAAAGTGCCCGTGGCTTCATGGCTTGCCGGCGCTTTGACGTTAGCAACTTCAAAGTTTGTGTGGTGAGAATTATGCTAATAAGGTGCTGCATATGCACTGTGGCACCTCATTACCATTCACCACTCTGTCTCGTTTACATGCCCCTTTTGAAGGATTTGCCCAAGGATTTGTAATGAGATACAGGTTTACTGCAGGACATTCAGAAACTTTTTACATATTCTACTTTCTCACACTTTACACGTGCTTGTACCACTGTCTTCCTGACTTCACTCCCAAACCCACTCTAATTATGTCAATTTTACTTCACATTTAATTTCAGTTTTCTTTCTTAAAATGCATGTTGTCCTTCACAGCAGGAAAGCAGTAAGCTTCCTTTTCCTTTTCAAAATCAAGACTATTAGCAACACGATCAAAACACACATACAGTATCATATCCCACAATGCACTGCACATATTAAAAGGGGAGTTTTCCAAGGTTTGGAGATCACATAATGTTTGTTATTTACATATAAGTTGATCATTGTTGGGTTTTTAGATGTTCACTGTTTATCAAAAGTAATTAGGAGGGATTTTTTGGTTTCGGTTTTTTTTCCTTTTTTTTTTTTTTACTTTGCAACTATAGCATGGGGAGCTACAAAGAAGACCTTAAAAAGCTACATGCTGCTCCGAGGCTGCAGGTTGCAGACCCCTGCCCCAAATGGAGTGAACAGAATGGGCAGTCACTGAGTGATCCCTCTCCTGTCAGCCAGTTTCAGCCTCCGACACACAGAGGCTGTGGATACCATTCCTACCTACCCTGGCTAACAGCCATTGATGGACCTAACCTCCATGAACTATCTAGTTCTTTTTTGAACTCTGTTAAAGTCTTGGTCCTCATAACAACAACGTTGTGTAGACACCCAGGAAGGGGTGGGAGCCTGAGCTCTGGGACTGCCCACCTTGCAGTCCTACAGCCTGGGGGCCAGCAGGAGCCTGAACATCTACACCACAGTTAAATAGCCCCTTAGTCCAGGTGCCACAAGCTCGAATTGGCTTGCACAGCCCACCTGCAGGTTTTTAACTGCACTGTACACATATCCATTAAGCAATACCTTACACCACTGGTAGTTCCCATTTATTTTACTTAGCAGTATGCATTTAAATATGTGCATTTGCTTTAGATATGTAAATACAGGCTTTATATGCATCCACTTCTTGGTTGGAAATTAGAAAAAGACTTTTTGAAAACATATCCTTGTGAAAGGAAATGCTCTCAAATGTGGCTGAGAGAATATCTGGCTTCTTGCTTTCTCTACAGCTCTCTTAATTGCGTTTTTCTTTAACGAGGGGGAAAGCCTCCTATGACATAACAGCACTATGGAAAGAATGAAACACCATAGGGAAAAGAACACAGCCCTATGTAAGCAGGTGCCATATGGCAACTGTGAGGACATTCTGCTTCTTTCCTAGATCACATTCCTCCTACCCGGCTGACGTCCCTTTTGTTATCCTTAATGCTGAAAAGCAAAGATGTTATCCTTTGAAGCAAGATAGTGTTGGGCAACAAGGAGTTAAGAATTAGTTAATATTCATTAAAGCAAGCATCGCTCTTCCATTAACCTTCCAAGAATGTGATAATGAAACAATAAAGTAAGTCATTGATTCCTGGCCTCTTTCCAGTATTCTGAAGTTTTGTTATGATTTACTGGCCACAACAACGTCAGGCAAATCTATTATCTTCCAGATTGTTGTTTATCTCAAGCCTGGTCTCTAGACCTAGCTTTTTATTTTGAAGGCATGCAGCTTTATCTTGAATTCCCAGAGCCTGACCTGTTTGACTCCTGCTAGAAGATGCTATGGTTACTTTCCAAACTATGCACAAATACACACACACATAAAAAAAAAAGGATGGTGATGCCAGGATTTGAGTTGCATTTTGCACTGGTGGTAGGTTTCTATTTGTTTTCAAAATGCTGTTGGGGTAATTCTACCCAGCATCACACAAAAGAGTACTCACATCAAAATGCTGGCAGACTGCCAACTATTGACCTTATCCTCTAATTAAAATGTACATTCTAATTCTACTAACAACAAGTCTAACTCGGAATCCCTTCCTCCATTGTCACCAGCATTCCCTGTAAGCTGAGCACTTGGGCACCTGCCCAGGAAAGATTCAGGGGCCACCCAGCAAATTAGCAGAGCACCCACAGCCACCTCCAGCCAGCAGCATGTGTTTCTACTGGTGGTGTGCAACCACACATGTCTTGGTGCACCTAAACAATTTATTCCACCCTGCATGGATGGAAAACGTTAGCGAGAATGCTGATTGTCACCCATTATGGCCATTTCTACACATGCCACTTCCTCCGAAAGTGGCATGCTAACCAACGGCCCAAATTATGCTAATGAGGCACGGATGTAAATTCCCGACACCTCATTAGCATAAGGCCACATGATTTGGAGTGTACGTACCTGGTCAAATCACTGATTCCATTCTCCACTCCACGCTCATTTGAAGGGCACAGGTCACAGGAGGTGAGTAGCAGGTAAATTTGCCCATTCCATTACCTTAATTAGCCTACCTGCAAATGCAAAGTGTAGGGAAGTTTTTCATTTATCTCTCTAATCATGGAAGCGCCAAGGGGCCAACTTTTATCTTTCAATATAGTTTGTCTGGCAAAGTGGTGAGACTTCATAGACTTGGTAGCTAACCTTGTGACTCTTGTCCATAGTTACTCTTTAGCGCTCAAAATGCAGCCTGAGAGCTTGCAACCAGATGCAAAACAGTAGGCCCCAGTCATAGCCTGAAGTCTGGCATGAGCAGTGAGCGCAGACTGTATTCTCTGCAGGCTGCCCTCAAATAACCTCCGAGCTTTCTTTGGTACTAGCGCTTTGCAAATGTCATGCCACATGTTTTGTTTCTTCATTGAAGCCATCACTTTAATAACAGGTGCTGGAGATGCCTGTATTCCAGAGGACAGTGAAACCCTAGAAGCACAGCTGGTTTGTGCATGTTTCTAAAGTTTAGGGAATGAGAAGCTTAACAGCAATTACTGGACAACCCCAGGGGAAACGTTTCCTTTGTTTTCAGCAGGATAACATTGGGCAGGAGCTAATTTACCACCAGAGAAAAGTCTGTACGTTCTATTTATATTAATTGCTGTGATTGGGTGTAAATACCCCATCCCAAGGCTGGGCAGGGGACCTCCCTGTCCTGGAGAACCTGCTTTGCCTGCCAGGTGGAGTTAGAGACTTTCTGAATGGACTCATCAAGGCTGGTATTTAATCTGGAAGACAAAGTGGTTCAGGGGCTCTCAAAAGTAAGGAGCAGGGATACACTGTGACAAAGCTCCTAATTTCACACAGCAGGTCCTGCACTTCCAGGCAGTCATAGACGGAGTATTCTCTTTCCACATTTGGCAGCTCCCAGTCTAATCCCATGCCTCAGTGGCTCTCAGTCTAACTCCTTTACTTAATAGGTATATTCTGACTGGACTGCATTGATTGGTGAGCTATTTTTTATTAACCTATATTAAACATGCCTCTAGAAACCTATATCACTCTAGGAAGGGGAGCAAATGCCAAAATTTTTGAACTATCCACACACGTTAACAGGGAACAAAGATTTGTCAGTGATCTCCCCATTGGCACATCTCTGCTCAGAAGAGATGGCTGTCTTTTTTAACCATATAGTTCTAAGCCATGCTTTTGTGTGGCATCCTGTTACACAAGACTTTGGCTTCAGTCCAAACCATATTGGGCCCCTTCTAAGCATCCCTTTTGCAACCTATCTTCTACAATAGTACACCAGTCCACTGAGTCCCAACAACAGCGTATATACATAAAGCTTTATGATTCGCAAAGAAGCCTTCAGATGTCAGTGGTGTGTTCTTCCTGCCACACAGTAGTAGCTTCTTCAGCTGAAAACTAGCAGCTCCTTCAGAATTTGGCAGATATATTACAGGAAAAATATCTAACACACATCTAATTTAACTTTCCACATTCATGCACTCATTGTAATGTTCTAGAGTGTAAGGATGCCATCACATTATCATTAGTTCCGTTAGATTTAGAGCATGCAAAGTATAACATCAGCTGCCCAGGGTTCCCAGGAGAAAAATCCTCCTGAACTAGTTAAAAACTCTGAGAGTTGATTTCATTCTTTCATAATACAGACATTTCAATTTCCCCTATCCAATATCAAGGAAAATGACTCACCCAGGTATGGGTGTTACTGTATCATGCAAGAAGGAAGCCTGGACGCCCCTGAATTAATTTCAAAATGAAATTATTTTTCCGGACAGAGTAGAAATTAATCAGAATGAGGTAGGCAGTTACTATTCAGTGCACGCTCAAATCTCCCATCATAAGTCTGGAGTCCTATCATTTAGCCCAGATGCAACATGTTTTGTCATGAGACAAAATGCCTCATTTTCAAATATGCCAGAGTAGTCTGAATCTACCTTATTAACAGACACAAGATTACAATTGTTGTTTTCATTATTTGTTTGGTTTTCTAATTTAATTCTGTTCATGTAATGTAATAATATGTATACATAAATGCCCTTTCATGCAAATTATCATTGTTGCCTTCCAAACTATGATTCAGCCTCTCGCCTGGGGGATGGAATTTTCTTGGCAGGAGAGTAAAATACAACTAAATGTTTTCATATAATAAAATGTGCAGAGCAAGTAAGCAGCTTTTGTGCCCAGGCTGGTAAATTTTCAGGCAATTCAAAAGTTGTATTACAGTATCTAGGACGGAAAAATGCCTGTTGTACTAGTAGCCCAGAATCCCATGTTTTAACCTAAACAATGGAGCCTCAGTCCCTGAATTTAGGGTCCAGGTGCTACTTCAGCACAAACATAAATAATCACAAAGTCTCTGAGTCTGATTTTGATCAGAGTTACACTGAAGGCAATGGATTTACAGTGGCAGAGAATCAATGTGAAAAGAGAATCATTCTGAAAACCCCTGTGTGCACAAGATGCCATAACTCTCAAGATACTTGATTTATGGATCTTACCCATACACGTACATCTTTGAGTCACGGTTGCTTCACCTTTACAGTAATATCTTTATAATTCACTTTCTTCCTGTCAGTGCTGTTGGGCAACATAGTGTCTCTGAACTGTGACCTAGAGGCATGACAACTGGACTCCCTGAAATTGGAAAAACTGGCCCATTGCTGGCACTTTTCTTACCCGAGATTAACAAATGCCAGATCTTATTAGCATACAACAAGAGCCTAGGTCAGCGGTTCTCAAACTTTAATAGCCTGAGGACCTCCATTTTGGTTTAAATTTTTTCAGGCAACCCTCCACCACCACCTCACCACTTCTCTGTGACCTCTCTCTCTCTTCTTCCACCCCCACCTTCCCTTCTCCCTGTCATTCATTCTGCCCCTCTCCTCAGTTTCGCTGTGCTGGTGTAATGGATTGGGGTGTGGGGAGGAATGTGAGGGGCCAGCTGGGGGTAGAGCCCCTGGGATGGGAGCAGGGATGAGAGGGTGGGTTACAGGAGGATATTTGGGGTGCCACAGAGGGTTGGGGGGCTGTGGGATCCAGGAGGGAGTTTACCTGTGGGAGGAACCCTCTGATTGGGGGAGGACTCCAGCTGGGGGTGCAGGATCTGTGGTGGGGCCCTGTATTTAGGGGGTTTGGGTGCAGGGGGGATTATGGGTGCCAGCTGTGGTTACCGTGGCTCCCAAGAAGCAACAGCCATGTCCTTGCAGCACCTAGGTGCTCATCGGTTCCACCCCCTGCAGCTCCCAGCCAATGGGAGCTCCAGAGCTGGCATTTGGGCAGGGGAGACACACTGAGCCTCCGTGGCCCCCTGTATGCCTAGGGGCTGTAGGCACTGGTGCCATTTCCAGGAGCCATGGGGAAGAAGAGCAGGTGAGCCTGCCTTAGCCCACAAGCTCCAAAAGGGAGCGGAAGGCAGGAGTTGATCAGCAGGGTCCTCAGAGGCCTGAGAGTTCCCACGCAAACTCCAGTTTGAGAAACGTTGCTTTAGAGCAGGGGGTCAGTCAACCTTTCTGAAGCAGAGTGCTGAAATTTGATCTTCTGACCTGTACGTACCATCCAAGTATACATATATACACACAGACACACACACCCACCATAGAGCTGGAAAGGACTCCAGGAGATCACCGAGTCCAGTCCCCTTCCCACTTGGCAGGACCAAGCACCGTCCCTGAGAGGTTTTTTTTTTTTTCCTCTTTTTTAATCTATTTGCCCCAAACCACTTAATGGCCTCCTCAATGATTCAGCTCAATTCTGAGTTTAGCCGGCCAATGCTCCAATCACTGAGCTGTCCCTCCCTGAGGATGCATTTTAAAGTCATGCACAGCCCTACTTACAACAGCTTCATTAATAAACAAATTAAGAAGCAGATGTATTATTTTGGTGCTCCAGCCTGTTCCTACGGATGTTACAAGGAGCAATTTTCTAGTCAGATTTGTAAATACAGATTTGGAAGAGAGTTGGAAAGTCACCTGGAGATTTCAGAGGACTAAAGAGATTGTAATAAACAGGTATAAATGTGTGATTTCAATGGAGTTTTAACTCCTATGGAGTCAGGTATTAATTTAAACCATAACTGAAAGTGAAGGCTGTTGGACTCCATTGGTTTAACCAAGATCCTAGGTCCCGTTACTTTTCCACTGAAATGCTTTCAAGTTTGCTTTTTTTTTTTTTTTTTAAATTCCCTGTTTCTAACTGAACTCGGGAACCTTCACACAAATGGACTTAGTCACTGATTTCATCAAAGGGTGTTTATCTTGGTTTTTAGCCTGCTTGGGTTAAAACCAAGATAAATTGCAAGTTGGCTAAAGCCACTAACACACCCCCACTTTTTCTGGTCATTACAGCTAAGGAATGTATGATACATATAGGTCAACCACCCTATCCTGTCCTTAGTCAGCATTTTGTCAGGTACTTGAAAAACAAAGTTAAATAGTCTCTCTGAAAATGTATTTTTCTCTTCTTTTCCCCCTCACTTTTATGCGTCATAAAACATTGACAAAGGAATAATGCAAAAAAATCATCCCAGTGGCAAAGCAGCATGTTACCACATGTGAAACACAGAGCAAGGAGGTGACTCTTAGTTCATATTCTGTAGACAGGTACAAGATACCAAGCCAGGTGACAAGGGTAACAAAAACACACACAAATCAGAGAGGGAAAATAGCTCTTAAGTCAACTTTTCAATCCCATTCACTGTACCACATCAATGTGGAACTCACCTTTTCACTATTGAATACAAAATAGAACCACTAAAGAACAGACCACAACACTCACACAAAAATGTAGTGATCTGTAACTTCGTCAGCTGATACTCTCAAGGGAGACTAGTTAGGCAGCATGTAATTAACCACACTAGAATTTGATCTGTGGGGGTCACAGCTTTACTGCTGCGGAATTTAATTCAGACAAACGGTCAGGATCCTGGTTTTGCAGACTGCAGTTCTGAGTGGCATTTCACTTACAGCTAGGCTGAATTTTATCTGGCACTCTCAGTGAGCTACAATAGAGTTTGTCAGCCTTTTTTTTAATAAAGTACCCCCATTTAAAAAAATTAGGAGCACCCCCAGACTTCTCTCGCATATCCCTAAGGGTACTGGTTGAGAAAGATGGTCCTCAGGGAATCTGAGGTCTTGAATCAAGTGCCATTCAACCTTTCCAGATTACTGGATCCTTTTCAAGAGTCAGATTTGTTTTGCATCCCACCAAGCAACACCTCACTTAAAAACTATTTACTTATAAAACCATGCAAAAATATCACAGAAGACAACTACTGAAAACTTGCTGACCTTCTACCATCTTATTATCAAATAAGTGAATTGGAATAGAAATATTGTATTTCCATTTCAGTGTAAGGCACATGAAGCAGTAGAAGAAAGTCATTGTCTGAATGAACTTTTAGATTGTACTGACTTTACCAGTGTTTATATAGCCTGTTGTAAAACTAAGCAAATAACCAGATGAGTTGATGTACCTCTGGAAGACCTCAGTGTACCCCCAAGGGTACATGTACCCCTGGTAGAGAAACACTGGGATAGAATTTGAGTTCTGCTCCTGTATTAGAGCCTGATATTGAATTGTTTAAACTAGTTCTACGCTTATGTGTTGCCATTGACTCCATTGGAACTACTTCTGATTTATTCCTTTAGCTATTAGTAGAACTAGTAGAAGAAACAAAGGATTTTTTTTCATTTTGGTCAAAAATTTTCATTTCAGTTTCCAACCAAATATTTCTAAAGGGAATATTTTGAAATTTTCATTTTTAGAGGAAAAAACACTTTCAAAATTTAATTTTTTTCCTTTGGGGGAAATATAGATATATTTGCTAGTGATAAAAGGGAGGGAGAATGAAAGAAAAATCAAATTTTCACAGCAAAATAAAATACAGTAAACTCTTTTATATCTGGTAGCCCCATGACTGGGATGTTACTGTATATTCAAATATTCTGGAGAATAGAAATGTATACCTAGCAGTGCATAACACTAAAGAAAAACAAGATGAGATATTAAGAAACAAACAAAAACTTATGCAGAGTTCTTTATTTACCACCATTAGTACTGTATACTGTAAATTTAAATTGTATTTGTTGTATTTATTTGTATTTTTTCAATCTACTGTACTTATGGAAAACTTAACTAAAATGTAATTTAAAATGTCAGTTATTTGAGTGATAAAATTCCAGATATGAGAGAGTTCACGGTAAAGCATGGGGAATGGTGTCACATAGAAGACAGACTGAGATTAAAACTGCAGATGGGACTGCATGACCATATTCCTCGGTTAATAGAGTTTAGGGCTTTGAGGAATTAGGATAACCAAATCTGACCATCCTGATGTTCAATAAGAAAAGCAAATATGGTAGGTAACTAGCTTGGCTTACAAGGGAAATCCTTGGTGAAGTTAAACTCAAAAGGGATGTGTATAAGTAGAAACTTGGACAGATAACTGAGGAGGAGTATAAATATACGGCTGGAGAATGCCAGAGCGTAATCAGGAAAGCAAAAGCACAATTGGAATTGTAGCTGGCAAAGAATGTGAAGGGCAACTAGAAGGGTTTCTGCGGGCATGTTAACAATAACAGGGCTATCAGGGAGGGTGTGGGGCTGTTGACGGATGGTGGAGGTAACCTGGTGACAGAGGATATGGGAAAGGCTGAAGTACTCAATGTTTTTTTTGCCTCAGTCTCCATGAACAAGGTCAGCCCCCAGACTATAGCACTAGACAATGCAGTACGGGAAGGAGCTGGGCAGCCCTCGGTGGGGAAAGAACAGGTTAAAAGCTGTTTAGAAAAGCTAGACACATACAAATAATTGGTCCAGATTTAATGCATCCAAGGGTAGTGAGAGAATTGGCAGATGTCATTGCAGAGCCTTTGGCCATTATCTTTGAAGACTTCTGAATATTGGGAGAGGTCCCACATGATTGAAAAAGGCAAATGGAGTGCCCACCCTCAAAAAAATGGAAAGAAGGACAATCCAGGGAACTATAGACCGGTCAGCCTTACCTCAGTCCCAGCAAAATCATGGAGGGGATCCATTTTGAAGCACTTAGAAGAAGAGAAAGTAATCAAGAGTAGTCAACATGGATTCACCAAGGGCAAGTCATACCTGATCAATCTGATTAGCTTCTATGATGAGGTAACTGGATCTGCGGATATGGGGAAGTCAATGGCTGTGATATACCTTGACTTTAGCAAAGCTTTTGATACAGTTGCCCACAATATTCTTGCCCATAAGTTAAGAAAGTATGGATTGGATACATCAACTGGATGGATGGGTGGATGGATAGAAAGCTGACTAGATGGGTGGGCCCAAAGCGTAGTGATCAATGGCTCAATGTCTAGTTGGCAGTCAGTTTCAAGTGGGGTGCCCCCAGGATCACTGTTGTTCAATATCTTTATTAATGACCTGGATGAGGGGATGGATTTGCAGATGGCACTAAGCTAGGAGGACAGGTAGATACACTGGAGGTAAGGATAGGATCCAGAGTGACCTAAATAAATTGGAGGATTGGGCCAAAAGAAATCTGATGAGGTTCAACAAGGACAAGTGCAGAGTCCTGCACCTGGCGAGGGAGAATCCCAAGTATTGTCACAACCTGGATGCTGACTGGCTAAGTAGCAGTACAGCAGAAAAGGGACTGTGGTGAATAAAAGAGTTGAGGATCTGATATATTTTGTCTTGATAGATAATACAGATTGAAACCTTGAGTGCTAGTTTGTATCTGTGTTTGTAGCTATAAACAGTGTGATCTAAGTCTCCCCTTCAGTAAGTTCTGCTGCTGTCATCATAGCTGGAGAATTTTCTGCAGAGAGGCACTTTGCTCCCTGCTACTCAGTAAATCAGGGTTGACTAGACATCCACTGTTGCTCTGTTCTAGTGTTTTGTTTTATTTTGCCCAAGTTTACTAACTAGCTGTTCCCAGAAGGGCAGCTGGACCAACTCCCACATGCACAGCCAGCTAGCGGGAGCACCGTGTAGCAGCAGTGCATTGTTGTGAGGCTGTTGGTTCCTTTGAAAGACGATCACAACTGATGCTACAATATGAAATGCGTTTTCCAGACACACGACTGTAACTTTACCCCTACCTTCCCCTTTTCAACTCTCCCTTTCTGACTCAGATTGGTGCACACACACAGAACAAGCATCTTTGCATGGTTGCCTGTGAGTAGCTAGGACCACCCCCCCATTAGCTTTTCAGGAGTGGGAGGGGAGGAAAAGAAAAATATTCCCAGTATGGAGTTTTCAGGAAACAGGAAGTAGGCAACGGTGACCAGGGCCATGACCTGGCAGACCTCTCTGTCTAATGTAATGTGATCTCGTGGCAGTTGGGAGAAAAAAAGGGAAGAGCAGTCTGGCCCTGGTACTGCAAATCACAGACTGTGATGACAAGTGAGGGCCTAGAAAAATTCAGCACCTTTTGTTTTTAAAAGAAACAAGCGGTGGTGGGGTCCGATTTATTTCCGAGAGACATCACAGGGCATCATGTTCTTTGAAATGATTTTAGCTGGACTATAGTAATGTGGCAATAGAGGACACAGCTACCTCCTGAAGCACATTGGCTGTTTATTTAAACAAGATGATTAGCAGTATGTATTTACTAAACAAGTTCTCAGCAGCAGTGGAGCAGGGATGAGACTGTTTTTTTTTCCCGCACTCTCTCCATTCACACTACTTTATTCTCCGTACCCATCTTGCCAGTTAATGGGGCTGCTGAGAGAAGGGAACATCTGGAAAGTCCTGGAGCTTGATAATTGCCTACTTTTCATGGGCCTATAAAGAAGATGAGTTTGGAGGGAAAGCAAGCACCTTTGCTCCCACTTTCTTCTGTCCACTGAAGCCTGACGTGGTCTGCTGAGTCAGCAGGAGCAAACGGACTTGATGGAACTGCACTTTTGCAGGCAGGGAGAGCAGATTCTGGATAAAAAAGCATTGGCTTTAATATGGGCATTCCTGGAGAGAGGGTGCTCAGACGAGCAAGCTCACTCAGGTCAAATGAAAGCAAAGTCACACATGAGCACGGCACTTTGTTTTACTCTAGGACTTTGGGGACTTGCTGAGATCCCTTTGGGAGGGGCATTTTCCCCAGCTCTGTTTCCACAGCAACTGCTTTTACTGTTGTATTGTTTTCGCCATTGTCAGAAAAGAAAACAATCCTATGAGGGAGGAACTCTGAAGACGTCAGATACCGTTGAGATAAACGCTTAGGGGCTGAACAACTCAGATCTCTGTGAATCCGCACAAATGGGCGGGATGTCCCATGAGCCCAAGGTATCTGGCAAGATTCTCACTCGGAGAGCTAACCAGGATCCAGAAGTTAAAATGTTCACACGTATGAATTATGGGGGGGAAAGGGAAAGAGAAGGTAAATGAGACGTCTAAAACTTCCACGGGGTTTAGATCAGGTTTGTTTTATTTTATTGCATTTTAAATACCCAGTGTTGGTGCGGCTTGAAAAACGTCAAGGGTGGAGTTGCTGAGCTTCACGCTCCTGCCTTCACAGGCAGGGGTTTGCCTTTGTTCTCTCCTACCTTGCCTGCAGTGGAGCAAGGTGGATTTCGTTTCCCTGAAGCAGAGATCTGAGGACCAAGCAAATGTTACTGAAACACTGTCACAGGAGAAGACAGTGTTTAATTATAAACCGTTCAACTGGAATGGAGCACTCAGGGTTCACTTTTCCCACAATAGGAATGGGCCGGGAGCTATGTATCCAGGAGCACACTCAGCATCTGGATGTATGCTATCAATAGACTAAACAAGTTTCCCGAGCCTCCTTTGAGCTGTTGTTGCACATTTTAAGGTAACAAAGGCTGCCTCATGTCACGGTGCCAATACATAGTTCACGCAACTCTCAAAGTAGTTGCAGAGTAGTCACCCGCTCCCTCATGGTCTTGTCTCCAGAAGTGTATTGCTAATATTTCTGGACTATGTATCTGTCAGGAGGATGCTCATGAAAGGGAAAACCGAAATATGCAGTTTTGCTCCTAATTTCGTTAAAGATGTATTTCCCTTTGCCAGCAGGTTTTTGCCAGAGTCATGGGCAGTTCCCTAAGGACAGTATCACTGTGCCAGTGAATTGAATGCCTCTGGGTGTTCATTTTCTTTACACTGAACCCAAGGTTGTTTCAAACACAGTGAAACGTTAGCACAGCCTAGTCAGGCACAATTCCAAGGGATCCCCAACCTTTGCTGCAAGAGTACCTTGGTTCATCTAACAGCAACGAAGGGTCCTGTGGCACCTTATAGACTAACAGAAAAGTTTTGAGCATGAGCTTTCATGAGCAAAGACTCACTTCATTAGCTGAAGCATCCGATGAAGTGAGTCTGTGCTCACGAAAGCTCATGCTCAAAACTTTTCTGTTAGTCTATAAGGTGCCACAGGACCCTTCGTTGCTGTTACAGATCCAGAATAACAAGGCTACCCCTCTGATACTTGGCTGAGCTAAGTGTTTGTGTGGCCTTCATAATCACAGTATTTGAGAATCTTGCCAGTGGAGCTGATTGGGAATTTTATATCAAAATATTTTTGTTGGAAAATGAAGTTACTGTGAAATTGAGCTTGTCTGTGGGATTTTTTAATTTTATGTTTGATTAGGAAATAGTGGAATGAAGGTACATTTTGGACCAGGCCTGAGCTGCTGCTGTGGCTCCTGGAAACTCTAGTTGAGGCACCCTATTCACTTTCTGCCTTTATGGACCAGGATTCCTGGCTGGACTATATCTCCCATGATGCACTGCAGTCTCTGTGCTGGTTGAACTGCTGTGATGCTCATTGGAGTTATATGACCACTATATATCATAGGAGATATAGTTTGGCCAGGAAGCCTGGCCCATAATGGAGCGTGGAGGAGAAGAGGCACTCAAATACAGTTGGTATGAGGAACCACAGTAATTCAGATGGACACAGTTTGGTGTCGAGCCACACCAGGAATTCATTCTGATATTTAAAAACTGATATTTTCTGAACTTTTCACGTTACAGAATATGTTTTCCTATGTTGACTTTCTGTCCTGCCCCAGGACGAACAAATCGTGAAGCCTGGAAATTCCAACTTTTGATCAGCTTTGCTCACAACCATTGATCGATATTTTCCCTCACAAAGTTCCCATGAGGAAGGGCTTGGTTATGTCCATTTTGCAGATGGGGAATGGAGACCTCGGTAGCTGAAGTGACTTGCCCCAAGACTTACAGATTGCCCAGCTGACTAAGGAATTGCATCCAGGTCTCCTAAGATTTAGGTCAATTCTCTAGCCACTCAACCATCTCTCTTTCCCGTGATCTTACACAGATAGGTATAGACAAATGAAAAACCACCAAAAGAGAAGTACTTGAAAACAAAACAAAGAGAAAAACATCCCTACATCTTTTCTTTTTCTTGATAGCACAGAAGCAATAGAGAGATGGGGTTGCTATCACTTTAATTCAATAATGTTGTAAACATTATTCAAAAGAATGTGATTACAGGGATTAAGTGAAACCTAACCTAGAAAGCTACATAGCTAAATGCAGCTCTTACATCCCATGGTAATAAATGCTGATAGAAGGAGCCTGAGGCATATGATATATCGGATCAGCAACCCCTGGCACAGGTGCCAATTTTCATCAGTATGTGAGGCGGGAGGTCAGCCCCAACCCTCCCCCCCGTGCATCCAGGAGCTTGCTCAAAGCCATGCCACCTGTGGATTAATGAAAGACTTGCTAATGCTACTAACCACCACCACTGCATCTTCATTTATTTCTTAATGAAGCTGTTTTAAGTAGGACTATTAGTGACTTTAAACAGTGTCACAAGCACTTGGTCCACACATAGAGGTCAAAAGATCACATTTCGGCACTCTGCCTCAGAAAGTTTGCTGACCCCTGCGATAGATTAAAAAATAAACTTCCAGTATGTCAAAAGCAGAATAGGAATAGAAAATTGACCTAATTCATGCACCATGTGGGATCCAATCTGTAGCGCATCCCATAAAACAGCACACATCTTCACTGAATGATAGAACTGTGGTGGTGCGGCTGGGACGCTGAAGAGTGTGAACGTTCCTAATCCCTGAAGATAAGCACCCAAATGCTGGAGGTTTATCAGAACTGTTTTTGAACTAATTGAACAGCTTCTGAATCTGTGAGATTGCCCTGGAAATCCAATCAGGACCACCTATCTCACAAGATCACTGGTATATCTGGCTTCTGGTTGCAACTTCTGTAGTATCTGGAGGCTATGCTCTCTCACTGGCACAGCACAGAATTTTAATACTTCTGAGATCCAAAAGGGAACCACCTTAAAATGAAAACTAAATGGCAACCAGAAAGCTTCTGTTTGGGTTTGATTTGAATTTTGGCTGCTGTTTAATTTACCAAACTGGTTCATCTGTTCCTAGTGAAGAGGGCATTTGACTGGTTTCCACTGCATGTTAAATGAATAGGGAACTTCTTTTAAAAATGAACAAAAAAGCATTATTGCTCTTGCTCCAATACCACTCCAAGGTCCATTTTTAGCATTCCCCTGAGCCACTGCTCTTTGGGAATAATGTGGGGCTCTTTACTGAGTACTTGGTACTGTATATTGCCTAAGAGGAGTTACACCCTTTTCCCAAAGGGAATCCCATTCTAAACTGGAGAGACAATATAGTTCCGAAACACAATACACCAGCTGACCAGCCAGAGTGGAGGAGGGAGGATTAGGATCTGGTTAAACATTGACACAGGGCTGGGTTACATCCTTTTACAATGTATAACTTGCTATTAGTAAATGATAAACTGCCCTGGGGAGCAGCCCTGCTTGCTGAGTTTTCCAGCTTTGTTTGAGTGCTATTTGTAGAAAACCAACTATCCCTTATGTTAAAAGGAAAAAGGGAAAAGAGGCGAACTACTTTTTTAACTCAGTAAGGAAAGTAGGCAAAAACCCTATTGGATTCTGTTCAGTTGACCAACTCAATATGCCCATGGCTATACTAGCCCCCCACCTTTCGAAAGGGGGATGGTAATGAGCAATTTTGGCAGATGCTAATGAGGCGCTGCCATGCATATGCAGCACCTCATTAGCATAATGGTGGCCATGAGCGTTATGAAAGTGCCACTTTCAAAATGCAAATCACCTGTATAGATGGGGGCCCTTCAAAAGGACCCCCAGATTTCAAAAGCCCCTTCTTCCCAAAACGAAATGGGAAGAAGGGGCTTTCGAAGTACAGGGGTCCTTTCGAAAGGCCCCCATCAACACGAGCAGCATATGTTTCAAAAGCGGCACTTTCGAAACGTGCGCAGATGCTATTATGCTAATGAGGCACTGCATATTCATGGCAGCGCCTCATTAGCATCTGCTGAAGTGACTCATTAGTATCCCCCTTTTGAAAGGCTGGGGCTAGTGTAGCCACAGCCTATCTGTGTTTACATTTTACAGTGCATTTCAGTATCATGGAAAAGTGCCAATTGAAAGGCTGAAAAATAAAGGCTGTGGTATAAACACACATCAGTTATGGCACAGACAACAGACATGCATGCTTCCCCATAGTGCCCCACCAATTTGCTTTGGCAGAGACCTGGAAAAACCTCCTCTAGGATGTTGATCATCTGCTGATGACACTGGTGAAAAGTATCAATGAGTCTTCCTTACTGTATGTGTAATTTTTGCATGAGAAACTGAAGACCATCACACATATAAGCTGCGTCTACACGTGCACGCTGCTACGAAGTAGCGGCACCAACTTCGAAATAGCGCCCGTCGCGTCTACACGTTAGGCGGCGAGACGTCGAAGTCGCTAACCTCATGGCGGCCATCAGCTGGGGGGTTGAGAGATGCGGGGCTGTATGGTCACCGTGGGCAGCAGCCCTTAGCCCAGGGCTTCTGTGTCTGGGAGGGGCCCTTTAAGGGAGCGGCTGGCTGTTGAGTCCGCCCTGTGACCCTGTCTGCAGCTGTGCCTGGCATCCCTATTTCGATGTGTGCTACTTTGACGTGTAGACGTTCCCTCGCTGCGCCTATTTCGACGTTGCCGGCCCTGGAGGACGTGTAGACGTTATTCATCGAAATAGACTATTTCGATGTCGCAACATCGAAATAAGCTATTTCGATGTTGGCTGCACGTGTAGACGTAGCCTTAGTGCCCAACTCAGGTCTACTGAGCTCAATGGAAATCTTTCCACCATTCACTGAAGTCATGAGATCTATCCACTGCTGGGACATTGTAAGGTTAATTGTGTTCAGCATCACTTTCTCTTCTTTAATCGTTTCCTTTTCCTTTTAACTATTTTTATTTGGAGTACAAAAATCGCAATATAACAACCCTTATATGCATCCATGGATAACATCGCTGATTCAGTGCCATATTATAGCTCAGTATGTCTTAAATTATGCATCAGAAACCCTAAATCTGTGTGACTGACGAATCAAATGTATCTGTCTGTCTATGCAATCTTCTAGTTCTCATGACATAACATTTGAGGCTATGTCTACACTGGAGGGTTTTGTCGACAAAACTTGCGAAGCGTCTACATACCAAATGCATTTTGTTGCCAGTCTGTCGACAAAACTTGTCACTTTCGTCAACGGCATTCTGCCTCTCCGTGATGAGGAATAACACCTTTGTTGACAGTTTCTGTCAACGTGAGGCCATGTAGATGCTCGGGGGCCCTCTGTCAACATACAGGGCTTGCAGTTCACTGGGCAGCCCTGTTCGCTGAGCTTCCGGTCAGCCACCCTGTTGAGAGAGCGATTGGGCAGTCTGACTGCTCTCTGTCAAGAAAGCGGATTGCTCTTTTGATCTGCTCTCACGATCTAGTTCTTTTTTAAACCCTGTTATAGTCCTACCCTTCACAGCCTCCTCTCTCAAGGAGTCCCACCAGTTGACTGCGTGCTGTGTGCAGAGCTACTTCCTTTTATTTGTTTGAAACCCATGCCAAAACAATTCTGCTTATCCAGCACTAGGTGGAAGCATGATTTTTACATCAAATATTTCCAACACCAGGCCCAGCCCTGCTTTCATCGAAGCCAATGGGAATCTGTTGCTTAGCTCAGTGAGCAGAAGAGCTGGCCCTTGGAGTCTAGAGACTTCATAGCACTGAGCACAGGAATGACAGAAAGAAAGCCAAACTGTGGCAGAAAATGAGCAATTTAATGTTGCACGTGCAGGTGTCTGTTTTCTTTTCCTGTTTGAACTGATTTCCATGGGTCTTTAACCTGCAAAAGTTTTTTTTCCCCACATATATTTATATTCCAAATATCCTTGTTTGCCCATGCCCACATTTTTCTTTATGGCTCAGCGTAAGTGTTTATTACAGGCGTCCCACGGCTCTTTTAGAAGCTGCCAGAAGGGAAGTGACCTGGTTACGATTCCAGCACTGCAAGCTACCTCAGCAAAACTTTTTCCTTTCCATCTGCAGCCATGCTGTGGGAAGACAGTGTTTGCAGCTCTTTCATGCAGTTTCCCCTGGCAGGCAAAACTCCACAGTTCCAACAATTTGCAGGTGTGAACAGTGATAGTTATTGACTTGTAAGTGCATTCTTTTATGCAGGCTTTCTTTCAAACAGAAGCTCTGGAGTGAGAATGTAGCTTTACTTTTTATCAGTGTGATTAGTTACAGCAAATGCACCTTTCAGAATGACTCATAAATCTAGGAAGTTGGCCATGGGTGGAACCCGCCAGAGTCCAAGTTTGATGGCTCTTATGCAGCAAAGTGCCACAGAGTTATCACTGAGGAAATCCACTTGCTTGACTTCAGATACTAGTCTCCTTAGTTCCTTTAGAGCTGTCCTAGGAAGTCAGCCAAAAAAAATCTTATGGAGTTCTAAGAAGGGCCTCTGTAGAGAAACAGAGACAAACAGTAGCTTTATGGATAACATTGGTTTCTTTACTCTGATAAAGTCTTTGTTCAGTATTAGAAGAAAACAACTCTTCTGATTCATTTCCATTTTTACATGAGATGGTGTCAGAAGCTGATTCGCGTAAATTAGAGGCAATGTAAATAACAAACTCCCACCTTCCACAAGATGATGTAAATCTGCTTTACTCCACAGAATGGAACTGTGCAGATTTAGGCTAGCCATCAATTTGTCTGTTTGACTGATTGGCCCATAGTATTTTCTGAGAGGACAGAGCACTTCCCTAGCTCTGAAATGCTATTGCTCAGCTCATTAACTTAGTCAGAGAGAGTGAAGAGGAAAACATCAATATACCAAAAGCCTTCTCTGAGAAATTCTGTGAGAACGCCGATAACATCATTCTGCAAAGTTTGGCAGGTATTCCATTCCCAAGTAAAATCCAGCATACAAATGGGCGTGCTTTAATGAACCAGCTAAAGCACTGGAGAAAGCACTGAATGGCTGCGTCTACACGTGCACGCTACTTCGAAGTAGCGGCACCAACTTCGAAATAGCGCCCGTCACGTCTACACGCGTTGGGCGCTATTTCAAAGTTAACTTCGACGTTAGGCGGCGAGACGTCGAAGTCGCTAACCTCATGAGGAGATAGGAATAGCGCCCTACTTCGACGTTCAACGTCGAAGTAGGGACCATGTAGACGATCCGCGTCCCGCAACGTCGAAATTGCTGGGTCCTCCATGGCGGCCATCAGCTGGGGGGTTGAGAGATGCTCTCTCTCCAGCCCCTGCAGGGCTGTATGGTCACCATGGGCAGCAGCCCTTAGCCCAGGGCTTCTGGCTGCTTCTGCAGCAGCTGGGGATCTATGCTGCAGGCACAGGGTCTGCAACCAGTTGTCAGCTCTGTGTATCTTGTGTTGTTTAGTGCAACTGTGTCTGGGAGGGGCCCTTTAAGGGAGCGGCTGGCTGTTGAGTCCGCCCTGTGACCCTGTCTGCAGCTGTGCCTGGCATCCCTATTTCGATGTGTGCTACTTTGACGTGTAGATGTTCCCTCGCTGCGCCTATTTCGATGTTGGGCTGAGCAACGTCGAAGTTGAACATCGACGTTGCCGGCCCTGGAGGACGTGTAGATGTTATTCATCGAAATAGACTATTTCGATGTCGCAACATCGAAATAAGCTATTTCGATGTTGGCTGCACGTGTAGACGTAGCCAATGGAAGCTTCCATCAGGTGTATATGGCCTGATCCAAGGCCCAATTGTGTCCTTCCTTGGGAGTCTTTCTGAAGCATCTGTCACTGACCATTACTGGAGAGAGTATTCTGGACTAGCTAGACCACTATCTGATCTACTTTGGCAGTTTCTTATATCCCTGTTCACTGCATAGCTAAAGTATACATCTTTAACTCTTCATTTTTCTTAGTCCATCAGTTCTTAAAACTTGCCGATCATTTTTGTTGTACTTTTCTGAACTGCTCCTGTTGTCAGTGTGACAAGGTAAGTGGGGTAATACCTCTTATTAGACCATCTTCAGTTAGTGAGAAAGGCAGGCTTCAGGACAAGTTCCACCTCTCTAACACCCTGGGACCAACACAGCTACAACAACGCTGAGAACAATTCATTAAAGTGCTGCTGCAGTGTGATCACTTCCATGATGGGAGCCAGATTACACTGGCAACTGTGGCAAAACTTGCTAGTGTAGGCAAGTCTTTAGGGAGCAGGGGTGCCCGGTCTCCTTTGGACACTTGTGAGCTCCTTTCTTGTTTCTGTTCCCCACAGCCTGGGGAAAAAGATTTTGTTGATTATGAGCCTTCTTAGCATTCCCCATTATGATCCTGCTTCCAGTCACCATAGAAGCATTATCAAAAGCGACTTGCAGAAGATCTGCAGGAGGTGACATGGTCAGAAAAGCTCATCAGAGCACTTTCTATGCCAGGATGAGACAGTTAGGGGAGCCCAATTCCTACAAATAAAAGAATATTTAAAAGTATCGAACAAGAGTTTGAGACTCTTTCCTTTCAAATGATGGTCTAGGATTTTCTGTTTTTTAATTGTTTTTTTCTAAACCAACAGCATTACCATAAACATAGAAATAAGTGTAATATAAATGCTACAAAATATGTGGGTGGCTGTTAATCCATTTTTAAATTCGGGGTTGGTTTTACTAGGTCTGGATTCAGATTTCGAAGACTCTTCTTATTTAGTCAAGTTTTGATCGATCACATCAGTATGGGCCCGTTTTTCTGGAAGAGTAGAATTTGTCATTTTCACATAGCAATCAAATTAGATAAATAGTTCTAGAGGAGCACTTTTTGGCTATGTCTACACTGCAGAGATCTTTCGAAAGAAGCCCTTTCGGAAGATCTCTTCCAAAAGAACTTTTTCAAAATAGTGCGTCCACACACAAAAAAGTAGATCAAAGGCACGATCTGCTCTTTCAAAAGAGAGCATCCAAACAGCCTCTGCTATTTTGAAAGAATGGGCCAGGGATTGAAAAATCAGGGTCCATGAGGACAGCTCTTTTGGAAAAAAAAGGGCCTGCAAGGCGTCTACACATGATTTCTTTCGCAAGAAGCTTTTGAACGGAGGTGCTCTTCCTGAATGGGAAAAGAAGAGTGATTTCAAAAGGAGCGCCACATTCTTTCGATTTATTTTCAAAACAATGTGTTTTGTGTGTAGCTGCTCTGTGGGCTCTTTCAAAAGAGTCTCCTTCTTTTGAAAAATGTTTCGAAAGAACTTGCTAGTGTATATGCAACCTTTGGGTCTTTATGCACCATGTTTGTCTGATCCTGATGTGCCCTTTAACCATTGGTTTGTGGCTTGGCCTTGACAGCATAGGCACTCTTGTCTTTTCCAAGGCTAGTGTGAAGGGTACCTAAAGGTAATACCTGTACACCTGCTCCTCTGCTGTTAATGGATTTTGCTAAAAGAAGAATAAAAAAGAAAACCGTTAGATTGGGGCAGTGTCTGTGGAAATATTCCTCTTTAACTGATCCTTATGTTCCTGTGGATGAGTCTTTGTGAATTATAAGCTTTCACCATGGACAGCAGCCTTTCCCAGCCTTGACTCTTCCAGGCTGATGGGCTGAGCTACAAATGCCCATAAAATGAGACAGAGACAGAACGTGATTTCTTTAGATACCACCTTTACCTATTCTACATCTGACTTATTTACAGTCCTACCACACCCTGGCTTTGTCCAACATGCACTAATAAAGCTGTGTTTATTGGCCTACCACAATTCTACTTTACAGTTCTCCTTTGAGCTACTGATAAACCAACCAAACCCCCCTAGAGATCCTTACACGTTACATTAGGACTCTTAAAAGCAAGCATCAAATGTGTTCCAAAACAAATCCTGATGAGTGACTACAAATATCTCAGCCATCTTGAAATCCCAGCAAAGCACCATTTCAAGCTTTCATGTACATTCAGTTAATCAGGATTGATCCTGCTTTCTCAGCAGACAGGTGATTTTGTTTGAAAGGTTCTGTCATCCAACTGAGCTACTGATCAACTCCTACTTCTCTCTTAATCAGCCCAATCACCTCTATTGATTTTTTTTTTTTTTTGCTTATAGATGTTGCTATAGCACTCGCTCCATTAAGTGAGTTCAGTGTGAAAAGAAGATGCTCACCACCTCAGAGATACAGCCCACAGTTTGTTTGGTTAATGAGAATGACTTTGGCAGTGGAATATAACTGCCCCTTCTTCTGAGTTCCCTCAGCTTTTCCTGCTCTGTTATCTCCCATGGCAAACTTAAACACAGTATAAGCCTCTCTTTTATAATGGTCTAATTGATACAAAACCTGAATAAATCTATTTTCCAAATATATGAAACTTTTTCCTTTTATTACTGTGCACAGGAGATGTATAGACAAGTAACAGAATGAGGTTGGAGTAAAAGCAGTTTGGAGCCAATAAGGGCCACCAAATAGGTGTATGGAAACCCCTCATACCTACAGATGGTTCCTTCAGATCAAGGCTGAGGCCCACTAGCAGGGCAATACGGAGAAGCTTTCTTTGCTACTACCTACCTGGCATTTGTTCAGAAGGTAAAAGAGAACTCTAGACAAATGACCTGCCAGGGATCACCCAGCAGGGCAAGGACAGAACTCAGGTCTCTTACATCCTAATGCAGCAGTAGCAACCTGGCCTTGGAGATAGGTTGGCATTCTGGAGAGCTGGATTCTACTCCCAGCTTTGCTACTGGCCTGTTGGGTGACCTTGAGACAGTCGCTTCACAGCTCTGTGCCTCAGATTTCCCACTGTAAAATAAGGATAATGAAACTGACCTGCTTTGTAAAGCATCTTATGATCTTGGAACACAAGTGCTATTTCAGAGGCAGGTGGTTCTGCACATGGCTTTCATAAACACAACATGAACGTGAACACATTAAAATAACTTTAGCAATAACATATTTTTTAAAAAACAAAAGCACTAATGACGAACTTCACCCAAGCCTCCACAACACCTTTTATAAGAGGTTAAAATAATCTGGTTTAACACCTTTCTTGAATTTAGGGAACCTTGTTGCTGTCTTTTTCAGCTGGGACCAGAAGCAGAAGTGCTTATATGTCCCTAGAAAGGGTCTCCTTGCAGTATTTCTAGCTCACACAAAACAAGGCTATGCCCAACATCTAGATAAGTTGGGAATGGTCCTGATTTCAGCAGGGGGTCAGGCTCGATGACCTGCTGAAGTCTCTTCCAACATATGATTCTATGAACTATGAAGTTTGAGTTCTAGCTATCTGCATTGCTAAAGAATCTGTCAATGCAAAATCTTGTCATTCTAAAGGGATTAAACAAATGTAGTAAGAATATTAATCACTGAATAATAATTAGTGCACAGACAGCCAGGGAACCGTTTCAGTCAGTCATCGCCTGATGCAATGTTATCTTTTTGTACACAATCCTTGATGTTCTGCATATGTCCAGGTCCATCACTCCCTTCCGCCACTATTCACCTTTTAACATCATTATTCAGGGGTTGTGCATGAAAGCAAGGCGAAACAGTTAAACCCACACCTGGGCATCAAGCAGCTTGGGGTTGATTCCTAGTTGTCACACAGCTCCTGGAAAGCACTTAAGCAGTGATCTAACTGAAAGCATACATTTAAGATCATTCGTATTCATGAAATCCCTTCAGCACGTACTTGAATTACATTTAAAATTAAGCAATGGTTAAATGCTTCCCTGAACAGGGACCTAATACAGCTGAATGAATGCTGTACAAAATTTTTCTATGATATTTTAATTGAAATACTTCAAAAACTTGCTTCAAGCATGTTCATGCTTCTTGCATTTGCTCTCTGTGGCCATCCATGCAATTTAAGTTTCACCATCATGAATGTTATCTGAAGCAAATCTCAGGTTATGTGCCTAGTTATTCACAGAAAATGAATTTCTGACTGCAGTGTAGGAGTGGTTGTGATGGAAATGCTTAAACACTAACCAGTCATGGAAAATAAAGAATACATTGTATCTTATCTATCCAATCACAGAGAACCGACAGGATTCAAATAATGCTTACTGAACACTTGGCAAGAATTATTCATGAACAAATCATAAAGAAAGTGCAAAACTAACTGGTTACTGTAAAATAAATGATCATTGTTATTATTTGTAGTATGTCCTAGTAGGGCTTGATCAGATGCTGAACAAATGTATCAAAAAAGATGGTTCCTGTCCCAAAGAGCTTACAGTCTCTGCAAATAATAAATAGATCTTTGGAAACTAAAGTCTGCTCCTGAACTCTCAGGCATGGATTGTACCTTTGGCTATAGCTCTGAGCAGGGAATGGACACCTTTTCAGATGTAGTCCTTGGAGATAGACGCCTCTCTGTGGCTACAATTTTGCTCCTGCTGCCGGCTGATTGCAGGGATAACAAGTATCAAAACAAAAAAGGAGTCCAGTAGCACTTTAAAGACTAACAAAATAATTTATTAGGTGAGAAGCTTTTGTGGGATAGACCCACTTCTTCAGACCATCGCCAGACCAGAACAGACTCAATATTTAAGGCACAGAGATTGATTACAATTACAATTAAATGTGTACAATTGATTACAATTAAAATTGATTACAATTTTTCTGATTTGTCAACCCCAACAACTACCTTTGGTTCTCTGTGCCCCAAACACCGAGTCTGCTCTGGTATGGCCACGGTCCGAGGAAGGGGGTCCACCCCACAAAAGCTCACCACCCAACAAACCACCCTGTTAGTCTCCAAAGTGCTACACAACTGCCCCCCTGTTTCGATGGAACGTAGACCAATGCGGCTATCTTTCTGCCACTATAGAATCCATGTATGCTGCTCACATGTCTCATGAAGTGGGTCTTAAAAAGGGGTAATAAATGTTACTGCAAACCTTAAAAGTATTCCCCTTATTCTAACCCATAAGGAGTTACACTGGCAAGTGAAGGAAGGGGAGGGAGAGATTCAAACTGATGCCCCCCATCAAGGTGAAGTATCTTGCAGAGTAGAGCTCAGGCTACAATAGCACCAGATCCAGACCCCCCATCAGCCAGAGCAAGGGGAGGGAGAGAAAAGGGAGCCATCCTCCCCCACCACCCTTACTTCTTGACTCAATCAATCAACACAAGGGCACAAGCTAGTCCTCAGTGAGCTGAAAAAGAGGCGTCATTCCTTAGATAATTCACTGCAAGCGGTTTGCTCATCTCTACTTATTAATGTGTGTGAAGCACTTTGAGAGTAAAATGTCCCTGAGCAGTTGTTCACCTAAGCCTTGCCCCCAAACTGACATCAATGAAAAGTCCTTAATAGCAGCAGTAGCTGCTGCAGGAATGAATTTTCAAACTCTCCTGAGGCAAGAAGAACATGATTTTCTCCCCTTCATTTTATGGTCTGTTGAATCTTCTGTTTTTCTCGTAATATAGCAGGAATAATGTTCATGACCTCTAGAGACGGTGTCCTTAGCCACTGTTTGCCAGAAGCTAGGAATGGGAGCTGGTAACCTGCTCTCTTCACTCCCTCTGGGGCACTTGGCACTGGCTAGTGTCAGAAGACAGAATACTGGGTTAGAGGGACCTTTGGCTCTTATGTTTTTATATTCGTATGCCTTGGAGCAGTCCTACAGTTTTCAAATGTCTCTGTTTCAATTTAGCATCTCCCACCAAAAAAATATTGCCTCATATACGCCTTTGCTGTGAATGTTATCCCTTCTCCAATGCCACTGAAGGGGTTCTAAAACCTAAAAATGGACCCACCATGGAGTTGCTTGGGGTAGATCTACACTTACCAGGAAATCAACCTGGTCAAGGTCGATCTTCCGGGGTTTGATTTCATGTGCCTAGTGAGAATGTGAGAAATCGAACTATCGGGGGTCGACAGTTGATCTCTGTACTCCTCATTCTCACGAGGAGTAAGGGAGGTCAAAGAGAGAGTTTCTCCTGTCTACCTCTCTCAATGAGGATGGACAGATAAGCTGATTGTAGATACGTCAATTCCAAATATGGTAACCCCTCAAAATGCACGATTTCGAATTGCACTAAACTCACATTAATGCAAGTTCAGCGCAACTCAAAATCCCACTTCTCACCGGCCCTCCATGGCCCTGGTTCACCCCACCCCCCATTGCCACAGTTTATCCCCCACCCTGTGCAGCCTGGCTTTAATCCCTTGTAGCCCGAGCTCACCACCACCCATGCACAGTCCCAGTTCTCCCCTACCCCAGTTCAACTGCCTACAGCTCACCACCCCTGCCTGGGTTCAAACCCCCTGAGACCGGTCTCACCCTCCCCCACCCCAGTTCAATACCCCCTGTCTCCAGCTCAATTCCACACACCCCCTGCAGCCCTAACCCTCCTCAGTTGCCCCTGCAACCTCACGACTTACCTTTCAAAAGGAGCTACGGGTGCTCCTACTGCTTCCCTGGCTGCAGAACGTGCGTCCTGCTGGGGAAAAAGCTGCCCTCCAACTTACATGAAATTTGAGTTATGTGTGGGAATGCTACCCTGACATAACGTGAGGGACTGCCATACACAGCTGCTGTAGCTGGAGTTGCATCTCTAGAATGGACTTTAAAGTCTAGTGTAGACCTGCCCTGGGCTCATCGAGAATGAAGCCTTGTGCATGCTCAGTCTGAAGTCACTTAAGTGCTCACTGTGCACCATCTTGAGCCATGAGCCATTAGTGTACACAGTATTTTATCATTAATTCAACATTTGAAAATGAAAACGTCACACAAAAATAAAAACACCCTGTTTGCAAAGTTCAAATCCTTTCTAGAAACAAGCTCTGGGAACAAGTCACTCTTGCCAGGAAAGGCACTGTGTGCAAAGGGCAGAGATGGAAGATGCTTTGATTGTCCTATAGGAAGTGCACAATGGTTGATGACTGGGACGTGGATCTGGGTTACGCTGAAGTCTAGTTATGGCTGGGGTTTGGTTGGATAGTCTCCTCATTCATCGAAAAGGGGTCCATTTATAGCACACCTACAATTTAGAAACTTCTGAAATGCTGAATAAATGGGAAGGTAATGCCCATTCTGTGTACCCTCAACTGTAAAGACATAGTAGTCCTTCTCCTACTACACTAGCGGTCCTTGGTTCAAATCCCTGTTATACCTGGTACTGAAATTGACTACTATGCCTCTTTTCACTCTTCCCATTGCTACACAACCACTGCCACTATCCCAGTGCCTGTGCTCAGGACAGAACATGAAAGGAAATTTTGGAGCACTCCATGACTGAGGGAAAAGAGGGGTGAAAGTTATGACAGACTCCTCGTCCTCAAGCAGCCCCTAGAGCAGACTGCTGCTGTTATCATTGGTATAATCATAGCATTTAGCAGCCTCATTGTGCTCGGCCCTGTGCATAGTAAAAGACACCTGTTACCCTAAAAAGCTGACAAGCTAAATAAATAAGACAAAGAGTGGAGAGAGAAACAGAAGCAAAGAAAAGGGAAGTGACTTGCCCCAGATCATTGGCAGAACTGCAAGCTCATAGCCCAATGTTCTGTCTACTGCACCACACTTGGTCTCCATGGTCCTAAAGGCTAACACAGCCCGTGGAGTTCCTCTGGGCATTGGGCTGCTCATGGAGGGATTGTGCATTCCAGAGCTGCGTCTACACGTGCACGCTACTTCGAAGTAGCGGCACCAACTTCGAAATAGCGCCCGTCGTGTCTACACGCGTCGGGCGCTATTTCGAAGTTAACTTCGACATTAGGCGGCGAGATGTCGAAGTCGCTAACCTCATGAGGAGATAGGAATAGCGCCCTACTTCGACGTTCAACGTCGAAGTAGGGACCGTGTAGACGATCCGCGTCCCGCAACGTCGAAATTGCTGGGTCCTCCATGGCGGCCATCAGCTGGGGGGTTGAGAGATGCTCTCTCTCCAGCCCCTGCGGGGCTCTATGGTCACCGTGGGCAGCAGCCCTTAGCCCAGGGCTTCTGGCTGCTTCTGCGGCAGCTGGGGATCTATACTGCAGGCACAGGGTCTGCAACCAGTTGTCAGCTCTGTGTATCTTGTGTTGTTTAGTGCAACTGTGTCTGGGAGGGTCCCTTTAAGGGAGCGGCTGGCTGTTGAGTCCGCCCTGTGATCCTGTCTGCAGCTGTGCCTGGCACCCTTATTTCGATGTGTGCTACTTTGACGTGTAGACGTTCCCTCGCTGCGCCTATTTCGATGTTGGGCTGAGCAACGTCGAAGTTAAACATCAACGTTGCCGGCCCTGGAGGACGTGTAGACGTTATTCATCGAAATAGTCTATTTCGATGTTGGCTGCACGTGTAGACGTAGCCCAGAGGACCCATTTCCCGCGAGCTACACATGGGGACATGAAATCTGGAGTAGCAACAAGCAGATTAGGTGGGGGGTATGTCTAGAGGGCAAAGTTATTTTGAGATGATGGCAGTTTTTTCCGAGATAACAACGTGAGCATCAACACAACACAACTATTCTTTCAAAATAATGTCAAAATAGTAGATGCCTTATTTCAAAATAACTTTGCACTAGCAGAGGCCTTATTTTGAAATAGGAAGACCTCATTGTGCAAAGGCTAGCACCTATTTAAAACAGGTTTTTTTGAAATACCGGCTGTGTTTGCACAGAATAGAGTTTATTTTGAAATAAGCCACAGTGGCTACGTCTACACTAGCACCCCCCGCTTTCAAAAGAGGTATGCTAATGAGACACTTTGGGATATGCTAATGAAGGACTGCAATGAATATGCAGCACCTCATGAGCATAATGGTGGCCGTGGCACTTCAAAAGTTCTGCTTTCGATCGTGCACGCTCATCTACACGAGGCCCTTTTCGAAAGGACCCCGCACACTTTGAAATCCCCTTTTTCCTATAACCATATCATTATAACCAAAAAGGAATAAAGGAATTCTGAAGTGTGCAAGGCCCTTTCGAAAAGGACCCTGTGTAGACAAGACACGCATGATCAAAAGTGGCACTTTTGAAGTGCTGTGGCCGCTATTATGCTAATGAGGTGCTGCATATTCATTACAGTGCCTCATTAGCATATCCTGAAGTGTCTCATGAGCATCCCCCTTTCAAAAGGGGGGTGCTAGTGTAGACACAGCCAGTGTGTCTAATGGAATAACTTTGTTGTGTAGACATACACTGTGTGTGTGTGTATATGTTTGTATCTACATTATACAGTACACACACACACAGTAGGTTGAGTAATGGAGGATATGCTACCTTTATATGGAAGATGGGATTTCTGAGGCACATTAGGCAGGTAAATAGAGAAGGGGATTTACAGCCCATATAAGGAAGAAAAATGTTTCATTGGGCTTTCTGCCTCATAGTGGAAAGGTACATATGGAAATGCGGTTGTTTGTGGACTATATATGAGGTGCGTCTACACTAGGAACTAACTTTGCAGTTAACTTCAAAGTTATTCACGACATCAAAGTAGCCAGCAGAGTCTACACACATTGCCCTTACTTTGAAGTTAACTTCCCATAAGTTTCCCATGGTCCATAAAGTTTGCTTACAACCACCAGTCCTGGCTTTCAGTGTTCTGTGCTGTTATTTAGCTGTAATTTACCTCTAAATATCATCTAAGAGCCCAATAAGGAAATTTGGTACTGTGCTAGAAAATATTGACCTCCCGTGATCTGGCAAATTCTCTCAGTCAGCACTGGTCAGGTCCCAGGGTGCTGGAATAGAGAGGTTCAACCTGTATATTTACAGATCTCTCCTCTAGTCTGGAGAGACTCTTAAGGCTACGTATTGTCTCACCTTCTCCCTTTGTTTTCAGGGAGCTAAAAAGGACGAAGACAGCAAAATGTTTAGCAGTAAAAACAAATGGATAATTTAGCCCCACAAATTCACAGATTTTCATTCTATCGAGCGATCTATCTAATGCATCTCTATTGCTCTCTTTCTCAAATCCACCACACATTTGGGCCATGTCTACACTAGCCCCTTCCTTTCAGAAGGGGCAAGGTAACGAGCCACATCAGCAGATGCTAATGAGGCGCTTCCATGAATATGCAGCACCTCATTAGCATAATGCCAGCTACACACGATTTGAAACTGCCACTTTGGCTTTTAGGAAGAAGGGGCTTTCTAAGTCTGGGGGTGGGGTCCTTTCGAAAAACCCCTGGCTACATGGGCGGCACATGATTCGAAATCGGAACTTTGAACAGCGCATGGCTGGCATTATGCTAATGGAGCTCTGCATATTATGGCAGTGCCTCATTATCATCTGCCGATATGGCTCATTACCATGCCCCTTCCAAAAGGAAGGGGCTAGTGTAGACATAGCCTTATGGAAGAGTGAAAACATGCACATAACAGCCCTAAGTGACAACAGGATTATATTTTCTTATTTTTGCCAGTCACACTTCTTTTCCCTCTCAGTACATTCCATTGTTTATCAGTGTCACAGGTTGATTCCTGCTTCATTTAGACTGTGAGTTCTTTGGGGCTGGTATTCTGTATAGTTTGTCTGTATAATTCCAACCACATTTTAGGGGTAATCAGTTAATAATGAATAAAAATCAAAACTAACCAATAGCCAGGGCTGCAAATGTTGAGTATTTAATTCACAAGATACTGGTTAATTATTCAGACAACATAAACATTTTTGTTTTGTTTGGATGGTTTACATAATAAACCAATACATGAGAGTCTGGAAATTTAATATAAATAAATACATACATTTTAAAAAGTTTGCAGAATTCAAAATTTGTTTTTGGCAAATATTTGTTCCTTCATACTTTTATGTATGCTCATGGCTTTTTTGCGTGTATACTCATGGTTGGAAAGACAATATCTGAATATTCACAGAAAGTCAGAAACACAACGCATTTTACCTCATATGACATACTTCCGTGGGAATTTTGTCATAGGGACCGTGTCCCATTATTGAATATAGGGTATCCCAGCAAGCCTTCTAACCTGGTCCGAAAATAGGAACAATACTCTTTTCCCCCCATCACCACTATGCTTCCATGGAGATTGTCTTTGAGCAACATCACCCAGCCCTTACTCTTTGCCGTATGTAGAGCTGGTTGTTACACAGAGGAATGTGGCTATGTTGATGAGATGCCTAAAATATTAATGCTTTAAATTAAGATGCATGAATGTGCCTCTGATGTTTAGAGGTTAATTAAGAAGCTATTGTATACTGAATTAATACCATTTGCGTATTGAAAACATATGTTGTGCGAGTTAACAACAAAGTCATAAATACAACTCCCCAAGGGACAGATCCTTCAGTCTTTACTTACATGAGTCATCTGTACTGACACAAATAGTCCTACTGACTTTACTGAGACCACATGCCTGAGTCAGAACCTAGTCACACATCTAAGGGTTTGCCTGACTGGGCCCCTAGATAATTGTTAACCTAAAATAAATATGTTTTCAATGATGGCTTGGTATTTTGAATAGAACTATGCATTTAAATCCAAGTCTTGTTTTAATAAGGCAGGTTTTTTTCATGCCAAACAAGTAAATGCCAGCTCATTATTAATAATCTAGTCACTGAGAATCAACTATTCTCGACTGAAAGCAGGTCTCTGACACAGATCAAAATCAAGTGTGAAATTTCACTCTTTTCCATGTAATGTTTTCCATAGTCAGTGCTTTTCTTTGTGCTGGTACTTGCTAGTACTGAGTACCAGCACCTCCGCAGCCTCAGCCATGGGATTCAGTGGGGGTAGGGAGCTTGCTGAGTACTGGCTCCCTTTATTGTCTATAGGTAAATACAATTAAGAGCCCTTTGTCCCAGAATTGAAGTCCAACTCCTGCCTCTAGCACTGACCCAAACAACTCAGCTGGCAGTGGGAAAACTCTCCAGCAAAGAAGGGGGTTGAATCCTTCCATCCAGGTCATGGAATGGGAAAGGGAATGGAACAGCTCCCTGGCTAGTACCCTGGCTGGAGTAGGCTCTCGGACACTAGCATCCTTTGCAATGGGGATTGGGAAGGAACAGGGGACAGCCCCCCCATCTTGACGGATTCTCCAGAATCACTGCATTCCTGCCTGCTCCACCCACAGAAGAGGCTATGTCCGCAAGGATTCCGTCATGCTTTTCCACATGTGCACGAAGAGGACCTTTCACCCCCTTTCCCATGTACACCATCTGGGCACAATCCCATCTGAGAGAGCAGCCACTGCTCTTCACAGACAGGTATGGGCACAAGGGCTGCACGGGCAGCTGAGCTGTTGTTACAGCAGTTGCTCCTTACGAGTCCTGAGGGGGATCTCAGGATGTGCTGGCCATAACGTCGGGCCTCTGCCCCCTTTCCAGGGTGTGTCTGGCTATAAAAACCATATTCTAGATCAGGAACCAGCAACCACTGGCATGCATGCTTAGAGTGGCATGTGAGCCAATTTTCATTGGCTTGCGAGGTGGAACTTCAGCCCTGCCCCTGCTCCCCCATGCAGCCAGGAGGTTGCTCAAAGCCGTGCCACCGGTGGATTAACAAAAGACCAGCTGATGTTACCAACCACCACCTAAAGAGTAAAGCTCTGCATCATGATTTAAGGACTGTTGGTGATTTAAAAAGTATCACCAGCACTCCCACGGTACATAGAGGTCGAAAGGTCAAATTTCAGCACTCCATCTCAGAAAGGTTGCTGATCCCTGCTCTAGATCTAAATTTGTAAGCAAAAGGAGGGAAAGTTATTTATATTTTTTAGCTGTCTATACAAATGAAGGGGTTTTTCTTTCATGTAGGCACCACATTCTGGCTTTCTTTTGAGAAAAATCGTCAGCCAACTGAGCAGGTGTTTTGGTAGTTGAATGCCATTGCTGTCCTCCATATCATAGAGCTTTACCAAACATCAGCCAGCTTAGCTCTGCATTTCAGCCAGTGTCATGAACTTTAAGAGTCGTCTGAGGACATTTCTGCGCCAAGGGGAAGAAGAACACACAGGAAATTTCAGAAGAAAATCTCTGTTCTTTGAGATTTCTAGCCCTGCTTGTCTCAAACTCGGGAATTTTGCTAGAAGTCAAAGACATATTCACATTTTCCATGTTTGGTGTCAGCCAAAGCAAATTGACTTTCCAAACCGTTTGAGATTTTCCCATCATTAAATGAAATCTAAACATACATTGTAAGCATATGTTTTGATTCTCAGTGTCAGAAACATTACAGATAATTTGTAAGTGCATGTTTTGATTTATTCATTGGTTGCCTTTAACATCCAAAGGATCATACTTTCATATAAAGGATACCAACTAGATAATAATTTTTTTAAAAAAAGTTTAATAAAGTATAGACTTTTGAGATAAAATGAATACCTTCTTTCCGGGAAAACCATTTGTTGTTAAACCATTTAGAATATAATTGTTCTATTATACAATTACTTACATTGCAAATGATTATTTTTCACCCCTTCTTCAATAGAAGCATGTAACAAAGTTAACAGTTTAATATAGTGAGCTCAAACAGCTCCCCACCTGGCCTGGGAACCACAATTGTGCCAAATGTTTCGCTAGAAAATTCTAATCTCACTGTAATTTAACTGAAGCCAGTGGTCACCCAGAAAAATAATGTGTCTTCCCTGGTGTCATTCCAGGTTCTTCCTTTGGTTCCGTGGCCACTTCCATAGAAGCAGAAGAAAGAACAAGGAAGCAGGCATAGACATGTGACTGTGTGTGTTCTTGGGTTGTGCTTATGTTGATGGATTCTATACAGTCTGAAGACAGTGAATAATGGGGGGGGTGTTTGTGTGTGTGTGTGTTGGGGATGCATCAGTATCAAAAGAACTGAAATAAACCTAGGAGCGTCATACACAGCGAGGCAGAGAATCTCTGTAGCTCACTTTTATGAGGAAGACTATTTGGTTACAAGAAGGGCAATAAAATGTTGGCATTTCCATGGTATCCATCTGCAAATTAAGTATTTAGTGAAGGGTCTGTTAGAAAAGCCCTTCGATCAAATATAATGCAGGAGATGAGCATTCCACAGCATATGTCTAGGATCTTTTTAAAGCCCCTTGAGGTTCACAACTCCAGCTGATGGCTGAAAAAGGAAGAGTTAATGACAGCAGTTAACACTTCGGATCACCAGGTCAGGCTGACTTTGCTCCCCTCCACAAAGCCCCTTACGGCAAGTAAACATACAGGACCATGGACTGGAAATGTGTCTTCCAGTACTTCCACAACACAAACAGTGCTTTAATGAGAAAAGAGTCTGTTTAGTCTCAGAATGTCAGCAGATGGACGCTCACTCTTGCTCTCTCTGCTACAAGCTAAATTGCCCTGTGTTGCCCAATGGACACTATTACATAGGCGCATTCTTCAAATTCTATCTGGAGCAAAGAGAACAAGAAGTCCTGTGGCACCTTATAGACTAACAGATATTTTGGAGCTTAAGCTTTCCTGGGCAAAGACCCGCTTCATCAGATGCATGAGTAGGGGGCGCGGCGGTTCAGAGGAGTATTTAAAGAGGGAGGTCCCCTTAAAAGGGAGATCTAGAGCTGGTAAGGTCTGTTCATTAAGGGTGGGAATGGTTCATTATCAGTAGCATACAAGACTTACAAAATTTAGAATCATAGAATCTTAGGGCTGGAAGGGACCTCAGGAGGTCATCTAGTCCAGCTCCCTGCTTCAATAAGGATCAACTCCAACTCGGTCATCCCAGCCAAGACCATGTCAAGCCGGGACTTAAAAACCTCGAGGGATGGAGAATTCACCACCTTTCTAGGCAATGCATTCCAATGCTTCACCACCCTCCTGGTGAAGTAATTTTTCCTGTCTAACCTACACCTCTCTGTCTTCAGCTTTAGACCATTACTCCTTGTTCTGACATCTGACACCACTGAGAACAATTTCACTCCATCCTCTTTAGAGCTCCCCTTCAGGAAGTTGAAGGCTGCTATTAAATCACCCCTCAATCTTCTCTTCTGTAAACTAAACAAGCCCAGATCCCTCAGCTAGTCCTCATAGGTCATGTGCTCCAGCCCCTTAATAATTTTTGTTGCCCTCTGCTGAACCTGCTCCAGCACATCCACATCCTTTCTATACTGGGGGCCCAAAACTGGACACAGTATTTCAGATGTGGCTTCACCAGTGCCGAATAGAGGGGAACAATTACTCCTCTAATCTGCTCTCAATGCTCCTCCTAATGCACCCTAGTATGCTGTTAGCACCCTAGCAATACAAGTAGAAATAAATCTATGTATATTTGAGCAAATTCTCCTCCCATTTATGCTGGTGCAACCACATCGACTACAGTGGGATTGCATAGGTGTAGCGCGAATAGAATTTGGCCTGTGGTGTATATATGTACTGCACCGTAACTTTGTCCTCACTGCTTCTTTACCGTGTGCCTGGATCAAATTCCACCTGGCCCTTAAGTAGGTGCTCAGTGCACAAAGGGGACCAGTGTGGAGATTTCAATGCAGGGGGGACACCAGCCACAAGCCCCTGCCCATCCCCCAGCCACTCCCCTTCCCCTCCCATCCCTGCTTCACCTATGTCATGCTTCCTACCACTCCTGATCTCCCCTGCAAAAGCACTATACTGTTTCCACTGAGTATGGGGCAGGCCCTCACCCCACTCCTCTGGGACAGCACAGCCTGAGAGCTATGCAAGCCTTCTGGGCTGTGCCACCCTGGGAGAGGGGCAGGATTGCCCCGTACTTATCGGAAGCAGTGCGGAGCTGACAGTGTGTGTGGGGAGGGTGACACTGGCGGTGCACCCCACACACCGCTTGTGACAGTGAATGAGAGAACACAAAGGCGAGAGATTCTTCCATGCGCTGTGGCCCCTTGAGTGCAAAGAAGACACCAAGCAGCTATGAAACACCTCACGCAGCCCCCCGCAGGGAAATGTCTAGCATGACCGATCACCCAGCAGGAGAATAACTGGTTCTATGTCACCCTCCTCACAGCACCCAAGCAATAGGGGAGGGACCCAGGCCAGGCCTGTCCTACATCCAAGCTATTCCTGTTGCTGTACTGCTAAGGCTTCCCTAACCTACATCAGTATCTACACCAGCCACTGACAACTCCAGCACAGGGAGCAGCTCAGAAAGAGCTGTACTGATGAGTGCAGTGAGCCAGATACCCAAAGGATCTTGCACAAATGCGTTGGGTTCAACTTTTGTCCAATCTTAGACCGAGCTCTAATGGAAACTTGCTTAGATCCCTGCCAGGACATGCAGTGAGCATCCCAGAGCTTCCAGGGTCTACAGCCACAGGGCAGCTCTGCCAGGTGGATTGGCCCCAGGCTCCAAGGTTTCCAGTGCACAGTGGCAGTGGGATTTTATCACGGTATCTGTGCAGCACTGCGATGGGGATCCTCCCCAGGGTGTGAGCTGGGACTGTGGATCACTGTGCAACCGTAACTCTCTCCAGCCTGGGCTGCCTCTCACAAAGCCTTGTTGGAGACTGGCAGCAGCCCCGGCATGTGCTGTTATCACTCAACACAACCTCATGTGACGTGTCTCACACGCAACCAGATTACATGATGCTCCCAGAGCCACCCAGGAATCACACAGGGAAAGGCACCAGCCAAGTCCCCCCACCCCTCCAGCTCCTAGTGTGGTAACTCAGGAATATACCATCTAATGTGTTAATTGGTTCACCACTTCATCCATTGAAAGTGACTATACACCAGGCTTTGTAAAACCCCTGAGCAAATTTGTCAAACATTCCAGGTAAACTCAGTGGTAAAGATACACAGTCAAACAATATTTTGGACGCCAAAGACAGAATTTAAGTGATGATGGCTGTCAGGCGAAAAGTCAGCATACTTACCAAAAGAAAAGAAGATACAAACATGCAGTCTCATCCCTATTAGACTGGGCAACAGCTACAACAAGTGTTTTTTCCTCTCACTACTGGATTTTGCAGACTATAGTACACGGATTTCACTCTTGAAATCTGGGCCTGTCCCCTCACTTGGAATCTTCAGTCCTCTTAGTGTACTGGTTGCTTGCACCATAGGCGGGTGAAAGAGAAAGGCCAAGCATCAGGCCTCTGTGTTCTGTGTTATACCCGCAGTCCCATTGGCTTAGGGAGCACACGTCCAGGCATGTCTGGGGGCTTTACTGGCTTTTCAGGCCACGCTCAGCCATTCCCCTGGCCTCATGAAGGTGAGTCACTAAATTGTAGCACCTCACTTGGATGATGACTTTTAATGTTTTTTTTCATACCCACCCCAGGTGTTGGTTACTTTCCTTGCTGTTGCCTCTGAGGAGCTAATATCTGGCTGACTCCCCAACTTACAGTATGTTTCAGTGACAACCATATGACGTAATTCTCATAACTTCATGTGAGTTAATGATCTACACCTCTGGACGGAGAAATGACTTTCAGCAGATCATAACCTTTCCCCAGAGGTAGGGGAATGAGAGAGGGTGAGCATGTTTTTCCTTCTGGTCCCTCTACCAGAGTGACATTAGTAGAGATCGATGCCCTCACTGTTGTACAGAACCAACTGAGACACCACAGACAAGAGTGAGGGTTTGGCTGTTTTCTTCTTCCCTTCCATTCATATGAAAGGGAAAGCTGGTGTCTCTCTGCTCTGAGCCTGGCAGCCTGTCCCAGTTACTGGCTTTCACCATGAGGTCCTCCCAGAGGCATTCCTCAGCGAGGGACCCTTACAACCTCAGGCCAGGCCTTGTGGGAGTAGGTTGGGGTGATCAGGTGTGGGCTCCATGGACATTCTGCCTGGCATTTTCCTCAGCCTCCCTCAGCTTGTTTTCTCCAAGTGGCCCAGGCTGTGCTGGGCTGCCTCTTCAACACCCAGAGGAATATATGAGCTTTTCCTGATCGGGGGAGCAGGTGCCACATCATGGCTCCATCCACTCCTCACCCACTTGCTCTTGATAAGGAGCATGTAGCTCCTACCCTTCCCAGTGTAATCTGGATGGCCCTATTCAGAGGGTGCAGGTAGGAACAGTTTCTCCAGAAATCCCCTCCGTAGCTCTGTTAAGCTGGGGTGCAGCCTAATCTTTTATCAGTTCCATGGAAGGTTAAATGAAATTTGTCTGTTTTGCACGGGAGCCAGAGCTGCTCCTGCTGTTTACCTAATCCTGACCCATTCTTGGCTGCAGTAACTCCTGAGGAAATGACGGAAATGCCTCTGATTTTCTGAGACTCATGCATGTATCTCTAATGGTTTCATTTGCTTTGCTTTTGAAAAGATACAGTTCCTCATTCCAATTAGATGCCTACCTTAGCCTTTGGCAGGAATGAACAGCGCGACTTCCTTTTTGCCACTCCATGAGGTATCACGCTTTGCCGTCCACACCCAAGAAAGCAGCTGATCCCACAGCAATGATTTTGCCTCTGTTCTGTGTCTCACCACTCTGTCATCAGAATAGAGCACAAGCTCCCTGCCAGGCACACATTAGATGTGTGGTGTTGATAAGCTTTGTGCAATATCCAGGTACGTTTGCTTTCTAGCTTCCTAAGGATGTGACACAGCTTAAAAAATACCAGCATTCCAAACAAGAATGGACAGAGTGCTGAAATTTTTCTGAATGAAACTGACATCAGTTGGTGGCAAAGCAAACACCTGGAGTGGATAGTATTGCTCCCTGTGTCCCTTACCCCATGAGTGATTGTGAATTGACCAGAGTTTTCAGGGAACACAGAATGCTGAACTGAGGTCAGAGCAAGGAAGCGGAAGGAGAAATAATTTGCAGTCAGGAATCCTTCTGACCTGGTGTTGGACCTGCTCTCTACCTATTTCCTGCACTTGTATGACTCTCTGCTACCACAGGATCTGAGCACCTCCCAGTCTTTAATGTTTATCCCCCGCAAATCCCCTTTTACAGGTGGGCAACTGAGGGACCCAGTAACTTGCATGAGGTCGCCCGGGAATCTGTGGCAGAGCAGGAGGTTGAACACAAGTTGAACACCAAGGCTGGCTGCCCTGGGCAGGTATGACTGAGTGGAGAAGGGATGATAATAGCCTCCTCCCTGCACCCAGGAGCCACTCAAAGTTTGGAAGATGGCACATCTCCGGTCCTGCTCATCCAATTGCTGTGTACAAGTTATTCTAGTCAACTTTAGTAGGAATAACTCCTAGGTAGCAATGGCTAGAGAAATGATCCCTAGGGGATAGAAGGAGTTAAGATTCACAAAACCTCCTGGCCTCAGAAGGATGTGTCAGGACAGGAGAGGGGTGGGACCATGATCCCACACCCTGTGCACTGGCCTTGCAGCTTTAGAGCTCCCAAGCACCCAAAGAGGAATGTAGCCTCTTCCTCCACTGTACAGGCATAACCATGCCTCCAGGGGCCCCCTGCTCAGCCAGCACAGCTCTGGTTCACAGAACCAGAACAGAGCCCTTTCCATCTCCCCGCTATCCTGCTCAGTTAATGATTTAGGATCTGAAACAATTTTTAAAACATGTATTTCACCAAAGCTTTTTACTTCACCTTTAAAAATAAATTGCTCCTAGGCTAAGATTTATGCTTTGCTTTAGTTTGAGAATAATTACTTTGAAAGCTCAGCTATAGTTCCCTCAGGAAATTTGTTCCAAGCAAAATATTAACAACCCCACTAATTATCAAAGTACAAGTGTGTGTGTGTGTGTGTGTGTGTGCGTGCGTGTGTGTAATTCTGTATCTATAATACATCAGCAAGAATGTGTATACTTAGTTAATGCTGTTTATAAAATGAAAAAGCAAGTGCAATTGGTGAACAAGCAAAGAAAAGGTTATGAATTAAATAAGCAGAAGGAGCTCAGTTAAATTTTGTATGTAAGTTCCACTGATTAGACCCCACCTTCTTTTCAGTGGCAGGCGCATTTCTGATGCTTCTCCGCGTAGTTCCCTAGGGTGTATCTATGTGATGTATAAATTCACCAGGGTACTAATAATATTGTCCATACTTCTCATCTGGCAGACATGGAAATACATGCTGCAAAGGTGGCAGAGAAAAATCACAGACAGCCCAGAGTCTGCAAAGCTGTAGGTGGATGTGAGTAGACAATAGTCATTCTGGTAGTCACACACAGCATCAACAGCATTCTATATTATTATTATTTAATGTACAAAATTGCCACTCATCCCACTCTCAGGGAGTCCCGACATACATGACACTGTGTGTTAGCAAGCATGCAACTTTCACAAATGTCTGCGAAAACCTACAATACATCTTCCATATATGGACAGGCTAGTAGACCACCTCTTCAGTATGTCCTTCCCCAAACACCCAGGGAGAGAGAGAGGCTATGCAGAACATGATTCAAGTCAATAGGAATATTTGCATGAACTCACTGGGGGCAGGGAGAAAGAGAGAAACATACAAGTCACCTGACTGAGTTTGCAATCCACACGTTTCCCCAAGGAGTCTTGCCTTCCTTCTGCCCGCTGGCCAGTAATTCGATTGAGACAGTATAGTACAGGGGTCAGCAACCTTTCCGAGGCGGAGCACTGAAATTTGACCTCTATGTACAGTCTGGGGTGCAACTGATACTTTTTCAAGTCACTGATAGTCCTACTTACAACATCTTCATTAATAAATAAATTAAGAGGCAGAGCTTTATGGTGGTGCTTGGTAGCAATAGCTGGTGTTGTGTTAATCCGCAGGCAGCATGGCTTTGAGCAAGCTCCCAGCTGCATGGGGGAGGAAGTATGGGGCTGAGCTCTTGCCTCATATGTCAATGAAAATTGGCTTGTGTGTTGCTCTTGGCACCTGTGCCAGGGGTTGCTGACGGCTGGTATACCCTATGCTGCTCTCTCTGCAGGCCTGTAGCAGCAGGCACACTCCTGCTGCGCGAAGGACATCATTCGGAATCAGAATGTCCTCCGGAGTGCCCTTTGGGGAGGGGGAAAGTGACGCTGTATCCCAGCACAGGGCAGGCCAATGTCTAAAGGCACAGCAGAACTCTCAGCGAGCCAGGATCACGGGACCCCACAGCCTACCAAGCACCTGTGCAACAGAAGGTAGTGGTGAGGGAGTGTAAAAGGTGTAAATTCAGCTCCTTTGTGAGGGGTGTTTCAGATCATCATGGACCAGCACATGTCCAAATGGGTACTGCATAATTACCATTCATCTCTAATTATCCCTGCAGCTGTGGAGAAAAGGCTGTTACAGGAACACTTGGGAAAACTGAAAGTATACAGATCAGTCTGGCCACATGAAAACCATTCCAGATTGCTAAGGGAGTTAGCTAATGAACTTACACCAAACCATGGGTAATTATGTGTGAAAACTCCAGGACACACAGGGCTGGGAGGGCCTTGAGGTGGGGCTATAGCACTGACAAAAAAAACCCCTCAGTGAACTTTATAATTATTATCAAATAAATCAAATTTCAAATCAAAATGACACAACAAATATTAAGAAGAAAAAGCATTCAGCACATAGGCACAGGTTCAGCAAACCCCATGGTCTTAATTTTAAGTTGCTTGAATTGTCCCAGAGAAGTTAGTTGGTTTACTCACATGCTTAAAGTCAAGCTCATGCCTAAGCATGTTGCTGGATTGGAGCCCTGGTCACTGACAGACCTGTAAGTACTAAAATAACAGTACTTAGGTTGTGCTCATCATTGTCAGAAAGTAAGTCAATCCTCAACACGTCTGAGATTCTGGTATTCTAATCCCCATTTTACAGGGTGATTATATTTCTTCCCATATGGAAAAATGGAAGCAAAGAGGTTGAATGGCTTGGCCTGAGCCACAGAGAGTGTCAGAACTCATATTGGTACTTAGTTCTGGACTCCTTCCACTAGGCCATCCCCCTTGCAGAATTTGAGTGATATCTGACAAACCTTATAGCTTTTGAAATCAAATTACAACAAAGGGCATGCAGTCTGGCAAGCATTTTGTTAGGGCGTTTGATACCTTGCTTCATGAGGTTATACTGGAAATATAAATTCAGCCTCGGATATAAACAGTCTCACATGGATTAAATATTGGCTGAAAGACCTTAAGCAAATAGGTAATTATCAAGTGCAGTGTTTGAGTTGGGGGATGGCTCCAGTCAAGTGCTGCAGGGGTGGGAAGAAAGAATAACAACACATCATGTCCATAGATTATATTAAAATTGGAGGTGATGCAAACACCCCTATAGACAGAAATAAACATAAAGGCAACCTAAAGAGAGACTAGAAATGTGGGATGCAGAAAAGGAGATAAAAACAAACTATGACATCTGGGGAAACAGTTATTCAGTGATCTGGGAAATTTAAAGAGCAGCAATGCCGGTAAAGATAAGGCATTGCTTTCAGGTAGCAAACTGGATGTATTTTGGCAATAACAACAAAGGAAGCTGGCATTGTTTGGAGCTGTATATGTTGTAGCATTCTACTGAGAGAACTGGAATGGGGCAATCCTTTTCTATACAGAACCTGGGACACCCCACTGAAATGTGGGCACTTCTGGACACCTTGGTAACAGAAAAATGGCAACCGATGGGATGGAATTCAGAGGAACAGCAAAAGTCAGGAAGGACCTGGAAGGATTCCTTTAGAAAGATCTTAAGAGCCCAATAACTATAATGTGGTTAGATTCAGAAGGTTGGGAGATGAAAAATCTCTTAATGCTGTAAATTGCAAGGAGGCAGAGGAATTGTTTATGGTGTGTGGAGCAGGGGGTGGGGATTAGAGAGAAATAATGTTTTGCTAATAAATATATTCTCGTGCATGGTGAACCTCAAGAAAAATATTCCTACCAGTGAGAGTCTATTATATATTCTGGACTAGTCTCTCAAGAGAAGTGATGGAAGCCGTCTCCTTTGTGTGTCATTCAAACAAGCCTGGGTAAAACACCGAAGAATACACCATCTGGAGAACCTTGGACTGGTGGCAGGAAAGGAAGGGGGTTGATGACATGACTTAACAGATCTTTTACATCTCTTTCTGTGGGCCGAATATGGAGAGAAACAGCCCACACAGTCCTCCCTGAGGTCGGTGGAAAGATGAGTTCTCAGGATTTCATTACTGTCTAGACAGGGATCAGCAGGACAGGTTAAGCTGGAGCACAAGGGGGACACCTTCCCATATGTTTGAGAGGAAAGGGACTCTGGGCTTTAGGAAGGCAGCTGTGACAGCTGTGAATTGTGGCCACCTCTGTGGAACCCATCATCTCTTCATGGAACTGAGGTAAATTATCAAACCCCTAAGGTCAGAGGTAGCAGCTTCTTTCCCAGGATTCTTCCCTCCCCTTCATCTACAGTGGGAAGGTAAGCACATTCCCCATGTGTTGTCTTCACTCAAAGAACGCTGAGTTTCCTCGTGGGAGCTGAGGGGACAGTCACTGCTGGGAAAGCAATGTGAAACCCTCATAGGAAGCTGTAGTGTGTGGCAAAGGAATTCAGAGGGGATTTAGTTCAAAGGTCTTCAAGTTATCTTAGGAGTTTATAGGTTCTGGAGCTAACATGCAGACTGGCTGAGGGAGTGAGGGCAAATCATTCTTGAATCAAGTCTAGAAAGTAGGAGAGGGATGGTCTGTAAAGGGATAATGAATGAATAGACCGGAAGCAGCTGTGTAGTAACAGTGCATCATTTGGGAACAAGAAGCCCAGATAATATTCAACATCCCTTCTATTTTCCAGAAGAGCTTTCCCATTTACATTTCTGTTGGGTCCTGTGGTATGACAAAATCAGCAGCATTTGAGAGGTTAATTGCATTAGTTATAGTTACCTGGGAGTGTAAAAATCAAATAATAGTTTTTATTTATTGCATCCTTCAATAAATCAAAAACATTTTCCTCCAAAAAGTTTAGGTCACATTTCAGCTGCTCTATCAAAGTAAATTACACAGGTTACACACTAATATTAATCAATCAGCTATTTTTAAATCACCTCTCCTTCCTACTATACTTTTATAGATTTTATTACACGAGCAAGAAAAAAAATGAAGTTACCAATAGACTGTGGCAGTAGTTCAAATCTCAAAATATAGTTAAATGTAAGGTGGGGGGGGCGCAAATTCAACAAGCTTCAGAAAAGTTTTTGGTTTCTCTAAAAGTAATGATTTTTTTACAGGGTGAGATAGACGCAGGAGGTCTGGGTTCAGTTCTTGCCTCTGACACAGATTTACCGTGTGATCTTGGGCAAGCCACTTAATTGGTTTGTGCCTCGGGTCCCTATTAGCTGGTTGTTATATGTTCCTCCTACTCTTTGTCTGTCTATTTAGATTTTAAGCTCTTTAGGGTGGAGACTTGTTTTTACTATGTGCCTGCACAGTGTCTAATACAACAAGGATTCTGGTACTGGTTGGAATGTCTAGGTCAGGGGTGGGGAAACTCTCACCCACAGTATGGATCCAGACTGCAGCTTGCCTGGATCCGGCTCCCAAGACTCAGGGCTCCCCTCCCCAGCATCTGTCCTGCAGGGGTGTGGAGCCCGGAGCCTCCCGGGCCAGAGAAGCAATGGTGCCTCTGCTCCTCCCCCTGTGTATGGCCAAAATTCCAGCCAATCAGAGCAGCCAGAGTTGGTGCCTGGGAGCAGTGGGAGAAAAGCCTCTGCTAGGTGCATTTCTCCATGCTGCTGTTCCCCCAGCCGGGGGAGGCAAGGGCCGCCCTTCTCTCAGACTTCCCCACCCCCAGCCCACCCCTTCACCCCGCTTCCGCTCAGGCTCTTCCACCCCCACCTTGCTCCTGCACCTTCTTCCTGCCCAGATCCCCAAACTCAGCCTGTTCCTGCACCCATTTTCCCATCCAAACGCCAAACACCCACTCTCAGCCTGCTCCTGTGCCCTTCTTCCAGGTCAGATCTCACACCTGCTCTGCAGAAGACTCTGCCAGCACACTGAACCCTGAACACCCCTGCCCCCCATTTTGGTCCACCGTGAGCTCCCTGAAGAGTTAATCTGGCTCGGGGGAAGCCTTGAACCTCAGTCCCTCCTTCTTCACTCTCTTCCCATGGTGGTGGAGCAAGAGGAATGAGTTTTCTCAGGCAGGGACCACAAAATTGAGGGGTTTGTGGGGTTTTGTTTTGTTGTTTTTCAGTTTTATGTGGCCCCTGACTGATTTTTCTGTGATCAGTAGCCACTGACCCAAATAGGTTCTCCGCTCCTAGTCTAGGATCTACGGTAATACAAAATAATAATTGGCATTAGTATTGTAACTTTCATCAGTGGTCTGAAAGTGCTTTAATAAAAATCCTTTGCTTTTCCATAGTGCCTTCTGTTCAAAGAGCCCAACATGCTTGATTAATTTAATTTCACAATACTCGTTCACAGGACTGAACTCTAGACAACTGTTGAGGGTATATTTTAGGGAATAAATCTGCATTGGCTGGGAGAATGGAAATATTTCACGATGATAACCAACGTATTGAGACTATTCCACGTAGTCTTTCTTTACCAGAGGCAAAGTCCATTTCATACGGGTGGTACCATACCAGTTCCTTCTTGTTTGTTTGGAGGTTCAGAATTACTTGAACAGAAGATGCCCAGGTTCAAGGAATATTGCTAAGCAAGGCCAAGGTGTATCAAGGTAACAAAATGCAGAAATCTCACAGATTTCAGGGGCATTCTTGGGTCTCTATGAATGTTTTGCAAATCCCTAACAAAGGCCTGGCTCACTCTCTCATGTGAGATTTATGTCGGAGTAATTCCATAAGACTCAGCCTCAATGAGTCCTCATGTTTGTTACCAGTCTAATTTTCTGATTTCTATTCATTTGCACAAACCACTTTCCCTCCGCTCATTTTCCAAGCCCGGCAGATACCACCTCTCCTCTGGAGGCAATCTTGTGGAGATTCTTTCACCCCTTTTGCAGCCTGGCTTGAACTTTACTAAAGTAAAAACAGATTTGCCAGAGGGCTTAATTTGGCAACGTTAAGATTTTGCTCTTAAGTTTACAGTGGGAACTCATCCAGGACGGCAGCATGAGAAATGTGCTTGGATGTTATTTACAAAAGGTTTTGATTCTTGCAGGTATTTTGTTTTGTTTTTAGACACTGTGACAGCCGCATGTTTTCAGTTTTAGGGATCAGTTGTGCCTGGTCCAGTGTGAGTAGGCTATGGAGAGGCAAGAGAACTTAAGTTTCTTCCCAGCTTTGCTCTAGAGAGCACAATGCAGCATCTTTGCATCCAGGAAATACAAAGCAACAGGCACCCACGCCGGTGTAAGCCACTTCCGAGGATGTCTGAGCAAGGCTAGAAGCAGAACTCAGGCTTCCCGCTGATACATCCATCTAGAAACCCTGTTACCAACTCTAGCCACATATTTATACAAGCAATACCATCACAGGACCTAAACACATCAGCCACCCCATCAGTGGCTCATACACCTGCACATTCGCTAATGTGATACATGCCATCATGTGCCCCTCTGCCATGTCTATTGGGCCGTTTCTACACAGGCCACTTTCTTCGAAAGTGGTGTGGTAATACACGGCCCAAAATATGCTAATGAGGTGCGGATGCAAATTCCCCACACCTCATTAGCATACGGTCACGTGATTTGGAGTCTGGAAGAACGGTCTTTCGGACGCCAAATCACGTGACCGTATGCTAATGAGGTGTGGGGAATTTGCATCCGCACCTCATTAGCATATTTTGGGCCGTGTATTACCACACCACTTTCGAAGAAAGTGGCCTGTGTAGAAACGGCCTTGGATAAACCAGACAGTGTCTGCAGCAAAGGATGAGAGGACATAAATCCGACATACCAGGACCTGGAATTCGCATTAACCTCCCTGGACATTCAATAACGGATTTAAAAGTGGACAGCCTTCTACGAAAGGATTTTACCACAAGATAACAGAGGGAGACAGCTGAATTGGAACTCGTTTGCAAATTTGACACATTTAACCTCAGCCTCAACAGAGAACTCAGCTATTCCTACTTAACTTACTTCATCCACTGGTCTTCCCTCCCTGCTATAGAAACCCTGGATTCTGAAGAAGTGGGTCTTACCCACCAAAGCTCATGACCTCATACATGTGTTAGTTTCTAAGGTGCTACAAGACGGCTTGTTATTTGTGAAGCTGCAGACTAACAAAGCTACCCCTCTGAGAGGGCTGACACACTGTATACCAGGGGTTCCCAAACTTTTACAGCATCACGCCCCACTCCTTTTGATTTTTGAGAAACCCTCATGCCCCCCTGCATTCTTTTTTTACCAGGGGCCAGCCACCCCAGCCACTGTGAGCTGCCTGCATGAGCCCCTCCCCTCCCCCAAAGACAGGAACTGCCAGCCCCCATCTAACCCATCCTCTTCCTCCCCCACAACCCACACTCACTCACCTTTGCAGGAGGCGGCTAGCTCCATGTAGGCCTTCGCCAACTGCCTGCTTTTTATAGCAGCTGCACTGGGTCGCCCACATGAAAAGGCAGGGGCTGAGAACTGCCTTTTTTTTCAGGTGTGGAGAATGACGGGGGGGGCTGGGTTGCCTTTCTCCCCCCCGACTCCCCTGCCAGAATTTCTTCATAGCCCCCAGTTCGGGAAACCGTGCTGTATAACAAGCTGTTCAGAAGCAGGTAGTTGGGAAGGACTCCACTGTAGTTCTCTGCCAGAAGCCCCATGTTGGTTCAGCACCTAAGGAGGCAGTGATACAGAGAGCTTTGTCAGCCCCAGAGCTCGGCCACCCTCCTCAAGGATGGAGTACCTGTGCCCTCGTTGAGCCCAACTGCTCTGATCCGTGGAGAAAGCAGGGTCCCCTTTCCTAGTGCTTTCTGCATGCTAGCTCTCTGGATTGTGTCCAGCCCCTGTGCAGCAGGGCAAAGGTAGGAATCACCTGGAGTTTTCTTCTTCGCTTCTTTTGGGGTCTCTGTATACGCTAGACACAGGTTCTCACTTAAACTGGGGGCTCCTCGTGAAACCATTTTGCGAATCCTCATGTCTGTGGTGTGGCTTTCTCAAGTTACGATAAACCAAATCACAGTGCATGCGCTACAGGCCTTGTGGTCTAAACTGGCCTATTCATTCTGGGCGAGAAAGGTCACCCTTTGTTTTCTGAACTGCTTTAATCCAGACTGAGACAGCACACAGTACAGGGACCCCAAAGAAACCACAGAGCAGCCCACAGGGTTGAATAATTTCTTCTACTGTAGGAAGCACTGGATAAAATTCTATGGCCTGTGTTTTGCAGGAGGCCAGGCTAGATGAACATAGTGATCTCTTCTGTCTTTTATCTGAATTCTTACATACCAGTTTTATGTCAGTGTAAAGCCATTGACTTCACCTGACACGCTCCACCTTTACACCTGTATGGCCGTGTCTACACTAGCCCCAAACTTCGAAATGGCCACGCAAATGGCCATTTCGAAGTTTACTAATGAAGCGCTGAAATGCATATTCAGCGCCTCGTTAGCATGCGGGCGGCTGCGGCACTTCGAAATTGATGCACCTCGCTGCCGCGCGGCTCGTTCAGACGGGCTCCTTTTCGAAAGGTCCCCACCTACTTCGAAGTCCCCTTATTCCCATCTGCCCATAGGAATAAGGGGACTTCGAAGTAGGCGGGGTCCTTTCAAAAAGGAGCCCCATCGGGACAAGCCGCGTGGTGGCAAGGTGCGTCAATTTCGAAGTGCCGCAGCCGCCCGCATGCTAATGAAGTGCTGAATCTGTATTTCAGCACTTCATTAGTAAACTTCAAATTGGCCATTTGCATGGCCGTTTCGAAGTTTGGGGCTAGTGTAGACACGGCCTATGAGATCAGAGCCAGGCTCTCTGATTCTGTAAAGGCTGAGGAGATGCTAACATAGCATTATGTAGGTCTCTATACTTAACCCACTTCAGGTGCCATAGAGGCAATGTCATAATAAACTTTATAATGACTGTAAGCAGCACAGTGCTCCAGTGCTTTGGGAGGAAGAGCTTGGTAGCTGCCACAGAGGCAGTCTTTCCCTAGCTCTTCATGAATGACACTACAACAGTATTTCCTGAACTGAGTTCAGCAGAACACTGGTGTTTCACGCGATGTGACTAGGGAATCCGAGAAAAATGTTGACACTAACAATATTTTCTTTCTAAATTATTAAATATGAAATTGCGTGTATCAAAAATACAAAAGTGTTTGAATAGTGTTTAGATTGTCAGTGTATTAATATTTATAATGCATGCCTAACAGTAGGGTTGTCATTACACGACTCGTGCCCAAAATAACCAATTTGGATTGTTTCAGCACAAGTTGTGTTCAGAGAAATCACACGATGCTGTACCTGATATAAAGACCCAACTCTCCAGCATCATTCCTAATATTAAGCGGATTTGTGACCAAAATATACAAAAACACTCTTCCCATTAAAAAGTGTCATATGTTACTTATTTTTATTTTCCAACAGTTGTCTGTAAAAATAACAAATTTATAAAAACACAAAATTTAAAAAAAATATTTTTCCGCCCCTAATTTGTTCTAAATTTTTTTCATGTTCATAAAAATGTTTTGAAGCTTTAAGGAAGAGCAGTCCTTGTTGAAAAATACTGTCCTTTCTATTTTTGTACAAAAAAAAGGACACAAACCATCCTTTTTTCAGCTGTTATATTGATGTTTTGTTTTGAGTTTGTATTTCGTTTTTATACTTAATTATAAGGTTACTAACTGTTCTACCAGAAGGACATTAGTTTGAGGGTAAGTCTATTCTAGGGAAATAAGTCAATTTCAGATACGCAATTCTAACTACAACATTTGCATAGCTAGGATCGATATATCAGACTTGACTTACTTCCCTAGTGAAGTCCGAGCCGCTTTAGTCTCATGTTGCTGTCCCTTATTAAATGCTATGGCATGGAGTACAGGAGTTGTTGGCCAAGCCCAGAGGCGTTGATTTTGCTGTGTCTTCACCAGATGCGCAAAATTGAACTCCAGATTGACCGCAACACGTCAATCTTCCAATAAGTATAGAAAATTTCTCTTGTTATTTTTTGTTTTCTGTAAAATAAAAGATATCTAAAAAAACCTGTCTCTTTTAAATCAACTTTTGAGCATTACATGTGGCAATTTTTCAGTATGAAAACCTCCACCCCTCACCAACCAGCAGATATGTGTTCCGTCAATATATTTCAAGTGTGTTCTGTGGCCAAATTAGTTTGGGAAACGCTGCACGAGAGGAAGTGAACTGCAAGGGACTTTCTTTGCTCTCACTGATTAGGCCTGTTCACTCTTATAGTGTTCTTATTAAGTGCGCTTTTATTTGCATAGCCCCCATGATTCAGCTACCTCCAGTTTAGGCGCATTCCAATGTGGAGTTTGTAGGGCTGCTGTAGGGGAGGGAATTTCCTGCAGCCTGTGGGACAAATAAATACCACAGAACAACCTCGGACTAAGAGGAAGTGAAATTGCAAGCAGAATTGCATAAATGTGAAAGTCATGTACTTTAGAGGACGGTGTACATCAGGGGATGGGGTAAAGTTAAAAAAATTTTGCTCAGGGAATTTTTTTTTCCAGTCCTGTGAAGAATTATCTTGTTTTGAAATATGACTGAGCTGTCACATGCTCCTGGCATCTCGACAGGAGAATTACCACTTGCCTTTGAACAGGAAACTGACACTGCAAGAGTCTCCGAAGTTTGAAATTATAGAATGTACCTCTCTCAGTTCATCCAAAAATTTCTCCAAGCCAGTATCATGTGGAACTGCTTGGGAAAATCTTGTTGTTGCTTAATGCTGTTACTGGTAAATCAGTGTCAGCACAGGACGGTGCTGATTTCTTTCAACTCTTATTTTTGCTGCTGTTAACATAAAAATTCAGATGATAAAATGTTTCTAGTAAAATTAAATGTTTTAGGTAAAATTGGACTAGAAAGCCCATTTGCCCTCACCCCAACCTATAGACAGTAGTTATTGATTCAATGCCTGTTTCTCCTTTCTGGCCCAAAGAGATATATTGGAAAATCTATAAATAAGCTATAAACAGTTAAACAAACACCTGTTGGGGTGGTGTAGAAAATACTTAGTCATGTCTCATTGCAAGGGATTTGATTAGATGACTAATCGAAGTCCCTTCCAGTCCTCCATTTCTCTGACTCTATGGTTCTATTTCCATTTACTGCGTTCTACTGCATGTTAGACATTTTCCAAATTTGATGTCTTCTCAGAATAAATAAATGCTCAGAAGCATTTCAAGAGTAACAGAAAACTAACCTAGGCAGTTGTTGTTACCTCTGTACCCCCATTGCTGTCACAGCTTAGCTGTAAAAGGGATTGTGCCGTGATCTGATGACAATGCTCTTGGCATTGTGCAATTTAACTGGGTGACACAGAGCAGGTGAACATAAATGGGAAACATCTAGAGGTTGTTGGGTGAAGGTTTGCAGGTGAAGTAAAAGCTCCAGTTGGAAACTGAAATGGTCTTTATTTCTTTGGACTGCAATCCCTCTTGTCCAGAAACTGTGGCGGTCTAGATTGCTAGCACACAGAGCAATAAGAAGAGGACCTGCACGACTTACCATTAGTCGTATTTTCAGACTCCCATTTACTTTAGAAGAAACACTAATAAGAGCTGTGTCAGAAACTTGCCAAGTCCACAGTCATAGGCTTTTACATCATAGGTGTGTGTGAGAGACACAGACAGACAGAGCAAGAGATGCTGCATCTACACTATGAGATAAATTCAAATTTAAGGCAGTTCGCTCAATATTACCATATGACTGTCTTCACTGTAAATATCATTAGCTGGATTTAGGGAGCATTAGTATCAAAATAATACAGTCAGTACCTGCTGGGTATATCGTCGAGCTTGAATTCCAAAAGTTCGATTAAAGGCCAGTGTGGAAGAGCCACGTCTCACAATCAAATTTATTAGCCTCCTGAGGCGTCCCATATGTAACCCACGATGCCCCTCAGTGCTCCACTCTGGCCAGTGCGCTTCAGGTGCTCAGGAATCAGGCAACAGGAATACTGTGAATTTCAAAGCAGGAGCAGCACGCCTTTGGCTGGGGGCTCATGTTTGTATGAGAACCTGAGAAATGCCTTTCTTTGCTATGAACACTGGGAGAGCAACTACCCAGTACAAATAGCCCCAGCACAGAGTTTGTGGTTCTGTCTCCACACCTGGCATTTTTTTCTGTGCTGCCTGGTGCCAGCTGCTGCCCACCGCAGCAGGTGGCAAAAAGGCTGTTGTGGGGGTCATGCTCGCGTAAGAGCCCAAGAAACATCTTATCGGCGGTTTACATTTATGGGCCACCCCTTCCCCCCACACAGGTGCCACGCAGTCAGGGTCTTTCCCGTGCTCAGCCACATCACAGGAATAGCCCCGACCCAATAAAAAGACGTGCCTGCCATTTGGTGCTGACTATGCTGCCAGGCAGCACCATGTCATAGCTGGCGCATGGTCAGGGCTCCAAGGGCAGGGAAGAATTTCAGGGGCTTGCGGCCGGCAGCAGGGAAGTCTCCCCAGCAGCTAAGATTTTCAGTGGGTTGTTGCCGCCAGGGAGACTATTTCAACTGTCTCCCAAAAAAATATTTTGGGGGCCTTTGTGCCACTGTGGGGAAGTTTCCCCCAGCAGCTAAGATATTCAGGGGCTTGCTGCTGCTGGGGGTGGGGGAAAGTCTCCCCTGGTGGCTAAGATCACAGCCTCCCCACCAAAAATATTTCCGAGGACTTGCTGCCCATTGCAGACACCTGCTGCTTTTTGCAAAACCTTTGATATTTCAATTATAAAATCTTTTTCCTGTCCTCTTACTTCATGCTTTGACCCCCCTCCCCCCAAAAAAAAACACAGGGAACAGTGGGCGGAGGGGACCAGTTAAGATTCCTATTTCCATTATAAGTTCTGTGTATGAGATTTCACTGTCATCCCCCATGTTAGCAATGTCTGTGTAGTGAAGAGGGAAGACAAAACTCTTCTGAGAGCACAGACAGTGCACAGAAGTGGTGTAACGAACAGGGAAGCCAAACACCGTCCCCTCAGCAATTATCTTTTTTCAAAAACTTTACTATCAACTCTTTCTTCACGCTTTTCATTGTCTCTGTGTTATTTTCAGTCATCGGGTGCAAGCCCGCGGGGGTGGCGGGGGGAACACTCAGTGGATGGCCAGTTGAGAAGACCCACGCTTCCTGACTTTTATAAAATCCTTGATAATTGAGTTACAGAAGTAAGAGCTTTTTGTTAACTTCGCCATCTTTGTCGATGCCCTACCTTTCCTTCCTTTTGACTGGAAAAATGGATGCTTGATTAACATGGGAGGGGGAGGAGGGCAATGCAATGTGGGAATATGATGTCAAAGACCAGCAAACATACCCAGAATGCCATGGGAATGAGGGAACAGTGGGATAGGTTCCCCCAATGCACTACTGCAAGAGTTGATGTTTGCCTGCTCCAACTTTGTGAGGAGGTGAAGATGGTCAATATTGAATTTATAAATTCCAGAGTTACAAAATCGATGTTAATAAATTCAATTTTATCTCGTAGTGTAGACGCAGCCAGAGAGAGAAAGTTCCTTGAAAAGGTGCTCTTGGAAATAGTCATACGAAGATATTCTCAGATGGCCGTTTTCACAGGCCAGCACTCTACTTGGGCAAGCGTTTAGAAGAAAATCATGCACTAGAGCTGTGCTCTCAGGAGAGGAACTAGTAACCCTGAAATTCAAGCTGTTCTTGTCTTATGCTGAAACAAGGAAGGTTGTGGAATCTCCATCACTGGAAATATTTAAGAGCAGGTTAGACAGACAGCTAACAGGGATGAGATCTAGATGGGGCTTGGTCCTGCTGTGAGAGCAGGGGCCCATAATCAATGACCTCTCCAGGTCCCCTCTATTTCTACGATTCTATGTGACATGATCTGACTGGTTCCTACTGGGAGGGTGAATGACTAACAAGACTTGTCCAGCGGCTGTGCTTCACAGAGTTCAGCTGGAGGCACTGAGAGCTCATGGCCTACGGCTCTCACCTGCAGTCACTCCATGAATGAAGCCTCAGATGCAGGAACCTTTCCCAAAATGCCCAGTTTGCTCGTGCTCAATCATCCACCCGAGGGTGCTTATACTTCTTAAGGGAAAAAGTGACGAGGAAAAAAATAACTTTCTTCAGACAAGGCGAACTCACCAATGGCAGTCAACTAAGGCTGGCATTGCTTTCTACTGTTGTATCGCACTCTGGTACCATACCACATTGTAAGAAGACAATGTATGTTTTTTGCTGCTAGAAGGGCTGGCTAAAGCTAAACAAACTGTCTGTGTCTGCCGCAGTTTATGTTTAACTGAATCACTGTTCTGGTGTAACTCTGCAGTCATAGTCCTTTGCAGCGTGCTGTTGGGTGGATTTTACATGAAGAGTGACTGAGAAAGACTTGTAACGTGGCCTTTGGCAGACTTGATACTGTTAACTTCTACCCCAAGCCAACCCACTGCTAGAGAAATATAACCTAAATAAACATCCTTGGGCAACTCAATCCATCACCTTTCCAAGGAAGAAAAAAAAAAGAATTTCATGTAGGTTGTTGCAAGCGTGTTGGATGGACTTTAATAGTTAGAGCTTTTTTGTGAGAGAAGGTGGGGATGGGGTTTGCATTGGTGTCCAAGGCTAACTTTATTTTATGCCCTAATCCAGTGCAAGTATTTGTGTGTGTTTTTGATGGATGTTCTCCACCCCAGAGGAGGCTGCATTTTAGAGCTCTTTGAAGTAGATCATTTGCAAGTTGTTTAGGAGTCACATGGAATGAGAAGTGCTTCATAGTTATATAGCATTCTTTGAAACTTTTAATTCACCTGTTATCCAGATTGGTTTTTTTTTGTTTCTATTCTGTCAACAAGCACAAGAACGAATTGAGTCTCTCTCTCTCTCTCTTCCTTTTTCATGTCTTGGGCTAAACTAGGTCTCTGTGCTACAACCAGGCTATAAAAAGTACTCCAATACAGGCAGGGCAGGTGACTCAAAACAAAAGGCCTTGACTGAAGTGGCTACAATATACAGAGCCACTAATATTATTCCGGGGGGGGGGCATTCAGCATGGTTTATAGCACTGTACAAGAACAAACAAAGATGAAACTAAAAGTATATAGTGATTCAAGTTTTATCTATTTACTTGTTATTTGCTCTCACTTCACATTTAAATAATTGATTTTAAAGATTTAGGCCACTTCTTTGACTTGTGTTTCCTGAACTCTTTTCCTTTCCCCCAAACCCTCTTTTATCAAAGATATCTTTGTAAATAACCTCTCTTTCTTTCTGTGTGCTTGGTTATCCTGCCAAATTAGCTGTGCTACCATGGAGATGTGGCATCAGAAATCTTTCTGTTATTTCTTTTTTTGTTTTTGTTTTTTTCTGTAGGATTTCACTAGACCCTTGTCTCTGACCTTGACTAAACTGGAAAATAATGAGATATTGAATGCAAATATTATTCAACTAGTATTGTTGGTGATGATGACATAAATATAGTTTCATTTGTTTTATTAAACATTTCTAAGTTTTTCTTTGAATGCATATGTCTGTTTTGGATCTCTCACTCTCTCTCTCATACACACACACACACAAATTTATTATACTACTTTTGTCCAAACAGAAAGATAGGAAGCTAGTTAAACCTTTTTAGCTAGTCCTTGATTCCTTTAACTCCCATGTTTGGTGTACGTGTCAAGCTTGCTGTTCCATTTTCTATTATAATGACTCCAGTCATAGCTCCTATAAAGAAGGAAAGCTCATCTTGCCATTTTACGAATGGAAAGGGTATTCTCATACGAGCGGCTAACTGTACCTGTTAGCTAAATATGCAAGGAAAGTGGATACAGTGAACCCCCAATTAAAGGACTAATGGGTGGGGAACGTTGTCCATTAATCCTGAAAGTCCGTTAAATCTGAGGGTTTACTACCCACCCATCCCCGCTTGGCTCCCCCAGCCCCGGTCCGCCTCCCACCAGTGCCCACCTGAAAAATGTCAGGCACTCACCAGACTGTGGCCACTGGAGACGGAATTGCTGGAGACTGCCACACAGCGGGAGCTGCTAGACCGCAGCTGGGACCCACCACACCATGTACGCGGCTGAAGCTGCCTCGTCGTGCGTGGCTGGAGGAGCCGCCATCAATGCTGGAGCTGCCACATGCTCCTCTCAAAAGGGATGGGGCACATACCCAGGTAGACAGCACTCGCATATGCGCCCCACCCGGGTGGGAGGAGCTGAGGGAGGCTCTGGTGTCCATGGTGGCTTCTCCAGCCACGCATGGTGAGATCCCTTCAACTGCACGTGGCTCCAGTGGCGGCTCCTCCAGTCAGCATGACGAGGCAGCTTCGCTGTGTGTGTTGTGTGGCGGGTCCCAGCCAAGGTCCAGCAGCTCCAGCTGTGCGGCAGTCTCCAGCAATTCTGGCTCCAGTGGCCCCAGTCCGGTGAGTCCCTGACATTTTTGAGGTGGCCATTGGAGAGAAGTGGACCAGGGCTGGGGGAGCCAAGCAGGGATGGGTGGGTAGTAAACCCTCAAATTTAATGGACTTTCAGGATTAATGGACAACCCTCCCTGCCCATTAGTCCTATAAATTGGAGGTTTACTGTATCCACTTTCCTTGGTAAGTCCCTTCAACTTTTCTGGGCAAGGAGGCAGGAGTAGAAGGGTTAGGATTTTACGGACCCCAGAGGACTTTGGGAGCAATGGGGTTGTCCATTGTTTCTGAAGTCTGCTAAATCAGAGTCCATAAAATTGAGGGTTTACTGTACTGTACTTGCATATTTGAAGAACCGATCCTTGTGTTTTCTTGATATGATTTAATATAACTATGCGTACCTGAGAAAAATAATAATAATAATTATTATTATTATTATTAATAGCAACAATTACAGCATCTTGAATGTTTGACTAATATCAATATGGTCCCAGAAATATCCAGGCAAGAGGAGACTGAACCGATTGTAGTGATTCCAGTGGGATGTCTGGGTTCGCTGTTGCACGCCTTGCACATCACCACACCTCAGGCTTTTTCTGCACTAACCCCCACCATCAATCTAATCTACACGTCTTCAGCTATGCAAGTCGTGCAGCTGAAGCCAACACATGGTAAGGTCGGTGCGGGCTGCTCTCCCATTAATGCCAATAACTCTTTGCATCCTGGTGGAGAACTGGTATCAACAGGAGCGCTCTCATAGATTGATTTCTAGTGCTGGAGTAGAGGCGATAAATCGACAGCGGGGACGGATCTCTTCAACATTGATCCCCAGCGTAGTGGAGACAAGTTCTCAGAGAGAGTTTCTGCTTAAGAACAATGAACTGTATTGTCAGTAGACCCCAACGTGTGGGAAGCTTGTTTTATCTGGGAATTCCTCTCTCTTGCCATGTTTCACGTAAGCTGCTTGTGCTTAGCTGAAGAGCTTTTTGTGCACAGTGTGACGGGGTGTACAGGCACCACTTGGAACGGACCTGGAACTGCTGCTGCACCCCATCCCACTGACATATCAGAATGAGGTCTCATCAAGTCAGCCAATTGTCGGTAATTCAGGAATTAATTCCTATGTAGGGTTCAGAGGCAGCTCAGGGATGCATTCCGGTTGAGAGCTAATTATCTGTAGCTGGGTTTATTTATGCTCAGACACTCAAGAGGGCATTTCTCAAAGGCCAGAGAGAGACAAGGAAGTTCTGTTGACTGGAAGCCATGCAGGGAGTTCTGAGCAAATGGAGATACCCTTTGTTTTTACTTTTTAAAAGGGTGTGTTCATTTTAACTCTTGTTGTACTGAACGTTTGAATTCACTGCTGGTTAACCCCATAGACGGAACTGCCAACAGACAATTTAATTTAATAGGTGTCGGTTTTGATTAAATCAAAATCCCTGAAGTGAACCTCTGCCCAGAAAGAGAGACACATTTAACCCTGAATCTCTCATGTACGTTCTCTCTCATCATTCGATCCCTCTCTGCTACTACTTGAAAGCAGTGAAGCAGGGGGAAAGAAAGGGGCCTCACCAGCAGTACACAGATTAGAAGCAACAGCAGGTGCTCTTCCAGCAGCTATTGCTTTCGAGGCCCTGCCACCCCATGCCCAAATCACTGCTCCAGGTGAGAGTCCTAGCTTCATGCCACATAAGCTGGGGCCCAAGTGGTACCTTCTTGACAGATGAAACCCGATTTGCCTAGAAGACCCTAAAAGATCAATCTGCCAAGAATTAGGCATTTCTGAATGCAGTACTATTGGATCAGCTAGGGTTATCCCTGAGTGCTACTCACACAAATCCTAGTCAAAACTCTTCCCAGACAGGCCCTCACTGCATCTTAGGTTAGTGTTTCAAAGGATGAGCTCCTCTGACCCCAGCCTGAGACTCGTGAAGGTGAAGCCTCAATATACTTCTTCATGCTGGAAGAAATAGCTGAATATCCAGCCTCCCTCTTTGCTCTGATGTGACTGACTGGGCAAGGTACAGGGCAAGACAGAATAAGGCACTGCGGAAGAAAATGGAGGAACCACAGATTTGCAGGTTCCTTTGAAAATGTAGGCCTGGCCTTTCCTGTGTCTTCAGGCTATCCCTCTGTGAAATTTATGTATGGTGTCTGTTTAGTGTCACCACATTGCCCTATGATGATTACAGGACACCTGCCTCTGGGAACGGGGGCAGGGCTGCTGTCCCGTGTTAGGGCTCCTTGGTGATGGGGGCTGCTGCTCTGGGGTGAGGTACCAGGGATGGATGCTCTGCAGCCTCCAGTGGGGAGGCACCAGGGATGAAGGGGAGTGGAGATGAGGCCTCCAGAACCCCCTGGCTGGGGTTGTTCCAAATCCACCCAGCAGGGGGTGCCAGGGAACGAAGCAGGAGCTGCCTCCCTGCAGTGTGGGAAGCAGGAGCTGTCTTCCTGAGGTGTGGGAGGCTGGGGAACAAGGCAGCAGACCCATGGAGAGGCTCTCTGGCAGTGGAAGCTGCCTCTCCTAAGCATAGGGCACCAGGGAACAAGGCAGCTCACCCATTGTGGAGTTCCCCCGCAGCAGGGGGCAGCCACCATAGGGTGCTAGGGAATGGGGCAGCTGCCCCACAGAGGAGCTCCCCTGAAGCAGAAGCTGCTGCCCCAAGGTGCAGAGCTCTGGGGAACAGGGCAGTCCCCCCCCCAGTGGAGGAGCTCCCTGGCAGGAGAGCCTGCCACCCCAAGGCACAGGGTGCCAGGGAACAGGAGCCCCACAAGGTATGGGACGATTAGCCCATTTTCTTTAAAAAGTCAGGAGCCCTGTGAGACAGCTTAGGTAAGGGATGGTCCTGGGAAAAAACAGGACGGATGGTCACCCTGTGTCTGTTAGAGATTTCCTACAACACCTGTTACCATAGTATCTCAGTGCTTCCCCGGTAAATTACACTTGTGTGGGAAGAGCTTCAGTAGACTTCAAAGTTTTATGAGCTTCTCCCTGTCTGGGTAAGGTGGCTGTCCTCAGAGATCAACCAGTTCTATTCAGTCATTTTGATATTCCTACAAAGGTGGGAATGCTTTCTCAAAGAGGAAGTTCTTGCTGTATGCTCTGCAAGTGGTCAGACTCTACATTAGTCTGATGGGCATATTATCAATTTCACAAGGAAGCTGTAAGGCTTACTTTATTTATGAAAAGATGGCGAGATTGCCAGGAGAAAGGTCAACAACATCAATCCATCAGTTTTAAAGGGATTTGTGGAAAGCCCCTTGCCACCAAGAAATTGGACAGTTTATTCTGCTTTCGAAAAAGAGAATATTTTACTCCAAGTGAAATGCCATGGTGTTTGACTACAACTTAAAATGAGTCTGATCCTTGCAGAAGATCACTCAGGGATCCAGGAAAAACAGTGAAGGAATTATTTTGTGTACATGCATGTGAAATAATAAATGTGTTAATTCATCAAGTTCTAGGAATGAGGAAGATGGAGTCCAGAGATCACGGGGCAACTTGAAGGCTTAGAGGCCATTCATTGAACTTGTCACATTGTCTTTCAAAGAAGTGATGCATGTTAGGTAGATTTGTTTGATTGTATTCAGATTGTTTGCTTCATTGTACAACAAACTATGAAAGTTAACTTGCAAATCAAGTAACAGAGAAGTCTGCAGGATTGGAATAATGTTTTTGATTTTTTAATTATCAGTGAATTTCAAATATACAACCCCCTCAGTTTGTGCTAACACAAAGAACTATATTATACAAACTTCTCTTTAACATTTTTTTGAATATTAATAAATGATGACTGCTTTTGAGTAATCCCTACTGAAGAAATGGCTGTAGTAGCAGACAGCTATATTAGCTAGGGATTCTGGTCTGTGAGACACTGGTTTACAGTTCAGAAGGTTTGCGGGAAGTGGGGAAGGCAAGCTGTAATAGGACGGGATTTCTGGGCACAGCTAGAGAAGTCAATCCAGGGTACCTTTGCTTAAAATACAGGCCACTCACAGCCTTCATCTGGGATTTCCTTCTTGCTAAAGCAAATCCAACCACAAAAACCAATCCACAAAAGCACCTCTGCCAGCCCCTCTGACTGGAAGTCACACAAGCAAATTCACAGACTTCTCAGCTGCTATACCAGCGCAGACTAACAACACCCAAATTCAGGTGAGAGGCTCTTAAGCCTGTTTCACCAAACACCACACAGATTCTTCCAGATGCCAAAAGGCCCAGCCTCAGACCCCGGTCAATATATACTTGGATCTTACCCAAACAACATGCTTACCAATTCTTTAGATCTAATATCTAAACATTTATTAATACAAAAGAAAGAACAGGGTTAAAGAGAAGAATTGTTAAATCAATACTTTACCTGCATCATTTTTAACTACTGATGCAGACCTGTGGTGGTGTTTGTTGATTCTTGAAAATATCTGAAAGTTCATTTCAGGTTACATAGATTCAGTCATTGGAGCATTGTAGATCTGCCTACTGGGGTCCACATCCTGGGACGTGGACCTTTGGAGACCACAAGACAAAAGATCCAAGATGGACACTACTAAATCCACGTCATCCCTTTGGGGGATGGGCCCCCAATCCAGGCAGGCTTAACTCATTATGACTGAAGAACAAAGAAAGTCCCTGCCAGGGCCCATCTTAAGGCTTGTCATATGTGGAGGGAAATTTTCATTCTTCTCCATAGGTCTTGGCTTGCCACCTGACCAGCTGCATCACTGTGCTGAGTTTCCATTCATTGCAGTCCCAGAAGGAAATCCCCACCACCACAAAATGGTTGTTGGCCATCTGGGCCTTAGCTCAGCCTATTGACCTGGCTGGGGTGGAGACCCACCTCCCATTGTGAACCTCAGCACTGAAACATTTCTCACCTAGCTGCAGAACTAAAATCTATAATTTACCTATATTCATGATACAGTGCCCTGCCACTTTAAGACTACCGTCATGGAGAACACTACAGCCTACGAGTATGGTTAAGAAGCACCTTGTTCAAGACTTCATTCCTACATTGGCTACCACACACGAGTCCCCTGCATGACAAATAGTAGAGATTTGGACATCCTAGCTTTAGATGGGCAGCAATTATTAGTCATGTTCTTTGGTTTCTGTGTGAAATTTGCACATCTTCTCAGCCCTGCCACTGAGTCCGTTTAAGCTACCCATGTGCATTGGTTGACTTCATGGGACCACGACCTACAAAGAATTCAGTATCACTAACTCCCAATGAAATTCGTAGAAACTGAGGACAGTCAAGGCCAGATTTTTAAAGAACATGGACGTTAGACACCTCGGCTGCTTCTACACTCTGACCCTCCCATTGGAGGGGGCATGGTAATGAGGCAATTAGAAGCAGGCTAATGAGGTACTAATAGGTATATTCAGCACCTCATTAGCATAATGGCAGCCCCGTGAATTTCAAAGTGCATACTTTGAATAGCAGATAGACAGTGAAGATGGGGGGGCAGCTTCAAAATAGGCGCCCCACCTTGACATTCCCTTACTCTGATCTAGTTCTGTGGGAGTAAGGGAATGACAAAGTGGGGCACTTCTTTCAAAGCTGCCCCCATCTACGCTGTCAACCTGCAATTCGAAGTCTGCACTTTGAAATTTGTGCAGCTGCCATTATGCAAATGAGGTGCTGAATATGCACGTTAGTGTCTCATTAGCCTGCTTTGAATTGCCTCATTACCATGCTGCCTCAGACAGGAGAGTGAGAGTGTAGAAGCAGCCCTGGACCTAGGTTGAAAATCCACTAAGTGCCTGTAGGTATGTCTATACTGCAGAGTCATTCGAGAATAGCTTATTCCAGAGTTATTATTCCAAAATGAACTATTCCAGAATAACAGTAGATCCACAGAAGTTGCCAGTAAATCCAGAGAAGTGATTGTACCTCTTTATTCAGCTTTGGTGAGGCCGCATCTGGAGTACTGTGTCCAGTTCTGGGCCCCCGATTATAGGAAGGATGTGGATACACTGGAGAGGGTCCAGTGGAGGCCGACCAAACTAATTAGGGGGCTGGAGCCTACGACTTATGAAGAAAGGTTGAGGGAATTGGGACTGTTTAGTCTGCAGAAGAGAAGACTGAGGGGGAACTTGATAACAGCCTTCAACTTGCTGAAGGGGGGCTGCAAAGAGTCTGGAGAGAGGCTGTTCACAGTGGTCATGGATGGCAGAACACGGAACAGTGGTCTCAAGGTGCAGTTGGAAATGTCCAGGTTGACATTAGGAAAATCTTTTTCACTAGGAGGGTGGTGAAGCATTGGAATGGTCTACCCAGGGAAGTAGTGGAGTCTCCATCCCTAGAGGTGTTTAAGTCTCGCCTTGACAAAGCCCTGGCAGGGCTGATCTGATGGGTTTCGTCCTGCGTCTAGCAGGGGGCTGGACTCAATGGCTTTTTTATGTCTCTTCCAGCTCTATTGTTCTATGATTCTATGAATGTGTCCACCCTACAGGGAAGCCTCAAAATAAGCACTGCTTCCAGGGGCTCTAATCTGAAATACTATGTCTACACAACTGCTTTATTTCAGAATACACTATTCTGGAATATCTTATTTTGAAATAGCCCCTCTTCCCTGTCTACACTGCCCCTGTTCAAAAAGATCTATTTTGGAATATCTATATAAATATCTTTGTCGGAATAGATGGTATTTCTCCTAGAATGAGGTTTGCCAAATTCAAAAGAAGCAGTCTGCTATTTTGAAATTAGTTCAAAATAGCAGCTACTTGTGCAAATGCTCAAATAGTTATTTTGGAATAGTGGCTCTTATTCCGAAATAACTTTGCTGTGTAGACATACCCTATCTGCATACTTAGGGGCCTAAATAGATTTAGTATTGGTGCTAAGTGTTGCTTCTTTCAGTCGCACCCTTCTTTTATATGAGCTGCTTTATGAGCGTGTGTCTGTTTCATGCATCTATTTTCAGGAAAACTCACAATAATGGTAACAACAAATTATACCTAGATCCTTGATCTTACACCTAAAAGGACCCCAAAGCACTATAAAGACTGGGAATGAAATCTTGGCCTCACTGAAAGCAGTGGCCAAACTATTCACTTTAACGGGCCCAAATTTCAACCTGTATGTGTACGGATGGGTCTTTCTTACCTACAGGCTTATTAGCTTGAGCTACAAGCCCTTTAGATATCATAATTAAGTCAAGTGTTAGCAAGAGTATCTAGGACCCCTCATCCCAAACCATCACCCCATTGTACTAGACACTGTAAAACCACGAGTTAAAAAGACAATTGCTGCCCTCAAAGTGATTTGCTATTAAAGAACAGGTTGAAACTCTCTAGTCCAGCACTGCTGAGACCTGACCAGTGCTAGGTGAGAGAATTTGCTGGACCACAAGAGGTCAATATTGTCTAGCAGCATTACCAACACTTCCACTGCTCACTGGGCTCTAAGAAGACGTTTGGGGTAAATAACATCACAGAATACTCTCAGAGAGGTAGCCGCATTAGTCTGTATCATCACAAAACAAAAAGCAGTCCTGTAGCACCTTAAATATTAACCTAACTAATACTAATATAATTCATTAGGTGATGAGCTTTTGTGGGACAGACCTACTTCTTCAGATCTGGAGAATCCTGATAACTGAGACAAAGAGAATTTAAAAAGAAGATAGAAAATACTCAGAATACTGAGTATAAGTGGCTGTAAACAAATTTTATGGGACTGCAGGGAAACTTGGCTATGACAAGTAGTCATCCCACTGACTAAAATCATGCCAGATTACAGATGTTGCTGGACTTGAGAGTTCCAGATTAGAGAGGTTTACCCTGTACTTTACTTCCGATGAGATGTAACCATTAAATCCAGATAGGTGGGATGGAGTGTGTGTATACACACTTCGCACTTTAAAAGGGCCAATTTCACAGTGCTGGAAACATTTTTGAGCCAAATCAGCAGGTAGAAGGGAAGGCATTTACTCAGACCAATGAGAATAATTGGGAATTATTTAAGAATGCTTTACTAAATACACCAAAGCCACAAAACCGCAATTGAGGAAGAAGGCTGTATGTATTAAAAAACTGACCTGCTTTAGACAGAAACTGAAGGCAGCTGTAATATAATATATAAATAAATAAAGATGAAGAAAATGGTAAGTTGATAGGCATGAATGCAAATGAGTAACTGGGATTTCAGAAAATGTATAAAGGGAAGCAAAGAGACATAAGTAGAAGTCTATGACCAGATGAGTTAAGGTCAGTGAAAAACAGGTTTTAAGTATATTAAGAACAAAAGGAATCCTAATAAATGGCATTTGTTCATTATTAGACAGAAATGGTAAAATTATGAATAATAATGCAAAAAATTCAAAAGTGTTCAATAAATATTTCTGTTCTCTATATGACAACAACAGATGATAAAGTCTTATTACAGGATGGCGCTAACATTTTTTCTCCATTCTACCAGTCTCTTACAAAGATATAAAACCTCTAAAATCAGCATCTCCAAAACAATTCATCCTCCACTCCCATAGAAGCCTGAAAGTTGAGTACTTGCTTAGCAAGGTTCTTTCTGGTAACTGTGAGTCCTTTCCTTTGCAACAAATTTAGTATGGTCCTACCTAATCCCACACAGTTACAAACACTGGTAGCCATGTTTTAGCTATTTCTTCATTCCATACAAATATAACTGGTGTTGGGTCACAAATTAATTTGATTACGGTAAGCAAAATACCACTCCATCTGCAGAATTTCTAAACCACCTAAGCAAAGCAGGAGAAAACTGTATTTACAGAGACACACCCAGCATCCCTCCCCACTTCCAGCTAACTGTAAGGGACGCATTCCTTCATATCATGCTTATGGTTGTTTTTACTTATTTAAGAAAACCAATCCAGCCTAAACCACTCTGTTTGGGGGGCCAACTTCTTGCTTTACAGATAAACTAATTTCAAAATGTATTTTTAAACCACAATGTCTGATGGCCTATACTGAGATAAATGGTTCTATCTAAGCAGAGAGCAGAATTAAAAGAGCACGAATGAACTAAAATACAGGTTCATAAGCGTATCATCTCAGTGTGCTCTGTTGATCCATAAAAACACCTTCCTTTTTTTCTCAGATGGTAAAACTGGCTTCCAACTTAAGCAACCAGTTGCTCAGATAAGTCTCTTTTCCATGTGGCTGACCATGTCAGGATGACGTCCTCTGCAGTCTTGGTTCTAAACATTAGCTTGCCGCAAAACAATCATGAAGGGATAATGCAGGAAAAGAAAGGAAGGATTTCTAAGTATCGGTGACTATGGAGATCTGGGTTGGATTCCAGACTCTGTCACAGATTGTCCAGAAAACTTTGTCCAAGTCACTTGGGCTACGTTTACATGAGAGGTTTTTGTCTGGGTTTTTGTCATGAAAGACTGTGGAGCGTCTACACGCAAAATGCACTTTGTTGACAGTTTGCCAACAAAACCTGGCACATCCACCAGCAGCGTTATACCTCTCCCCGTTTAGGTACACAGGCTTTCTCAACAGCGTTCTGTCGACAAAACTGATATGTAGATGCTCCAGTAGGCCTTTTGCTGACAGCGCTTCCTGATAGCCATTCTGTCGAGAGAGAGGGCTGGGCCATCTGGCTGTTCTCTCTCAGCAGAATGGCTTGCTCTTTCAACCCGCTTTTACATACAGATTAAATCTGTCTCCAGAAGTTGTTCCAGGTAATCCCTTCCAACAGTCACTTCTATGGACAGAGGCTTCTTGGGTAGATGTAACCTTGGTGTCTCAATAGTTCCATTCCCCACATGTAATATAGGAATAATAGGACTTCCTTTCACCTAACCTTTGTCAGTCTTGTGTATCTAGATTGTATGCGCTCCAGAGCATAGGCAGCCTCTTAGCATGTATTGAGACAGCAGCTAGTAGAATGGTCTCCAATCTCAGGTGGAGAATTTGGCCACTACTTTAATATAAATACAAATTTCAATCATAATAACCAGCAGTTTGGGGAAAGGCACTAGAAATTTTTTCCTTTAACGTCCCTGGGTGTTGATGGGGCAGTGTCATCTTGCCAGGGAATTGTACAAATGCTGGCATTTACAATTCTGCACAGCGTGTGTTAACTTCCAAATGGACACACATGTCCCTGAGTAGAGGGGTGGTAACAAGGACTGAAAAGTAAGCGGAGGAGTTAGTCATTTAACAGAACTTGAAAGATTTGTTTATGTTTTTAGCCAAGGCTACCATTCTGCCTAATCCACCTGGCTGTCATCCATCAACTACCCAGAGTCAATCAACTTCCATCAGCAGCTTCTTTGGTATTACTTATGATGTTGCTTCAGAGTGTCTCTGACTTATTAATCTTGGCAAAATATCAAACTCAGGTTCCCTGCTCACAAGTTCTGAACTGTTCCAACTGCATTGTCTATACAGTCTCTAACCTTCCAGCTTGAGCAATGCAAATGCAACAGCCTGTACTTGGTCTCTTAAACATTGTACTTCCATACAGGAACTTAGATGTCTTAAATAATGAAAAAAATGGCAATATACATATCTTATGGAACTGGAAGGGATTGTGAGATGTCATCTAATTCAGTCCCCTGCACTCATAGCAGGATGTCTCACTGTTGCTGATGGGTTCTATGCCTGCTTTCCTATTTGCCCCAGATACCTAAATATCCCCCTCAAGGCTTGAGCTCACAACCCTGGGTTTAGGGGAGGCAATACTCAAACCACTGAGCTCTCCTTCCCCCTAAATCACATTTACTCTCCCAGGAGGGTGCAGTGGGATTAGGTGATGGAGATGCATGTGTTTCTGAGGCTACCTATGGCTTTCACAAATTTTCTAAGTGAAATCTTTTTTCAGAAGTGAGCTTGTTTTGTAAGCTAAATATCCATAACCCTTTAAACATGGATGTTTATAGGGTGAGTTTTTCCTGAGAAGAATGTCTGGTGCTTTCCAAAGAACCTTGTTTTGGGTTAATGAGCCTAATCCTGCCTGGTGGTTATCACTGTGAATTCCCAAGAGAAGCTCCAGCTCAGATCAGCTCAGAAGCATGCTTAATTTTTTTTCTTGTCCAAAACTACAATTTCCAGTTCCGGTAAAGCAATATCACTGTTATCTGTGAGATTAGTCTTCTCAGGTTACAAGAGATGTCCTAGATCCAAGAAGGAACCACCTTTCCTTCTGTAGAAATGCCGCATGCTACTATGTTTGGGGCCTAATTGATAGTAGCCCAAAACCCTACCAGTTGCTCACAAAGAAAATCTTGAAGAGGGGAAAAACTTGTTTGGCAAAATGTGGCTTGTTTCAGCAGGACTCTGTCCTGGGAAGCGGTGAGTCTGAAACGAGGGTCATGGTGGATAATCAGCTGAGCCGGAGCCCCCAGTGTGATGCGGTGGCCACAAGAGCTAGTGTGAGCCAGGAAGCATAAACAAGGGGATCTGGAGTAGGAGTAGAGAGGTTATTCTACCTTTGTATCTGGGGCTGCATCTACACTAGGAGATAAATTTGAGTCTATGGCAGTTAGCTCAATGTTACCACATGGCTGTCTTCACTTTAAATACCATTAGCTCGATTTAGGGGTGTACTAATATCGATATTAGAATATCGTTGGTACCTGCTGGGCATAGCGTGAAGCTCAAATTCAAAAGTTCGATTAAAGGCCAGTGTGGGAGCGCCCTGTCTTAAAATCTAATTATTAGCCTCCAGAGGTGCCCGCACGTAACCCACAATGCCCCTCAGCGCTCTGCTCTGGCTGCCGCTCTCCAGGTGCGCAGGACGTAGGTAACAGGAAGACTGTGAATTTCAAATGGAGACCCAGAAGCCTGTGGCTGTGGGCTCATGTTTGCATGAGAGCCTAAGGAATGTCTGTCTTTCTTTGCTATTAGCGCTGTGAGTGCATCTACCCGTTACAAATGGCCCCAGCTGGGGGTTCATGGCTCCGTCTCTCCACTTGGTATATTTTTCTGCACTGCCTGGTGCCAGCCACTGCCCTGCTGCCCCACATGGCAGCAAGGCTGTTATGGGAGTCTTGATTGCATAAGAAGCCGGGAAACTGCTTCTCAGTGGTTTATATTTGTATGGCCCTCACCCCTCCCCCATAGGCGCCAGGCAGTCGGGGTCTTTCCTGCACTCAGCCACATCACGTGGCTAACCCCCGACCCAATAAAACGACGTGTCTGCTGTTCGGTGCTGACCAGGCTGCCAGGCAGCACCATGCCCTGAGCTGAGCACTTTTAGGGATCCAAGGGTGGGAAAGAATTTGGGGGGGTCTTGCAGCCACCAGGGGGAAGTTTCCCCCGGTAGCTAAGATATTTGGGAGCTTGCTGCCGCCAGGCAGAAATCTCCCCCAGTGGCTAAGATATCTGGGGGGGGACTACTTCAACTGTCCCCCAATTGAAACCCTACCCCCATACCCCATGCCCCAGCAATGGACCTGTGGGGCTTGCTGCCACCTGGAGGAAGTTTTCCCCAGCAGCTAAGAAATTTGGGGCTTGCTGCCACTGTGGGGAAATCTGCCGCAGCAGCTAAGATATTCGGGGGTGACTACTTCAACTGCTCCTCTGCCCTAAATATACAACTGGGGCCTTTCTACCACATGGGAGAGACTACTTAACTGGCCCCCCACCAAAAATATTTTCAGGTCCTTTCTGCCACTTGGTGGTGGGGGGAGTTTTCCCTGGCAACTAAGATATGTGGAGACTTGCTGCCACTGAAGTCTCCCCCGGTGACTAAGATTTTCAGGGGGCAGGGGAACATTTCAACCAGGTCTGCACCTGCAGATCATAGGCCCCCCCACTGCCAAAAAAAAATATTTTCAGGGCTTGCTGCCCATTACAGACACCTGATGCTTTGTGCAGAATCTTTGATATTTCAGTTATAAAATCTTCTTCCTAACATTTCATATGTTTCCTCATGCTTTGACCCACCCCAAAAACACAGGGAACACTGAGTGGCTGGAGAACCAGTTGAGATTCCTGTTTCCATTATAAGTGCAGTGTATGAGATTTTACTGCCATCCCCGTGTTGGCCGTGTCTGTGTAGTCAAGAGGGAAGACAAAAATCTTTTTTTCCTAGCCTTTGCTATCCTCTTTCTTCTAACTTTTCACCCCTTTACTTGGGGAAGAATGGGTGCAGGGCCAATTGAAAATGCAGATTATCCCTGTCTTATTTTCAGAGATCAGATGCAATCAAGTGAAGTGGGGGGGATAGTCAGTGGATGGCCAATTGAGAACACAGCCTATGCATGGAAGCTGCATAATGAACTGGGAAGCCAAACACCCTCCCCACAGCAACTCTCTTTTTTCAAAAACTTTACTAACAACTCTTTCTTCAAGCTTTTCATTGACCCTTTGTTAATTTCAGGGATCAGATGCAATCATGGGAGTGGGGACAGTCAGTGGATGGCCAGTTGAGAAGATACACGCTTGCTGACTTTTTTAAAATCCTTCATAATTCAGTTACAGAAGAAAGAGATTGCTGTTAACTTTGCCATCTTTGTTGATGCCCTACTCTTCCTTCCTTCCTTCCATCTGGAAAAGGGATGTTTGCTTAACAATGCCTTAACACAGGAGGGCAGTGAGGACAAGGCAATGTGTGAAGATGATGTCAAAGACCAGCGAGCACACTTAGAATGTTACAGAGATGAGGGAACTGTGGGATAGGTTCCCACAATGCATTACTGCACCAGTCGATGTTTGCCAATAGAGCGTGTCAGCAATAAGTCAACTTTGTGGGGAGGTGAGGATGGTCAAAATCTACTTCATAACTTCTGGAATTACAAAATTGATATTAATAAATTCGATTTTATGTCATAGGGTAGGTGCACCCTTGCAGTGGTGCCACTGGTGCTGGAATACAGTGTCTGGTTCTGGTGCTCACAATTTCAAAAGCAGTTGATAAAGAGGCATGGGGTTACAGAAGTGTTATGAGACTGATTTGAAGCAGTGGTCAGGAGGGGACTTGACTGCAGTCTGTAAGTACCTATATGGGGAGCAAATATTTAACATTGGGTTCTTTTTGACATTGGGTTCTTCAATCCAGCAAGAAAGTTATGGCATGATTCAATAGCTAGAAGTCCTGTGGCACCTTATAGACGAATGTATTTTGGAGAATAAGCTTTTGTGGGCAAAGGTTTGCTTGCATATATCTGATGAAGTGGTTCTTTGCCCACGAAAGCTTATGCTCCAAAATATCTGTTAGTCTATAAGGTGCCACAGGACTTCTTGTTGTTTTTGAAGATACTGACTAACTCGGCTACCTCTCTGATAATCTCAACTTAAAAACTGTCACTGATGAAGAACCCACCATGCCCTGTGCCTGGGCAAATTGTTCCAATGGTTAATTACTCTCACTACTAGGAAAATGTACACCTTATTTCCAATCTCAATTTGTCTAGCTTCAACTTCCAGCCATTGAATCATGCCATAATTTTTTGCTGGATTGAAGAACCCAGTGAAGAACCCAATGTTAACAAGAACCCAATGTTAAATATTTGCTCCCCATATAGGTACTTACAGACTGCTTTTTGTTTAAGTTGAGATTGCCTGTTTTTTCTCACAGATATGCACTAGGAATTGTTTTGGGAAAGTTCTAGGGCTTGTGCTATACCGGAGGTCAGACTAGGCGATCACAATGGCCCCTTATAGACACAGAAACTACAAACCCATGAGCATGTGGAAAATTTAGTGTGGCCAGATATTTGGAAAGCAAACCTGAAATATCTGCCAGCAGAAATGGGACGAGAGTGAAGGGTTTTGCTAGCTGAGGATAGGCAAGTATTTTTCTCCCATCATAGTGTCCCCAGTATTTTTTCCCCCAAGTCCAGATTCATCTTCTCCATCTCATTCCCCCCACCCCAGTTACTTCTCTGTCCCACATATCTTACCTTGTGGGAGTAGGTAATCCTCCCACTCCTTTGTATGTGAGCCAGCCCAATGCAGTGAAGGAGTCAGCAGAGAGAAAAACAGAGCATTCAGGCCAATCCAGACATAGGTGGCACCAACAGCAGTGGAGAAATGATGAGAAGTTACATCTGCATCAGAAGTGGGCACCTTGCCAGATCTACTGAATCTGGTACAAGTCCCTGGTGTCACTAGAATGATCAGTAGTAGGCATCCTTCAGTCTGCATAGACTATGGATCGTGCCCTTTAAAGTTTCAATTGAGGACTTCATTTACAGCATCTATTGTGACTATAAAGACCCACACGAGAGTGACAGTCCTTGCTGCATCTCTTGCAGATGTAGTGGGTGTCTGGCAAGTCTTTATTGTGCTTTCTGTGTGCTCGCTTCTCCTCTGCTAGCTGTCTGATCTTCAACTCGCCCTTCTGAAGGCCCTTGTGTAACTCCTGCCTCCATCTGCTGCGGTCGTCTGCTAGTTCTTCCCAGTTGTCCAGCTCGATGTCTACCTCTCTGAGGACTCTCTTGCAGACATCTTTGTAACGCAACTGGGGGCATCCGGGAGGTCTTTTGCCAGAGGCTAGCTCACCATACAGGATGTCTTTTGGAATCCTTCCATCGTTCATCCTGTGGATGTGGCCAAGCCAGCGGAGTCGACGCTGCCTGAGGAGGGTGTGCATGGTTGGGCTTCCAGCTTGCTCGAGGACGGCGGTGTTGGTCACTCTGTCCTTCCATGATATTCCAAGGATGCGCCTGAGGCAGCGCAAGTGGAAGACATTCAGCCTCTTTTCCTGGCGGGCATACAGGGTCCAAGTCTCGCTGCCATAAAGAAGGGTGCTGAGGATTCAGGCTCTGTAGACTTGCATTTTGGTGTGAGTGTGCATCTTGTTGTTATTCCACACTCTCTTGCTGAGTCTGGACAGAGTTGTGGCCGCTTTTCCGATCCTCCTATTTAGCTCAGTGTCCAACGACAGGGTGTCAGTGATGGTGGACCCAAGGTAAACGAACTCGTGGACAACCTCTAATGTATAGTTGTCAATGCTGATTGATGGGGATTCAGCAACATCCTGACCGAGTACATTCGTCTTCTTTAGGCTGATGGTAAGCCCAAAGTCCTTGCACGCTTTGGAGAACCGATCCAGCATTTTTTGAAGCTGGTCTTCTGTGTGAGACACTACAGCAGCATCGTCTGCGAACAGCATGTCTCTGATGAGGACTTCTCACACCTTAGACTTAGCTTTCAGCCTTGCAAGGTTAAACAGTTTCCCATCAGATCTTGTGTGCAGCAAGATGCCCTCTGTTGAAGATCCAAAGGAATGCGTCAGGAGGAGTGTGAAGAAGATCCCAAACAATGTCGGAGCAAGCACGCATCCTTGTTTGACGCCGCTCCTGATTCTGAAAGCATCCGATAATGCGCCGTCATATTGGATGGTTCCTCTCATGTTTTCGTGGAACGACTGGCTCAATGGGCCTGGAATTATGCCGACCCTCACGCCCCAAAAAGTGGGACATCACGGTCACACCTGGGAAACCTAAGACATTAATGGCCTCCCCTGTATTTATGTGGGTCAGTGGGTGCATGCATGATGGGGAGAAAGAGAGGTATTAGTAAAAGTCTATCAGGACCAACATGCAAGAAACCTGTCAATATAATTGAACAGTCAAAGTCAGGAATACACCCAAGTCTTAATAGGGTATAGTCCTATAAAACCAAATATGTTTCTATGCTCAAGGATTAGGTAAGAAAAATAATTAAGCTGCTTCAGTTTTCAAAAATATCAATGCTACCAAACCCCATGCCTATTATTTTGGGAAGGGTAATTTTTCCATTTTTTCCCTCGTAAGCCTATTTTTATATGATGAATGGTGTGACTATGTTTTGCTACAGTAGGGGACAGAGGGAGCAGTACTAAGAAAGTGTCCAAAAAATTCTGCCTCTAGAATGAGAGCTTGAAACATAACCTCCAGAACACAAGGCCAAATGTATTCTAATTCTATCGTTTTGTTTTTTTTAAATGTGTCCTGCCTTTAGTGTATTATGTCAATTACGGGTACATACTTTAAACAGATGGTCTGAGGCCAGTCAAAGACGAAGATGCTTTAATTAATTGTAGCCTGCCAATTAATGATGTATAAAGGAAATAGAACTTTTTAGTTTTGTTTTTTTGCCAAAGTTACCTAGGCTACCTTCAGGTTAGTTTCTCTATAGCATATTAGAATGGCCATAAAATGAAAAGCTTTAAAAGCTGCCTTCATATTATGATGACAAAGAAACAGCTACATGCAGGGCATTTTTCATATCTCTCCCTCCCCGTCTTTCATTAGGCAGATGAGATTTTTCAAAAGTCATTTTACAAACCTTTCCTTTTTCCTTGTAACCAGGCAGACTGAGCAAAATACCTGTTGTTCGTAATGTTTCACCCCAGCAACTCTGGAGCCTATTCATGTGCGATCTGTATGGAGCAACATGAGTCAGGTAGATCCTTTTCCTAACAAAATAATGAACTGCTATCATTCGGCCTTTGTAATTCCTTGATTACTATTTCTGATGTTCTAGTGAGTTCTTCCTCAGTGTTTTTATCTCATAATAATGTGCATGTTCTGCATACTGGGCTGAGTCTCTCCGAGCACCTGGAACGCCCATTGGAGCACTTGCATCTCCCACCTAGGAACGGCAGATGCTCAGCGCCTCACAGGCCTGCTAGGATAGAAATAGGCAGCCTCATTTTTAGCTAAAATAAAATCCCTGACTGTGCAGGTGGGCACCATGCTGCAGCAGCAACATCCACAGCCTGGGAACCAGGGCAAACTCCTGTCCCTGAGGAAACCCAGGAGTGAGCGACCTACAGTGTTATTTGCCATGCTGAAAATCTCACATCCTGCCCCAGGGCTCAAAGATTTACTGCAACGGTCCTGTCTGACTGTAGGAAGGGAAACTGAGGCAGGACTGAAGCTGGAAGGGAATAACAAGTGGGGTTCCACAGAGGTCAGTTTGGGGGCCAGTTCTGTTCAATAGCTTCATCAACAATTTAGCTATTGGCATAGAGAATACACTTACAGGTTTGCAGATGATACGCAGCTGGAAGGGGTTGCAAGTGTTGTGTAGGACACAGTCAGAACTCAAAATGATCTGGACAAACTGGAGAAATGGTCTGAGGAAAATAGGATGAAGTACAATAGGGATAAATGCAAAGTACTGCACGTGAAGTGGAGCTATCAGCTTCACACATACAAAATGGGAAGTAACTCCTGAGCATGGAATACTACAGAAAAGGGTATACTGATTTTTGTGGACCACTAGCTAAGGAGGAGTCAAGAGGGTGACACTGTTGCAAAAAAAGCAAATGTGATTCTGGGATGCGTTAACAGGAATGTTATGAGCAAGACACAAGAAGTCATTCTTCTGCTCCACTCTGCTCTGATTAGGCCTCAGCTGGAGCACTATGTCTAGTTCTGGGCACCACATTTTCAGAAAGATGTGGAGAAATTGTAGAGGGTCCAGAGAAGAGCAACTAAAATGATTAAAGGTCTAGAAAATATAACCTATGAAAGAAACTTTAAAAAATTGGGTTTGTTTAGTTTGGAAAAGAGAAGGCTGAGAGGGGACATGACATCAGCATTCAAATACCTAAAAGGATGTTACAAGGAGGCAGGAGAAAAATTATTCTCCTTAGCCTCTGATAATAGGACAAGAAGCAAGGGGCTTAAATTACAGCGAGGGAGGTTTAGGTTGGACATTAGGAAAAAATTCCTGTCAGGGTGTTTAACTATTGGAATGTGTTGCCTAGGGTGGTTGTAGAGTCTCCATCATAGATATTTAAGAACAGGTTGGATAAATATCTAACAGGCTTGATACTGATGGTGCTTGGTCTGGCTGTGAGGGCAAGAGACTGGACTTGATGACCTCTTGAGGTCTGTTCCAGTTCTATGATTTCACCCAATTTAGTCATAATCAATTTTTACCTTCATTTGTTAATTTTCACACAGAATCATTGTCACTTAACTGCTTCAGATCATATACAAATGACAGATAATAAAACAGACAAAATGGAACAGATAGGGACCCAAGTTACCTGATTCCAGGATACTGGAAAGCTTTTTTCCACTTCATGATGGCCATCTCTGGACAGGTATTTTCCAACTCTAGCGCAGCGGTTCCTGGAGTCTGGGTTGAGAAGGCGGAGGAGTGCAGACGGTTAGGTGATGAGAATGAGATTGAGATGTGGAGTCAGGGGTGAAGAAAATAGAGGCCTAGACCAGAAGGAGTCATTTTGGGGGGGCTTAGAGAGGAAATGGGCTGAAGAGTTCATGCTCATGAGAGAAAACTCCCATCCAGCACCTGGAATAGAACCGACAATTCCACATCTCCCCCTTCCTCCACCATCAGCAAGTATCTGTGAAACCCACAAGCAAACTGAGTGTCTTGTCCCCTTCTAGTGTTGGTCCACAGACAATGACAACCTACCAATGCTATTACTTACTCTATCAGATAGTGTGACAGAAGTGTGTGTGATGGGTCTAAAGGTTACAGTCTTTAATTATTTCTTCCACAGGACCCCTGCTTCAGTCAGTTTACTTAATGGACCTGCTTAGGGCATGAGGGGAGAATCACAATTAAGTAGCAAAAGAGACTTGTGTCTGGGACCTTTATTGCAAATAAATAAATAAATAAAAAGAGAGATGTGCAATGAATTTGGCAGGAAACTTCAGGAAGAGAAAGGATGGACTCATCGTTAAGGCAGTTGAATGCTGTCCTGGAGAATGAAAGCTTATCCTTATCTCTGCCACAGAATTCCTCTGTGTTGCTAGGCAAGTCACACAACCACCACTTCCATGCATGGTCATTGGTTGTGTTCACCTCATTTTCTTCATGCCTGATCTGAGATCCTGGGGATCAGGTCTGCAGAAGTGCTGAGCACTTTCAGACACAACTAAAGTCAATGGGAGCCACAGTTTGAACAAAGGGTAATATAATGCTAAGTACTCTGAAAAAACAGGTTGTGAATACTTTTATCTTAATTTACTTGTGCCTCAGTTCCCCATCTACAAAATGGGAATAATATCAGCCCCTCATCTCACAAGGGTTTTGTGAAAATAAGTCAATTAATGCTCAAGAAGCTTTCAGATATTATAGTGATGAGCTCTGTAGAAAAATCCAACTTAATTCTGCTTTCAGGGCAGGAGTGGAATAACGTGTAGTGAATAAGACCTGGGGTCACACACACTGAACTATGAGGAGAAAGCAAAATATTGAATAGCTGCTTATTCACTGAGTAGGCTCCCTGCTGTCCACTGAATGAGGCAGGGTGCAGTTGACAAAATACTACATGATCATATAATACGAATGAACGTGACAAAAGGGCATCATTTTAAGATTATACAAACAACCTAAATTCTGTGTTGCTTTGTTTTTGAAGGCTTGTTTGACTTTGCAACATTAATAATGATCTTTTAATGTAACTGTTGTGTGTGACTGTAGTGAGTCAGTATGGCCTCCCACAGACTCAGAGGCAGATGAGGCTGTGAAGAGGCCCTGGTGGGTGGGCCCGGAGCTAGGATACCAGAGGCCCGCCCCTCAGAGGGCGGAGCCCAGGTCTAGAAGAGCCCAGGGCGGGGCTCAGGGCTCATTAAAGGCTGGGCCTCCGGGCAGGGAGGACGTGCCTGCCCGAGCTCCCCGGCGCCCAGGGCAGAGGGCCTGTAGCCGCCCGGCCAGGCCGGAGGAGCAAGCCCCCAGCGGCTCCCAACAACCCCAAATCCAGATGCCCAAGGGGGACTACCCGGACTTCCCAGACCTGCCAGGGCCCTCACGCCGGCGGAGACCCCCGGCCTGGGAAGAAGCCCCAGCGGACCGCTGCAGCCCTCAGGCCCAGGATCGCTGTGGGTCCCCCGTGCTACCGCCGCCCGACTACCCCAATGACATTGAGATGGGCGACTGGCCGGAGCCCCCGAAGGTGGATGACCTGGAGGAGACCGACCTAGAGGGACCCCCTGACCAGATGGACTGGGACCTTCCGCCAGCGGAGGTAGAGGTAGGAAGTGGCCCGGGGAACGACGCTCCCGAACCCATGGCAGTGTGTTGTGGCCTGGATCCCCACTGCCGTGGTTGTGTGTGAGTGACCCCCAGGGCCCCGGGCCGGGTCGCAGTGGAGTGGGAGGGCCTGCAACCCCCTACCCCCTCCTTGACAGGGCCAGCCTGCGCTGTGCCTGTGCTTAAGCCCTTGTGCTGCTGCCCCGCCCTGGACTGAGGGCTGGGCTGAGCTTGTATTGCCATTGTGAACTGCTGCCCCGCCCTGGACTGAGGGGCTGGGGCCTGTATTGTATTGCACTGGGAACTGCTGACCGCCCCAACTGAGTGCGGGCCAGTGTTGCAACCCCTCTTTGGTTGCCGACCGCCCTAGGCCAAGGGCTGGGTGGTCTAGGACTTCCTACAGTGACAGACAGATAGTATATATTCTACTTAAAGCCTTCTTACAACATTGCCTTGGTTAACTATTCTAATCATTGTCTTTGTAGCTATGAAGCTAATTATGATGGAATGGCTGAAATCACAAAACTTTAAGGAGGTGCTCTAGAATCTACAATGGCTCAGGTCTTTGGCCCACTTAGGGATAAAAGAGGGAAAAGAATAAAGGAAGAAAGAAGTCTTGAAACTTACATACATTTACTCCTATTTTTCTTACCACGAGTCACGGGGCCTCCTTATCTCCTCACCATACTCCATATAAGACTGTGCTTCGTGTTTCCCATATATTTCCGAGACACTTCTCATTTGAGACTTGATTGTGCACCATGCCGGTATGGTGGTGCACATGAGTGCAAGCTGAAAAGTGATGAGCAGGAAAAGAGGAACTGTGGCACCCAGATCGACATTTAATGAGAGTGCTTCTTGGCAGTAGTCAAGTTACCTCTGCCTAGTGTACAGAGGTTCGCCTAAAGTATGAAACAGAAAGTGGAATTCCTCATTAACATGATCAAGACTACACTTAAGCATTCCTCTCCTCAGACACGCCCATTAAACGCTCACACCTTCCATGCTAAGGCTGTTCAGGATCTCTCCTTCATGGTGCTTCACATCCTCTAAAGGATGCATAAAAGGATGTGAAGCACTGTCTTCACACTTTAACCACAGGGTTGAGAGCTCTACGTCTAGTGCTCTCTCAATACCTGTAAGCCTAGAAAGTGATAGACTACGTTCTGGAGCCAGAACTGAAAGGAGCCTGAGATCATTCCCTTAGAATTTAAGCCTACCTAGACTCTGGAAAAAAATTATATGACAAGCTGCAACTGTATCTTACAGAGGTAGCCAAGCAACATTTTGAGAGCCTCTTTTCTTCAAACTAACGTAACATGTTCTTTCACCGTCATTGTTCACATCTCCGCAACAAATTTTAAGTCCCTTCATTTCCCCCGCTACTCCTAGCGCCTTCCTGTATAGCAAACAGACATTTACCAAGACATTTGGCCAAAGGACCACCACGGCCTAGTAGAAAAATGGAGACTAAGTTAGATACAGCATTACAGGTGTGATCTCAAGTAGGGTCAGGTTTAAGCCATTCTTTAGTATTGCTTTGTAGCAGTGGTACAGGTGTCCTTCCTACTCTGGTTCAGAGGGAGGGCCACTCTGCCACACTACATTGGTGGGCCATCGCCAGTGGGATTAACGTTAGATGTAGCATCCCAACCAGGCTAAAGGCCTAAGCGTCCAACTGCCTATAGCCTTCAGGCCCTGCATGCAGAGGCCCCACACAGCTTATTCTATGGTCTCTCCTCTCCTTGTGGCAGGGTACAGCGCCCACGTAGGTGACAAGTAGCCCCAGAGCCTTCAGCCAAGGGCAGGGCAAATACAGGGTTGATACACTGTCTCTGGAGACACAGAGACAGAGCGAGACCCACAGTCAATCAGTTCTGGGCTCTAGTTGTTGGGCTAGTGCAAGCCCTGTCGTCAGTCAGCCACAGGCCCTGCCAGCTGCTGCTTGAAGCTCCCTGTAGCTGCAGCATAAATCTTGTGAGTGCTGGGGGGAGGGAGAGTCTTCACATGTTGCCCCAGCCCCTACCCCTGCCCCCAGCCAACTTATCCATGCTCCCATTGGCTGGTTTCCTGTAAGAGGTGTGCAGAGCAGAGCGGTACATGGAGGGAGTCTCCAGCTGTTTTGAGCAGCTGTAGGGGCTGTAGCAGGCGGGGAACCTGCCCCCAGTTGCTGGCTGTGAGGTGCCCAGCACACAGCCTGCCTCTGGCACCCCAACCCCTCCCACATTCCAACTCCCCACCTCCGGTCACCACCCCTCTTTCCCCAACTCATCACCTAAACCCTCTGGCTACGTCTACACGTGCACCCAACTTCGAAATAGCTTATTTCGATGTTGCGACATCGAAATAGGCTATTTCGATGAATAACGTCTACACGTCCTCCAGGGCTGGCAACGTCGATGTTCAACTTCGACGTTGCTCAGCCCAACATCGAAATAGGCACAGCGAGGGAACGTCTACACGGCAAAGTAGCACACATCGAAATAAGGGAGCCAGGCACAGCTGCAGACAGGGTCACGGGGTGGACTCAACAGCAAGTCGCTCCCTTAAAGGGCCCCTCCCAGACACACTTTCATTAAACAGTGCAAGATACACAGAGCCAACAACTAGTTGCAGACCCTGTATATGCAGCACGGACCCCCAGCTGCAGCAGCAGCAGCCAGAAGCCCTGGGCTAAGGGCTGCTGCCCACGGTGACCACAGAGCCCCGCAAGGGCTGGAGAGAGAGTATCTCTCAACCCCCCAGCTGATGGCCGCCATGGAGGACCCCGCTATTTCGATGTTGCGGGACGCGGATCGTCTACACGTCCCTACTTCGATGTTGAACGTCGAAGTAGGGCGCTATTCCCATCCCCTCATGGGGTTAGCGACTTCGACGTCTCGCCGCCTAACGTCGATTTCAACTTCGAAATAGCGCCCAACACGTGTAGACGTGACGGGCGCTATTTCGAAGTTACTGCCGCTACTTCGAAGTAGCGTGCACGTGTAGACGCAGCCTCTGTGTCCCCCTTTCCCCTCTGACACGGGTCACTACTGCATTCCAGACCTGGCAACCCTTCTTAAACCCCTCCCCAAGGTCAGAGTCCTCTCCTGCACCCAAACCCCATCTCAGATCATGCACCCCACTTCCCAGATCAGATTACATCTCCCTGCTTCACCCAAACTCCCTCTTGGACCCCACACCCTCTCCTGCACCCCAGTTCCCTTCCCCAAGCTCCCTTCTGCATCCCTCTTCCTTCCCAGACCAGCACTCCATCCACAGAAAAATGCAGCCCTTGGCCACTTACCAAAATTCTGGAGTGACCCCTTCATGAAAAATGATTGCCCATCCATGATATAAGTGATGCTTGAAACAAGCCATAGGTACATATTTCTAAAATACACTGTGCAGTGTAAAGCTTTTATCAGCATAAGCTATGAACAGCTGCAGAACCCGTTAAGTGCACATGATTTTGGATCAAAACTGGTATTTAAATGTAGGCTGCGATTAGCAGATTTAATTCTCGCTTTTAATTGGGTAAAGACTTTTTTTCTTTTCTCACATTAGCTCCTGGCAAGCTGCAGCAAAGACAGGTGATTCCTTTCCTCCCCTGTCCCTGCTCCCTTTGTGTTGTTCAGATGAGGTATGCTATCAACAGCTGTTGATTGACAGTTATGTGAATCAGGGAAAAAATGAAACAGCGAGGCAGAGAAACACTCTGAGTAATAAATAAGGCTCCCCTTGCTGAGGAAATTACTCCCTTTCCATGTGCGTCTTTGGAACGGACATTGTTAATTTGTCACTGCCCGAGGAACAAGGAGTACATCCCCCACACCTATGCCAAAAGGAAAAAGCAAGTGGATAGGGTCCAAGAAAGAGAATAATGTTCTGTTTCGAACTGAAAAGAACAATGTTGATAGGGAGGTTTTGCCATAATTTTTGCAGGATGTATTTTAACTTGATCCATATGCCCAGCTACTTTGGATCTGGAGAGATGTGGAGAGTAAAGAAATAACAATTTGGTTTTTTGGATCACAAGGGTCAAATTCTTGGCACTGACTACGCCTGTGTTGCACTGCCAAGGCAGCGCAAAGCAAGCAGAAAAAGTGCATTGAAGTGGCAGCCACAGATTTCCCCAACAGAGGACAATCGTTAGGTGGCATGGAGCCAGTTAGATTGGCTCACCATTTCGGTGTTTAAAAGAAAACTTTCCCATGTTGTGTTTATTCCAGAAACCAGAGCATCTAGATGCTAGCTGACCCATCTCTTCCCATGTGCAGTACGAACAGGAAAAGGTATTAATTATATTGGGATTTCTGAACCTCTTTATGGAGGCAGACGTATTGGTGGCAAGGGGTTCGAAATTTTACATCAACAGGTCTGTAGATCCTATGGTACACTAGGACAAACATGAACATAAAAACCTCCAGATTTAAGGCAAACATTTAACCTGGAAATGTTTAAACTGACAAGCCCAATTTCCCCACCTTTGATAGTTGCAGGAATGGCACCCAGCCCTCTTAAAGTACTTTATTCTGTTCACTGGTGCTATTCATAATAGATGACTTTCCCCGTCTCTTTGTCTTCCCCTCTCCCTGCTATTTATATACCCTGTATTCTTATTTTTGCTTCAAAATCTGAAGTGTGTCTTATACACAAAAGCTCATTACCTAACAAATAAAATTGCTAGTCTTTAAGGTGCTACAGGACTGTTTGTTTTTGGTGAAGCTACAGACATGGGTACCCCTCTGAGGCTGCGTCTACACTATAAGATACAATGAATTCAAATAAAGTGTCCACAAAGGTTCTTGAAATTTAACCCATCTTTTTTCCATGTTGAATTTCTGCTTCCCTATTGCCCTGTGCAAGTTTGACAGCGTGAGTACTGCATTGTGGGTACCTGTCCCACAGTGCCTTAGCCCCGGTTGCTTGTGGGTGTTTCATGTTGGAATCCCAGCATGCCAAGCACTGTCCTAGAATTCATTGCACCACTAACCATGCAAAAAAAGAACTGATCATTGTACCATTTCCTGCTGCAGCATTCCAGCACAAGCATGGATCCACAAACGCTCCAACTCATCGTTGTGGCAACCACAGCGGCTGTCATGCAATTTGACTTTCAGTTCCAAAAGCTCAGTGACACTTTGCCATCCTACTGGTTCTGCTGCTGCTGCTGATGATGATGATGATGATAACAAAGATGGTTTGGAAAAGCAAATCTCCCAACTGCAGTCCAAGAACTCAGAGCTAGTGGCTGCCATGAATGCTTTGCTGACAGTGGGGTGGTGGTTTTGGACTCAAAAGACCAGCACATACTGGTGAGACCACATCATAATGAAGTCCTGGGACAACTAGCAGTGAGTGCAGAACTTTTGCATGTGCAAGTCCAACTTTATGGAACTTTGTGATGTGCTGGTGCCCATCCTGAAGCACAGCAATACCAAAATGAGTCAGGCTTTAGTGGTTCATAAGTGAGTGGCAATGTACTGTGGAAGTTTGCAAACCCCAACAGTTACTGCTCAGTGGCAAATCAGTTTGGGGTGGGCAGATCTACGGTGGGGTCTGTGGTAATGAAGGTGTCCCAGGCAATCTGTTAGCATCTCCTCAGGAAGATTGTGACCCTGGGAGACGTACAGGCCATAGTGGATGGATTTGCTGCCCAGGGCTTTCCTAACTGCAGTGGAGCAATAGACGGCACTCACAGCCCCATAATGGCCCCGGCCCACCTGGCCTCAGAATATATTAATTGAAAGGAGTACCTCTCCATGGTCATGCAGGGGTTGGTAAATCACAAAGGCCATTTTAGATAGCTCAGTGGTTTGAGTATTGGCTTGCTAAACCCAGAATTGTGAGTTCAGTCCTTGAGGGGGCTATTTAGGGATCTGGGGCAAATAGATTAAGAAAAAAAATGATGGTGCTTGGTCCTACCAATAAGCCAGGGGACTGGATTCGATGATCTCCCAGGGTCCTGTTCAGCTCTATGAGATATGATATACGTCACCTCCATCAACATTGGCAGGTCAGGGAAGGTTCATGATGTGTGCATATTCTGAAATTCAGGACTGTACCAAAAGCTCCTGGATGGGACTTTTTCCCTGATCAGAAGATCAAGATTGGCGATGCAGAGATTTCCATTGTTATATTGGGCGACCCTGCTTATCCTCTGCTTCCCTGCCTGATGAAACCCTACACAGGAGCCCTAGACTCCAGCAAGAAAAACTTTAATCACAGACTGAGCAGGTGCAGAATGGTGGTGGAATGTGCCTTTAGATGTTTAAAAGCAAGGTTCAGATGTTTAGTGACCCAGTTGGACATTTCTGAAGCTAATGTCCCCACAGTTATTACAGTATGCACTATTTTGCACAACATATGTGAATCAAGGCAGAAGACTTTCCCGTGTACCTGGAATTCTGAAGGAGGGGGCAATAGGCAGGGCTTACTCACAGCCATCTACACGGCCATCCACCAGTTGCCACACTCATGCTATAGTAGTAAGGGACGCTTTAAAAAATACCTTCATGACTGATCTGTAGCGCACCAGTGTATTTCTCTGCCATAATGCCAATAAATGATACCATGCTGTAACAAATGAATGCTTTTACCTGGTGGGAAAGAGTTAAGTTGCACTAAATAGGAAGTGAGCAGCTGTGCCTTCAGTGCCTGCCCTCCACCCCGCCAACCCACTCGGTTCCCTCAGCCGTGCATCTTCTGTGGACAAGGAAGTATCACTGGGCAGCTGTGCCTTCAGTGACACTCCTCCTCCCTCCACCTATCCATTTGATTTGATATGAGTGGGGTGGGCGTCCTCTTCTCAGGGGACTCTGGCCAGCTGGTATCAGCTGCTGGCCTGCTTAGTTGGGAATCCCTCTGCAGCTGCAGAAGGAGCACAGGATCTTCGTCTGCTCAGTAATGGCCATTATGAGCTTTGCTGCAACCTCGGTCTGCTTTCCCACAACCTCAGTCTGCTTTGCCACGGCCTCACTCATCTTTGACAATTGCTGCTGCTGGAGGTCAAGCATTCTCTTGTTAAAATTTACTTAACTCTGACACCACTCAGCTGTATTGTGACACCACTGAGCAGCATCCTTTGTCAGGTTCTTGTGCTCTGCCTCAGGGTTTTCCATGTGCTGCAGGATCAGATCTAGTTTGCATTTTTTGCATTTTCTGGTTATCTCTGGAATGCTGGGCACTGGGTCCCGGAAAATGAAGCTCAAAACTAGGATACAATTCACATCATGTATTTTGAAATGCAGTGAATGGGTCTTTCTGTGTACTATCACTGAAAGTACACTTTTGAAGGACACATGGGTTCTTAAGGATGGGACAGTAAACGTGCATTTCACAATACCTCACTTGCCATCATTTATCCAGCACATTACTTTGTGGACATGGTAAGCCATAATAAATTGTCCTCTTTTGCATGGAATGAGGAGGCCTGCAAAGCAGGGGAAACCACCAGGTGTCATGGACAGGTGTCCTGTGGCAGTGAAAAATGGATGGCTGCATATGGGGGTTTAATGTACAATAAAAATAATGGAAAGGAAAAGACACAGCCAAAGAAAAGCTGTATGTAAAGGGGCGTGGCAGGGGAAAAGCACAGCAGAGGAACCCCCCGCATGGCAGAGGGGGACTCCTGAGAGCTGTAAACAAATGGTGCTTTGAAAGGGACATCGGAGGAAAATGCCCAGCATAACCCTGCCACTGCATGGTTCCGGGGAGGCCTGGAAAATCAAAAGAAATGCTGGAGGGAGCGGGAACGGGAGGGGAAATGCCCAGCAGAGCTCGGCAGCCACAGAGTGCCATGTGAATCCAGGAAAATGCAAAGAAATGTGGAAAAGAAATGCTGGGGGAAAGGGACATGGGATGAGAAAAGCACAGCAGAACCCAGCAGCCACATGGCATGGGAGAATCCTGAAAAATGAAAAGAAATGCTGGAAAAGAAATGCTATGGGAAAGGGACATGGGGGCAGGAACCCCCACAGAGCCTGCAACTCGCATTGTGGGTGGACAGAGCACCCGCTAGCTGCTGCAGGCAAATGTATGGGGGTAGGAAACATGTTTAAGAAAAAAAAGATGCAAATTCCCATGCTTCTGCAGGTTGCCAAAGAAGACATCACCCTCCTAAAACTAACAGATATGGAAAAAGAACCAGCACTCCTGCTGTGTGACTAAAAGCTTGGAAAATTTGCTCGAATGCTGTATGGTGCCATGACACTGGATCGCTATCTGGTTGCCTGGTGTGGCAAGGCACGCTACCATGGAAGCCGCAACAAGTCAGGCCTCATGAAAAAAATACAAGAGTGCCTGGATGAGGCCTTCGAGGAGATCTCCAGAAAGGCGAAGCACTCCATCCCAAGAAACTTTAACACACTGTTCTGAGGGGCACAGAACCACGGCTAGCAAATCTTTACCTATACACAACCCTATATCTATACCCACCCCAAACCTGCTTCTAGGATGCAGAATAAATGCTCACCTGAACTGCTTGCTCTGGGAGCTCGGGGACCAGCGTGGAGGGGACTGTTGTGGAGGGTCCTGGTGTGGGGGGGACCACCATGGAAGGGCCTGCCATGAAGGGGACTGGTTCCAGGTCTACGGCAAAGAGCTCCAGGCTGTCTAGAACAACTTCCTCTGTCCCCTGTTTGTTGCTTCTTTCCTCCTTTCCATTGCCCTCTTCCTCCGGACTCACCTCAAACACCACACCAGGCCTCCACAAGTGTTATAATTCAGTCCGACCTCCGTGGTGGGGTCGCTCCCCATAAATATGTGCAGCTGTTGATAATAGCAGCAGGTCTGTGGAGCTGCCCCTGACCGCTGGTTGGCTTCCCAGTTTCTTTGATAGGCCTGACAGAGTTTTTTAACCTTCGTGGCATTGCTTTGAGTCCCAGGAGCAACCTCAGGCTGCCATCTCGCACACCATCTGATCATAGATTGCCACATGTCTCTTGGCCACCCAAAAGTCTCTTAACCACTGATTGGTCTTCCCAAATGGCAATAAGATCCAGAATCTCCTGGGGAATCCAAGCAGGGGCTCTCCTGCAAGCCTGAGAAGTGCTAGGCAGATCGTTATCCTGAGTGCTCATGATTGCCATACAGGGATACCGATAATTGCTACCTATGCAGTGCAATGGCTTCCGATGTGGTGCAACATGATGGGCAAAGGAATTTTTTTCCTAATGGCCACCCTTTATATTTGCAGGGCTGGGCACTGCTAAATTCCAATTAAAATTTTAATTCACATTCAGATTCAATCCAAACTTCACAGGCTTACCTTGACCTTCTTCCTGCACACTTGACAGCAGTACATAACAAAGCAGCCATACCTGGAGGGTCACCGCGTAGCATTGTGGGATACATGCGGGACACTTCTGGAGGCTAACAAATTTGAATTAGGGACCCGGCACTTCCACACTAGCCTTGATTCCAGATTTTAAATTTGAATTTGGTGCTATACCCATCCCATAATATCGATATTTAAAATCGATATTACAGCTCAATAAATCAAGTTAACAGTATTAAGTGTGAAGACAGGCATGATATAATATCGAGCTAACGTCCTGAAATTCAAATTTATCTTGTAGGGTAGATGCAGCCTGAGACTGATTAGAACTGTTAACCCTGTGGAGTTTGAACCCAGCCCTGGCAGAAGCTGAAAGCCAGCCAGTTTTAAGCATGTAGTTGTAAATTGATCCAGGTGATGCTTGCTCCTCCAAGAGACGGTGTCTGTTTGGGTTCTAGGGATACAAAGGCACATCTCTTTGGTGGTGCTGCACCCTTTTATCTCAGGGGTGAGTGTGAGCGTAAAGAAGTCTCCCAAATTTATCCCTATTCAGTCATCTGACTGGACAGTTGGGAAGGGCCAGCACTGCGAGAGTTAAGGCAGCACAAAAAGAACAGGGACTTTCTTACAGTCTCTCACTATCCGGTGGCCTCCCCAGAGAGTTGCATGATGTCACTCTTTTGGCAGCTCCTCAACCTGCACAAGGGGGAACCCACCAGTGTCTCTCCTGTTTATACCAGGCATGGGCTCTCCAGCTGCTTTCTGCATGGGGGTTCCATAACTGTGCAGGGCAAAAGGAGTCCAGAAAGGGAATTCTTGAAATCAGCACTGAGCTAAGGGGTGAAGTCAGAGGGGCCATGACAGTGCGACAGCAGCCCTGCCCTCACTAGCCTAGTCATAGTTACACAGCTGCCCGGATGTTTAGTCGGGGAGCTGGCCAAGAGAATTACAGCAGATGAAATTAACATAGATGTACAGCAGTGGTACGCCCAGGTGTACGATAACCATCTGTTGCAATGATACTCTCCCCAGCTTGCAACTGCCAACCGCACTCTAAGAGAGGTCTCAATTGAGAATGGTGCATCCAGAAACGTGACACTGTTCCTTACCGCCAATTATAGCAACTGACAACGGGTTCAGGACAATTACACGGCTACTCAGAAGAGCCAAAAGAGCATCTGGAGCTGCTTAAAGGAAAAGTCCCCCCTCTCCACCTCTGTGCAGCAGCCTCAACATTTGCTTGGTAAAAATGCATTTCTGGCCCCAGGACAGCTGGATTTTTTTTGGGGGGGGGGGTCAAAAAATCCTAATAATCGATTTGAATTGTCAGGATGGATGGGTAAAAAAAAAGGCAGCTGGTACTGGAAACTGAAGTAGAGTTTATCATTTATAAGATGAGGGACCACATGGCCAGTAGCAGCACAAGTTTCTCCATCAGTTCCCCTCAACTTTATTTCAGACACTGGCCTTGAGCAAGAGACAAATCCAGGCTCCTGCCCATTTGACCTGTACACTGTCCTGTGAGACTGGTGAAGCCAGGCAATTTCTGGCAGAGTTTATTGTGATACAAACCCCATTCATTAGGAACTGGGCTGAGCTTGCCAGCCATTTCGCGTAGGCCCCCAAAGAGCTGCACGGGCTGAATTTACAAAATGGAGTTGAGAACGCTGCATGGAATCTGAATCTGAACCAGAGACTGATGAGTTAATTTGGGTGCTTACTTGGATGACATCCATACACAAAAACCTCTGACCCAACCTCTGACCTCTAATGCTTTCAACCTATGTTAGCTTCCCTATAATCTAAAACCTGATGGCTGCTTGCATTCGGATTGGCAACCCACCCACTGGCTAATCAACCCAGGTGTTCGTGATTCTCAGATACTTTCCCATAATTCCCTCTAGGACTCATTCTCTTGGCATCCACCTGATGCCTTCTTTTGCACCAGAGGCCACCTACTGGTTTGCTAATTGACCATTAAAATCCCTCAATTTTTTATGGCTTTCCCAGCAATTGATCGGAGCTGCCATTCAGGAATTCATCCTCCAGGAGCTATCTTGCTGCAAACGAGACATTTGTGATATGGGAGACACAAGGGTCCTGTTCAGTGCTATGCACACAAACTATTTAGTCATTTGTCTCTTACCTCCATGAGAGATTAACAAGAAAAGAATCTACCTCTTTGAAATATCAGTATTTTGACCTTAATCCACCACCCTTTTGGCCCTGGTACAATATTTTACACAGGTGTAGAAGACATGTAAAATGTTGCCAATCTAATTTACACTCATTGTGCCCAAGGTGCCTGGCAGCTATGAATCAGGCTTCTTGCATGAATTGTGAGGGTAAAAGTGAGAAAGTGCAGGTCCCTATTTACTGTATGAGATTTCCATATCAGCTGTGCTCTGTTTCAAAGTAAAGGGATGGGTTTTCTCTTTGCCAGCCTTCCAAATTCTTCCAGGTCAAGCTGGGTTCTTCCTTTCTTGCAGATCGACACTATCAGTAGAGTTTCGGTGGGCCAAATTATCGCCTCACATAGGCGATTTATCTTGAAATCAGGGGTTCTCAAACTTTATTGAACTGTGACCTCCTTTTGGCAACAAAAATCATCATATGGCTTCAGGAGTGGGGGGACCGAAGTCTGAGCCCACCTGAGCCCTGCTGCCCTAGATAGGGAGGCCAAAGCATGGGCTTCACTTTCTCAGGTGGGGGAACCAAACCCCAAGCACCACAGACCCCAGCAGGGGGCAGATAAACTGAGTCCTCCCTCCCTGAGCTGAAGGTTTAGACTTTGGTTCCAGACGGTGAGGCCATCATGACCCATTTTGGTGCTCTGACCTACAGTTTAAGAAACAGTACTTGCTGTCAGTGCTACCAGTGCAAGATCATGGGCCACCGACGGGTTTGCTCGGCTGTAAACGAGAGCATCATACCATCTGCAGAGTCTTCCTTTTTGCTGGTGTTGATGCACGAGGAAGACTGAACCTCGATTTTATTTCAGATTCCGAGATGAGTTTTATGGGCTGATGGTTAGAAAAAAACATCTTTTTAATCATTTTGCTTATGAAATTATTGTTGTTGCTTCTATCTTTTGTGTTATGGTAGCCCCGGGGATGGACCAGGGCTCCAGGGTGCTCAGCACAGCACAAAGAGAACAAATAGACAATCTCTATCCCTTGTGCCTGAAAACGAAGAGTATTTGATGAGTGTTTCTCAATGACTCACCAAATATAAAAACCATGGTACCATTTTTAAACTCTTTTTGAGCGAAAAAACAGGAAAGTTCCTGCTCTGATTGTTCAATCAATCCAGAATGGAAACAGGTTTATTATGACTGTTGCTATTTATGTCCCAAAGAGTTTGCTACTCTTCAGCAGGAGGCACAAAAACACTTTTTTCCCCCCAAATGCAACAGAGAATGACCATGTGGCAATGAACTCATCAGAGCAAGGTCAGTGTTGAAAATGCTTTCCTGAACAAAATGGACCTAGCCCTATGGAATGGGCCACTCTGACCAATCACTCCTTGCAGCCCAAAAAGTGATAGCTTAGAAGCAAGGCAGAGACCCACAAGTGTCAAATTGTGACCCAGGCACTCAGTGAACTAGAAGCTCTGCCAGACAGCTGCATCCTGTGCAGATGGTGAGTTCTGTTCCCTGTCCTACTGGTTGGTTACTCCATGGCTGCAGGCAGGCCCTATGAATTGGCCTCTCCCTGTGGCTATGACATTTGCCGGTCAGTGACACTGGAAGGAAGCAGTGTTTTCCACCCCTTATATCCCTGTTTCATAGAGGGCAGGGTCTTCCATACTGTTTTTTTGAGTCAGCACTGAGCATGTGCATCATTTCAAAATGGAGTCAATAAAACACTGGAGAATATACATTAGGAATCACGTCTGCATTTGGCAGGGAGAGGGACTGAATGATGCAACCGGTTCTGCCCAGACCTAATTTCTGTGATTCTTTTAAGCATTTTCCTGAGCATATTGCCACACCTCAGTGGAGAATCCCTTTTTGTTTCCTTTTTTCCAATGATGCCCCTGTCTCGGTCTCCTTGCTCACACTTCTGAACTGCAGCTTAACAGATCACAACGAGCAGAGGTGGTTTGGAAGAAGCAGGGACCCACCACTAGCTGCTGCTGCTGCTGTTTAATATTTTTGCAGCACAAAATGTGCCATAGAGGCTATGCCTACACTAGAAGTGTCTGTCGACGGAAGTTACTGTCGACAGTGTGACACCGCGACAAAACCTCTGTCGACAAATTGCATCTGCACCACTTGCTCTGTCGACCGGAAACGGCCGTGCTGCACTGCCCTCTGGTGCCAGAAAGTGGAATGGCAGCTCTGCAAAGAGGGCTGCCCGGTAACTGGAAATCATCTTTGTTGGCAGAAGGGTCTACCCTGTCAAGAGGCTGTTATGCCTCAAATTTTTGAGGGGTAACACTGCAGAGGCAAATGCAGAGTTCTGTCAAGAATCTGTTGACAGAGTGCTTTAAATGCGTAGATGCTCCCTGAGTTGTGTTGATAGAAGGGGCCTTCTGTCAACAAAACTCTCTAGTGTAGACCCATACAGAGAGTGCAGTCCTCTGGTTATTGGCATAGAGGTGATGCATGTAAAAGCTGTAATGAAGAGGGGTGGATTTCAGCACTGATACCACAGCTTCCATGTCGTTTGTCCAAATCATTGACAACAACCACAGGGACAACATAACTATGGTTTCTGTGGATTCAGTTTGTTACTGGGAATGAGTTTGATACTCTGAGTCAGTCTTGTCTGTAAGCTGAGCACTAGGGCAGCTGCCCAGGAGAGATTCAGGTGCCACCCAGCAGATTAGGAGAGTACCCACAGCCAGCAGCATGTGTTTCCATGGGAGGTGCCCATTTGCAGATGCCTCGGTGCACATAACGAAATTTATTCCATCCCAGATGATAAAAATTGCAGAAACTCAGCTCTAATGTAAAGTGAATTCATAGATACAGCAGCTACTCTTTTAAACATTGCTTGCACCTCAGTCTGGATGATTTGGAGTACCGTCATTTTTCAGAATTTTTTAAGGACAGGCATGCAGTGGGCCTTATGAGAAGACAATACAATGCCATGATGCTTATTTCTTTTGCTCAAATCCACCTCCTTTCAGGATTCAGCATCTCAGGACAGGATTCAGCTCCCAGGAGTGCAGATCTGTAGGAAAACCAGAAGAAGAGGGGGCTTCCCTCTGGTTCTGACTTATCTGAATCAGCTGAAGTGATGTCCTCATTCTTATTGGCCCTGCTGGTGCGAAGCACCATAGCCAAATCCAAATAAGAATCAAACCCAAAGATGTCTTTATGGTCCGGTTGCTGAGAGATGAGGATTGGCAATCAATAAATCCAGTTCTGATGCTTAGCTTTGCTACATGCTCCTGCGTGACCGTGGGCAAACTACTTGGCCCCAGCGGCTCACCCAGAAAGCAGAGATAATGACCCTTTGCAGAATGCTTTTGAGGTTAATGGTTGGATAAATGCTAAGAAGTGTAATTATAACCCATTGCAGTTATATTGTCCACATACCCATATATTATAGCCAACGTGCTATTACCCTGCACTATTATTGCTCTTCTGAAGAGCAGCTCTTGAGACATAACACTAGTTTTCCCTAAAAGTTCTGCAGTGTCTCTCTTTTATTTCCTGGAGTTTCTGTTGCACTTTTTCTGTTCTTGGCCCATAGACCTCTTTGGAAGAGTGTTTGCATTTTGCACCACTAGTCCTAGGGATTGAAGTCCTCGCTCTACAGAACAGGTATTTCCCCACAGTAACAGGGCAGGTTTCCCTATATTGCCTTGCCAGGATAGCCTCCACCCTGGATGAGGAGGGCTCACCTTAACAAATGACATGATAGTCCAGCTTCCCTCTCCATTGCCTACTCAACCCTTGACCTCTGCTGAGATTGCCAGCCATATTTCCAGTTGAGATAATGGTTTCCATGCTCTGGAAACCCCTCCACAGGACTGAGTTAGCCTAAGTATTTTGGTTATTGCTGGATTTCTCCAAATGACTTTAGTGTAGAAGACTTTGTCACTCCTGACCAATTCCCTCAGCCGTTCAGAGCCCTGTTTTTACCGCTTATGTATGTTTTCCAGTGGTGGATTGATATATCGTACCGTCTATAGTGTGCACAGGCACAGGAGTGGATTTTATGCTTCTTGCAACAGGACGACAGGTTGTACCTCTCTAGTCCAGCATTCTCCTGTCTGGCAACATCCGTAATCTGGCATGATTTTAGTTAGCCAGACGACCACTTATCATGGGCATAGCCAAGTTTTCTGTGGTCCCATTGTTCATTTACAGACACCAGTCCTGGCTTTCAGTGTTCTGTGCTGTTATTTAGCTCTAATTTATGCATAAATGGCTTCCAAGAGCCCAGTAAGTAGTGGAAGTGTTGGTAATGCTGCTAGACAATATTGACCTCCGGTGGTCCAACAAATTCTCTGATTTGGCAGCCATCAAGTCCAGAGGGTGCCAGATGAGAGAGGTTCAACCTGTAGTACTGTTCTCTTCCTCTAGCAATATTTTGGCTATTTATTGCCGATATAATAACACAAAGCATTCAGACCAGTAGAGGCTGTGGGATGTAGCCTCCTCTTATTTAACCCTCCTCAGGGAGACAGGCTTGGTGGGCAGAGACCCTAAGACCTATGTTTTTGTCTTCTTTAAAATAAGGCTTCTGTCACCATTCAACAGTGAACAGTGGAACACTGACTTATGCACGGCAGGTCTGTTTTCCTTGAGTTGGAATAATGGGTGAGCCATGAATGAATACTAAGAGCCGTGCTGTTCTGTTTAAACAGTTGGCAGAGCTGTGACTTGTGAGTGGCAGCACTCTACCTCAAATGAAAATTACCTACATTCTGCAGCTGAAATACTGAATTATGTGCAAGAGCTGCAGAGCTTGTTTTGTGCCTCAAAATAAATAAAATGACAAACAGAGACTCATGGGCTGGGTTGTGAATGGTTGGCTTCTCAGGGGGGCTATTTTCTGTTCAGCACACATTATGGGAAAGCAAGAGCAAAGAGTTTGTTTCTCCAGGTAAGACCACTGGCTTATCAAATTAAGTACCTGGGGCTAGATCACCAGCTGGCGCAAACTGGTATTGCTCTGTTGCCTTGAAATAGAGTCAGACTGATTTATGTCAGCCAAGGAGATGAAGCCCTGCCTCCTGTAGGAGCCAGTACTTCAGGAGAAGCCAAAATAACTCCATAATGCACACATCTAATTATACAATGCCACCTACAGAAGAAAATTACAGTCAACAAGGCCATGTCTGCACTATGCCCCTCTGGTGATGGCCAGTCACGGGTGGATAGCAACATGCTGCCCTGAAAAGCAGGCTTCATCCTCATTGTGGTGTCAAGCAACAAGGAGGCAAAAGGAAAAGTCTTTCACAGCTCCCCACTGTTAGAACCTTTCACTGCAGTGGAGAGAGGCTGTGGGGAAATCGCCCCACGAGGACTTTTCCCCAGTGTTGCTGTCTTTCCCTGCAATATGGAGAGCTCCAACAGCAGAGAGCTAGTAGAAAAGTTCCCCACCGCCTGTCTCTCCTACAGGTGGGGATAAGCAGCTAAAGATTCTTAGGATGCTAAAGTTTCTTCCAAAGCTCCATTTATTTCATGACACTAAAATCCCACATGGATTCTGTCCTGGGGGCCAAAAGGAAGGGCCACCAGGGACCTCTCTTGATCCATGGACAATTAGTTTGAAAATAACAAGTCCAGTGACTTTTCCATTGTGGCTTTTACAAATTAAATGTTTCTAGCAAGGAATCTCATCCAGACAGGGGATGGAAGCAGAGGAAGGATGCTGTCCTATGGTCCTGGTTTCAATGGCTACGTCTACACGTGAAGCCAACATCGAAATAGCTTATTTCGATGTAGCAACATCGAAATAGGCTATTTCGATGAGTAACGTCTACACGTCCTCCAGGGCTGGCAACGTCGATGTTCAACTTCGACGTTGCGCAGCACCACATCGAAATAGGCGCTGCGAGGGAACGTCTACACGCCAAAGTAGCACACATCGAAATAAGGGTGCCAGGCACAGCTGCAGACAGAGTCACAGGGCGGACTCAACAGCAAGCCGCTCCCTTAAAGGGCCCCTCCCAGACACAGTTGCACTAAACAACACAAGATACACAGAGCCGACAACTGGTTGCAGACCCTGTGCCTGCAGCATGGATCCCCAGCTGCCACAGCAGCAGCCAGAAGCCCTGGGCTAAGGGCTGCTGTCACGGTGACCATAGAGCCCCGCAGGGGCTGGAGAGAGAGCGTCTCTCAACTCTTCAGCTGATGTCCGCCATGGCGGACCCCACTATTTCGAAGTTGCGGGACGCGCAACGACTACACGGTCCCTACTTCGACGTTGAATGTCGAAGTAGGGCGCTATTCCTATCCCCTCATGGGGTTAGCGACTTCGACATCTGGCCGCCTAACGTCGAAGTTAACTTCGAAATAGCGCCCAACGCGTGTAGCCGTGACAGGCGCTATTTCGAAGTTAGTGCCGCTACTTTGAAGTAGCGTGCACGTGTAGACACGGCTAATAACAGGGAGTCCTCCACGACCTTTGCAGAGTGGGAGGAAAAGATTCCACTTAATCATTTCTCTCCAGCAAAGAGGGCAGGGCTAAACTGATGCGTCTGTGCCACTGTAGCACTTCTGATAAGTATCCTAAGATGACAGGAGAGAGAGATATCTCACGGGCTTAACTCCACTCCCAGGAGATGTAGTAGCTACCTTGGTGGGGGAAGCTCTTCCACTGACAGAGCATTATCTACATGTGGGGATTAAAGGCAGTAGAATTATGACACTCAGGCATGTGGTTTTTCACACCTCTGAGTGACACATCTGCTCCAAAGTAGGTGTAAACCCTGGCCTGAGAATGGGAGTGACTCCTTCCCAACATATAAGGATAATGTATTATTATAATTATTCTAAGCCGGGAGAGCTTCCAAAGGCCGTATAGTCTGAATGGGCGACAGCCATACCAGGTTAGTATTGATCTTTAAGATCTGGATGCAAACTTTTTCTTCAGGTTTAGTTGTGTGGTTACACCAAGCACCTCAGCCTCTTGGAATGGCAATAGGTACCTGTTATTCACATTGAATTGTAAGGTCCTTCAGGGGAGGAACTGTCTTCATTTTATGTCCTTTATTAGTTAATGCTTATTCTTGGTGCTTAATAGTCATATGGGAAATGCCAAATCTGATCTGGTCTGTGGTCCATCTAGTTGAAAATTCTGCGTCCAAGAGGGGCCATTACCAAATGCCACAGAAGAAGTTGCAAGAAATTCTGAAGTGAGCAATTACAGGAAAATGTCCCACAGGGGAAGTTTCGCTTAACCTTCTATTGATTTCAGGTGGTTTTATGACCCAACACACTGGGGTTTCTCCCTTCCAAACTTTAAACAAGCAAAAAGTTCTGCTGGAAATAACTTGAATTACACCACCACCATAACAAGGGCAACAATCTTTTCTCAACACCAAATGAAAGGAAGAAAGAGGAAAACCTCCTCCATGGGTGAAAGGTGCCATTCAAAACTGGCATTCTGATTTCAGGATTATTAAACCCGCACCTCCTCAAAAGCCCTGTAGTCATGTATGAACATAGCACCTACCTCGCTTTTCCTACACAATACGGTAGTTAATATTACTCAGTTTTCAGGAACTTGCCAGTTCATTTTATAATGTAATTGTGAGGCATCAACACAGTGTGAGCAACACAATAAATATTTACGCAGACCTGCTTGTGGTGGTTTGAGCTGACACATTACCTTTTGTACTAGAAAGGGAGTCTTTATTTACAGCCAGCCAGCTAATGAACATGATCTCAGCCCTGCTTTAATACAGATGGCTCTTTCAACGTTTGTGGCTTTCATGTTACAGAGAGCATAAACTTTAATAGCCTTCCTTCAGAGGGTCACCTTCAGCCCCCTCAATTTTGTTTACAAGTGGTTAGCCTTTGAGCAGTAAATAGTCAGCTAACATTCATCCGTTTGACCTCTAGACGTGCGTCCATTTAAGTTATTTCTTTTTCATTTTAAACAGCACTTTTTGTGTTCCATTTACAGTAAAGGCAATTCTGTGATTGATTTTTTTATTTTAAAGTTTGGGTGATATTTTGTGAGCCTCCCACTTCCAGTAACCCAACTGGACTGTAGTCTGACATGCCACAGACATGAAGACAGGAAAGAGTGAGGAAGAACTGAAGTGGAATGAGAACAGGAGAGGTGCTGTTGAGGACAGCAGTCATCCCATTAACTGTTGAAGGAGGAACTAGCCCAAATGCAGCACAGACCAACCCTAAGACCAGATTTCCACTCTGATTGATAGATCTGGCTGGATTCTAGTTACTCTAAGGAAGAACGCTATAGACATGGTGAATAGGTTACACATAACCTCATAGACCTTTATGTTAAGCTTCTATGCTTAATCACCAGTTAAAAAGCTTCTGGTTGCCCCCCTCCTTTTTTGTGCTAAACTTGGCATACAAATAACTTGTGATAAATGAGTCTGAAGGGGAAAAATAGGGCATCTATGGTTGAAATTTTGCTCTGTCTCTGATCAGTTGTAAACATGGAGAAATTTTGAAGTCCTGTATCATGGCTCTAGGGGAAGTCTAGAAAGCTTTTTTTCTTCTTCACTATTGCAACCATAAGATGTCAATCTGTGGTAATGCTCCAAGTTGTAAGCAACTTGGTGAATCAGGACTACCTCTACTCAGAGACAGAATCCACAGTTTCTCACTGGGAGTAGTATTTGACCTCTGTCATGGATGAGGTCTAATTTAGATGAGCTTGTGCAGCTCCCCAGTAGTAAAGCCTGTGCCAGGAACCAAGCACTGCATCTTTCCTAGACAATTTTTCTGTGGTTTTCTTCACTGAGATTCTGAAGATATTTGCAGTACTGGGGCTTAAGGCTTTGAGGTAGATCCATTTCCCTCATGGCAGGTTGAATTAGCGCTAGTAATGGAAATGATTAGCCTCCTACAAGAGGCAAAGTTGACAGGTCTTCAGGTTCTTCATCTCCTCACGAAACAATCTCCTGACATGGAAAGTCTCACCATTTATTGTCCTTTGTGCGAGGCACTGTACAAACACTGAACTAAAAGCCAATCCCATCCCTAACCTTCCATTTTTGGGAGGTATAAATAAGTTTGTGACAATGCACATTTGCTCTAAATTGAATTTTTATGATTTCTGTAGTCTTTTCCAACCTGACTTTTGTCTGCATCTGCTCAGGGGTCTGTGAGGATCTAGGTGATTGAAGGTCTACTTACGGACAAAATTCAGACATCCGTGTTGATTTATTCACTCCTTTAAATCTGTCCCCAGGTTCTGATATGGAATATACTTTTTTCCTTCCTTTTTTCTAAATGACTCTATTTATGTCGGGGGGGGGGTTTCCCCCTTCTGTTCACCTTGAAAACTTTCAACTGGCTTTTACTTCTAATGCCTGTTTTGCAAGACCACAGACATCTCAGCCTTCTCTGACTCTTGCTATTTTATGAGGGTTTAGCAGATGCTTAGTAGTGATTCAAAAATCAGAAAATGTCGACTCTCCCTGCCCTGGAATGCTTGTCAGTCACACAGGCAGGCTCAGGCAGGCCCTGCCGACACGTACCTGAGAGTTCTCCAAGACTCTACATAGCCTCATTGCTCAGCCTCTCCCTCGGTTTCATTCTTATTATATAGTTGTGGAGCGAGAGAGATAAAAGGGTCTTGCTGTCCATAGGAATTCCTCTCCTATCTGTGAATGGAGTTATTACCCATTCACAGCTCTTGTTCTTCTAGGCCTTGTCTAAGCAGAGATTTTTTTTTTGTTTGTTTTCAGACCAAATAGAAAGGAGATGTAGTTATAGAGATATTGGGCCAATTCTGATTTAACCTCTGGCCCCTTTATGCCACTCTGACAGTATTAAAGGTCACTAAAAGGGACAGAAATGACCTCCTGAAAATTCCGTCTGTACAGGGCTTCCATGTTACTGTAGGACTGACATAACAAAACTACACCAGCTCTGCTCCCAGCCCCGCAAGGTGGAGGGCAGGGAACATGGCCTGAGCATGCTGTATCCTGTTATGCTGTTGCCCATGGCCCATAATGAGTCATAGAAAACAGATCACTCGTTAAAGCAGCCCTGAGGCTGCTCTGATTTACATCAGATGCTAGGCTAGAGCCTAGCTGCCCCTGACTATAGGGAGCAAAATGTAGAAAATCAGGTTAATATTTATTTACTAATTATTAAGATGAGCTAGGTTTTATTATTGTTGCCATTACTTGTGAATATAATTGTTCCGTGTATTTGAAGCTCTTGGAACGTACCTATGCCTGGGCTGGGTTCTGCTTTCATTTAAAGTAATGCAAATTGGAAATAATTCAAAGTGCAATCAGTGGCTTTACATCAATGTTAAACAAGACAAGGAAGAGCAGAACTGGTCACATGTATCACAGACTCTTAAAACACTAAACCAGCTTTGAAGAAGACCAAATCTTTTGGATTCCTCTAAATAATCTGTATAAATCAGGAAAAAAACTGCTCACAAGAGTTTCTCCTACCCTTCAATCCAGTCAAAACAAAAAAGTAGTCAAATAACACTTTAAAGACTAACAAAATAATTTATTAGGCGATGAGCTTTCATGGGACAGACCCACTTCTTTCTAATAAATTATTTTGTTATTCCTTATAGTGCTACATGACTGCTTTTTTGTTTTGATAGAATACAAACTAACACACCTATTGCTCTGCACCCTTCAATCCAGTGTCGCCATCAGATTAGAAGTTAGCCCCTGTGGAGTAAACATTCTGAAAACACTACCATCAGAATGTTGCATTGACAAAGATAGAGTGGATAACATCCCTATTTCATGTGGCTTCAGACAAGAAGAATATCATGATGTTTCACCTCCACATTTTTATGGAAATTTGTTTTCAATAGGAGTATGCCTAATGAATATACTACTTGCAAAACATAGCACATAATATATCACTGGAGATCTTGTAAACTCCTGAATGGGTATATTCTATTTGTGTGCATGTATCATTCCTGTATTTGAAATTAGAAATATGAAATATAAACCTGTTTATATATCTAGATGTGCTAATGAAGGCTATTAAAAGTACTCAAGGAACTTAATGGCCCAGTACTCATGACAATGTTCTGTGAATAGTCTTGCTTTTCTTGTAACCCTGGTCTATGGTTGGTCCTTGCAAGATATGTGGACAGACCTCCTGATGCTGGAACTCATTTTGGATGTGGTACTTTTCCTTGGTGGTGCAAAAGGGTTGAAACCGACCACAAAGGATTCCTGTCTTAAGTAAAATCCATATATAGGCAGGAAACCAAACAATAGGGGCAGTTGTCTGATACCGAGACAATCCCTTCATTTTAGAATATCTTAGGCAGCAAGGGTGCCACATAATAACAATCTTTCTTCTGTGCCATTCTTGGATTAGTGCCACTGTCTAGGCCATTCTTCATGTATTTCCATTACAACACTAAAGATTCCCTGTGTCTGGTTGTCATGCAAGTTAGCCACGTATTGGGGGAAACCAACAGACAACCAGGCAACTCAAATATTTCGGTGTCTTTGCAATAATGGTAGCTCTTACCTAGCACTTCTCGTTCATGGAACTCAGCACATTTTAGAAAGCCAAAAACTTTCAAGAACAGGCAAATGACTTGCCCAATTCCTACAGCTGGAATGAGAATCCTGTTTTCTTAACCCCCAAGTCTTGTGCCCTATCCTTTACCTTTCCATCTCTGTGCCTGAATTTGAGACATCAGAATTTCCAGAGTCATCTTTTTGGAGCCTAGCATGTATTAGTCCGGTCATCTCTAGAAACCTGTCTTAGCTTGCAAGAGAACGGAGCGCTTTGTGGATGCTTGTCCACATGTATGCAAAGGAGTGTGCAATTATTTGTTGATCAGCAGTGGAAGTCTCAGCTGAAGAGAGGCCTAGAACGGAGACTGGATGCTCTGGCAGCACTTTTATATGGAAACTACAGTAGTGCCTGCTGTTGCTGCTATTCTTCATGGCTCTGGGTCATTAGTAGTCTTTATCTTTCAGAGCATTAGGCATCCCCACAGTGTTACAGGATTCACTCACAGCTGGTGGCACCTCCGCCCAGCTATCCTGGGGATTAACTCTGCCAGGCCCTGCATCCTCCTTTGCTGCTTTCCTCACCTGTCCTGTCTCGCCCTGTGGCACCCCTTGTTCCAGGAACTGCAGCCCCCTCTTTGTGACTCTGCCTTCTGGCTGGCTCATTATATGGTTTTTGCTGCCAGGGATGACCCAGAGTCTAGCCGCACAGTCTCAGGCCGTCCTCTCCAATATTGTCCTTTAGTGGCACTTCTCCAATGACTCAAAGGGGAATCTGGGCCTGCCCACTGCTCCAGGTTCCCGTCCAGAGACCCTATACCTGCAACTGTGGTCTGCTTCTCCTTGGCCCTTGCTGGTCTTTCCTGCATTCCTTCCTACAGCTTCTAGTCATCCCCCCACTTCTCTGGGGGTAGCAGCTCAAACACCTTCCTCACAGGAGTACTTGTAGGCTACTCTCTAAAGCTCCAGCACATACCCCCTTCACCCAGGAAATGACTGCAGACTACTTCCCTGTAGCCCTTGTCTGTTGTCATCTTCCTGGCTTTGCATGGAACCTGACTCAGCTCCCCCTGGCTGGACTTCACCAGCAAATTAAGCTTTAGCACTCCCTGGCTCTTTTCCAGATGTGGCCGATAGGTTAACTGGCCCAGTGTATCCCTTCAAGCTTTGCATGGAGTAGGGTGATACCTTTTCAAAAGGCAAAAGCAGGACACATGCAGGAGACCTGCCACCTTCATGGCACCACTCCCATTCGTCCTGATCTCCCGACCCCTGGTTCTCCTCTTCCCCACCAGGGCCGTGCCCAAGGCCAGATCAGAAACTGGAGCCAGGCAATAGTAATAGCCACCTCCAGCAGCCCCTGACCATGTCTCCATACCCTGTGGTGTGGTGCTCAGGGCAGATAAGAGGCTCCAGGGCTCCCCACCATGAGGACGGCCACCTCTCCCCAGCTGGATGCACAGGACACCATTGCCACAAATGGTGTTTGCTCTATCTGATTGGGAGAGCTGGCAACCCTATCCACAGCAGCTTGGGCTCCCTGAGTACCTCTTGCTGTCTCCTGACTCTGGCTTATGGCCTGGCCAGGGGGCAGGAGCTGAGAGATGAAGGAGGAGCAAGGGGCAGGGCCTTGTGGTGATGCAGCGGGGAGACAGGTAACGCCCACCTCACCTCTCCAGTCTCTAGGAAGAGGCTGGTGTTATACCTGAGTCAAAGGCAGGCACAAAGCAGTGCTGCAGGGAATCTGGGACAAATGCAGACAAATGACATCAGCAAATTCAATTAATTTGCCGGTGTCTCAGTTTTCAGGGAGGGGCAATGATACTTCCTTTCCCCTGTCCTGTCCATGCAGACTGAAGTAAGCTCTTTGGGGCACAGAGGATCTCTTACAGTCTGCGCATCAGCTGACACAAAGCAGGGCAACGTCGATAGAGCTCTCCCTGACACAAGGAACGAATAACTGGCTCAGCTGGGCAGATCTTTGCCCAGAGAATAATATTACCTGAACTACGGTAGTGCCACGAACAGCTCTGAGTTGTAGATAACAGAAGCGATCCAGTTCCTGCTCAGGTTCAGCGGAAGTGGGATCAGGAACTTGCTAAACACAGGGGATACCCTTCCTTTCCTGCCTCCTTCCTCCCCCTCCAATTGACTTAGCCAGCAAAAATATGTTTTTGTGCCTTGGAAAAGTCCCAAAGCAACACACTCTTCAGCTGTCTTACTGCCTGTGTGCCCTGCCTGGGGAGGAAAAGGTCATGGTGCTGAGGGTGCCCTGGGCTGCTGATCCACACACCTCCACAAATTTCCATCTGCACTCAATTCATAAAAAGGAACTCTGTAAAACAGGACATTACACAATGTGTAGAAATCTGATTTCCCTCCTGACCCCACTCCTCTATGGTTCTGGATAGTTTTGTTTCATTTATTTGCCGGGACCTCATATGATTTCCGACAGAGAAGCAACAGTCTAGGTGAAAGCCCTTCCGTTGGCCAGAAGATTTTTTGCACTCAAGCGGGAAGTAACAAGGTGGGAGAGGCAGTGGGCTGGATTCAGATCTCACCCCAGTGGTGCTACTCCCAGTTTGTACTGGGGTGGGTGTGAGCAGCATCTAGCACAGGCTTTTCTTTAACTCGTTGCAGCTCCCAGTTGTACGCTACAGAGTTCTGTCGACAGAAGAGGCCTTCTGTCAACAAAACTAGGGAGTGTCCGCGCTACAAATGTGTTCTGTCAAGAATCTGTTGACAGAACACAGGAGTTTTCCCGGCAGAGTTCTGTCTTGACTATACGAGGCACAGCGCCTCTGTCGACAGATTCTGTTGACAAAAAAATAGCATATGCTCCAGCGGGCCCTCTGTTGATAAAGAGGGCTTCCGGTTCACCGGGCAGGCCTGTTTTGCAGAGCTTCCATTTGGCTGTTCTGTTGACAGAGGGCTGGGCAGTCTGTCCACTCTTTGTGGACAAAGAGCGTTGAGAGGGGAGGCTCTCTTAGGTGTGGACGTGTTCTATCAACAGAGGTTCTGTTGGGAACAGAACTCTGTAGCATAGACCTAACTTTAGGGATTTAGGCTGGGCCAGACTGTGACCCAGGAATAGAGGAGGATACCAGGTCGAGGGGAAGGGAGAAGAGTCCTGCCCTGCTCATTACATGGCCAGGCTTGCACTCCCTCAATCATTGTGAAGGTGCTGGAGGAGACCAGGGACTGCATGCCCAGTTGGCCAGAAAGAGCTGGGAAATGGGGGGAGCCCTGGTGCTCAATCCCCGATTAGTCAGCCGGAGGAATATGCTGCACTTGGGAAAGGCCAGGAATAACTTTCCTCTGAGAGAAAAGAACAAAATGAGTCTCTGAGGGTGTGTTTACGTTGCAATAAGATTTAGATTAGATAGATACATTGGGGCCAGCCGACAGGCTAAGGAGCCCCAGCTAAGCAGCTATTTAATTGCAGTTTAGATCTTTGGGCTTGGGCTGGAGCCTGGGCCTCTGCGGCAAGGAGGAAGGGTCCACAGCTCAGGCTGCAGCCAAAGCAATTAAACAACCCTGTGATCCAGAACCCTGCAAGGCCAAATCAGCCAGCACAGGCCAGCAGAGCTCCTTCCAAGTGATCTCCTGGGGCAGCACAGCTGTGCACTGCCCCTGTCCAAGCTAAGGGCAGGTCTCAACTACACCCTCTTCATAGCACTAGCGTGGATAACACTGAGGTTGATGTACCTGGCATCACTTTTGGGGGAGGGAGTCTTTTTCACACACCCAGAGAGAAGCAAGTTAGATCAAGTGAAGCAGGGATGTAGACCGGCCCTAGATCGTTGACTTCCTCAAGGCCTTATTCAGTAATGACTAGAGCTGACTGCAGAATGAGAGTTCCATTTCGTGGCAACCTCTGAGCATTCACAGTTTGTTTTTAATGCCCTCATGCATTGAAAGCAAACCTGTCCCACATTTTCATGGCTCCAGCATTATCTGGTGGCCTACTGGCAACGTGAAAAACCCCCCCGCGCAATTCTCGGCTTCTCATCACAGTTTTTTTCACCCAAGCTTATACCATATTGGATAGAGTACAGATCTGAACCCAGGTTTCCTGTGTCCCAGACCTGGACTCCATCCACAAGATATTTCCCTCATACTCTTCTTGCCCTTGACACATGTCCCAAAATCTTCACAATGGAAATGTTGTGGAAATGGGCAAGCTGCAATCACACCTGGCTCGGGGGACAGAAACTGATATTTAATAACCAGCTGGAAGAAACAAAGGCCAGAGGTAAAGTTAAAACCTTAAACCATTGATAAGATCCATGTGTATGTGAAACTGTGCCCTGGACAGTGCAGAAGCTGCTGCTGCTAAACAATAAGCTGCTGGGGATAGTCACATATAAATCCAAAGGCGCCTTCTAGTTTTTCACTTGATGGTTACCTGTGTTCTCTTCATTTTCTCTGGGGCATCTTGCATTGGCCTCTGTCAGAAGACAGGATGCTGGGCTGGATAGACCTTCGGTTTAATCCCGTTAGGTTGTTCTTCTGTTCTTCACGTCTGGACAAATGCTCTGTGCCTGTCCTGGAGGAAATGCCCCTTTTTTACGGCAATCATGATTGGCTTTATTCAGCATGTAAAACTAATATGTGAAAAAAATGAAGTAATTACTAGAAACAGGCCAAAAACGCTGGACCTGAGCGCCCTCTTCTTTCTAATGGACTGAAAAAAGCCCTTGGATCTGAACACTCCAAGGTCTCGGGGCACTTTAAAGCTGTATAAGAACTTCGCAGCTCAGGCCCATCCCTAGTGCAGAGAACTCGGATTTCTTTCAGCCGTGCTATTTTTCACAATACTTGTCTTTGCTCACCAGCGGAAGACCGATGAAGTCAGCAGTAGGGAATGAAGTTTCACGCTGAGTCCTGTTAGGTACATAGTGGGACATTCTGCAAGCGTGTTAGACCCAGCAGCTTGACTTTGCGAGGCCGTTCAGATCTTCAATACTGGCTTGGATTTACCTAGTTGAGCACTCATTGAGGTGTATTTGGAAATTTGCATGCAGAGTGAATTTGAGGCCTGGTTAGATCAGTTCTTTCTTTAAACTGAACCAGTTCCCCCATTTTTCCCCATGTATACCTCTAAAAGGAAGAGGGAATGGGAAGGACAGAAGCTCCTGTGTCAGTCTCTGGATACAGGTAACTTACCCGAGGAGTTAAAGACATTTTAGGGTCTTGAGTCCCCTGCACCCTTGTCCCTGGTGTGGTCCTTCACACCTGTCCACTGCTTAAAATGGTATAAGTGACTGGAGAATTCTGATCTGATACCAATTTACATCAACTCTAAACATGGACCAATCACTACCCAAGGCAGATGTCAGACTTCAGATTTGCCAGCTAAAATGTAAAGCATTAGAAGCCTCTCCCAGTTAGACCAGTGATCAGGATCACTCAGTGCCATTCTCGTAGAGGGGGTTGGGACTTAGAAGGTAAAGCAGCCAGAAAATGTTTTCATGGGCATTAGTCAGAGGGAGAGGAGAGCAACTGTGAATATTGCCCTTGCTAGGTTTACCGATAACCTCTACTGGCCTTACAAGAGCTCATCTCCATCCCGAAACTTTGCGAGCAATAGCAGCAACCGAGATCTTTTCCCACAGTGAGAGTCAGAGGATGAAAGACAAGAGGAAAGCAAACAATAGATCAGGACATGCTGCATGTAGGAAAGGCGAGTCTACAACAGAAATAAGTGAAGGGAAACGGGACAAGTATCAAACAATGAAGACAGACAGACAACAGAAGAAAAAAGAATGAAAAGGACAAAATTGGAAGAGCAAGAAATAATATACATGAGAACACGTGATGAGAGCACTGAGCTGCTGCACTGGAGTAATAGATTGTTTGAGAGCACTCAAGAAGTGCCGTGTGGTGTCTGTCTGTGATAAGACTGATAAAGCCACCCAACATCAGTACAGCTTTATTCTGAATGATAAAGCTAGCAGGGAGCAGAGCCACTAGTCAGCTGTGCAAGTAAACTGGTCCAATGTGAAGAAAAGTCAAGTTGTGTGTCTGGTAGTGGGTAGATAGAGGACAGAGAGTCAGCCTCAGCAGAGGTCATCACTGCCTAAACCATGGGGTATAACGGTAAGGTGCATTTTTTCTCTGAATGCTTTCTTTTCAAATTCAATTCCATTTCACCTGCCAGTGCACTAGGATTATCAGTTCCTACCTAGACTAAGACCAGGTCTACACTAGACATTAAAGTTGACTGTAGATACTCAATTCTAGCTATGGCAATTGGGTAGCTAGAATCAATTTATCTACAATCAATTTACCTGGCCATCTTCACAGAGGAAGGTCAAAAGGAGAAACTCTCCTTTTGACTTTCCTTATTCATTGCAATATTGAGGAGTACAAAGGTCAACTACCAACTCCAGAGGAGCACAAAATTGAATCCCAGAAGATCTAGCCTAACCAAATCGATCTTCTGCATAATATAGACATACCCTAAGACAGATTTTTCAGAAGACTGAGGAATGGGATGCTAGTCAGAACCTGATGCATAGGGACCTGTTGGAACTGATGGTTGTTTATGCATGAAGCGAGAAAGCCAGAAAGACTTAAACATCCTCTCCTTTTAAACCTTTGTGCCTCCTTCAGCCATCACAAATACACATCTTCATGCTGCTAGTATCCTCAGTAGAATCTTTCACAAGGATTTCCCTCATGCTGTCTTAACCTCATAGCAAATATTTTGCTAGCTGATGACTGCACGCAGAACTGCCACCTGATATTTTGTAACTAACAAAACTCATTTTCACAGCTGTGCAACAGACGGCATGTAAACGAAGAAGATCAGTTGCGGTGTGTGACCACCGCGCAGGGTTGGAGATAGAGCACAGAGACACCAGGCCAACAGGAGTTCTGGGAAGCATCGTGCTCCAGACAGCATTGATAGCAACATGTGCCATCTTTGGAGAGGAAGGAACATTCACTCCCTGCTGCATCCCCATCAGCTCTGAGAGCCAGGGCACATGTGTGCATTTGAAGGGAGAATTAGCCCACGTAGACAACAGGAGCAATAGCCCAATCACACTGTCTGGTGTTAGTGAATTAGTGGGGAGCTGTAAAATCTGCTTTCCTCCTCAACATGGCTTATTAGATTGTTATCCCCCCATCCCACCCCACCTCCTTGCCATTTGTCTGGTTCCTCCACTTGCCGCATCCTGCCTGACATGAAGAGTCTACTCCTCAACTGGTGCTGCATTGAAGTCAATGGAGCTAAATTGATTTGCATGAGCCGACGAGCCAACCCCTAGTCTATAAGCTCTCTGGAGCAGTGATTGCCTTTGAGATTTGCAGAGGCCATTTTAGCTACATGCTGACCTAGGCTGAGGGTGGCAGACTGGTGACGGCAGCACTGGATGAGGCAGGACTGCCAAGGGTGGTGAAGGCAGGACTACAAAGGAACTCCATTCCTGGACTGCCAGGGAAGTGCTCCCACCCCTTCCTCAATTGTCCCCACACACCCACTGCGAGGGAGTTTGCAGACACAGCTCAGGACCTGAGCCCCGATGGCACTATGCACACTGCTGGGGATTCAGTCTCTAGCACAGTGTACCGGCCACCACCTCCACCGCCCTGCTGCCTGGGCAGCCTTTGGCCTCGTCCTCACTGCCACATCACCATTGCCACATCCACTCCATGCAAATGTAACTTTAATTTATGCTCCAAAACAGACTTAATCCATCCCAGACATGCTTCATTGCTTATGCATTCAGGGCTCTTTGGACCACCCTTTATGTGCCACTGTTCCCATGCAATATAAGCTATGCATCAGCGTGGAAGTTTGCTCAGAACCACAGTACTATGGGCAGATCAAGAAGAGCTGGGAAGAGGCTGTTTTGCGGCTTTCCAGATGAGCTGTCTAGTGTTGAATCTTGCATTAATGGTAACTACTTCCGTGATACCTGAGCTCAGTCTGCTGTAAATTGTCTTTGCTTTAAACTGAACGGCAGTATCGGTTTCTGAGCCAAGGTCTGTTGATCAAACTGGTCACTCCAAGGCTGTTAGTATTAATTGTGTTAAGTCTCTAGTCACCATTAACCTTTTTAGTAACAAACCTGAAGCAAAATAGGCGTTGAACACTGTAGCCTTCTTGATGTTATTATTTGCTCTCCTTCCTGACAAACTAGTAGACCTGCTTTTTCCTTCCTCTTTCTATTGCACCTAATGTATTTATGTAACCTCCTCTTATTGCCTTTTATGTCCCTTGCTCGTTGTAATTCATTTGGGGCCTTAATCTTTCTGGTGTTTTTCCCTACATGCTTTTGTTATTATTTTTTTTTTTTGCTTAGCCATTTGTTCATGTTGCCACTTTTTGTAGAATTCCTTTTTGATTTTCAGATCATTTAGGCTACGTCTACACCGTAGCCCTAACTCAAAATAATTTGCACAATGCAAATTGGGTAAATTATTTTAAGTTAACTTATTTCGACCTTGGTGCCGTCCAAACAGCACCAAAGTTTGAAATAAGTGGCTATTTTGAGGTTTCCACTACCCCTCTCATGAAGAGGGGCAGGGGAAATGGAATACCATTCTTGAAATAGCGCTGCTATTTTGAGCACAGTGAGTAGCCACACAGTTGCTATTTGGGGATACATTTGTATCCTGAAATAGCAGCAATAGTCTAGACATAGCCTTAACAGCTCCTCTTGGAAACTCTTATTGTTCTTCCTATCTTTCCTTCACACCAAGATAACCTGCTGTTGTGCCTTTAATATTGTCTCTGAGAAACTGCTAGCTCTCCAGAACTCCTTGTCTCCTTAGATTTTCTTCCCAAGAGACCTTACCTAGTTGTTTTCTGAGTTTGATAAAGTCTGTTATTTTTCCAAAGTCCATTGTCCTTATTCTGCTGCTCTCATTCCTTCCTTTCATCACAGTCATTAAATCTATTAGTTCATGTTCACTTTCCTTGAAACTGGCTGCAATTCCTGTTTGTCAGAATCAGGTTTAAATGGCAGCACCCCTCCTCCCGCACCTCCATTACTTCCACACTTTTGAAACAGCAGTTATCCTGACTGGAATGGCATTCTGTGATCAAGGAACCCAAAGACCTCCTATCAGTGCTATCTGCAGAGCCACACATTTATCTCCAGGATGTGTGTGTTCCCGCTTGGGCTCTTACCTTGAACAGGGAAAGTCTACTCGCTGGTTATCTTTAAATATTGAAATTGTCTTTCCACTCCCATTTATAAACTCTCCTACCTAATTTAGACCCTCTAGCTTGTCTGAACTGACTGCATAAAGGAATTCTGATAGAACTGAGTTTACAACCATTCTTGCACGAAATCACATTTTTCAGGACTCAACCCTAAAATGGTTATTTTTGCCAGTAAATACATGGCGCTTTCTTGAGTTATTTGTAAATACAAAATTCAATTCCTTTGGCCTTGTGCTTGATAATTCCTCTTATAAGTGTTATAGTTAGATCTGGGATCACCCAAACCCAAGATCTGAAAAAATCTTTTCAGGAAGTTTTGATCTGGGGCTGGTTCTAAAATATTTGGCTTGGAGCCTCTCTCCTGATAGTTGTTTGAACTGATCATATCTGAGGCTCAAGGACAGTCACTGCCGTGCCACTGATGACCTACTATAGGCATTTGTCACACTCGAGTAGCTAAATGTTCCATTGCCTGGCTGAAAGCTAGATGGTACACCTAGCCAAAACAATAAAAGTCCCTCTGTTGCTGTTGGTAAAAGGGAAACAGCTTTGATTATTTTTCAGATTTACAAATATCTAATACCCCCACAGTCCGAATAAACCCTTGCAAATGATTAACTATTTATGAATAGAACTGTAGGTGAAAATATCTGAATCTTCTAAAGTCTCCTTGCTTCATTTCCCTATGCTCCAGGTCCCGTCTTTTTCCAGCTAGATTGCTTTTCCTTTTCCCAGCCTCATTTACTACAAAAGTCTTTCTTCAAAAGTATTACAGGACCTCCAAATAAGGTTTGGAACACCAAGGAGCATTAGTGAGTATGTGATTCACACTGAACATAGGGAGTTGACCCTGGCCATGGCTTGGATACATATGTGTTTTTCTGCATTTCTCTTCCTCATCCCCATGATCTGCTCATCATATCCATTCACGTGTCTTCTGCAAGTACTGCTAGATGGATGCTCATGGTGTGGAGTGAGTATATTCCATTCACTTCATGTTCTCCTCCCCATAACAGCCTTCCACCTCCTCCTCCTCCTCAGCTGTTAATGGAAGGAATTGCCTGTATACAAGGTACTCTTCAAACCTCTGCCTCCCTTCCTTCTAGAACAGTATTTTCCCCTCTCCTTACCAATCAAGCTACCTACATATACAACAAGAACTTATAAATATTTAGCCGGTGAGGTGTTATCATGCAGCCTGGCCACCATCCTAGGATCCATCAGTGAATTTGTTTTAGTCACTGCTGCAGGTGCTATGTAGTAGCAGGTACACAGTAGTTAATTCCATCACAGCTCCCCTCAAGAGGGCTAGCTTGTTCTTCTCAAATCTGTTTGCGTGAGAAAAAAGGCCATCTGTGAATTTTGGCACATACTGACTTCAGGCCTTGATTCCGTTTTTCCATGGAGGTTTTAATCTAACCCAACGCAATAAATAAATGTCAGATTAAGCATAGCGGTGCAAATGTTACTGCACTCTCATTGTAAAAGCTCCCTGTTACTCAGGCATCTTCTGAAATAAGGCAACCATTCCTTGGCCCTCGGTTATGCTCAGCCCTGTTCTAATCACCCTGTTTCGGATGTGCAGCTTGCTGTGAAAAACAAATGACTAGAGCTATTAAGGGGCAGCCTTCTTGTGAGTGTGCTCAGCAGTCATATCGTAATGGCTATTACATTACATGCAATGGTTTGCCATAGACTGGGGGGCTGGGGTGGCAGAAAGAGCAGGTTATTGACAAAAACACAAATCCTGCCCCTGCCACTCAGCCTAATATCATTTGTAGCTAGGAAGTTCTTTCACAAATGGTTTTTAATGATCTCCAAGGTAAGTAGGCCTAGACTACCAACTCTGTGTGTGTATGTGTGTGTGTGCACATCTGTGTCTCTGTGACTTTCCCCAGGGACCACTCCATTCCTACAGAAGAGTCAGGGTGCTGCTGGTACGCATGTCCACTAACCAAAACGTATCCTCTTATTCCTCTCAGGCTGTATCTACATTACAAAAATAGCTTCAAAGTTGCTTACTTTGAAATACAACTTTGAAGTAAGCGACTCTGAAGTTGAGCGTCTACACACACGCTATTGCGAAGTTAAACTTCAAAGTAGGGCACTACTCCATTCCTGGGAATGGAGTAAGGACTTAAAAGTTGCTTAGGAACATAAGCTTTCATGGGAATGAAAGCTTATGCTCCAAAATATCTTAGTCTGTAAGATGCCACAGGACTTCTTGTTGTTCTCAAAGCTACAGACTAACGTGGCTACCTCCCTGATACTTGACTTCAAAGTTGGGCTCCCTACGTCAAAGTTAACTTCGAAGTAAGGGAAAATGTGTGTAGACTCTCTGCTGGCTACTTCGATGTAGTGCCTAACTTCGAAGTTAGTTCCTTGTGTAGGTGCATCCTCAGGCTACGTCTACACGTGAAAGCTACATTGAAATAGCCTATTTCGATGAATAACATCTACACGTCCTCCAGGGCTGGTGCCGTCGATGTTCAACGTCGACGTTGGGCAGCACCACATCGAAGTAGGCGCTGCGAGGGAACGTCTACACGCCAAAGTAGCACACATTGAAATAAGGGTGCCAGGAACAGCTGCAGACAGGGTCACAGAGCGGACTAGCACTTCCGGGGCAACAGCTAGCCGCTCCCTTAAAGGGCCCCTCCCAGACACACTCAGCCTGCACAGCACGCGGTTTGCAGAGCCATAGGTACGTACACCTCGAGCGACGCAGTCATGGACCCCCAGCAGCAGCAGCAGCAGCAGCCAGAGGTCCACCCAGCCACCCCTGTAGAAGCAGTGCTCGCCCTGCTCAATGCCATGCAGGAGGCAGCCGATCACATCCTAGCCACAGAGGAGGAGCTGCCCACAGGGGAGGAGGAAGCAACCCCCAACCCTGCAGCACCCCGCCCCCCCTGGCCTCACACGCCGCCGGCTGTGGAGCTACCCCACGAGCACTGACTGGTGGGAGCGGCTGGTGCTCGGAGAGTGGGACGACAACCGCTGGCTCCAGAACTTTCGCATGAGCCGGCTGACATTTCTGGAGCTATGCCAGTGGCTCACCCCTGCACTGAGGCACCAGGACACCTTCATGCGGCGTGCCCTCAGTGTGGAGAAACGGGTCGGCATCGCTGTCTGGAAGCTGGCCACTCCAGACAGCTACCGATCCGTGGGCCAGCAGTTTGGCGTCGGCAAGGCCACCATCGGGGCTGTCCTCATGGAGGTAAGAGGACCCATAGGGAGAGGGGGAGGCAGCCCTGGCGGAGGAGGTGAGCCCTGGCAGGGGAGGGGAGGGGAGGGGAGCCCTGGCAGGGGAGGGCCACACACACCCTGCTCACCCCTCATTGGTGCTCTCCCATGTGCTTCCCCTGCAGGTCGTCCACACCATCAACACCCTGCTCCTCCACAGGCTCGTGAGGCTTGGGGACCCGGATGCCGCCATTGCGGGCCTTGCCACCCTGGGCTTCCCCAGTTGCTTCGGGTCTCTGGATGGGACCCACATCCCCATCCGCGCCCCAGAGCACAGTAGAGGACACTACCTAAACCGGAAGGGCTACCACTCAGTAGTCCTCCAGGCCTTGGTGGACAGCCGGGGCCACTTCCTGGACATATATGTAGGCTGGCCTGGCAGCACCCATGACGCCCAGGTATTCAGGAACTCGGGCCTGTGCTGCCGGCTGGAGGCAGCGACGACCTACATCCCCCAGCGGGAGATCCCTGTGGGGGACACCGCCATGCCCCTCTGTGTCATCGCAGACGTGGCATACCCCCTCCTGCCCTGGCTCATGCACCCTTACGGGCCACCTGTCAGCCAGCTAGGAGTGCTTCAACATGCACCTGAACCACACGCACCAGGTGGTGGAGCGCACATTTGGCCGCCTCAAGGGGCGCTGGAGGTATCTCCTCACCCGCCTTGATGCGGGCCCCACCAACATCCCGCAGATTGTGGGCACATGCAGCGCCCCGCACAACCTCGTTGAGAGCAAGGAGGAGGCCTTCTTTCAGGGCTGGGCTGTGGAGGCCGGCAGGGCTGATGTGCAGCCACCTGCTGCCCCCAGTCGCCAGGTGGACCCCGAAGGGACCCGGGTCCGGGAGGCCCTGCGGGCCCAGTTCGACGAGGCTGCGGGGTGAATGCTGGCAGGCCCCCCACTGCACCCCCCCCATCCTCCACAACACTCCCTGCCCCTACGCCCACACCACAGAGCACCCAAGAGCACACCCCCCTCAGTTTTCTTGGAAATAAAAACAGACATGTTTTTCGTGAAACCAGAATACATATGTTGAACTCTTATTATATTATTATATCATAACTATGTACAGCCAAAATAAATATTATATATATACGTATGATAAGATGAAAGGAAAAAAAGAGGAAGACAAGGAAGGGGAGAACTATTTACATGGGGGAGCAGGTATCATCATAACATAACAGAACAGGGGTCGAATACAAACTATTTACAAAAGCTAGGTGAAGGGGATATATACAAAGGGGGAGGGGGGGCCACGTCCTGGGCCCCACACCCCCTAAAGTCCAGCGTTGGGGGTGGGTGGCCGCAACCCGCGCCTCAGCCACAGCCCACACCAGGGCTGGCTGGGGGCCGGGCGGACCGGGAGATAAGGCCGGTGGGTGTCAGCTGGCCCTAGGTCCCCCTCAGCAGAAGGGCCCTCGGTGGCAGATGGCGGTGCAACGGCGGGTGGAGCAGCAGGTGGAGCAGGCAGGGCGGGCAGAGCAGCGGCCAGCGCAGCATGGGGGGGCCAGATAGTCTGCGATGCACTCAAATGTGCGCATAAAGGCCCCCCATGCCTCCTGGCGCCAGGCCAGTGCCCGCTCCTGTAGTTGGAGCCGCCACTCCTCCACCCACAGGCGCTGCTCGGAGACCTCCAGCTGCCGACGGAGGATGGCCAGCAGCTGGGGGTCCGTCGCCATCCTCGGATGGTGCTGGCTCCGCTGTCGTCCCCAGCCTGGGGCCGGTCGGTGCTCCGCCGAGGGGCTGGCCTGGAGTGAAGGCCCCGGTGGGCTCTCCGGGACCACTGACACCTCACCAGCGCTCTCCGGTCCTTCCAATGGTGCAGCTGCGGAACACGGGGGGGAAGAAGAGTGGAGACAGCCGTTAGTGTGGGCCTCGAGTCGTGGCCCTTGTCCCCCCACCCCTCTGCTGCTGGTTCCCCATCCCCATCCCCGGGAGATGCTGCTGCTGATGATGATGGGTGTCCCACCCCCTCCCCCCGGGGGACCCTAGGTTCCGCTCCCCCCATCCTCAGGGATGGGGCATGGCACTGTCGTGCTGGGGGCAGGGGCTGATGCACTCTTCTGAGGGACATGCCACTGCTGTCCTTGGGGCCATGGTCATCTGGGCATGTGGAGGGCCCTGGTCATATCTGTTACCCCCGCCCCTCAACCCCGGGGGTGTGCACCGGGGGGGTACATACCTGATGGTCCACTCCCACGGTTGGGGGACACCCGGTGGGTGGACGCCCTGCTGGAGCTCCGGGATGGGATGTGGATCCAGAGCCCCGTGTCGCCAGAGGAGGACTCCCCCTCCTCCTCAGGTGCCCCAGAGGTGGCCTCCTGGGGGGCCCCTGGGGTGCGGGGCTTACCTCCGGGGCGGACTCCGCCTCCGGGGCCTGCTGGGGCTCATCGGCTGAGGTACGAAGAGTGGCCGGAGGGCAGGAGGTGTGCTGGGGGCCCAGGATGGCCCTGAGCTCCCTGTAAAAGGGGCAAGTGATGGGGGCAGCCCCAGATCGGCCGGCTGCATCCTGGGCCCAGGCGTAACCCTGCTGCAGCTCCTTCACCTTACTCCTGACGTGGTCAGGAGCGTGGGCAGGGTGACCCCGGGCGGCCAGGCCCTCGGCCAGCTTAGCGAACACATCCGCGTTCCGCCTCTTGCTCCCCATTACCTGGAGCACCTCCTCCTCACTCCAGAGCCCCAGCAGGTCCCGAAGCTCGGCTTCCGTCCAGGAGGGGCCCCGCTGCCGCTTCCCAGCCTGGCTGCCGGTCTGGAAGCCCTGGCTCCCCTTGCGGGGGGGTGCCCTGGGGGCGCTTAGAGGGCTGGGGGGGCGGCCATCGCAGCGGTGGGGGGTTGATCTGGCTGCAGAGGAGCGTGCAGGCTGGCCGCGTGGCTGGGCTGCCACCTGCACGCTCTCTCAGCTTCCTGCACAGGAAGGCAGGGGGCGGGGACCTTTAAGGGGCCACTGCACGCGGCGACCATCGAGCTCAGAGGCTGGAGAGAGCATCTCTCGACCCCTCAGCTGATGGCTGCCATGGCGGACCCCGCTATTTCGATGTTGCGGGACGCGCAACGGCTACACGTTCCATACTTCGACGTTGAACGTCGAAGTAGGGCGCTATTCCCATCTCCTGATGGCGATAGCAACTTCGATGTCTCGCTGCCTTACATCGCTGTCAACTTTGAAATAGCGCCCGCCACATGTAGCCATGACGGGCGCTATTTTGAAGTTGGTGCGACTACTTCGAAGTAGCCGGCACGTGTAGATGCGGCTTCAGTGTATCTACAACCATCTTAGGAAGAGCCTGATGCTACCCACAAAGTGATTACTAAAAAGGCAGGCACTGTTGGACGTATATGAGTTACAGGAGCACATCTTCACAAATATGGGTACACCTATGAGTGAGCCTGCCCAAACTGCAGGCTGTGGTTGTGTGCACCACTGCTGTGCTTTGGAAATGGTCACCTTCGAACGTGTCTGGTGTGATTCTCTGCACAACTTAGGTGCACAAATCTGTGTGCAGTTGATGCGCATTCCTGTGCTGAGGTTTGCAAAGATGCCCAAGAAATTTGGACACATAGCTCCTGTGCAATCCCTGAGTCGGGTCTGAAAATCTTAGCCTCGCATTTCTGAAAATGTATTTCACAGTTTCTGGCAGGCTGTTAGTCAAAAGCCTTGCTGGGAACAAAGGAGCCTTGCCAATAATCTTTAGAAATGATATGAAATTAGAAGTTACATGTGCTCACTCATCCCCCATGGTCTGTGCTATCTCAATCTGATGCCTGCAGACCAAATGAGATAAAAAATATGCCTTTTCACCCCTGCATCCTTTGTTGTGTCCCAGGCGTGGCTTGAATGAGGTTGTAATTAATGATGTTGTCAGAATCAGTCATGGGTGGCTAGAGAGGCAAGCTGGTGCACTCCTCACAGAGAATTACAATGAAAGAGACATTGCTTATTGCTCTGAGCCAGATCCTGCAAAGTACTGAGCACAGCCTGTGGGTTACTATGTATCGTCAGCTTCCATTGAGGCTTCAGTGTGCTCGGCACCAGATCCTGTCCATGCAGTATCCAATAGCAAGTTCATTTTAGGTTCATCACCTGAACCCATAGATTTAGTTTCAGGAAATCCTTAGGCCATGGCTGTTTGGTATATCAAGGCTGCTGCTGTCACAGGGCTAAATAAATGAATGACCACAGCGATTGTGCCACATTAGGAAATAATATTATGAATGTCCAGTGCCTGTAAAATAAAGAAAAATAGAATACTATCTGGTTTTTATAAAGAACATAGATTTGTAACAGAGTGGTCCTCAAAATGACTACAAATGCCCTACTAAACATTCAATAGGGGTTTGAATGGGAAATGAATTAAATTGTCATTAGCCAAATTCTTATCCAGATTAAACTGGTATCAATCTACAGTAACTGCATAGGTTTCAATGCAGCTACTCTGAATTCACATTTGCACCCTAGAGAGCCATGAAATTTAACATGCTTACCTCACTCTGTATAATATACAGTTGTCTGTACTGTAGTTCATGAAACTGAACTGTAATTGATTATTAACATGGTGTTTGTGGTTTATTTTTGTGATTTATTGTAAGTTTCTCAGCTGGAATAAATTGTGGGAGTAGCCCTGCAGCCAATGGGAGTCTGTCAATTTACACCAGTGAGGAATCTGCCCTTTTCATCGGCAGTTCTGATAAAAATGAATGTTACTTAAAAACAATCTGCCTCAATTTCTCCTTTTTAAGGGTATTCTCCCAAATAAACAGCAAGGGAGGTGATGTAAATACCTACAAAGACAGATGATTGTTATAAAAAGAGCAGGAAGTAATTGCTCCCCAGGTCCACTGACATTAGGTTAAGAAGTAATGGGCTTCATTTGCAAAAAGGGAGATTTAGGCTAGATGTTAGGAAAAACTTTCTAACTTCAGGGTAGCTGAGCCCTGGATTAGGCTTTCAAGAGAGGTTGTGGAATCCCCATCAGTGGAGGTTTTTAATACAAGATTGGACAAACACCTCCCAGGTTTGTTTTGTCCTGCCTTAACACAGGGGGCTGGACTTCATGACCTGTTGAGGTCCATTCTAGTCCTACATTTCTGATTTTATGAATGGATAGACAGTGACTAGAGAAAGTAAGTATTAAAGATGGTTGAATGACAGATATAGGCTGTGTCTATACTTGCATTCCTCTTTCGAAAGAGGCATGACAATGACGGAAACTGAAAATGCAAATGAGATGCAGATTTACACATCTGGCACTTCATTTGCATAATCTTCTTTTGAAAATAGGAAAGTGGTATAGACAGGGCTCTTTTGAAAGTAAGCCCTCATCTTTGAACAAACCCTTCTTCCCCTTTTTTAATGGGAAGAAGAGTTCTTTCAAAGATGGGGTTTATTTTTGAAAAAGCTACATCTACACTGCTTCTCTTCTTTCAAAAGAAGCTCTTTCAAAAGCAGAATATGCAAATGAGGTGCCAGGTATGTAAATCTGCATCTCTTTTGCATTTTCAATTTGCAAACTTCATTTGCATGTCTCTTTCGAAAGAGGAATGCAAGTTGAGACACAGCCATATTGATTAGACAAATAAACTACTCCATAGAAAACATCAATATTTACCAGATAAGGGATATGAGGCATATTTGTCAGGCTCCAGTAACTGCTCTTTATTATGTGCATTGTGGTAGTATTGATAGAGCACGGAAAGGATCACAGGCACATTGTATGAGGCAATGCAAACTACCTATTTCTGTGAACATATTGAGATTCTTAGATTAAAAGTGCTCTATATGTTTTTGCCTGGTATTTTTTTTTATTACTAGTAATTAACATAGCTGGAATTGGAGAGGTAGCCGTGTTAGTCTGTAGCTTCGAGAACCAGAATAAGTCTTTTGGAGCGTATGCTTTTGTGGGCAAAGACCCGCTTCATTGGATGCATGAGTGGGGGGGTTGTTTCAGAGGGGTATTTAAAGATTGACAGCTCTGGCCCTACCTCTTACTGGGAACCCACTCTTTAAATACCCCTCTGAAACCACCCCCCAACTCATGCATTTTATTACTTGATCATTCTTCCCCTTAGCACAGTAAGAACTACAGCTATGATAGCTCTACTGCTGAGAAACAATAAACCAAGTGAAACATCATTTAGTCTCCAATAAAACATGATTAAGATCCTTAAACTTAATCCTCAGTTTTAGATGCTGCATTCCAGTGCAAGGGCAAAGATGTCTGTCTTTCATTTGTTTTCAAAACTTACCACAAACTAGGCATTGTCAGGCGAAATGGGAAGCAAGTTTCAAAGATCCATGTGTGAGGTGTTTTGGGGTCCCCTCAAGCCAACAAGGGGTTCAATCGTTACCTGCCAGCAGCCCAGAATACTCACTCTGGCTTTGCCCAACATGGTTAATCAAATTTGGAGTTGATTTTAGTACCCATCACACCCCAAATTTGTCCCCAAATCATCCTAATGCAGGGACCCATCCCTCCCAGTGGAGCCTCACAGAGGCAGGGTTAGTGACAGCCTTTAGAAAGACATTAAAGCATTCCAACCAGTCAGCTTTCTAGGAGTGCACGTCATTGGTCTTACCCAGCACTGACAATTTATAATGAAAACAAAACAAGTTGCTTAACAAAGAAACCTGGATTAAGTGATACAGGGTAAAAGAGGTAAAGGTGGGGAGAGTTACAAGCCAAGCACAAGTAAAAACATGCTTCTAAAAGTCTAAAACTTGATCTAGCAAGTTACCGTCATTGTTAAAGATGTTTTTTTCTTGCCTATAGTTTCTTGTGCAGCTTTAACTGGCCAGGACCCATCACAGAGCTTAAATCTCTTGTTCTCTTTGGCCGTGTGAATGAGAATATTCAGCATCTCATTAGCATGCTGCCGGCCACAGCACTTTGAAAGTGCTGAGTTTTGCTCATGTGCGGCTTGTCTACATGGGGGTCCTTTTCGAAAGGACCCTGCAAACATCTAAATCCCCTTACTCCTATTCAGATGAGGAGTATTCATTTCAGCGCCTCATTAGTATTCACCGATTTGGCTATTAGCATGGCCATTTCGAAGTTTTCCCCTAGCATAGCCGCAGCTTTTGTTTCCTAACCTGGAGAATAAAGATGGCGCCTCTCCATTGCTTATGCCCCCAGTGGGGTGCCTCATCTTACAAGTCAGCAAGGCCTCCTGGGATTCAGTCTCCTGTGTCCCTATGGGCTACAGGAGCCGTATCAATTCTCTGTCCCTGGCATTCAAGCTCTGGACAACCCCTGCTGGTTTAGCTCCATTGGCTTTGTTTGCAGCAAATTTATAAACTGAGGTAAATTTGTATTCCTTTGTCTAAGACAGACCTGCTTATCTCCATTACCTGGCCTTGGCTGGCATGTCTTAAAACAGTTTCCAGTGACATTATACAGAGGGAATGCGTAACTTCACATGTTAGGATAACATAAGAATTTTACACTGAAATTAATAACCAGCATGGCATTAGATTTAATAGGGTACCTTATACTCTGTATTTTGGATACATATTGTGACAACAGCGAGTTAGGTGCAGTCAGTGAGAGACTAGCCATAGGGCTAACTGGGGCTGTGTCTAGGGCTATGTCTACATGGCACTGTAAGTCCAAAATAGGACATTTGGACATTTGGCACTGTCTAAATGGCGCCACATACCAAAATAAAGGCCTGTTTCAAGGCCTCTCCCTGTAGTCCTCACGCAATGAAATATACAGGGATGCCAGAATAGCACACCCATTATCTTAAAAACTGGGTGCATTATTTAAACACAGGCAACTATTTCAGGGATATCTTCATGTCCAGAAATAGCACCTGCCATGTAAACATAGCCCAGGGGGTCTCTGCCCATTTGGAAGCCCTGGAAAAATGTGCTCTGACCTGCTCTGCCCAACCACCTGCAGCTCAGTGGCTAGTCTTTCAGGTCCTGATGTTAGAAAATGAGTGGCTGCATCCTCTAAAAAACATAGTTAACCTGGAATTATGGTAATCAGAGGTAAATCTTCCAAGCCTTGGTTGAGACACACCACCATGCAAATCCTAACAGAATAAAACATGTTTTCAGAAATAAACTGTCAGCGTCCTCTCCCATGCCTCTGCTTACAGCCTAACACAACAACCTGATTTGAGTGTTCCAAAGGTTTTGCCAGAGTCCTCTTGCAAGGAAGGAAATGAGATCCTGGTACTTCTAACGTTAAAAACAACCAACCAACCAACCAGGATATCATTCAGTATTTATTTAAAATACTGAGAATATTTATATGTCAAAATACGGTAACAGAGAGAAAATATCTGTGGTTTGCAGTTGACTTTTAAGGGTATGTCTACACGGCAATCAGTGGTGTGACTGTAGCACAAGTAGACATGCCCAACCTAGCTTTAATCCAGGTAGTCCAGCTAGTAGGAGTCATGAAGCTACATCAACGTGGCTATGGTTTTTCCAGCTAGCTATATCAATGTGGCTCCACATGCTGCAATCACACACATGACCTCTGGGTAGACATATCATGAGGGTATGTGTATAAAGCCCCTAGACACCCACGGTTGGCTCAAGCCTGCTGACTTAGGTTCACAGGGCTCAGCCTGCAGGGCTGTTTCATTCTGTGTAAACTTTAGGACCTGGGCTGGAGCCCAGCCTTTGTGGTTATCCCGCCTCACAAGGTCCTAGTGCCCAGGTTCAAGCTCAAGCCTGTCAGTCTACACAGCAGTGAAACAGCCTCAGGGCACAACTACCAGGGCAGATCCAGGGAAGGTTGAACGAAGGTACACCATTCCAGCTATGAGAACAACAAGAAGTTCTGTGGCACCTTATAGACTAACAGATATAAGGTGCCACAGGACTGCTTGTTCTCAAAGCTACAGACTAACATGGCTACCTCTCTAATTCCAGCTATGTTAATTACTTAGCTGGAGCCAACGTATCTTAAACTGGGTTTCCATGCCATCTCCACTAAGGGAGGTCAATGGGGGTCTGCACTCCTGTCTACTTCTCTTACTTCTAACAAGGGTCAGGTTACTGTGGGTGATGGGGGTACCCTGTAAGTTTGATTTAGCGCGTCCCTATGAGGTGCACTAAATCTAAATCAAACTCCGAAAGGTCAGCCGCGGCAAGGTCAGTCTTCCCAGTAGTAAAGATGCACCCGCAGTCAGCTGGCATGGGCCGACCACGGGCTTTCCTTTGCTGTGTAGATGTACCCCAAGACTGTAATGTTTATCCTAACTCACATGGGTTTTACAAACGTCTCCAAAAACAGAGAAAGAAAGTGAGGGAGCGATCCTATGTTCCAAATCGTATGTCCTATACAATATCTACAACAGAGGGAAGGATGGAATAGTAAGCTCACACTTACCTGTATCCCCATGCTTTTGGTAAGATCTTGAATGCTGCCTGAATGTAGCATTCTGTGGCACAATTTCTTTGTGCAAATGTGCGTGACAGAGACAAATTGAGAGAAAAGGTGTTAAAAGAAAGAAAGTAAGCTGCAGTGGATAGTCCAGGTCTTTGGTGTATAATGTGTAAATAGATTCCTATAATAATAATTAAAAGTATTATTAACCCATTAGATGCATCAAGATGATGACATTTATAATATAAGAGATGTATTTAGCTGTTGTTGTACATGAACGCTTCCAGATTAAAATAATTTATCTAAGATTAACAGTGGAGGTGCAGGCCTCTGCCTGCTGATTAATAACTTTCCGAAAGGAGCTGATGGCCCAAGGTGCAGCCAAAGGGACCATTAACCTCAGATTGTCATTAATCCCAGGAAAATGTCCTGTACCAAGGTCATTGTTGTGGTTATAAGATGCAAATGAAAAATAACATAGGTGTATGGATTTTTTTTTTAATATATAGCTGATGCTGATTTAATCGATGTCCATGGGGCGTGACTGGAGAATTAATGGCCTGTCCTGCATACAAACCAATCAGCTGAAGATTAAATCATCTTTCAACATTCCATTTAGTTTACACCCTAAATTAAATGAACGCCTGAGGTTCCTTAAATAAAATGCTTCTGTAACAGCCACAGAAAACAGACAATGTAGTGTGTTGAAAAAATTTGACTTTCAGTGTAGAATCTAAGAAGTTTCTCAGTATTTCTTTTGGAAAATATCACTGTTAAAAGGTATTTTGTTTATTTCTTTGCACACTCTTGTGTCTCAATTTAGATGTTGCCCTGTTTTCTTAGCATCATACAGTACATGTAGCCAGGAAGGATAAGTTAGACACAACTAGCTAGCAAAATATACACCAGCGTAAGAGAGAAAACTAAATTTAAGAAATAACGGATATGTTTTTTAAGAGACAGGATATAAGCAAACAAACAGAAAAAAATTCAAAAGCAGCTAGAAATACTAAAGAGGATGTAAGAGATTCCAGAGCATTCTTACAAGGCTGTCCAAAGGGAATGATTTGCAACATGCAGTGTACGAGTGTGTTTATATTTTAAAGTCTGGAATTCATCCATTGTATGGTATTTTATACAGTTTTGTGGGCAACTCCCTAGTCAAAGCTGACTTCACTGTTTAGTCAAAATAGGATTTATATTCCTTTTATTAGGCATGAAAGGATATCTTGGTTATAACCAAAATTTACCATTTATGCTATACGATAAAAATTCATTTTATGGAAATGACAGATATGTAGTTTAGGATTCCAAAAGATCTTTAAATTACTCCTCTTTGAAATCCAGGACAGTAGTGTAACATATTGAATGTGCTATCTCATGTTCAACCTACTATAATATTGAGATGATCCAGAATGTTTGCAAGGTAGAATAAAGATTTTTCAGAGGTTTCTTTGTGTCTTGTCTGTTTATCTTCTTCTATCTGAATCGGGGGGCTGGCAGCGGAAGAAACTGTCTTGTCTCCAGACTTAGTCTTTCAGATTAGACATAGTAATTCAGACGTAGTATTTCAGATTAGAGATAGTATTACAGATTAGAGCCCCTAGAAGTGCTTCCAGGGGCTCCAGTCCAAATAGGCTCTATTGCATGTGGACACACTATTTTGGAATAAGTTTTCCGAAGGGGATGTGTTATTCTGGAATAGTTTATTTTGAAATAATAACTCCAGGGGAGACATCCCCTTAGGGATCATGACTAGGCAGTAGTTACCGAGCCATTGCAGCTGTGGTGTGGCCCACGTAGAATATTTTTAAATCTATAGAGGTTTTCCCCAGGAAGCTTTCTGTTTGAGATCACCTTCCTGTTGTTTTATATGCTGGGTTTCCTAGTTTGGTGGATGAATGTGAGCGAGTGCTGCTGGTGGATTAAGCTCTTATCATTTACTGTAGTAGTGGATCCAAACACGATTTGAGTCAGAGTTACAGTGCCAGTTGTACAGAGCATAACTGAGACAAAAAATCTCCAGCCATCTCTTACTGTTCTCAGATGGCAAAGAGCTAAATCCAGATCCATTCCTCTGGGGTGAGTTTAAATGGTCTGATCCTTTGCATCAAAACTATATATATTAAAGATCTGCAGTCCATACACAAGATGACCTGCAATTTTTAATTGCATGTGGTCTCATTTTCAAATATCTGCTTCAATTTCAGTATTCCATATTTGAAGGCACAACCTAATACAAAGGGTAGGCACTGAAATTTGTAATTGAAATAAGCACCCAAGGTACACAAGCTCACGGGCACCTAAATGCATTTCAGACCAGTCTACATAATTTTTTAACAAATCTAATCTAGCAAAGGCACCTGAGTTTGAAAACTGACTTACGAGACGAAATTCTGCCCTACTGTGCATGAATACAGCTCACATTGTACATGTACTAGAGGGTAGAATCTGGCCTCTAGGCTTCATATACACTTGTCGACAAAACCCGCAGCTCATCCACACTAGAAATGTGTTCTGGTGACATACTCTGGACAGAACTTGGCACTTTTGTCGAAAGCCTTCTGCCTCTCCCACACGAAGCAGAATGCCTTTCTTGAGAGAATCTGTTGACAAAAGATGCTCTCTGGGGCCTTCTCTCGACAGACAGGACTTCCAGGTCACCGGGCAGTCTTGCCTGCTAGGCTTCCTGTTGGCCGTTCCATTGAGAGAGCAGTCGGGCAGCCCAGCTGCTCTCTGGCAACAGAGGGGATCGACAGAGCAATCCACTTCCATGTGTGGCTGTGATCTGTTGACAGAAGTTCTGTCGGAAGATATCATCTGACAGTAACTTCTGTCACTAGATCACTACAGTGTAGACATAGCCATAGTGTGTATTTTCATTCCTCCTGGGCTTTCAGGTGTCTTTACTTCTCTTATTTTACTTATAACTGAGACCCCGTTACATTAAAAAGCCTCAGCTTCTGCCTTGCTTGTCTTTTATTATTATTGTGATGATCTGCTAAACACAGGACTAAACCTCTCATCTGGCCCCTCTCCAGGACATTCTCCTTTCCAGGTGCTAAATATCAGGAAGTGGTTAGGTTGTGCCTGGGAGGCAGCAGCTGCATGACAATCCAGGGTTGCAGATAAGCTGGAAGCAGAGAAGAAACCCAGCCCACTCCTGAAACTGCATGTGGAGCATTGTGCAGAAAAGTCTGTGACTTCAGAACATTACAACCAGGTGTAGGTCTGCATGGAGCTTATGGCTGAGTGGGGAGCCAGTGCATAGGCCCCAGTAAGAAATATTAACCAACCCTGGCCTACAGAGATGCAAGTGGCCCTTTGTCTGAAGAGAAACTGGACCGGAGAAGTTAGCCCAGGCTGTAGCATTTAAAGAGTCCTGACACTAAATTGGATTGTTCCACGACCCAAACAAGAATGGCTGTAACAGCTTTCATCTTGGTCCCCAGGGTATCTGCCACCTTTCCTTTGCATGCAAACCTTGCACTAAACCAGAGATCTGCAACCAAAATAGCAAGAAGAGCCATTTTTTTTTCCAAGCTGGTAAAAAAATTCATTAATTCAAGAGCCTCAATGCATGTGAATATGAGATGGTCTTAATAAATAATGTCAAAGGACACTTTTTGTAACCCCTATTTTAAGAACAGAGCACACACAATGATTTGTGATGTGATATATGTTTACTGCAGGACATTCACAAACTTTTTACATATTCTATTTCCTCTCACTTTATATGTGTGTTTGTGCCACTGACTTCCTGACTTTCGCTCCCAAACTTTCTCTCTCTCTGGAGGACGCTAGGGGGAGTTATCCAACCTTTCAACGTCACATATGGTTTGCTATTTGGATAGGAGTTGTTCATTTTTGAGCTTTTAGATACTCACTGTTTATTGAAAATAATTAGGAGGGTTGTTTTTTTTTTAAACTTGGCACTTTTCGCATCAGAAGCCACAAAGAACTCCTTAAAGAGCCGTATGTGTCTCTGGAGCTGCAGGTTGCAGACCCCTGGACTAGACCCTTTCACTTAGCCATGTGTCTCAGTGGTTATTGTGAGCCACCACAGACAGTGCCTAAAAGGCCTAGCTGGTGAAGCATTTGCAGTGCTGCCCTGTGAGTCACAGTGAATTTGGCACCTTAGGGCTTTGGTGTACTCCAGTTCAGAGCAACCCCCAAAGTTATACAGTTGTTGTTGTTAATAATAATAATAATAATAATAATAATAATAATAATAATAATAATAAAATAGATTACCTGCAAAAATGCACTGAGATGAGGTACCAATTTTCACACATATCGCATCTCTACAAACCAGGCTGGAGACAAATTCCCTGATGGTGTAAACTGTTAGGACTCCATCGAAGTCAATAGACCTGAGCCAATTTACACTAGCAGAGACTTTAACTCATAGTTTTTCAACATGGCAACATCTACACTAGAAACATCTGTCTACAGAAGTTACTGTTGGAAGAGATGTTCCAACACAACTTCTGTTGACGGATCACATCTGCACTAAAAGCTGATTGATCTTTTGACCCACTCCATCAACAAAAGGGCCCCCTGGAGCATCTACACGGCTTTTTTGGACAGAAACTGTTAACAAAACGTAGTCTGTGTGTAGGCGTTCCATGAGTTTTGTTGACAAAACACTAGTTTTGTCTACAAAACTCTCTAGTGTTGATGTAGTGCATATGTTTAGATTACAAGCATTAACTCAACCTCACAACTCACCTGTTGATTTTTATATCTACTATTGAGCACCAAAACAATACTTTTCACTTCTATAGTACATTTGACTAACAACACCCATATAATATGTGTAAGAATGTATCATCCTTATGTGGGACAATGTAGACCCCGACAGAGCCGTACATGGGTGAATCCTCCCTATCTGGCTAGAAGAAAGACTATTGCTGAATACAAAGGTTTGAAGGGCAGCTGGACTGGCCCAGTTGTGGGAAATTAGTTCACCCAATGTACCATGAGAGGACTATTCAGCTAAGAGTCATGGTTGAGTATGGCAGTGAGAATCAGGGACTGTAAGAGAAGGGCTAGGATGAGTTGTGTGAGCCTTGAAACAGGCTACTCTTCAAAACGTCATTTTGAGCTTTGTGGGCAGGGAAACAACCCTGGTGTGTCTCATCTGTAAAGATGCAGGATGTTCTCAGCATCAGAGCCAAGCAGAAGCCATTCTTGGTTTGTTCAGTTTGTCACAGTCCTTGTTTGCAAAGTGGTGCCGCAGAGAGGTTATGTGACTCAGCCTTTGTTAGGTTGCCAGTCAGCGTGGCAGTGCTCGGGCTGAGTGTTAGGGCCCCTGACTCTCCATTGCTTTGTCCTCATGTAGCCATTTGTACCAGTGCAAAGTGGGGGGTATGATGCTACGAGTCTGATGTACACTCAGCTCTCCTTTTTTCGCTGGTGTGAATGACCACCCAAGGTGCACAGCAATGGAGAATGTGGGCCACAGTCTCTGGACTCTCACTCATATCCCTAAGCACCAGCAGAAACTTTCTTCAATGATCCACAGAGCTCTTGGATACAAATTACTTAAAATTGCGAATTAAGTCATCTACAGGTCTAATCCAAAGCCTGCTGAAGTCAATAGGAGTCTTTCCACTGATTTCAACAGGCTTTGAATCAGACCCTAACTGTATGGAATGAATATGCAAACACTGTGTTAACACTAAAGCAACCTTATAGCTAACATTTGTGTGATCTCTCCGACTGTAATCATTGTTTGTTACAATAGCCCATTCACAGTTTGCCCTGGTCTGGGTTGGGGAGTGTATGTGGCATTCAACTCTCCTAAATGATTCTTTCCCATTATTGAAAATACCACGTTTTAGCTCAGCAGCGCTCTCATACCACAGGACTTTCCCCTTCTCATTATGGGGCTGCACATGTTCATGACCATATTTGAAAAGTCTGATTTATTCATCAAAAGGCGACTTTTCCCCACCGCGCCCCTGAGCCACATGCCCCACCTCCACTCATTAAATAGCTCAACTCCCACAGCCATCAGACCTCAATGGCTCAATAACAGCCTGAGTCAATGTGTTGCAAAGCTGCTTTTGAACTCATTCTTCATGCAAATGATATACAATTAGACCGGGCTAATCTGCATTCCTTTTGCAAACTCCATTGTCAATAGGATTTGGAAAAAAAAAACCTGCGGATTAACAAATCACTGGTACATACATACGATCAGATCGGTTACTGCTTAAACCTTTCGGGCAGGCAGACATATGGCTGAAGCAAACAGCGATTATAACTTGGCCCTGAGAATGGTACGTTTTGTCTGTTAGGACATCTGACTTCAGAAGCATTTCACCCTATTTTCCTGTCTTCATTGTGCCTTGTTAGAGAGAAAAAGGGGAGGGGGGGAATCTCAGCTAGGGCCTCTTTGGAAATGTAGGGGAAGCTCAAGACTTCGTGCCGTTGTGAGGGTGCTGATGGGAGAGGAGGCAACACAGGGGCATTCTTTCCAAGCTCAACTAGATTTTTAAGCAAGTGAATGGACTGGAAATGGCAGAATGGAATGGGCGAAAATAAAGACTGCTAATGAGATACATGAAAAAAAATATATTCCCAGCTCAGGAATGCAGGACCATCATGGAGTACTACTATCTTCTGTCTCATTAAGCAAACTAGAGTACATTGAAATGGATATTTTAGCTTTGTTTCCAAGCAATGTTCTACGATATGTCTTTTAGGGAAAAATCCTCTTCCCGAGGAATAGAAGTGCTCAGAGGCCTCCAGCTTCCTGGGGTGAAAGGACCACAGAGCATCCTGTGGAATAGTCTTCATCCTAGATGATGAGGAAGAAATTGTTGGGATTCCCCCTCCCCTTGTTGTTGTTCTAACATTTGAAGATAGATAGATAGATAGATAGAATGAACACACAAGCATTAATATATTTTTAAAATTATTAAAAATTGATAGTTTGCTTCATTTGCTAAGCCCTGGGCCCATGCTGCAATTATGTCATGTAAGTGTCCTATCCTTACTGGGTGCCTGTGCTGCTATACGTCAGATGAGATTCTGCCCCCACAGCTGTATTTTAAGACCTTCCAAACTCATGTGATGCTCATGCTGCCGTTCTGATACCCACCCCCCCAAGTTCAAGTGTACCGAGTGACTGTGTATTTTTAAAATAAGGAACATTTTACACTTCGATAACATGTCAGATGTATAGCTCACACGGTCAGCTAGATGCCCTGGTGCTTCGATCCTGCAGTGCTAATGCCTTAAGTATACCACTGATAGATAAATAGGGACTGTCTCTTCCTGTGAGTCTACACAGGTCCTAGCCCAGTGCAGCCCTGAGCTCAGAGGCAGTCTCTGTGTTAATAAAAAGAATGAATAGTAAAAGAACCCTACTCTAAATATTTGCGGAATGGAATCTTGTCCTATATCTCAACTCCTACAAGTACATCCCTAGAGTGTTAATTTCTTCTTCACCCATACTCAGGGTGTGTGCAAAAGGTGTGAACACACCACCCCATGTCTGGTTTCTCTCCCTTCCTCCCTACTGCGCTGCACAGGGGAGCCTGCAGGGCATGATGGGGGAAGCCAAGGCACCCTGGGAGCCATAGTTACTTGGCCAGTTCCCAGAATAGAGAGCAGACCCTGGAGCAGGGAAGGGACTACATTTCCCAGCATACCCTTGGCCGCTTGAAACAGAAGAAGGAGGATAACAAGGGGAAACCCTCCTTAAAGATGGAAAGTAACTACAAACATCTTAACCACTCCTGTGAACCTACTGCCATGAAGAAAAATTCACTGTTACCTAAAATGTATTATGTCTTAACTGAAAAACTAAAGATGACTGAAATATGTTGGAATATTGTTTTCACTTATGATACTACAGCAAAATCCCAAAAGATAATTTCTATACAGCTTGTATTGCTGTATACATTTTTAGTGTGTTTTAAAAAAATATTTTACCAAACACTGTTTCCACTCAAATTTTCATTAACCTGTCCTATGTACACTCATTGCATGACTATTTTGAAATTTTCCTTTATATTTACAAAAAACACAGGCCTCATTTACAAAAATCACACACAGAGAGAAATTCCTACATTTGGGCCTGGCTTTGGCTGCAAGAAGTGGGTCTGTCCCACCAAAACTCATCACCTATAAATTGTTTTGTTGGTCTTTAAAGTGCTACATGACTGCTTTTTTGTTTTGATAGAATTAAGGTGTGACTGGTAGCAGACTTCATCCCAGCCAGCTACATCATGTGAAGTTCCAATAACAAATAACGGCAAAGTCATAAAATTTCTGCCATAAATTATAAACCACACCTATAAATCCAGAGTAATTTCACTAAAAGTCAATGGAGCTACTTTTGATTTGTACTGTTGTAACTGCAAGCAGACTCTGACCTATTCACAGGGCTGAGTCTTCAGATGTGCTCAGCTTGTAACAAGACAGTGAAGCCTGAGGGTACAAGGGCAGAGATCTGAACTGTCTGAAATGTATTAATGCAAAGGTCAAAGAGGGATATCTGAGGAGCTCAGAGGAATCAAGAATGCATGAGGGCTTTCAATCCCTGGGCTGTGAATATGCTGGTATTCACAAAGCTGGATTTAATACACACCCACAACAGTTTTACATGAATCAGAGAGGTAGCCGTGTTAGTCTGTAGCTTTGAGAACAAGAAGACTTGTGGCACCTTATAGACTAACCGATATTTTGGAGCGTAATCTTTCGTGGGCAAAGACCTGCTTCATCAGATGCATGAAAACCCCCCCTCCTCCCCCCCACTCATGCATCTGATGAAGCAGGTCTTTGCCCACGAAAGCTTATGCTCCAAAATATCGGTTAGTCTATAAGGTGCCACAAGACTTCTTGTTGTTCTCCAGCTTTACATGAGTGTAACTCCACTGCCTTTACGAGAGCTATTCCTGATTTATTGGAGTGAGAGGTGAATCAGACAAATAATATTTAGAAAAAAAAACCCTTCAGCTGTAGAGAAAGCAAAATCCCATTCTGGGTCTGTCCACCTTTCATGGCATTTGCGGAACTTACCGTCATTTTGCTTCAGAAATGCCAATCGATGTTTTCGTGTTACTCACATGTACTTCCAGTGCCATGGTTGTTAGGGAATGATGGGCAAGCTGTGCCCTCATTCACTTCCTCTATAATATCAGATGGGCAGGGTAGTGTATGAAGTTGAGCTAACTGGGCTGTGTCTACACTAGTCCAAATCTTTGAAATTGCCATGCAAATAGCCATTTTGAAGATTACTAATGAAGCACTAAAATGCATATTCAGCCCCTCATTAGCATGCCGCCGGCCTCAGCTCTTCGAAATTTCTGTTTTTGCTGCTGCGCAGCTCGTCCAGATGGGGGTCCTTTTTGAAAGGACCCCAGGAACTTTGAAATCCCCTTTTTTCTATCTGCTGATAGGGGGTTTCAAAGTTCCCAGGGTCCTTTCATAAAGGACCCCTATCTGGATGAGACACACAGCAGCGAAAAGCGGCAATTTCAAAGAGCCGTGGCCGGCAGCATGCTAATGAGGCTCTGAATATGCATTTCAGAGCCTCATTAGTAATCTTCGAAATGGCCATTTCAAAGATTTGGGCTAGTGTAGATGTAGCCCTGGTGTCACAAAAAAGTAAAAAATAAATATAGTGATGGGGAAAGTGCAGTAAGCATTAGTGGTGGAAGACCTTCAAAAGATTCAGAGGTTGACTTCAGCATTTCACGAGCTTGACTAAGTACCTGGGGCCTGCAAACTTTGCTTGGGTATCTCATGTAAACAGATTTTCTTTGGAGATGCTCATTATTTCTACAAAAATTAATTCAAACTTCTTTGGTTCACTTCCAACACGCCGCACAACTCTGTCTAAGTTCACTCTGGTTTTATTTTTTCATGTTTCTCTCTCCTCCTGAACATTGCTTGTCCTGGAAATCCTGAAAATCAAATAGATTAGTCATGGGAGTAACACTCATATGTGTGTTGCACTTCTACTCTTGCCTCCTGCACAAGCTCAGGTCTTTAGTAGTAATAATGATAACGATAATTAATAATAAATAAATGTTTTACCAATTTTCATTCCAGGTAGAAATTTTGCAAACCACACTTTTTTGGTAACAGGGAGGTAGCTGTGTTAGTCTGTATCCTAACAAAAGAAAAAAAGCAGCTATGTGGCACTTTAAGACTAACAAAATAATTTATTAGGTGATGAGTGGGTCTGCCCCACAAAAACTCATCACCTAATAAATGATTTTGTTTGTCTTTCAAGTGCTACATGACTGCTTTTTTGTCCTGTCAGTCTTTTTTTGGGAAATCTCACCAGTCACATCCAGAGCCCCCAAGTGCAGAAATAGACAAAAATAGCTGAGAATTCTTTGGGGGAAGTCAGACCAACTTTGTAGACCCTCAAGCAAGGTTGGGCTTGAATTTGAATTTGGGGTGAAATTTCAGGTTGATATTTGGTTTTCTCTATATCTGTTTGCCCAGCCCTATTGAGGAAAGCTTGCCAGAGGCCAGAATGCCTGTTTTTGTGAAGGTGAAACTTAGACAATATAATTGCAGATCAAATTAGAAAATACCCATTGGGGGATCCAAATTTCCTGGTGAAAGAGGCCGTGCTCCTTTTGCACCTCTCCTCTCTTTTTTGTCCTTATCACCAATCCTGAAATCCTTGCAAAGGCAAAATGCACATTGAGATTCAGAAAATTTTTACATGAGCAAATTTATCAGAGCTCTGGCCCATACGCTGACAAATCAGAGCTGCTCCATTTGCAACCTAAAGAATGAGAGGGCTAGAAATGGCTCATTAGCGGAAACCAATCTTGCAGCCAGAAGAGACCTGAAATTGTTCTTGCATGGGAATGTCTCCCACAGCCCATCTCCTGCAATGTGTGCTCCATGCATGTCATCAGCTCTGTCACTTTCCTGCAGGGAATCACTAATGGGCTGGGATCTCTTCTTCTCCCATCACTACCCTTTCAAGCCAGTCACAGCCATTCTCATAAATCTGCCAGGACACTGACAGCCAGACTGCAGGCTCACAGGGTCTCAGGGGACTTTGAGTGATATTCCGTCTGTTTCAGCTCTTCGCGAGACAGCCATTGATTTAGGAGGAAGAGTTTTCTTTTAGTTGCTTGAATTAAACAAAGCAAAAAAGGGAGAAAAGGGGGATGTCTGACAGTGCCACCATCATCTTCTCTGTTGAAATTGCAGCAAGGGCAGGAGGCTTCTCCGGAGAAGATTACTTTCTCTATGCTGAAGAAGCATGCAGACACCTGAGAGAGAGAGACTGCATTACTCCACTATTTTCCACTGGATTTGATGGTGTGTCACACTGACTAAAAGCTGCACCTTCCTACAATGCCTTGCTAGGACAGAACAATTTGTTTAATTCATACACATGTCGATCATGAACAGCCAGAGCAGGTAAAGTAGTCTCAAGTCAAAACAAGTTTTCAGTTGACCTTGGTCCTCTGGGGTTAATTTTTGCTAGGAATATCTATCACATTCTTTCAGTGTCTTTACTGCACCATTGAGCCCTAATCATTCAAGCATCCATTAGACTTTTTTTTTCCATTCTATGGATGTTTTTAATGGCACCGTCTAAAACAGAAGGGCTGCGTCTACACGTGCACGCTACTTCGAAGTAGCGGCAGTAACTTCGAAATAGCGCCCGTCACGTCTACACGTGTTGGGCGCTATTTCGAAGTTGAAATCGACGTTAGGTGGCGAGACGTCGAAGTCGCTAACCCCATGAGCGGATGGGAATAGCGCCCTACTTCGACGTTCAACATCGAAGTAGGGACGTGTAGACGATCCGCGTCCCGCAACATCGAAATAGCGGGGTCCTCCATGGCGGCCATCAGCTGGGGGGTTGAGAGATACTCTCTCTCCAGCCCTTGCGGGGCTCTGTGGTCACCGTGGGCAGCAGCCCTTAGCCCAGGGCTTCTGGCTGCTGCTGCTGCAGCTGGGGGTCCGTGCTGCATATACAGGGTCTGCAACTAGTTGTTGGCTCTGTGTATCTTGCACTGTTTAATGAAAGTGTGTCTGGGAGGGGCCCTTTAAGGGAGCGACTTGTTGTTGAGTCCGCCCCGTGACCCTGTCTGCAGCTGTGCCTGGCTCCCTTATTTCGATGTGTGCTACTTTGGCGTGTAGACGTTCCCTCGCTGTGCCTATTGCGATGTTGGGCTGAGCAACGTCGAAGTTGAACATCGACGTTGCCAGCCCTGGAGGACGTGTAGACGTTATTCATCGAAATAGCCTATTTCGATGTTGCAACATTGAAATAAGCTATTTCGAAGTTGGGTGCACGTGTAGACGTAGCCAAGGAAAGCAGCTTGATTTTTATCTGAGGAATTATGGTAGGGCTGCTATTATAAAGTTAGTCTGAGCACAAATTTTATGTACTGTTGAACACACATTACCTGGAAGTCATAAAGCAGGAATCTGTAGCTGTTCCTTTACTCATTTCAGCTGGGAAATCCAAATATATTGATCCATAGTCTGTTCTGGGCAGGGACTCTTTCCCACTATGTGTTTGTACAGCACCAAGCACAAGGAGGTCCATGTCTTCGTTGGGCCCTCTAGGTGTTACTAGTAGCTATTAGTAGGAGTAACTCTGTTCCTACTAATAAATTCCTTTTGTCCAGCCATGTAATGTTAAGCTAGAAGTGGGAAAAAAACATCCCGTGGGAATTTCAGTAGTTATTGGACAGATCCAAGATTATGACTTACCTGTTCGCAAAACTCTCGTAGTTGAATTGAAGAAAAGATTAGGTAACATGACGTGTCCCATCACATAAAGCTTCATTTTACTTCATGATACAATTTGACCAGAGGTGGATGCAAACTTCAGTTTTAGCTAGAATGCAAGGAAGCTGAACATTAGCACCAAATTCTGACCACCCTGATGTTTGGGCAAGTGTGCAAAACTCCCTTACACACACAGTGATTTACGTGGACATAACTCGCAAAGCAAAAAGAAGTTTATGTTCTTGGTTGTGGGAGAGAAGGTGTGCGGGGATGCATGATGTGCATGAGCATGCAATAGATGGGAACACAACCAGAAAGAGGCCTCCTCATGTCTGCTTGGGCAGGCTCTACGCAGAGCAAACAAGTTAACGCAGATAATTGCTGGAAATGAAAATGAAACGTAACGGCTGTGTTTTGAGAATGATACCTAATCTAAGGTCAAATTCTACCACCCTCCCACGTGTTGACTGGTACTTTACTCTGACACCAATAGATCTACTCATGGAGTAAGGTACTGCTCAACATGAGCAGAGAAAAAGTGGCAAGGAATGATCCTTACAATCAAGGAATTGTTATGGCCAGAAAGGGCTGCAGATATATGCTGGCATGAGGCTTAAAGTTCAATGCAAGTGAGTGCAGACCAGAAAGCAAACTGGAGGAAGGCCAGCAGCAGCACAATCCAAAACAGTAGCTTTTTTATAAGGGTGCAGGCAAAACACCCAGGAAGGGAAGAATTCTGGGTGTCTGTCCTTTTGAGCCTGTTCTCAAATGACAACATGATTAGAGAGTGAAAGAAAGGCCCTCCTGCAGGGGGCAAAGGGGAACCAAACCACTAATGGAAACCGTCACAGAGTAGATGGAAACTTTAAAGAAAACACGCCGCTCTCTCCCACAGAGGATGGGGGCTGCTGGTGAACTTAGTGCCAACAGAGGGTGAACACAAAAGAACAGACATTTACAAAAAGCCAAACCCCCTCCTTCCGCAGCCATATGTACTAGCAAACCAAATAATACAAACCAGCAACTTGCCACCAACAACTATTTGGGCATATTTGCAGAATGAACAAAGAATGAAAAATCAAGACCCTGGTATTCAGCATAATGGACAGTTTGAACGGGAGAGGCAGACCCCACAGAGACTGGGTAGATGATATAGCGGATTGGTGCGGAGCTAGTCTGCAGAAACTAAACCACTGTGCACTGGACAGGGAAAGATGGAAGGAAATAGTGAGAGAGGCATCAGGCACCAATGGGCGCTGAGCCCAAGGTTATTGATGATGATGTTGATGAATTTGCCACCACCACCCCACTGGATTCTCCTACAGATGAGCCTGATATTCATGGGTTAAAGAATCCTCAACTTACTCTAGGTATTGTGTCATAATATGATAGTGAAGCCACTGGAAGGAAGACATGACTCTATCACCCATCCCCACTGAGCCTTATATCACGCTGTGAGCCATCACACTCATTGCAGTGAGAGTACTTGCAGAGTCTGGTACTCCTGACTATGAGTAAGGGTAGCAGCATCCCTAAAGTCCACACTGCTGTTTCTTCACCATGGGCTGGATTCTGCTACACTCGCTCACACTGAGTAGTGTCATATTCCATGATTATGCTGGTGTTATTCATCCTGGAGCAAGGGACTACTGCACGTGTGTGTGAGTGTGGTGCAACTGCATGGCTACAGAATGGAATAATATTGCAACACAAAGGCCGTGTCTACACTAGCGCCAAACTTCGAAATGGCCACCCAAATGGCCATTTTGAAATTTACTAATGAAGCACTGAAATGCATATTCAGCGCTTCATTAGCATGCGGGCGGCCGCGCCGCTTCAAAATTGACACGGCTCGTGGCCGCGCGGCTCGTCCCGACAGGACTCCTTTTGGAAAAAACCCCGCCTACTTCGAAGTCCCCTTATTCCCATCTGCTCATGGGAATAAGGGGCCTTTGAAGTAGGCGGGGTTCTTTCGAAAAGAAGCCCCGTCTGGGTGAGCCGCGCGGGCGCAAGCTGCGTCAATTTCGAAGTGCCGCAGCCGCCTGCATGCTAATGAAGCGCTGAATATGCATTTCAGTGCTTCATTAGTAAACTTCAAAATGGCCATTTGCATGGCCATTTCGAAGTTTGGGGCTAGTGTAGACATGGCCAAAGTGAGGATTTGACATAAGGGTAGGAAGAGACAACTGTTGTGGTGTTATGTCATGACATCATGGTGCCATGACAAAGGAGAAATACAAAGACATGGTAAACAGAGAGCTGAAAGAGCCCCACAATACAGAGCTTCTGCTTTGGGGTATTTTGAGTGCATGGGTCTATCATAACTTCTGTCTTCTCTTTCAGACATGGGTGACACGGCAAAATTGAGTTAATGCTACATAAACTGGCAATAATTTCAGCAATGTCTCCCAAAGTAACGGCACTTCCTCTCCTCTTTTGCTCTCTTACCACATAGGGCTGGTACTGAGGTATGAAAAAGAGGGATGATATTGATGTATTAGCCAGAGAAAGAAAGAGGAAGGAAACACTGCATATTGAATCTCTTTAGCCCAGCACCTTTAGGATCTGTCTGGTGCAGAATGAGTTTGCTGAACTATGGGAGGTCAATATTGTCTAGCACCATTACCAACATTCTCACTGCTTACTGAGCTCTTAGAAGACCTTTACGGGTAAATTAGACCTACATAACCACACAGAACACTGAGAGCCAGGAATGGTGGCTTAATGGAACCACAGGAAACTTAGCCACACCAGTGATAAGTGGACATCCAGCTAACTAAAATCATGCCAAACAACTGATGTTGGAGGACGAGAGAGCTTCAACCTCTGCTGCTAAAACATACAAGCTGCAATTACATAATACTGCTTTTCTGTTTCCATAACTTCTCTTTAGCATACATTCTCTTTTCCTTCTATCATCACCCATCTCCTCCTCTGTCCTTTGCTTCTGTCTTCCTTCTCCACATTTGCTATCTCTTCTTTTGCTTCCATACTCAACACACTTCACTCTTTCCCCTGCCTCCTTTTCTTATTCCTTCAATACTTAAATGTTCCAATGATTTTAGCTCTTCTTGATGTTGAGTCCATTGCTACTCCCAGAAGCTGCAAGCAATGACTTTAAATAATCTTTTCCATTTCCCCAAACAGGACTGAAATATCGAAAAACCACAGAAGGATCCATCTCAGGTTCCACACAAGAACAAATGTACCTTAGAACACATTTAGGCCAAAATTTTCAAGTGGCCACTTATTTGGGGTCTCTAGTTTGGCATGCCTTTAAAGTATCTCAGATAGGGCTCCTAAAAATGAAAGTACCCTCCATTTAATGGACACTTTAAAATGTTGGCCTTGAAGTATTTTTCAGTGCTATGTACAGCTCTAATAGAACTGAATATATTCATGGAAGTTGTTATAACTGAATTTCAGAGTCAAATTCTTTCCACAATTACATTCCACTGAGTCCAGAGAATATCAACTAGGGCCTAATGTTGCTCTTTTAGTACTAGTTTCCCAGTATTGGAAGCATGATTCTTTTGTAATGCTATATATGCTAACCTGAGTTTGCTTTATGGTAGATGGAAGGATCATCTGGACCCTGAGATCAGTGATAGCAGCAGCAATGACTAGTACAAAGTGTTGATTTAAACATCAGAGGGAAGCTGTTAAAGATAGAAACATTTTAAGATGGGAAGTCCCTGTTTATGTTAATGAGTTTAACAACATTCTCCCCAGTTATTACTTTATATCATAGCATCTAGGGGCCTTAGTCACAGAGCAGTATCCCAGTGCCGGACACTGCACAAATACAATAAAAAGACTATCTCTGGTCTAAGGAGCTTGCAATCCAAGTCTTAGCTTCACGGTCTAAAATACAAGGAAGACAATCTAGTAAATGGCCAAACAGCTTTGGTCTATGGCTAGAAAATGCCTACTTCATTGTTTGTTCTCTGCTGCCTGTGAAACTTCCCTTGAAAGCCAAAATCCTTAGCTGTGACACTGCAGTTCGCAGGTGAAAGGTTTCAAGTGAAAATACATGTTGTTGGGTGCCTGGATTGTTCAGAGGACTTGCAATGGGGCAGAGAGCCTGCCACGAAGAAGCTGGGTATGTCACACACTGATGACTGCAGGGGCAGAACTATGCTCTTCCCCTGGAGGCGATCTGTCTGAGTGACGTTTGCAGCCTACTGACTGGGGCTGTGTGAGAATTCCCTGTGCTCCCTAGTGCAATAAACAGAGGACCTCTGCCTCCTCCTGAGCTGTCAGACTGGTGATTTTTACAAGCACTAAAGTCAGTGTTTTAAAAAAAAAAAAAACTAAAGAGATTCTGCTATAAGCTGAATTTAAATTTTGACTGCTCTTGCCCACGAGGCACCTCACTGGCTGTCTTGCAGCATACTCTTCTACTTTCAAACCAGGAGAGAGCAGCTTTCTGTGGTAAAAAAAAAAAAAGGCACACTGAGATTGGAACTCTCATTGTCAGAGCTCTTGTGACACTCAGAGTTACGTACACTCAAACCCACTGGCTGACAACAATTCAAACCCCATTGTCACAGCCTTCTCAGACCTGTCTTTCACTGCAGTTTCCATTAGAAACTCTCAGCATCTTTCTCCAAAGGGAATTAAATAATACAAACAAGTTGCCTTTCATTTTTGAAACACTTCAGGAATTTAAAAAAAAAATGGATTCATGAAAGCAGGTCTTTCAAACGTACGTAGTGTAGCTAGATGGATGTGCAGTTAATTATGTGTCTCAGGAAGAGGTGTTAACTCTTCCAAATGGAGAACCACAGGAAAATGGTCACCTTTTGGCTGTTTTGCCATCCATAAGGTGCAGGAAATAGGACACTTTTGTTTGTAGCACACTTTGAGTAGTTGTGGCATTCAACGCTGAACTATTCCAAGTGGTATTTGCCTCACTAATACCTTTGGGAGTTTGCTTTATTATTTCCTAAGCTCATCAGTGAGCATCTGCCACTAAGGACCTCAGAACTCCACCTCTGGTAAATAATGAGACCTTCCACTGACAGGTGTGACCCTGTGGGTTGCTTTAGCATGTTTCTCAGTAATACAAAGAAGGGCGCGGCTCGCTTGATGACAAAGGGGCAGGTGCAGCATGTTACATAAAGCCTGGGGAACAAATTTGGACTTGTTCAACCATTTGCTAGTCGCACGTCTACACTTCTAAGTTTAAAGCTCAGCTGCTGCAGCACTTTAATGCAGCCATGTGGTCACACCCTCTGGTGCGCTCCCAGAGCTCAAGGTAAACCACTTCTCAAAGGGGAGTAGCTAACAGGGCTGGGAGAATGTTTATAAAGGCCCTCTGCAGGACTGTAACTTGCTGCACTCGGGGGCTAAGGAGTGAGATTTCACACCCCTGAGCGAGAAACTTCCAGCACAGTAAAACAGCAGTGTAGATAAGCCCTGGAAATTTACATGGTGTAGCTCCATGTGCTCCTGGTCAGAAGTTTCATCAGTATTAACTTAACCCCTCCACATAGCCAATTATGTCACAGGAGGTGGCAGCAAGAGTTGAGCAAACTTGTTTTCATAAACAGGGTATTTGACACATTTTTGCTTTTATTTCTCTTCAGTTGTTCCTGAGCCCACTTTGTGTTTTATGATTCCATCTGTTATTTCAAGTTATTTAGTGAATGTCCCGGGGGACAGATTTCAGCCCTTATGTGGCTGGGAGCTATTTGTTGCATGCATTCACTGTTGGTGGATGTTATAACGGCTTGCACCATTGGCTGTTACAGTCACACCATATTAATTCAGAGATGGATAAATGCGTCTACTATATATTGTAGAGAGTTCGTCTGTCTGATCAAGAATTCCTTCTAAACGGTAAATGCTAGAACCACCACATTCAGTGTACACCCTCCTCTTATCGTAACTTAAAGCAACATAAGGGTTTGTCTGTGCCAGAAAAATGGGATGTGCCCAGAATGGGGTTACGTCTCATAAAACCAAACAGAAAAGATACAGAATCACCAAACTGAGCACAATGTTCAGAACTCCACATTAACTGGTGATAATGGGCAACATCCACCTTGATTGAATAGACCTTGTTAGCTCTGGCCCTCCCCTTTACTGAGACTCCTTCTTTAAATACTCCTCTGAAACTCCCCCACTCATGCATCTGACAAAGCGGGTCTTTGCCCACGAAAGCTTATGCTCCAAAATATCTGTTAGTCTATAAGGTGCCACAGGACTTCTTGTTGTTTTTGAAGATACAGACTAACTTGACTACTTCTCTGATACTTGTCAACCTGAGCACAGTTCTCAAAAGTGACAAAACAGAATGAATGTTGAAAAAGGCTGAACCAAGATGAGCTAGAAAAATAGGATGAAACTTCAATTAGATTCCTTCTCAATAAACCTTACAGAAGAGAGATAAAACAGAGAAATTTAGAGTAGTGCTCTGTTTTGGCACAGCTAAATCAATGCTTAAGGTTTGAAAACTAGAAAAAAATGTTATTGGAAATCAAGTCGACTCTAGCCCTTTCTTGTTAAAATGTGGTGAATGGTAAGAGTTAATAGGGTTTTGAAAAAATACACGTGATGAATCCTCATTAAAAAGGATCACTAAAAATATTAAACAAATGTTAATAATCCTTTTTGTAAGAAATCTGAAATAAAAGTTAATTTTGTAAAATTAACAAGGAATTTTTGAAAAAGACAATCATTTAAACAAAGTGTCTACATTTTCCTTTTATATATATAAAAAAAACATTAATTGAATTAAGGACCTGAGTTTTGCTGAGCAAAACTTCAAGACAGCAATAAATGAAGACCTCTGTGGTGAAATTAGTGGGTCTTCGTTTCTTTTAGGTAAGAGGGTAGGAGCAATCTGTGGCGTTAGGAGGCACATGGGACATCATAAGCTAGTGGGGCATTGTAGGTTGAAGTCAGGTTTAAAATTAAGTTTTCCTTCATCACATCCACACTGCTGTGGCATGGTCACACATGGTCCCAACCACAAAAGGTGCAGCACGTTCCTTGTCTGGCTTTTTAAATTGCCCCACTAGCAAAGCTGCAAAGGGTATAGTCAAATGCCCCTGCTCGTGTCATTTCTGTGCACCAGTTAAGCAAGGCATAAACAGGCCTGCCGGGGGGCCGGGGGGAAAGGAAAAGAAGGCAGTTGCCCTGAGGCCCAACATTTCAAATGGGGCCAGAGCTCTGGCCACTGCCATCGCTGAAGTAGCAGTGGCAGCAGCTAGAGCTCTGGGCCCATCTGAAACACCGTGGCAGCGCTATACACTGGTCAGCAGGTAGTTTGAGGGAATGTGTGGGGAGGACCAGAGCTGACTGCCTGAAGCCCCGCCCCTTCTGCCCTTGGTCCCACCCCCTCTAGGGGATAGAAGCCAGGCCCCCCCATGCACCTTGCACCCGAGCCCACAGTGGCTGTCAGCCCCACAGGGAACAAGTGTATTTCACATATCTACAAAGTGAGTGTATTGAATTTACTGGCCTCTGCATGTTTTTTACACCCATGAACACCCTTCCCCACATTAGATTATTATCGTAGAATAAATTTCTTTTAGACACACACATGTAATAATTATCTGTGAGACAAACTAGAAGTGATAACCTTCAGGTCTCTCTCTTTCATAAGAGGATCGGTGTTCCTTATTAATAACCATGCCTGCCTGTTTGCACTTATTGTTAATCGTGGACAATTGAGATTGAACATGCAAGTGATCTTAGCAAACTCTCCCAACTCTTTCATGCAAGATTAGGCAGGAAAAAAACTCCACTGAATAAAATTATTTTAAAAGTACTAATTATTGCAAAATCCTACAAGTGAAGAAAACGGAAATTAGCTCTTGTTCATTCATCTTCTTTTCATTCATCTTCCCTCTGCCCTTCTCTTGAACTTTACATAATTTTTTTGCCTCCACTTTTGTCAGTGATGGGAAATTTCTAATCCAACATGCTGGATTCATCCCGATTTGAAAATGAAAAGGAAACACATTTGCACTAAGATGCACTTCAGGGCATTTGTTACAACCAAGACAGAGTATCAAAGTTCATCCCCCAGCAGAGAGAGGCTTGTGGCGAGAAGTAACTGCATTTGTTCCCTTTCTCTGGCTTTCTAATTATGGCTGAGCAGGTCAAAGCTGTCAAATGTTGCTACGTTTGCTTCAGCTGGAGCTACAAAAAAAATCCACCCCATGCTCGGATTTAAGAGCAGCACGTCACTTGTGTATTGTCTGTGTTGACACAAGAATACAGATACTGTGAAGTGAGGTCGTAAGGTATCGGACCAGTTGTTCACCACTCGCTGAATGGCCTAATACAGTCTGGAGCTACAGAAGTGAGCTAAAGAACACGATAACTTTTCAAATAAAGCTTCACACTCTAGGCCATCTTACAATCTGACATCAGCTTTACTGCTAGTGCAACCTCATCGGCTTCAGAGAAATTATTCCTGATTTTCATTGGTGCGAGCAAAAGCAAAATCAGACTTGGTGCACCACATTTCGATTAAGCAGGCCAGATCCTCCACTGGGATTATTCAGCTCAGTTCCATTAATTTCGATCAGAACATGCCTCCAAATAATTGTCTTACTGAATTTGCATTTCATGCCTATTTGAGGGACTTAATTTGAAGGTCAGTCAACTAATGCTGGCCAATGTCTGGGTCTGCAGTGGGAGCATGTCATTTTGCCTCACCCCTACTCTTCGTTAAAAAGGTCAGACAGAACTGCAGATTATTCTGACCCCATTCCCCCATTTGGGGATGAAGCAGAGATGGACCCACGATTCCAAAACCTCTGCACCAGCAGGCCGAAAAACAGGTGCACGAGAACAGGGATGCTTTATCCCAAACCTAGGAGATCTAAGCCATCCAAACCTCTTTGGTCATGGAAGTTTGTCAGAGGCACTTTCTTATGAGATCGCCACTCCTTCCTGGCACAATGACAATCAGTAATACTGTGAGCATAGTCTCTGATATAGTATGCCTCTACTTCTGGTTGCCTGGCTGAGCCAAGAAAGTCCAGGGAATCCTTGAGAAAAGTCGATGAACTTTTTCTAACCTCATCAAAACTTCTGTTCAAGTCTGTTCGAAAGTTTGGGAGGAGAATGGGGTTAGTTTTCATTTGATCTGAACCAACTGGGAAATCCATAGGGTGACCTTATTTCCCTGTGCAGAATAAGGGCACCTGATAAAATGTTTCCAATTCAAGTGAGTTCAATGGCAATCAATCAGAACTACGCCGTACAAACATTCAAATTAACCTCAAGCTGGCTGAGCCCTGTTAAAAAGAAAGACAAATAGTGGGAGGTTTTTTTTCATTTACCTTCCTGTCTTCAAGGTTTGCAAGGGGAGAGGTGACACACAGAGTCCCATACACTTCTCTCACTCGGAGTTGGGGGTGACCAACTGCCCTGACCCAACCTTCCCTGCCCTGTTCTTTCCAATGTCCAAGCCTGGCTGGGCCCCCAGGACCGACCCACCTCTCCTAGTACCTAGCACTGTGTCTTCCTGAGTCAACAGGTGGTGGCACGCAGCTTCATAGCCATGAGGATTCGCACCACAGCATGGCCAGCAGCAGCCTTTCAGCACCGTGCAAGGAGGACGGGACAGGAGCTGCTTCCCGCCACACAGAATGGGGGTGGGGGGATAGAGATGCCATGGCCCATGTCTTTGCACAGATCATCTCTTCCCTTCCCCTACTCCCCTTGGCTAAAAACCGCTTGTCCCTGCCTGTCCGTAGAAAGTCAGCTAACACCTCCAAGCTGCTGCTAGGCACTGACATAACCCAGCCAGCTCCTGTCTTCTGGCTCTGGTGTGGGCAGGAAGGGGTTAAGGCCTTAGGATGCATCGAGCATCAAGGCCAGGGAACCTGATTTCCGTGAACTCATCCGGAGAAGTGACTCACGGGGGAGGGGGGCCCGGGAGACAGAGCAGCCCTGCATGGCCTGGGGGCAGGAACTAGGGCAAGAGCAGCATGGAAAGAGAGTGCTAAGTCCTTGGTTTGGGGCCTGCAGGGCTGGGGCACAAAAGGGTTGGAAATAGCTTCTTCCCCACCACTCCACAGCTTAGCTGAGGGTCAGAAACGCTGCCCTGTGCCAGCTGCTACAGGGAACTATGGCACATGCAGGGCTTGGCTCCTCCTGACCACCACCTGCGCCAGAGGGTCTTGAACTTTCTACAGCCGCCAGCCCAAACAAGAGGTGAGGGTGGAGGGACGGAGACGGAGCCTGCCAGCTGGGCTCTTGGTGAGCTGAGTGACCTGACCAGGGCCTGGTTCTCCACCCAGCGCTGGGAAAAGAACACACCCTGCTGGGCAGGATATGGAGAAGCAACAGGGCTGTTGGGTGAGGGGGCGCAGCAGGGAAAGGACAGTGAGAGGGGGAGCATGTGAAGGGCAGCAGAGGGGACATGCAACCAGCCACCAGCGTCAGGGGTGAGTGGAAATGGGATGGGGAAGAGGGAGGTGCCTGCTGGCCGAGGCGAGGCTGCACAGCAGGGACTACACTGATAGACAATCACGGGGAGCAGCTGGCCCCACACACTGGAGATATGCCTGACCACCAGCCTCGCACACCCACTCACCTGCCAGCAGCAGGACCTACCAGTACTAAAGGAAAGGGGGAGAGAGTTCATGTGGGACGAGTTGAGCTTTTAAAAGCAAAAGTAGGAACATCTGCAAGAGGGCTTAAATACGTGACTTTGCCTTTAAAAAAAGGGGCATCTGGTCACCCTAAGAATCCATATTTGGACAAACCCCATATCTGACATATTGCTTAAGTTTGTTTCTGTCTAGTGCCGCCAAGAAATCCTGGGCAACCAGGGGCTGGGGCGGGGGTTCTCTTGGTATTTTCCACTTCCTGTTGTGTGGCTTTTTCTGATTTTCTGTATGAACTGGGTGAGAACAACCGAGAAAATAGCTTGAGAACTCGCGTGAGATTTCTCAAGACAGTCACGTCCATCGTTACGCACCCTGGTGCCATTCTGTAGAGGGATCTGCAGGGGAGGCTAAAGCAGCACGACTGATCTGAGACGTGGTTGGCCTGGAAAGTTCCCAGCTCCACACAGCACAGTATACATTTTTTTAAAAGTATCTTCCCTCTTTGATAAGAAAGGTCTTTAACTTGGCTCAGGACATCTGCTCAGATACTGCAGGTGACTGGCACCTATTAGAGAACTCAGCAGCTGCCCCAGAGCATTCCAAACAGTATCCGATCAGACTTTCACCTCACTGGGTCTTGTCATGGAAGGGGCCAACTTTAGGCCACTTTGAACAGTTGTTTACCTTTCTAGTTATGCTATGTTCACACAGGGCCCATTCCAGAGGTGCTGAGCTTTTCACATTGGGCAAAACATAAAGACACTTCAGTGCCTTAAGAGCCTAATAATGTCCCATTTTCTAAAGGTATGTGGGCACTTGGGAAGAGCAAGAGAAGCTATTTCAGTCTCCTGAGAAGCATGAGTTCAAAGAGCCAGATCTGTTCTTAGTATCTGTGCAGACCTTCTGCACTTTTGCTTTCTTGAGAAAGGGCCTCAGGTTTGCTCCCTTATGCTTCTGCATCTGTATCTCTTCCAAAGGGAAAAACAAAACCCCAGGCTGCAGATTCCCTCATTGTTTTCTGACCAGCTTCTATTTTGCCAACCCAATTATGCAACCAGCCAGGCTGAAATGTAGTTTAAAAAAAACAAAAAACCTTCCTGGCTGTTTATGCCCACAGATTCCATCCTGTGCAAATAAAGTTGGAGGTGGGGGTTGGCCTGATTTTTAATTTATTGTGTTTCTTTCTCCCCGAGGAAGGACCGAAGCACAAAAATGAGTTGTCTGTGTTTTAGCAGAGAGCAGAATGCAGGCAGCCTTTTTAAAAAAAGAAAAAGTCCTATTGGGGGCCCCATTGGTTAAAGGCTACGGCACAGTCACTCTGAAGTGAGGGTTTAATGAAGTAGCCTGTGAGAGAATGGAGGGGATGGTCCCCACTGCACAGATGGCTCTTTGTCACTGCTGACACCTGCCATCTGCTTGTTTGTCTAAATGATGTCGGAGGGGGCATCGTGAGCTCCCAATCTGCTACACTGCCTCCACCAGCTTCCAGTGACCCCCTGACCCCTGTGTCAGACAGGTCCGGAGAGTTTGTTCTTTCAGCTCAGTGGGTTCTTCCTTCTCCATGTTTACAGCCTCTTCCCAGCCGCTGACGTTCACAGCAGCACAGTTCTGTCAGTAACCGCAGCAGCTGCCTTCAGCCTGCGCTCATTTTGCTTCCCCATACACCAGGGTCCAGTTTATAGATTGCTGATCTATAAATCTCATCTTCTTCATGCATATGAAAAGAGCGGGATGCTGGGAGATTAACTTTCTCAAACATGAAAGAGGTACAAAAGTTTACATTGCCAGGCAGCAAATTAAATCTTCAAGGAATATTCTTTACAAGCTGATTTGCTTCTCCGGTTTGCAGCCTTTTCCGATGAAATTAAAAAGCCAATTTATCTCTGGTGTAGTTCCACTGATACCAGTAGAATTAGGCCAGGGATGATTTTTGGCCTCAGATATGTAACACAGGTTTTGAATTTCACCTCGTGTGAATAAAGGTAGCTTTTTAACACTACGTCTGCTGCAGTATTTGTTCGAGTTACCATATTTGACCTTTCAAAAAAGAGGACACCCCTGAAAGGGAGTGTCTCTGTATCAGTATCCCCCAACTCACGTTGTATTAATATGTTATGGTTATATAGTACTTTAAGACAATGTGAGCTGGTAGATGCTGATACAGATACACTCCTTCTCAGGAGCGTCCTCTTTTTTGACAGTTCAAATATGGTAACCCTAATTTGGAGAGCTGAGGAAGAGATTTCTGAGGGCACAAATAAGATTGCAGGACGTAACTCTCAGTGATTCAGGCACCTACTGGTCTTTTGTTGCTGTAAAATCGCCCTTTTAAATACCACATAACAATGTTTGTAATGGTTCTTTTTCAAGATGCCTTTATATAGGACTATGTTTTTAATATCTGATAAGCTGTTGTGTTTGCATGCCTCTGTAAATGATAGTCTACCTTTCAGCTAATTTTGGAATAATAAAGATATCCTATATATTTAACACAGTTCTGTAATATAGAAAAGAACATCACAGTTTAGAGTCAGATGAACAAATCTTTAATGGCAGACAACCACATTCTCCAGAGCTCACAAAAAAGTGATCTTATTTTTTGTTCATTTTTACCTCAAACAGTTTGAAAAGTGAATGGCAGAACTTACATTGTTTTTCCCTGAAAAAGTCCTATTTCCAGTTTGGACAAGTTCACCCACATTTGTGATTTTACCTTGGAGGGAGGCAATGAAGTTTCGTTGCTTCTGGTGCAAAAGAAACTTAAGTTTGCTCCTGTCAATGCTGAAAGTTTGGGAAGAGAAGTAATGAATATGAATTATTGTAACCAGGGTGTATTATGTGTTTAGTGAAACAGGAAATACGTGAATAATTTCATCTATGTCACATCTGAAGACATATGAAATGAAAAAAATAGTCATTTTGCACAGTTTTAAAGAAGGCAAGCACAGAGGTGCAAAAGTACTTTACATGCAAAGAGGTCCTGAATGAGAGGAGTTTAGAATGGGATACGGGAGTGATGTTTCTGCACACTTTCCTTGGCCTCTCTTTTGAATCTCTCTCTTTGAAATAACAAATACCTTTCTCTGTGAGGTGTAGTTCTTTGTAGGCCACCTTTGTATCTGTTCTGGGAGCTGGTAGAAAAAAATGCCTGGTAGCAAAGAAAAAAAAAATGCTTGGAAAAACTACTGTAGTAAATTCCTAAATTTGTTCTAAAAATAAATTCTAAATTTCATGAGTCCTCAGATCATAAAAGAAATTAAATACCTGAAAGATTCACAAAACGATTCTAGTCAATTTGGTGCTGATGAAAATTATCAGACGGGTGGCTCTGGAGGCTGAATTCTGCTCTCACCCTATATTTATATCTGTATCTATATATGTTAATTTCCAAAGGCAGCGGCAGCCTCGGCTCCCTTATGTTGCCCCATTATTGTGCCTCACTCCTGGTACAACAGTAGTTGTGGATCAGAGCATATTTCACTCTCCAAGCTCCAAGTTTGACCTCTCTGCCAACAAGTCTGCCAGTTGATGCCAGCTGTGGTATGTTTTTGTGATGCAGACACCTGTCCACTGGGCGCTGGACTGAGATGAAGCATTTGACTTGTCAAATTAAGGCAAATCCCAGGTGCCATTGAATTTAGCATTAAAATGCATCTCAATCTTATAAAAATCAGCATTGTGGTGCCCTCTCTCTTGAAACAAATGAGCTAGCTGAATATTAGAGAAGAGGGGATAGTGAGCCCTGTCCTATAGGCATTATTCTAGCAGAACAGCTATTAATTTGACTTTGAAATGTGCTTGAGCAACGTGCAGAACTGAAACCCAGATCAGTACCAGACAGAGCTAACCAAGGAAAAGCTGAGGTACAGCTCCTTATAGACAGGGGCTTATCATGGAAATGCTGACAGACCCTTAAGCAAAGTTGTGTTATACAGGAGAGGGGCTGCTAAAATATTGAATGGGTTTCTATTTTTTTTCCACAGGTTCGTATATATCTGTGGCATTGGCCGTTAGACACTCTTGTTCCACCCTGCTTGACAGCTTCCCAGCCTCCGCGCTCCAAAACACAGTCACTGCCTGTCCTGATGAGGCCTGCATAACATTTCCTTCAGAAACCACTGGTACCGAAACCACAGTCTGCCAAAGGAAGTCACTGTTGAGAAAAATGAAATGGTCCCCGCTCTTCCCCCGGAGAAGCTGAGACTGCTCTTTCCACATTAGCTTTAATAGTGTTGAAAGGCAGTGGGTAAGCAAGCAGAGAGTGGGATGTCCTACTCAGCCTGGGAAATTTTCCACAGGTCATCAGAGATACAGAGAATGAAATCTTCTCCTCAGTGAAATTAACGGGAGCTTGGCCATTGACTTCAATGGGGACAGGACTTCATCCATGCTGTATCATTTCCTCTGCATGGATCACCACCCTGTAGTGACGGAGAGACTTGCATGTTTCGATAACCCCAAGAGCGATGCTGCCTGGAGCTGTGTGCTTCCTTAGGGTCACCCATGGCAGAACAGTCAAGGGCCAGGTTCCAGACAGAGTGTGATCCAAGAAGTCCTCAACGGCAAAGCAGTCAGAAGGTAACTGAATAATGGAGGCAAAACTGTTGTGTAAGCTTATAATAGCTGTGAAAGCAGATGGAGGCTGCAGCTGACAGAGGAAATCCAGTCTTTGCGGTGTTCATGCCGTGGGCTTCAAGCCCTCTGTCTGAGAAGGACAGCGCGGGGCCTGTTGTGCACCAGCCCTCCACCTTTAAAAGAAGGTCCCTCACAGGCATCTTCCAGTTTTGGGGCAAAGGTCATACCCGGCAACGCGTGATCGACACCCTATCATACCATTGTGAGAAGGGAACATTACCTGACGGGACATTGCTGAGGCACTGTGTGAAGAAACTCCTTATCATGGATTTCATTCAAGGCCTGCCAACTGCCAGGGCCATAGATAGTCACTTAAAATCCATACATCCACAGGCTTATCTGTTGACTTGCCCAGCAATGGCTCCGTACTCTTCTAAGGAAGGCAAACGGGTCACTCGGGTCACTGACACAGCCGATACAGCCGGCTAGGGAACTCTAGCATTGGGCTAAGAAAAGGCCTGATGTAAAATAAACAAAAACCCCTACAAACACAGCATTTATTTTGTCGTCTGGAAGTTTATGTTTTTGCCTTGTGTTGACGTCCACCTGCATAAAACAAACCCGCAAGGCAGCAAAGGGATTCGGAACGCCAGGCAATGCCAGGTACCCTTCAAATAAACACCATCCTCGCACCAAAGGAATAAGCTGCACTTTAGCGTGCATTAAGTGGCAGTATATTTCTAGCTCAGTGGGGTAAATTAGATGGACCTTTGGTCTGACCTAGTATGGTCATTCTTACGTCGAGCTGTCGAAGTGTGTGTTGTTTTGTTCCTTACGATTTCTTGCTAAAGAGTGGCTTTTAATCTTTTCACTGGAAATGGGGGAAACCACAAAAAGAACTACACCCCTCTCCTATCTTGCCTCTGAGAGCAGCATGCCGCTGTGGTTTCCCCATTTCAGTGTTGAGAGGTTTGAAAAATATGACACTGGTCTTCTGGTAATGGAGCTGCGATTTGAAAATCCTGTGTATCATCTGATCAGCATCTGTTTTGGCCTGCATCAAAAAATCAGCTGTAGGACAGCTGTCTGTCAAACACTAACAGAACACCCAAGGATGCAAAATAAACAAATACTTTGAAGTCTGGGACCCTTCCACAGCCAGGGCATGGGATGACAAGTCAAGTAAGTTTTCTACATCAGCCAAAGTAATAATCCATTGGGAGAGGTCCATTTTGCCCCTGCTATATACTTTGTGTAGTCATTCATACTGGTGCCAAGTGCCTGTCTAACTGGAAGGCTGGTGTTTTCCTCCCACTTTGCAGTACAGTAACTGAATTGCCCAGGAGCAGGACAATGATGAATTTGTGCCCCTTTTGGTCAAAGCGTCGGCCTGGAACTTAGGAGATCTGCAATCAATTGCCAGCTCTCACACAGGAGGCCTGTGGGTCACATTGTGAACCCCGACATTCAAACATCATGAGATTCCTCTCAAGAACCTCATGAGACTGGATTGAAACAGCACGAAACCACAGCAAACACCCTGAAACTGGAGACTGAAAAAGAGAAACATGGAAAGAATTGAGCATGCAACTTCTTCCATGTAAGGTCAGGTTTTCAATATGCTCAGCACACAGGGGCTCAGTCACATTGCATTTTGTACAATACTGTCAGTGGTTTCTGGGGCCTCAAAAGCCCAGCTATTTCATCTAGGTGCCTAAAGGGGAGATATTGGTGCTGGATTTTTTTTGAAAATCCGGTCTTGTCATCTCGCTGTGTCTCAGTTCCCTATAACCAATAGCCAGTTGTTGTTGTTGTTGTTGTGCCGATACCAAGTAGTGGCACCTTGGCAGCCCCAGATGTGTGTTTAGCTGGGCCGGAGGGTGTGGGGGGGACGGCTGAGTACCAGCTCCTCTTTCTTTCTTTCTTTCTTTATTTATTTACAAAAAAAGCACTGCCAATAGCACAAGGGTGCCCTGCATGATCTGCAGTGGGAGGGGGCCCACACTGGGGTATGTAAGTAAAAAGCCTATTTACTTATTAAAATATACATGCAGCCTATTATATCAACAGCTTAGTGCGCCAGTCCTGCTGATGAGATGCACAAGCTTATTCCTGTGTTAGTATGGAGGACCACTGGTTCGGGGCAGAGGGTTACTTGCCTCAGACTACACATGTTTTAGGAACAGAGAGGTAGCCGTGTTAGTCTGTACTCCAACAAAACAAAGCAGCAGAAATGGAGCACTTTAAAGACTAACATAATGATTTATTTCCTGATGAGCTTTCGTGGGACAGACCCACTTCAGCATATGCAATGAATCTGATGAAGTGGGTCTGTCCCACAAAAGCTCATTTCCAAATAAATCATTTTGTTAGTCTTTAAAGTGCTACATTTCTGCTGATATATTTTAGGAAACATTCTATCCTACAGTGCCTGTTCATTCATCTGAGGCATCTGGGCCCGATAGAATCTTTTCTTATTTTTGTCTTATAGAGCAGAACAGTCCATATGCCCATCTCTCTCTGTCCCTCTCAGTTTCCTGCACTGAGTTCATGACAATATATTTAAATTTTAAAAGGAATCAAACACATGTTTTTGCCCCCTTTTCAGTGTTGCCCATATAAGAAGTGAATTACGGAAGTACCTTGTGGTAGCATGAGATACTTGACTGGGAATTTTTGTTAACATGAACTCACGAAGCCATGTGATTTCCCCGTGAAATGATTTGATGGGGATTTTTGCTGCTGCTGTTGGTTTTTTTTGAGTGATGCGTTCTGTGAGCTTGAGTGGCAAATGGTTATGATAAAAATTAAAAGAAACTGAAGATGCTAATGCAAGTAGGTGGGTTTCATTATGATTACTGTCCGATTAATAATGGCTCCCCACCAGTTGATAACCAGCTAATTTCTTTAGGCATTCCTCTACCTGCACCTCTCCAACGCTGAACAAAAAGGCATTGCAACAAATCACTGGTTCTGGTTACTGATATTATTACTATTAACTTTAAAAGTGCTTATGTAGTTTAGGAGCCTAAGTCTTATTTGCAAAAATTAGATAGGTACTTAGGCACCTAAAGCTCCGTAAAAGTAAATGGGATTTAGGCTCCTAAGTAAAGATGTTTTTTCAAAATGTTGCACAATGTCTTCCAATATTCTTTGTCTTTGAATGATGTCCCAGAAGGGAAAAATACCATCCTTTTATTTCATTAGCTCCCATTATTCCCAAATTATAGAATTATAGAAATGTAGGGCAGGAAGGCTTGTCATCTGGTCCAGCCCTCCACATGGATGCAGGGCCAAGTAAATCTAGTTCATCCCTGACAGATGTTGGTTAGCCTACTCTTAAAAACCTCCCATGAGGGGGATTCCACCACCACCACAGGTAACTTGCTCCAGCATTTAAGAGGCAGGGTAAAAAAATAAGGCCCTGGTCTGCACCACTTCCTGTAGCTCCCATTGGCCAGGAACAGCAATCCATGGCCAATGGGAACTTCAAGCAGCCATACCTGTGGACACACAGGAAAATAAAGCTCTGGTAGCACACAGGCTGCTTATTCCTTACCCCAGCCTACTATCTAAATATAAGATAAGAGACAACAAACAGACGGGGGCAGAGAGAAGAGCGAAAGGAAACAAAGGGCCTATGTGGGTCAGCATGATAATCTGTGGTCTCAACACACCAACAGCCTAATTGTTGTCAAGTCATTTATAAACAAAAGAGAGATCTGAGGAGGGAGAGGAAGGAGAACAATGAAGTGACTGGCGGAAGTTTACAAAGCACTCCTGCCTCACAAGTGTGCCAGGCAACCTGGAGGAACAGCATGAAGGTGTTTGCTTGGACAGTGAAGGTTGGCATCATGGTGGGTGAAAGTAAATGGGTGCGCCCTGGTGTGCAGGGCTTGGCAAAATCCAGCAGGGAGCAATTTAAAGAGCTGTCAGGGACCCCAGTTGCAATAAGGCAGTACCTGTAAGAAATGAGTTACTTGCACCCCTGCAGATGACCTCTCGGCTGTGAATGTAAGATAATAGGTAGAGTTGGAATAGGATATGAGAGGCCTTGAAAATGAACCCTTACAGCTTATGCTGAATGTGATAGACAAGGAGAAGCCAGAGGAGGCATGAAAAGAGAGGGGTGAAGTGATGAAGGGGATGGACCAGGAGGATGATCTTTGCACAATCGGTATCCCGCATGGGCGTGAGTGGGGCAAGCTGGCATTCTTCTAAGTCAGAGAAAAGGGTAACTGAGAAACAGGCAGATGAAATCCTGGACAAGATGCTCAGCTCTGTGGATGATAGGAAGGGGCTGTGCAGAGAGAATGTGCAAGATATTGAAAAGCAAAATGGTGAGTGTGTAAAAAGAGGTCAGAGCTAAAGCTGATGCCCAGTTTATGTGCTTCAGTGACAGGCATGATGGGGTTGTTGTCCACAGTGATCCAAAAAGGAGGTAAAGACAGGAGTGCACTTCACATAGTTTAAGGTTAAAAAACCTAACACTAGATTTGCCGAGTTTACGGCCATATGGTGAACCCTTACTCACACTTAGCAGCTTAGTCCACAAGTAGGTTACAATTCACTTCAATGGGACAACGCTTGTAAGGCATTATTCCAATGTCTGAGAGAGAAAAGTCTTCCTAAGGCTTGAAATCCTGGCAAGTTTACAGGGCAGAGAAGAGGAAAATATTGCAATGCAGCTGGCAGGCCATAGAGTCAAAAGTCAGTTATAGATGAAGACAGGGAACTCATTGTACTGTGTGTGTACGACCAGCCTGGTGCCCAGTCATATTTCTGCTGAGAGGAGCTCCAGAGGTGAAGGCCTGCAACTGAGAACACCCTGTCTTTGTCTCCAGCCTTTTGGGGTAGTGAGCTTATACATGGCCTGGAAAAACATAGTGGCTGTAGTGGGACAGAGGGAAAGAGGGGTCTCTGAGGTTGCCTGACCATTCTGAGCTTTTGGATGGCATCCTGACCATTAAACTGTGCATAAGTTGCTGGTTGGCAGCCTACAGAGAGCAGAAAGCAATGATGTCATTGACTGTCCCTGGTGCACCTGGCCAAGCATCAGGCAGATTTTGTCTACAGGTTTTGCACACCTTCAAAGTAAACACCAGATAGCATCTGTCTCAGTTAGCCTAGGGGGAACAAAGGCAAAGATGGCTGGAGCAAGACTGCCCTGAGAGGGAGGGGTTAAGTCTTCAAGCCCTTAAAGGTGAGGAAAGGAGTTTCTAGACCCTTGCACAGTGACTCCACTGTGGAAGCTGCAGACACCTGTGTTCAAAATTTCGTGTTTTCAGATGAATCCATGAGACTCCTTATTAGTTAGCACTTTTCCTCCATGGAGCTCAAAGCATATCCCAAAAGCTGGCAAACCCAAATCTCCCCTATTTTTACAGATATGGAAACTGAGGTAGAGAGAAGTGAAGTATTGCCTGAGCTCCCATGCCATGTCTTCTAGCCCACCCACACTGCCTCATTGTAAGGGCTTAATACAAAGAGTCACTAAGCAACTGCCTGGCACATGAAAAATGTGACATCCACCCATGATTTACCTCAGCTTTCTGATGCCGTCTTCTCATTGTGTTCTGTTATAAATCTTTCCTGTATTTCCCTCATCACCAAGGTTGGAGCAGCCATCCTGGACCATTAATTGGCTAGGATTTCAGTCCTGTGGTGAGGCACACACATATGTCCCATATAACATGAACCATCTGCAAGTGCTTTAATTAACAGATCTCAAGCTTCTCTCTGCTTGAGCTGAATAGAACTTACCCCACCACACCCTCTCAGCAGGTCTGCCCTATACAACTCTTACGGCTCCCTTCCCACCCCGGAATTCTTAACCACAGCTATAAAGTGCAGACTCTCCCCGCCCCCCAACTCTTCACAGCAGCCGTTAGTAGTGTAGCGAGCGAAGAAGCAGCCGAACAGGGCTCCTTCCAAATGTTTAGGGCAATATGGAGCTTCATGATAGATTCTATTTGCAGTATATGACACGGTCCTATTTTCACACAGACCACATTTTATCGTCTTTCACGTCCCAGCATCTGAAACAATCCTGTAGCATTTTTATGTCTATCTAGCTACAGGGAGATACAGACACAAAAAAAGCCACTACCTACACTGCAGCAAGGCTGCAGTTTTGCTCCATCCTGAGCTGTGATTAGTTCCCTAGCTGCATGCCTGTTTCTCCTTTATCACTCTAAGGCAAAAAGGCATTATGTTCCCTGTCTTCCCCCAGCATTTTCACTGACTCCCTTGCAGCTTTAAACAAGAAGCTGGCTTAAGGGTAGCACCTCAGTGCAGCCACACAGATTGACACTAGCTGAGGATTTGACCTAATGGGATTGGGCTAGAATAAAGCTGGCATATCACAGGTTTAAGCCAGGCCTTATATTCTCATTGCTTTCCTAGGGTATGATTCGCCTCCTGCACTGGTTTGATATTTGAATGGAGTTACTCTTTCAGTGGCGACACATGAATTATCTCCTGATGTAGCAGGGGAATGTGGAAAAATGATTGGGTGCTAGCAGAGGGTGGGCTGTCTCTAACTTGCTTCAGAGAAGGTGAGAGTTTATTGGCACATGGAGGAATGGACTAAAGTGCTCTCTGCCCCAGCTATTGTTTGTGGGTGGAAAGCTCATTTTCAGCAGACCCGTACGCTGCCTTGGAGGACAGAAATTTGTACTGGCGTCTCCACATCTATGGCCTAACAAAGATGCAAACCCTTCTTGCAGACACACTGCACCGGCACAACACTGGGCTCTTGCTGGTGTGACTTACCTTGTTCTAAGCTGCTTAAAGTAATTAGCACCAGTGTACACATTTGGTGTCAAACTGTATGTTTAAAGGCTCTGAGAATGCATCTTCACTACCGGGAAGATCGACCCTGCCATGGTCAATCTTCCAGAGGTCAATTTAGCACACCTGGTAGGGAACTTAAAGGGCACCTGCGTCCGTGCTGGTTCTCCTGCCCTTTGTTAGGAGCAAGAGAACTCGTTCCCCTTGACCTCCCTTAGTGGAGACAACACAGAATCACGACTTATGGTACGTCAGCTTTAGCTACATAATTAACGTAGCTAGAATTGCGCACCTTAGTTCAACCTTCCACTGCAGTGTACTCCTGCACACAGACAGAGCCTCAGCAGGTGGGAATAAACATAGCTCCACTGCATTCATTTATTCCCCTTTACAGCAGGTGCAATCTAGCCCTCTGAGCCAGACTCTGATCCCACTTGTGATGGTGTAAATCAGCAGTAAATGATGCTACCCTGAATTCTGACTGGTGTGAGTTAGAGCCGAATTTGACCTTCCATGTCCAAGGGAAGAACTTTCTCACAGCAGGGCCTACACCTTTGCAACTCACTCCCTTTAGAGCCCAAGGTGCCTGACATGCTGCAGGAAGCATTTTACTAGCAGTTTTACTGTGCTTCTATTTTTATGTTTCAAAGTCTAAAGCGCCTACATTACCAGGCAAGGGGCCTTGTTATGCTTATGTTTAATTTGCCTTGCTTTATAATGGGTCTATAATTAATAGTTTGGTGCTCTTGGTCCTGTAGGCCTTTGGTCTGCAAAAATACCACTGTCCTCAATGGGAGTTACATTTACAGAAGAACTAGATGATGGGATCCAAGACTGTATAAATCTGTATTTTGACTGGGTACTGACTTTTATTTTACTTTGCAAGTGGATTTTTTTAACCTCCTAGACCATGATGCATTAATCTTGAGCACAATGCCTTGGAATCCGCTGAGAAGTTGAGAAGCAGCTCTTTAAATTGTAACCAGTTGTCGTTCCAGATGTTCAACTTCAAACTGCAAATTACATTAGATGCTACTTGCAGCAATCCAGGGTGACCCTGCTGCAAGTAAACCAGATTGTAAGTGAAATGCACCATTGCAGAACTGTGTTCCCCCACATAATCAACAAAATTCATTTCTTACTGCATTTCATGTACACAGTGGGGTTTTTTGTAAAATAAAAAAGAGGAGCTGGTAGTACTCATCTGGCTCCTCACCTCCGTCCCCAGCCAGTCCCATGGCTGGGGCTGCTGAAGCTCCAATACTCAGTACTGGCAAGTACCAGTGTACAAAAAAAAAAAAAAAAAAAAGCATTGCACATACATTATCTGCATGTTTTTATTTTGATTCTGTAAAGCCAACTTATCCTATCCCTGTGGAGGGTCAGGTGAACTAGAGTACTGTACCATTTCCTGTGACCACAATATAATTAAGTCCTGTACAGACTAAGCATGAGATTACATGAGGAATTTATTTTCCTTCCCTACTAGGAATGGCAGTGTGACTCTGCATGGAAATAATCTGGACCTCATTCTGCTCTCCTGGTGGCTTTACGCCAAAATAACTCCGTTGACTTGAACGGAGTTTTGATCTGTGTCTGTTTCGGATCAGGATCAGGCCCTTAAACATGAACGTAAGGTTTGATACTTCACCATGAGGCCCCTCTCTATATTGATCAGACTTTAGCAGGATGTTATCATGCAAATGTAGAAAAGTAAAGTAAAGTAAAAATAACTGAAAAGGGGGGCTCAGTGGCACAATGGGTTGGTACACAGTTTAACCATTCATGACTTTGGACCTGAGCCTGAAATAAGCATCGGCCTTGGCTCAGGATCAGACAGCCCTAAGCACTGCCTAAACCTACACTCCGTGCTGCAGGGTTCCCTAAGGCCACTCCCTCCCCAGTGTACACATACCTGCTGTTGAACACCTCCCTTGCTGGGAACTCGTGTGGGAGGAGAGAGCAGAAGCAACTTTGTGCTGCCTGCAGAGGGCCAGGGTATTCCCGTGGAGCCCCAATAGACTGCTTTGTGATTACTCCTCAAAAGATCAGCACTTTCCCATTGCTCAGGGAAATTAGCATCTGATGGTTGGGTTGGGGCGCACCCTGACTCTGTATCTCTTCAGGCTGGTCACAGCAGTGTTGCAAATTTTATCAGGAGTCTACACAGCAGTTGGTGTTTTTCATAAAGCCCCAGCTCCTGGAGTCCTGTGATTAGATGAGTAACTCAGCTTGCATGGAAAAAGGATAACATGTTTGTAGCTCTCCAGGTTGCAGAGGAAGGCTTAACAATGTGATGCGACTGCACCCTAAAAGTTCAAGAACCAGACAGGAAGTAAAAGGCTCCCCAGAACACCACTTTTTTAAAGCTCATGATTGGTAAGCCAGCCTCATGATTCTAGGCGGAGGGCTGACATATGATTTTTGAGTGCTTAGGGCTGACAATACTGGAACTAGTCTAGAAATCTCCTGAAAACAGGCTGCATCAGGGGGTATCCCCTACAGCTGAACCTCACTAACTCACTTGACTGAGAGGGCACCCCTTTACAAAGGGACTGATATTTGCCAGTTAATCATGAAGCACTAAATCTGACTGAAACTGCAGCCATGATGAATCCCAGAATTAGCCTTCATGCATAAGCTTAGTTCTAACTATTCATAATAATCCTGAAAGTCTAATAGAAAATGCTCCATGATAGTGACCTCGGCAGAAATCATGAAATATTAGTAAGACTGAGACAGTGAAATTAAACATCTGCAGAGTTGAAAGGAGAGACTTTCCTTGGGGCAGTGGTTGGGGGGATGCTGGACCAGGGAGGGGAAGCTGGTTAGCAAAGCACAAAGAAGTGGGCTTCTCCTTCATGCCCTGTTTTAGTCTGTGTCTGCAATACTGCAGCATTTCTGCTTTCCAGCATTTGCGGAAGCCAGGAGCCACTGACATACACTGAGTGGGAGCGGGGGAAGCCTGTGTACTCGAAGAAGGCTGGGACTTTGAGAGTTAGTTCAGTGTGAGTTTTTGGTGATGATCCACTCGTCTTCACTTATCCCTGCCATGCTGCAGCTGTACAATTGCTGGTCACTGAGCCATCTGAGAGGGTCGAGCATCCTCTGCTCCCATGAACTTCACCGGAAGTGGAGAGTACTCAGCACCTGGCAGGATCAGACCTCTTGCGTTGAGATTGGCTACAATCTTTATGCAGCCCAAAGCCCTGACACTTTACTGGATGATCTGTGGTGCCAAGGAAATGCTTTCAGCTGGTTAAACCTTCTGTGAAAAGATCCCCCTTTGAAATTTACTGTAGCATTAAGAGGGGTTTTAGTCAAGCATGCCTTTGGGAGCCGCTCAGCTGCAGAGTTTATGCTTTTTACACAGTTGGGAGAGCAGTTGAACCCTTGAAAGCAGTGGAGCCAATAGATGGCCAACTTTCACCATCAGTTACACTTCCATCTCTCCACACCCCTACTCCACTCCCACAGGCCTGTAGGCACCTGCCCGCTTGGCACTGCACCACTGCTTACCCTGGCCCTGGATGCAGCTACAGAAAAGCTCCCTGATACAACAAGCACTTTCACTCCTAAAAGAAGCTAAGACTGTTGCAAAAGGAGGTGGTTCCCAATTAATTCTATGCGCCCCCTCCCCGTGCATCATACCGCTCCCGTTGGTGATGTAAAACTAAATTTTCCTGTCGGACACATTTGCAGAGCTTTCATTCAAGCCAATGACAGCTGAATTCACATGGCAACATTCTGCTCAGAGAGCTGAATCCACCAGCCCCCTTCTGGTAAACACAGGGTGCATTCTGACACTCAGCATGTACAGCCCCCCTGCAGCTGAGGTTTTGCATCTTGTGCTTCCTCGCCACCCAGGGTTCTAGGGCGAGAGAAATTGCAAGGGTTTGTTTGCAAATAAAGGGTTCGTTTTGCTCCGTGCTCCTTGGCATTCTGCCACCTGCATGTGCTGAAGGTGTGTCATTGTCAAAAATGCCTCTGCTTTATCACCCCTGCGGAGAACCGGAACAGCTGAACACCATGTTTCCCCAAGTCAGCCTGACATTGGGAGAGGTCCACTGGGCTGCAAACATGAGCTCGGTAATCTCTCATGTCCACTCACCATTTTATCTGGATTTTTTTTTTGTCCTATTTGACTGCAGCGCCAGTGCTGCGCTTTTATAGGTTTGTGTCAACTGAGCTCATGCACAAGATAATTACAGAGGCCCAGAGCTTAATAGGTGTCTACCATTGATATGCATAACAAAAATATTGTCAATTCCACTAGTCAGGATTAAATCTTATAAAGATCGTGCACTAATTACAGTACTGAGATACATCCCAGAGTCTACTTCTGTGGGCTGTGCATCCCCTGAAAATATTCATGCTAGGTGCCAGTTCAGCAAATTCTTACACACAGGTTTAGCGTAAGGCATATGTTTAGGTCCCATTGATTGGCTCATGCTTGAAGTTAAGTATGTGCTTATGTGCTCTGCCAAATGTAAGGCTCAGAGGAGGAGTCAGCAACCTTTCCGAGGCGGCGTGCCAAAATTAGACCTTTTGACCTCTATGTGTGGTCCGAGTGCTGGTGATACTTTTTAAAATCACCTATAGTCCTACTCACAACAGCTTCATTAATAAATAAATTAGAGATCAGAGCTTTGTCGTTTAGGTGGGGGTCAGTAGCATTAGCTGGTCTTTTGTTAATCCACAAGGGGCAAGGCTTTGAGCAAGCTCTCGGCTGCATGGGGGAGGAGCGGGGAGGCTGAACTCCCAGCTTGCATGCCAAAGAAAATCCGCTTGTGTGCAACTCTTGACACCCGTGCCACGGGTTGCTGACCCTGGCTGAGAACAATGCTGGAAGCTAACTGTGAATGGGTCTTAATTTAAGCACCATTCCAGCTGATCATAGCCTAACGGTTTATACTTTAAGGCACAGTCCTAATTAATTGGCAATGCGGAGTCACAAATGCCAGAGTGGTACTGGAGAGTCTGTCAGAATTCCCCAGCATGCAAGATCATGCGTGCTACTGCCCTCCTGGCTGGATTACAGCTCATTCCTTCTGCTCAGCTGGCTGGTGAGAGGAGTGGGATGGGGTGGGGTGGGGGGTAAAGGGGGTACTGAGAACCCAGTTCTTCCTGTCCCTCTTTGGGATACCATGCACAACCGAGGGAGTAGGTTGTGCTTAGACTGCAAATCCCACAGGCCTTTAGGTGGGCTGTGTGAATTATGTTCAGGGAGACTCCTTTTAGCCTTCCCCTGCCATGCACTGGCAGAATCAGGCACATTATGGCCCTGAAAGGGCAACCCTTTGCCAGGGGATTCCAAGCTCAAGTGGCTTACAACGTGGCAAAGGGTAGACATGGCTAAGGCATCACACCTTTTACCCTCATCACTGTAAGTCTACACTGAGAGTGAATGGAACAGGGAACAGCAAATAGATAATAAACTCACAATGGCAGGACACAGTGCTATTTATGGCTTTTGGAAGGAACAGAGCATAATTTGGGGGGATGGTAAAATCATAAAGAATAATACTTGTGACATTTTGATGTATTGGTATTTCAGCACGCAGAATGTGTTACATGGTGGAAAATACAAGAAATAGCAGCAGAGCCAAAATATTAGTGGATGTATTAAACTACAACTCCAGCCAGAATATTGCATGCAAAGATGGGCTTGTTCTAATCTAAGGGATGAATTCATCCCTCTTACAAACTGCTTCAAGTCAGTGAAGATGCCATTGAGAAAAATATGGTGCTAATTTTCCCAGACTTTTTGTATTATGAAAGATAGCACGGACTTGTGAATTGTGTCTGCATCTAAAAGTCAGGAATTCTCTGGCCAGGTCCACAAGTGACATAGCCTTTCAGCATGTCAGTTAGTTGCTCAGTTTTTTCATCTATAAACACATAATTAAGGCACTTACATCTCAAGGGACAGCTCCTCATCTAGCATAGACCAATATAGGTCCACTAATGTCCAGTGTAACTCAGGCAATTTGCACCAGCTGAAGATTGCTGCCTTTGAGGCTTCTTTAGTTAATATTTGCAAAATATTAGAACATTGATCTTCTCAATCAGGGTTGCACGTAGCCCTGGGTGTTACCATATCATCTACATATTTGCCCAGTTTTACAACAGACTACAGAAAAATCACCAACAAAGTTAGCACAAACTAAAATTTCACATGGACTTAATATATATGGACTCATGTATTATGCTGTATACTATACACTGAAATGTAAGTGCAGTATTTATATTCCAGTTGGTTTACTTTATAATTATATGGTAAGATGAGAAAGTAAGCAAATTTTCAGTAATAGTGTTCTGTGACACTTGTATTTTTGTGTCTGATTTTTTAAGCAGTTTTAAGAGACGTGAAACTTGGGCTTACACAAAACAAACCAGACCCCTGGAAAAGGTACGGCAGTCTGGAAAGGCTGAAAACCGGTGTGCTAGGGAATTTTGTTATACTGGAGAAATCTGAACAGCAGCATGCAAATTGCCCCTGTATGTTCACATGTTTGGCCTCTAAGCTCTCATTGAAAGTCCTTCAGTTTCTATGCCTTGTCCTTCCTCAGGAAAATATATTCCTCATAATTAATCATGGAAAGGTTTAGCCCTTCCCTCACCCTCCCATTCCAGGTTTCACCCTCCCTTCCCATTTCTCAAACAAAGCAAAAAAAAAACCTGCCGGAAGCATTAAAACCCATTTAAAACTATTATTTAGTTTTCCCAGCAAGAGGAACACGATACAATTAAGAGGACAGGAACAGAAAGGGAAGGCAGAGAAGGAGACCCAAAGGAAATCATTTTCTTACTCCTTCCCTTGCCCAGATCTCTCTGAAAGGTGCTGCATAAACTTTCAAGCTAAGCAGCTTATCGGATGCATGTGTTGTTCAGGTTTGTTTTACAGAAGAATTAAAACAGATATTACAATGGAGAGATACAGACAAGTGAAATATGAGCAATTTGTGATCAATCAATACCCAACCACATGAATTAGATTTCATTTCATTGTACACATGTAATTTCAGGACATAATTAATTCAGCCAATCAAATATTTTAAAACTATATCATTCACGCACAGGAGCCACATATATTTAACAACTAAACCCTGACACATCTCCAGGTTATCACTCTTGTATAAAACCCTTTTGTTTTGTTTTGTTTTTTATGCTGATATGCAAATGACCCAGGAGCATCCACTGGGTAATTATAGTTATCACAAAATGAAACAGTGATTAGCTCAAAGAATCGTTTTTGGTCAATCCCAGAGGGGACAGGGACACATTGGAAGAAGAATTGATGCCCCTGGAGTGAAAAGAGCGGGCTCTCATCCAGGGCAATGTGTGGGGTTCAAAGGGGGTCACATGCACCCTCCAGCATCTGTGTCCACACCCTGCACTCACCAGAAGCAATGAGTGTGGGCGGAGCGGGGGAGGGCATGGAGCAGGGCTGAGGAAGAGGTAGGACATGGGCAGACCTGGGGCAAGGAGGAGTGGAGCAGGACAGGAATCGGGAGAGGGGAGCAGGAAGAGGCATCTGGCTGGACCCTCTCCTACCCTAGCCCCACTGGAACCCTCCTCACCAGTTGCCACTGGCTCTCATGCACACACAAAGGACACTCCTTGATTTTTAAAAGCAAAATATTTACAAGGGCTCCAACCTGTCCTTCCAAAAAAAGCTCTCTTCTCCCGATGTGTTCCAATGGAGCTAAAACATGGGGCTCTGATACACCCTGCAAGCATCTCCGTGAACAGCTGTCAGACACTGGCATGTATTACTGCATGTGCTCTGAGAAGCAAAGTAACGCCTGCCCTTCAGCTGATTGACTTTAAAATCAAAACTACATGATGTCTGACACAAATCAGCATCCAACGTGACGTGCTGTTTGACGCTTCTTGGAACTACCCAACTTTCTCAAGGTGCAAGCTCCCTTGCCCTCTCCAATGTCCCTCCTTCCTCTGGGTATTAGAATGAAATAGGCCTCACTCTGTTTTTTTTCCCCACCAATGTGATTCCAGTCATTTCAGTGGAGTTACTGGTGGATTATGTTCATGCATGGGAGGGGAGGATTAGATCCACTGATTTTCGCTTCTGGCGCAAAAGGAATTAAAAGCACCATTTTCATACCAGACGTTTCAGAAATTAAAAAAGTTCCTTTGATATTCAATTCTGGAAACAAGGAAAGGGTGAGCTTGCAAGAGCCATCTCTGTTTTCTCTAACCAGTTTGCCCACCTCTTGTTTAAAGTACAAGTGCCTACGCTTTACTGTGAGTTTCCTGGCAATGACTCATGATGCTTATAACCTTGTCTATCACTTTGCTTCTGTTCTGTCCTTAGGCCATTCGTGGCTGACTCCCATTTTTTTTTCATGTTGCTTAAACTGTCACTGTTGTTTTGTTATTTTCCTTTTGATAAAGTTTCATTCATTTATTCAGGGAGCAGAAACAATGCTCTTTGGATCAATCACGTACCACAAACTACGAAATTCAAATCCTGAAGTGGCTAAGAGGGCGATTTGTAACTGTGACAGAACCTGAAATGTTTTCACATAAATTCCTTAGGGAGAACTAGCAACTAATGAAGACCTGAGCAGAAAATTAGGACTGGCTGGTGAACATGTCACAAACATAAAAAACAAACAAAAATGTCTTATAGTAACAGAGAGGGAGCCGTGCTTGTCTATATATTATCAAAACAAAAAGCAGTCAAGTAGCACTTTAAAGATTAGCAAAATAATTTATTAGGTGAGCTTCCGTGGGACAGAGCCATTTCTTCAGACCAAGAAGTGGGTCTGTCCCACGAAAGCTCACCTAATAAATTATTTTGCTAGTCTTTAAAGTGCTACTTGACTGCTTTTTGTTCTAAAAATGTCTTAGCTATTTGTTGTAAATACCATGGCCGGCCCTCTGTCATCTGTAACAAGGAAGGTGCTTCTGCCCTGCCAGAGCTGTATACTGTAAGGGCAGATCTAAAACAGGCAGGTAAGTCAATTGTAGATACACAGTTCTAGCTACAGCAGTTGCGTAACTAGAATCGACATCTGCAATCGACTTACCTGGCTGTCCTTACTGAGGGAGGTTGACAGGAGAAACTCTCGCGTCAACCTCCCTTAGTCCTCGTGATCTTGAGGAGTACAGGGGTCTACTGCCAAGCCCAGATGGTTCAACTTTGCACGTCTCTACCAGCCGTGCAAAATGAAACCCTGGAAAATCCACCCTGAACAGCTCGATCTTCCACATAATCTAAACATACCCCAAGTGCTTCCCCTTACTACTCACAAAAATGGAAGTAGGAGACAGCAGAATATGACAGGGTGGAATGAGCACAGATTGTAGTCCATCGTTACGTGCAGGGAGAGGCTGAATTACTGATCCCGCATTGAATCAGGCAGGCTGCCGCACTTGCTGCTTGCAAGCTGCCAGGATCTGAGGGAAGTGGATCCTGTTTGATCATAAGAGTACCTGCAAGCTACTGAGAAAAGCCACTGCTTCACCAGCATCTCCACAAAGGAATACAAATAAGCCTTTTTGGTTTTGAGGTGGACTATATCCCCCAGACCAGGAAGGACCTAACTGAGAGAAGAGAAGGTAAAGAAGGATGTAGTTGATTGACGTACAGAGATACACATCTCGTAGAGTTGGAATGGACCTCATCGAGTCTAGTCCATTGCCCTCTTAGCAGAGCCAACCACCATCCCATTTAATCTATTTGCCCCAGGCCTCTAAATGGCCTCCTGATGGATTGAATTTACAACTCTTGGTTCAACAGGCCAAAGCACAAACTGCTGAGCTATCCCTTCCCCTGGGGTAGAAAAGAGACCATTTCCCCGTTGCTCTGTGGTAGGGCTGCCAACCCTACAAGTCTGGCCAGGAGTCTTCCGGAATCGGCATCCATCTCCCAGTGGCTACTGAAAGCAGGCCTGGAGAATCTGATGTGCTGTTTTAAGAAAATGACATCATGTCACGTTAGGGGAAAAAAATCTGGAGGAGCTTCAGTCAGTGTTCAGTCTGTGGAGACATGGCTGCAGAAGTCTCTTTTGTACTTTGAGTTCATGCTGCTGGAGGAGAACCTTTCAGAGGGAGTTTGGAGAGAGAAAAGGTCTGAAAAGGGGCAGAACATTTTTGTTATATATAAATATTGGCCTGAACCGGAGCTTCCAAACCAAAAGCTGGACATTTCTGATCTCGGACTTGTGATCTCAGCTCATTTCTTATTTTATTGTAATCTGATGGAAATGAATCATATCTCCTTGGCACCTAAACTGCTATATGAGCTGTGCCAGTACTTTGTAATTTAGGGTGGTCTGTGTTCTAGTCTCCTTATAGCATAAACAAGCTAGAAAAGAGTTAGATCAGGCCAGTTTAGCATTCCTCCAGAATGAGATAGCTTTTAGTTCACATTAAGCTGTCAAACTGGACTCTGTGACAGCCCTCCCCACCCAATATAAGAGGCATATCAGAGGTAAGATTGGGGTGTGTTTACATTTTTGCAGTACCTCCAGCTGGTGGACATCTCCTTCGGAACTCTGGCCTCATGGCATAATATACAATAGCCCCAAGGCTGCTATAACCTACACCATGCTAGATTTGGTGCTGAAACCAGAGCAGATGTACAGTAATCATACAAGAATCATAACTGGCTTGTTTATACCACTCCTGCTTGCCTGTGCCCATCAGATCTCCACACAGAAGAGAATCTGGCCCTTCCTTGTTACTTTTTTTCATGAACGATAAACAGAATTGATGACAGAACTAATTATTTTCTTACAAAGCTGTTGCAAAGAGTGAAATAGTAACAAATACACCCACGAAAGGAATAAAAAACAGAGCCCTGAAATTATTCTCATGTTCGTTCAGTTGAACGGTTTTTGGGCTGACATTAAAAAAAATAACAAATCATCCTAGGGAGTTAGCACAACATAATGCTAGTCAATACAGGGCAGCTCCTCCACTGGCATGAACTGACATAGTTCTATGGAAGTCAATGGAGCGCTGAAAATTGACACCCATTAAGGGTCTTCCCCAGTGAGCAATCTACATTCCCCTGAGAGCAGAGAATGCCAGAGGAAAATAGTGGTGAGATATTTTTGTACACCCGTCTCACAAAGCAGACACAAAACACACAACTTTGTAAGGTTAGCTGTGATATTTTTACTGAGAGGAAAAGCAAGTCAATGGGCTATTCTTCCCTTCCCCTATGTGTCTGAAGCTCCATAAGCAGAGACAAAGCTCTCCATGTCCAGCCAAAGGAGAAGAATGTAGTCCATAAAACGCATATTGTTTAACAAATGAACTTAATGGCAAGCTACATGCAAAGTGAAATGAGACAGAATCTGCTTCATAAATCTGCAATGAATTTTCTATTCTATTTTATATGAATCACTCCACCGGGAAGAACTTTCTCTTTCTCTCTCAGGCTGCACCTACACTAAGAGATAAATCTGAATTTCTTAACATCAGTTTTGTAACTCTGGAATTTATAAGTTTGATTTTGATCAGCCTCACCTCCCCATGTGCTCCTCACAAATTCAACTGACTTCTGCCACACTCAATTGGCAAACATTGACTGTTGCAGCAATGCGTTGTGGGAACCTATCCCACAGTTCCCTCATCCCCGTAGCATTCTGGGTATGCTCGCTCATCTTTGACATCATTTTACCACATTGTATTTTCCTCAGTCCCCTCCCATGGTAAGCAAACGTCTATTTTTCCCACTGAAAGGAAGGAAAAGTAAGGCATCCCCAGAGATGGCAAAAACCTTTACAGAAATGTCTTTCTTCCGTAACTGAATTCTCAACTGGCCATCCACTGAGTTTCCCCCCTCCCGTGATTGCATCTGATCCCTGAAAATAACATAGTGGCCCAGAACAGCTTGAAGAAAGAGAAGCTGGGAAAATGTTGGGGAAAAAGAGAGTTGCTGAGGGGAGGGTCTCTGACTTTCCGGTGCACTATAAGGCTTCTGTGCACAGGCTGTGTTCTCAACTGGCCATCCACGAAGTGTTCCCATCCTGTAATTGCATGCGATCCCTGAAAATAACACAGGGACAGACTGTATTCTCAAAGTTAGAAGAAAGAGAATAGATAAGTCTAGGAAAAAAAGATTTTCGTGTTCCCTCTTCTCTACACAGACATTGCCAGCATGGGTGATGGGAGTGAAATAGCTTATAACGGAAACAGTAATCTCAACTTGCCCTCCGCCTCGTGTTTCTGAGGGGTCAAAGCATGAAGAAAGATGGGAAACGTCAGGAAAAAGATTTTGTAACAGAAATATCAAGCCAGCAGGTGTCTGCAATGGACAGCAAGCTCCCGAAAGTATTTTGGGGGGAGGGGGCTGTGGTCTGCAACTGCAGAGCTGGTTGAAATGTTTCAATAGCTGAAGCAGTCCCCACAGCTACCTTAGTCACTGGGGGAGATTTCCCCTAGCAGCAGCAAGGGCCACTGGTCCCATGCTAGGGGCATGGGAGGTTCAGTGGGAGACCCAGTTGAAGCACTCCCCCCCTCCCCGAGCTGCCAGGAACACTTCCCCCTCGGGTTCAGCAAACCCCTGAATATCTTAGCCACCGAGGGAGACTTCCCCCCCGCCAGTGGCAGCAAGCACACAATTATGTTAGCTGCTGGGGAGTCTTACCTCCGGCAGCAGCAAGCCCCACTGGCCCCATGCTAGAGGTGTGCGGGGGCAGGTTCAGTGGGGTCCAGCTGAAGTAGCCCCCCCCGGACTATCTTAGCTGCTGAGGAAGACTCCCCCCTCCCAGTGGCAGCAAGCCCCCGTAATTCTTTGCCACCCTTGGAGCCCTAAACACACACAAGCCAGGACGCGGTGCGGCCTGGCAGCATGGTCAGCACCAAATGGCGGGCACATTCTTTTACTGGGTCAGGGGCTGCCCATGTGATGTGGCTGAAAGAGGGAAAGACCCCGACTGTGTGGCACCTGTAGGGAAGGAAGGGGGGTTCACACGCAAATGTAAACCCCTGAGAAGAATTTCCTCAGTCTCTTATGCAAGCCCCACAACAGCCTTGTTGCCATGTGGTGCGGTGGGCAGAGCCTGCCAGCAAGTAGCACGGAAAGAAAAAAAAAAGCATAGAGTCAGAACCATGAACCCCCAGCTGGGGCTACATGTAATGGGTAGATGCGCTCACAGTGCTAATAGCAAAGAAAGACAGACATTTCTCAGGCTCTCATATAAACATGAGCTCACAGCCACAGGCTTCCTGGTCCCAGTTTGAAATTCACGGTCTTCCTGTTACTGGCCAGAGCGGAGTGCTGAGGGGCATTGTGGGTTACATACAGGGCACCTCTGGAGGCCAATAAATTCGATTTTAAGAACTGATGATTCCACACTGCCCTTTAATCGAACTTCTGAATACAAGTTTGACGCTATATCCGTCAGCTAATGATGATATTGTAATCTCGATATTAGTGCTCCCTAAATCGAGCTAATGTTATTTAAAGTGGAGACAGTCACCTGGTAATATCAATGTAACTGCCTTAAATTCAAATTTATCTCGCAATGTAGATGTAGCTTCAGTCTCCCTCTCTGTCTCTTCTGTTGTATCCCACAAGCAAGCAGACAGCATAATAATTCTTCACGATAAGGCTGTCAATCATAACATCACCACACACATACATAAAAAGTTACAGTATCTCTTTCAATAACCGTTCATGGCCATTCTAGTTACTATGCCCTTTATATGCCCTTAAGGCACCATCACGCATAAAATAAATTTTGCCCCTTTGTATCCCTTGTTATTATGCTTTAAAAAAAACATTCTTCAGTCCTAAAAGGACTCAACTAGGTCTTGCCAGTTCTTGTACAAGAAGGTCTACGCTTTAAATTTTTTGACAGTTATGATTGTTGCCTATAACACTTAGCCCCAACTATAACTTATAATTTAGCACCTGATATTCATCTGAGATTGAAGGCCATATAGCAAAGGAGACTCTAAATATATTCCCATACAAAGTGTATATAGCTCCATATAAAGACATCTACTAAACAGACAGTTCACTCTATCTGCTGAATTGTGCATACATGTAAAGTCCTTAGTCAGGAATTAATCAGCTTATTTCAGAAAGGACAGAATGATCTAAATGTACCTTCCCAAGCTTCCAAAAGGAAGCCCTGGGTGGAGACTTAATCACATGTCATTGTCTGTTATGCATTCATTAAAAAATGAACAATTATGGCACTTGAAGCAAACCTATCATCAACGGAGAGGAAAAGACTATTTTTCTGAAGCAGCTGAATTCAGGCTTTTATGACTAAATGACCACTTAAATGTTAAAACTCTAATCATTACCATTTGCTTCTTAAAATAACCTTCTCCCTTTATCCATATTTAGAACAGAAAACACAATGCTCTTGAAATGTTTCTGGTTCTCTGAAAGGGTGAAGGCATTTCCCCCTTGTATCCCAAGCAAACAGCATGCATATAAAACGTCTCCTCTGCTCTTTTAACTCCTTCTGGGATGCCAGCCCACATTTTCATCCAGTTAATTCATTCGCCTTTTATTTCATGGTGTTTTTGGACCCGTGCCACTCATCATCTTAGATGACCTTGACTCAAACATGGGAAGCCCCTGCCCTTGTTGGGGATCAGGGAATAATGAGGTAGAGGATGACAAGGGTGAGAAAACAGGAAATTAGGAGACACAGGGAAATTACTTCTTTTTTTTTAATTCCTATCTGTGTTTTGACAGTGTGGGTGAAACCCCTCTTTAAGGGCTGCAGCTGTAATATGTATGCCCTTAAAATCATTACCATAGCCCAATAGCATTACCTTCTTCCTGCTATGCTCAGCTTTAGCCACTCACTCTGATCCAAAGTCTAGTGGGAGATAGGAAGTGAGCAGGCAGAGAGGCCCCCTGCTCTCACTGTAATGAAAAAGTGAGACATATAGCTGGGTCTTATCCACATCAAGGTCATGCCACAGCCCAGGTCACCTCCCTTTCACCCCTTGCCATCTCTGCACTCATGGGCTGTTTCTACACAGGCCACTTTCTTTGAAAGTGGTATGGTAATATATGGCCCGAAATATGCTAATGAGGCATGAATTTAAATTCCCTGTGCCTCATTAGCATATGGTCATGTCATTTGGAGTCCGGAAGACCCTTCTTCCAGGCTCCAAAATGCAGTGTAGAAGCGGGGCCCCCGGGGAGCTTTCGGAAGGAGGTACTTCTTCCGGAGGCCCCTTCTTCCCAAAAATTTTTGGGAAAAAGGGGCCTCCAAAAGAAGGACTTCCTTCTGGAAGACCCCCCGGGAGCCGCGCTTCTAAATGGCGTTTTGGAGTCCGGAAGAAAGGTCTTCTGGACTCCAAATGACATGACCATATGCTAATGAGGCACAGGGAATTTGCATCTGCACCTCATTAGCATATTTCGGGCCGTGTATTACCATGCCACTTTCAAAGAAAGTGGCCTGTGTAGAAACGGCCGTGCTGAGTAGGACAGGTAAGTCTGACAAAGCAGAGCCTTGAGGAATTCTGCACAAAACATCCCCCCAGCCAAAGAGCACTTGCTGAGAACAACCATTGGTAATGTCGGAGGGGAGAACAGAACATCCATTCTGCTAGGCCGCATCTTAGGCAGATGCTACAGCCTTGCAGCCAACAGAGGTGTCTAAATGTAACTTCTTTCAGGCACCCTCAAACCTGGGACCTCTGAAGCTTGTGCAGGGGCCTCCACAGTATGAGGTAAAATCCAGCTCGCTTTCACGTTAGGCTGTAGTGGCCAGGCATTTTTTTCTTTATGGAGGGGGTCTAGGAGCCGCAACATGGAACAGTGAACCACACATAGGTGTGTGGGTTACATAAACCCATGCACATCTTTAAAGATATGCACCCCACCTCATTATTACTTATCTGTATTGTGGTATAAACTAGAAGAGCCAGCTGAGAAAGGGCCCCATTGTGCGAGGGCCAGAGACAGTCCCTGCCCCAGGGTATGTGCAGTCTAAACTGAGATACAGACAATGAGTGCAAAGGGAAAGAGCGTCCCGGTGAGATGAAACGACTTGCCTGAGCAGATATACTCCTATCATTATTTTAGCAATAAACACAAGGGGATAGATGTTCAAGGGATACTCAGGGGTCTAACTGCAATAATGGCATTCATAAAAACACTGCTTAGCTGCCACCTGACCCTGGAGGCATTGACATGCCATAAGGGCTGACATTTCCACCAGTAAAGTCCCCGTGCACCTGTGTTTTGGTTGGAGGCCATGTGTCAATCCAGCTATGCCTTGACAATGACGATGAGCTGTTGAACACCTAACTCGCACCTACTCCATGGTTGGCTTCACAAGCTAGACATTTCTGTGCTGAGCTCAGCGGTGGGGCCTGGTCTAGGGCTTCACCTGTCTCCAAGAGACGGTTGATAGCTGTGAATCCCAAGGGGAGGAAGGTGACTAATTCCCACTGAAGAGCAGGTCTTAGGCCTAAGCCCACTCCTCAGAATTGCCTATTGGCTAGCTTAGCAGGTTGGCTTCTGAAACTCCTTTTCTAGGCTCCTAAGTCTACCTCAGGCTTCTAACATAGTGTCATGAATTAGTTTGGGCATTAGGGTGTAAAAATGTTAGTCACTGCAACGTCTAAGGTTGTGTCTACACAGCAGTGTTATTTTGGGATAAGCTATTCCAGAAGATATTTTCTGGAATAGATTATTTTGAAATGACGCATCTATACACAAAATGCATATTGAAATAGCACTCAGCTATTTCAAAATAGAGCTTACTATGGATTAGAGTCCTTGGAAGCACTATGGCATATTTTGAAATAGCCTCTATTCCCTGTCCCTAAGCCCCTATTCCGAAATATCTATTTTGGAATAGGCACTATTCCTCAAACAAGGAGGTTTACAGAACTCAAAATAAGCCAGCTACTATTTCAAAATTAGTTCAAAATAGAGGGTTTTTTTGTGCAGACGCTCGCAAAGGTCTTTCGGAATAGTGGCTGTTATTCCGAAATAACTTTGCTCTGTAGACTCACCCTGAGGCTACATCTATGCTACAGAGATCTTTCCAAAGAAGTCCTTCTGGAAGATCTCTTCCTAAAGAACTTCTTTTGAAAGAGTGCATCCATGTACATAAGAGCGGGTCGAAAGAGTGGTCTGCTCTTTTGAAAGACAGAGTCCACAGAGCCCCCGCTCCTTCAAAAGAATGCGCCAGGGATCGAAAAATCAGACCCCAGGAGGGCTGCTCTTTCGAAAAAAAAAAAAGGGCCTGTGGAGCGTCTACATGTGTTTTCTTTCAAAAGAAGCTTTCAACAGGAGGTGCTCTTCCTGAAATGGGAAAGGAAGAGCGATTTCGAAAGGAGCACAACATTCTTCAGATTTACTTCTGAAAGCACACTTTTTGTGTGTAGATGCTCTGTGGGATCTTTTGAAAGGGCCCCCTTCTTTTGAAAATCTTTTGAAAGAACTTGCTAGTATAGATGCAGCTGAAGGGTATTGATGAGTGCTTTTCTGAGTTGCCAGTCTGGAGTGGCCAAACACAGCTGATTCTGAGGCTCAAATTAAAATGGTGCTACTTTAGACTTCCAGCAGTGACTGCTACACCAGCCTTATGCTTCCTTGGAGGTCTTCCATGGCAGGGTATTCCTCAGGTTGCAGGGTAAGTCAGCTTTCCAGATTCAACATGTTGCCAAAGTAGCACAAAGGAGCCAGTGCAGGGTCTAGGACTTGGCCCATAACCAGTAGCTTATGAATTGTTTTGGTCGCATTAAGTTAAAAATGCGGCTACAGCAAATTTGAATACACAGTGTCTGAATGAACAGATCCCATATATAAAAACAGCATCTTCATCAAGTTGAAGGTGCCTCTTTTGCTCTGGCACAGCCAATGCTAACCTGACTACCCCTTCCCAGCTGAGCAAGGGAAAAAACCCTGGCCCAGCTTGCCCTGAAGGAGTAACTCTCAGTTTAAAATTGGAAGGCTGGGCTCAGAAGGATATGGGTGGGACACTGGGGCAGTGAGGAAGCCCTAGTGCGCAGATCATTCAAACAGGAAATGGGCACCAATTCCAAGGAAACTGTGCTGTGTTCCTGAGTACTGGCGGGGGGAGGGAAGGGGGGCACCACTCACAGTCCAGCCCTTTCCCCTGGCTAAGCCACCTCTGTTGCTGCAGCAGCTAAGTCTGGAGAGGGATGTGATGCCTGAGGTATTTGAAGGTGCCATCATTTCTTAATCTTCACATTTACTGAAATCAAAATTAAGATGCAGCTGGGCCTTGTGGGGGGGCGGGAAGTGGGGTTCAGGCAATTCATCACACTCCATGGAAGCTGGGCAGGGCAGGGAGCGCTGACCAAGCAGGCTTACTTTTGGCAATCTGAGGTACCAACCAGTAAGGGCAGGAGGCCGGGAGACTTAAGGAAGCACTAGTACTTCTTTACCTCTTTTCATTTTAGAGCACTTAAAGCCAGGGCGTGCGAGCTTGCTGGTGGCATTCAGTGGTGCCTTTTTGCTGTGTCCAGGAGCTGAGACAGTGGCGTGTTCCTCACAAGGAGCCGTATCCCTCAGGGTTCCTCCTTCGGTGGAACTGGCCCCCTTCATAGACCTGATTACCCAGTACACAGTCTGACCCTGTGCGATGACTGTATATTCTTAATGGCTATGTGTGACTCATTTTAAGGGATTAGCTGTAACCTGCAAACCCACAGAGCAGGGCAGGGAAGAGGGCGGGCGCTCCTGAGGAAACATTTTGCTGAAAACAAACTCAGGCTTTCAACTGCAGAGCACTGAAAATAGATTTCAGACCCAAGGGGAGGGGAAAGGGAAGAGTTGGGAGGTGGGAGAGAGAGATCAAACAACTGACAACAGCCCTGTGGAGAAAGGGGGCACAGAGGTTGCCAGCGATTTTTTAAATCCATTTCCTGCAGAAGCAGGAGAGCCAATTCGTTGCAGGGGAGCCTGAGCTGGGAGCTGGGGTCTGCAAGAAACGCTCCAGCTTCTTTTCAAACACAGCCCTTCGGCCCTCCATTCCTCGCAGCCGCATCCTTCCAAACAGGAAGTATTACCAGAGCATTAATTTCTCTCTCACTTACTGTCCCGTGGTTGCCATGAGGAATGTTTAGTCCCAGATTTAATTCTCCCCTCCTTGGACTGCAAACACAATGCGGAGATTTGTGGAAGGTTTTTGTTCTTGTTTTTAACGTTTAGTTAACGCCTTTCCCGCTATAACGAAAGGTCTCTGCTCTGCAGGAAGGGCCTCATCTCCAGAATGGGAGTGGAATTCATTGGGATTTCTCCTCTCGCTATTCCCCCATGATCTTGTTATTGTGTTCAGTGTCTCCAGTTCTCCTCCCCACCTCCCGTTTACTTTAAACAGATGTCTTTCTTGTTCATAACATGCTGCGTGTTTGCCCTGGCAGAAGGATCTTGTGTTTCGTTTTGCCTCTCTTTTTTTTTTAAAAATGTGTTTTAAATTTTTTTAAACAGCCTGAGAAGCAACAGCAGATGTGGCGGAGCCTTTAGCGATGGTCGGATAATTAGCTGGATAATTCATTTAATTCACATATTGCACTTTAGGTTTGCATGGCTTTCCACTGCATCATGCATCGGAGAGCAGGGCGGGTCTGAACAGAGGAAAACATGCTGAGAAAGCAAAATACCAGGTTGACAAGGTCTGACTAATGACAAGGGACTGTTGAGCAACACAAGGCCAAAGCTTGCTAAATGTTGACAGATCTCCTGGCCAGTGGAGTGGGAGGGCGACTGGTTACATATTCATGGCACTCATGGGTGGCACAAGACCAGCTCTCCGAGGCCCACCCCTCCCATGTACCCCAACCAGAGACCACAGCCACCGCCCATTGCAGCCAGCGGCCCCTGATACCATTTAGTCCTCTCCCCAACTCCCAAGTGCTGGCAAGGTGGGCGGCATGACCCCATGCCCCAGAGCTCCAGGAGGGTGGGTGGCATACAGCCCCAGCCCCAGCCCCAGCCCCAGCCCCAGCCCAACCGAGTGACCCTGCTGAGGAGGACTGGACCACACTCACAGTTGCCACATGCAGAGCAAGTGAGAAGCAAGCGGTGAGGCCTGGGAGCGGAGCACGGGTGGGGCCAGGCCTGGCTGTTGTTTGCGTAGGCCTGGCTTACCCCCAGCTGGTGGTACCCACCAGCCATGGTGGGGAGTTATACAGCAGTTAATGCTACCAATTGTAGCGAGAGTCTCTTTCATTGGGAACTGTAGAAGATGGAGGCATTTGGGGCTTTGGGACAGAGCACAGGGTGGAGAGCCAAGAGCCTCAGGCAAGTCTCTTCACCTCTCTGTGCCTACATTTGCCCTCCCACCTTTTGTCAGCCTTGTCTATTTAAGGCCAGACTGTGGTGGCCTCTTCTACACTGGCTACCCCTCTGCGGAGCTGCTATGTTTGCCCAGCCTTGCAAAAGCTCAAAACCTGACCCCCCTCCCCAATGCTGGACCTGTGGGGGTTGACATCCCCAATGTCTCTCCTCAGTGACCTCACTGCCATCTATGGAGGTCTTAGATGCTGCCAATCCCACCATTTCTGGCTGTGATTATTGTTGCATGAGCATGGAGCCCAGCCAAGCTGCAGAATCTGACAGACCTCTGTACTCGCTGAGCAGGAGGGGCAGAATCAGGTCTTTACAATACTCAGTGCCTCTAAGCTATACAGGGCCTGAAGGTTTCTGTTTTATAGCAGCCCCGAACGTACCATTATTGTCTGCAGAATCTCTCCCTCTCTTCAGTGGAAGTTCTGCCTGCAGCCCAGTCATGTGATATGCCCCATTTCAAATACATGTTGCATCTACAGATGGCATCTTCCACCTAGGGATTTCAAAGGATTCTGCAAGCGGTAGGCTGTGTCTACACTAGCATTACACTTTCAAAAGAGTCATGCAAATGAGGAAATCGAAAATGTAAATGAGGTGCAAATTTACATATCTGGCACCTCATTTGCATATTCTTCTTTCAAAAGAGCTTTTGACTGAACAAAAGCAGTGTATACATGGTGCTTTTGAAAGTAAATCCCATCTTCAAAAGAACCCTTCTTCCCCCCAAAAAATGGGAAGAAGGGGTCTTTTGACAATGGGGTTTACTTTCGAAAGAGCCATGTCTACACTGCTTGTCTTCAGTCAAAAGAAGTTCTTTCAAAAGAAGACTATTCCAGTGAGGTGCCAGATATGTAAATCTGCGCCTCATTTGCATTTTCAATTTCCTCATTTGCATGCGTCTTTCAAAAGTGCAATGCTAGTGTAGACACAGCCTTAGTGAAATGAGCTTCCCAACACCCTCAAAACAGGCATCAACCATCACTGAAGGCTTGTCTACATGGTGCCTTAGTGTGCACCTGAGTTGTGTCAGTTTTCATGTGCCCTAGCATGCCATGCATTAAATGGCCCATGAACGTGGATGTGTCTGGCACATACTACGAGTTCTGTGCACATTAATGTAGAACTGTTTGCAATGGAAGCAGAGAGGCAGCCGTGTTAGTCTGTATTCTAACAAAACAAACCAGCAGTCATGTAGTACTTTAAAGACTAACAAAATAATTTATTAAGTGAGGAGCTTTCGTGAGACAGAGCCGCTTCTTCAGATCAATAGTATTTCCAGTCCGGACTGACAGTTACATAGCACAGAGGTCCAAAAAAAAATAAAACAAAATAAAAACTGACAAATCAGACACACAAAACTAAAGAGTGTGTTGACAGGGAGAGATGCTAATAGTCTTTCCTAAGATCATTACAAATAACAAAGGAAGGGAAACAGTCCTTGTAAAGCGTGAGATAAGTTCTATCTCTATTGAGACCAAGTGTTAATGTATTGAATTTGAGCATGAACTCCAGGGCACTCATCTCCCTTTGTAATCTGTTGTTAAAGTCTCTTTGTTGTCCTACAATACAGACATAAATACACTTTAGAACAGGCTGGAAACTCTGGGGACAAAGCTGGAACTGATGCATTTGTGAGTTCTGTACAGGCAATCCTTTACATCTGCATTAAGCCCCACTGACTTCTATACCAGTTCAGCAGGCTGTCCACAGAGAGCTCAGGATTGGGGCCTTGGCTCTCCATTATTCAAGTGTAAACAAGAGCAGGATTTGGCTGTCTATTCTGGAGGCATTTCTCGAAAAACATGAGCTGAATTGCCTTTAGTGATCTACCAGGAGAGCTACTTATCTTTTGTGCACTGTGGTTCCTAGCTATTTAAAACACATCCAAAAACCTTTGCATGATAAAACTGGAGGTTTTGATATAAATGTGCACTTCAAATCAATATTTCCAAATCATCCAACCCTTTCATTCCCCTGGCATTAGAAGAAATGATATTGCTAATTACAACTTTGTGCAATGTAGCTTTTAACTCTTAACTCTTCTAAACTAAAATGTCATCTGGAATGACACAGTCACTCATCATCATCCAAGGCAAGATTTTCAAGCCAGACTTAGAAGGATCCAAATTTCCTACTTTTTATTTTATTTTCTTTAGCAGCAGATGAAGGAAGAGAATCACACTATTTAGTCTTGAAGACTGCTGGGGATGGGAACCCACAGAGATTCTGGTTCATGCCTGACTAAAAGATTATGGTTAAAATGCAACATCCTTAGTGCAACTCGTTGAAGGACATTAAACCAATAACAAAGTCTTTAAAGAGCTGTTAAAAAGAATAATGCATCAAATCTGAAAAAACCAACTGAAGTTTAGCACCACGTTCTTCTGTTTGTCTTTTCCCTTTTCAAACACTCAGTTCTTTTTCTCATTATGTCCCAAGCTGGGCATCACAGCGTTGCCAAATTTTGTAGTTTTATTGCAAATTTTGAAGTATTTGGAGCATTTCTTGATACCACAGTCCCTAGAGTCATGTAATCAGTGGAGATCACATGTGACTTGTGTGTGTGTGTGTGTGTGTGTGTATATATTCAAAAAGTTTCCAAGCCCCATGACAGTGGAGAAAAGCTTAAAAACATGAACTGAAGGCAGCCTAGAGGTTCAAAACCCAAAGCAAAATATATATGTGTATATATATATATATATATCATGATTTTAAGCCAATTTCTTGTTTTCTTGGAGGGGGGACATGATTTAGGATGCTTGGGGGTGGGATTGGCAATACTGGAATCATTAGACTTAGCTGGAATTGAGATACTTAACCTTCCAATCCAGGTGCAAGATGACTCTCAACCAAATATAGGCTTCATTTAGAAATATCAGGATAAAGGATACCATGTATTTACAAAGCACCCAGGAGTATGACTTCTAAAACGTTGAATTACTAACTAATCCGTATTGACCAATGCTATGAGATCAATTCCTCAAACTGCTGCTTCGGGCAAGAGTGCCTTCAGGAGCTAATGTCATTGAACATGTTGGTAGCTAAGATAATGCAGGGCTCTGAGTGCAAAAATTTGTCCGACTCTGAGATTTGTAGGCAAAGTAACAGTACCAGAATGTTTTCCAAACTGGCTTTTTTTTTTTTTCATCTCTATGCACAACCTTCCTTAAATGTTAATCATCCAGTACCAGCAGAACAAGCATCCATTCCTCAAGCATTGACAGCATAAAACCTCTCTTCAGTGATCAAGAGAAGGAGAAAAAGCAGTTGCTTAACTGAGATGGCTTTCTAATAAAGGAGCAGATTTGTACTCAGTACAATTGAGGGTATTTTGTAATGATTTCTTAAGGCAGATTTTCTAATGTTCCTTAGACAGCAGAGTTCAAAATCATGCCACATGGGTACAGAAAAGTGATTTTTAGATCATTTACAGAGCTTTTATGTTATCTCCTGAGACAGTAGAGTTAGACTTACAGTGACAGTGGGTATGTCCACACTGTAACTAAATTCCCACAGGTGGCCCATGTCAGCTGGCTTGGGCTTGAGCTACTAAGCTGTAAAACTGAAGTTTAGCTGTTTGGGCTCATCTCTGCAATGGGAGGGGATGGGGGCGTGGATCCATGAGCCCAGGCTTCAGCCAGAGCCCAACCATTTACACTGCAGTTTTACAGGCTCACAGCCCGAGCCCCATGAGGCCAAGTCAGCTGACACAGGCCAATGGCAGGTGTTTAACTGCAGTGTAGACATTCCCTAACATACCTGTCAGGCGTGAAAAATAGTCCCAATGGGTATATATAAAGTCTTTCTAAAAGATGCCTAAATTAGTTTTTCCATCAAATCTGTAACATATATAGAATACACGATGATTGTGTGTAAGTGGTTTATTGGCATGAATTTGGTATGGCTGCATTGCTGAAAAGTTGCAAAGGTTTCAGACCTTAAACCTGTCCCTGGTCTAGGACAGTTCTTCTGACAACCCAGGCTGGAGAAGTTCCATGCCTGGGAAGAAAGAAGGAAACATTTCGTCTCCCAGCTTGATTTACAAAAACAAACACAAAATGGCAGCTGGTTTGAAGATGAACAGAGTTTTGGATGGATAAAAGCAGTCCCATTAGAAAAGGTTTAGGAAGTAGAGAGCTACTAAGGCCTTCAGAGGTATGTTGTAGATGCAATTATCACAAGAATGTCACTTTCACGTATATAGTGAGATATCTTACACAAATACAGAAGGTCTATATTTTGCTCTCCTTTACATGCATTCAGCAGCCCCATAGATAGAACCCTGCAAATCTGTGGCTGTCCATGGACCACATATGCAAATTGTGGATCAGATACTGAAACAAATTGTGCACGCATGCAGCGCTCTACCTATTGAAATCATTAGTGCAATGTGCATGGAACTGAAATAAAAAATTACCTAGTAGGCATCTGTTTCAGTATATAAACTCTTGGGTGTAGGGACCAAGTCTTCTTGGATACAGCTTGGAGAGCACTGTTGACACTCAGTAAGTAATAATAACAATAGTCTATAAGCTTATATTATGCATAGATAGGCAGACATTATTATTACATGTATACAGCAATATATTTAATTGCTCATCTGAGTAGGTTTTTTTCTTACTTTCCAGGCAGTCTGAATTTTCTCATGCATTTTCCTCTCCAAACCCCTATTAAGGATGTCTCAGTGAGCTGAATCGTTAATGGAAGTTGCCTCAAAAAGGATGGCAAAGCCCCACTGACCCTTCTCTAAAATGACAACTCCATTTGTTCCCATTGCCAGTGAAATATTCCCGTTTTCTGTCAGCAAGCTAGAGCAGCAAGGGGTTCTCTTTGAGCTGTGGGACAGAACAGTCATGGGTGGTGTCAACCTGGGAGACTAAATTTAGCTGCTCTGGAGTTTGCTTATATTCTCGGGGGGCAGTCCATCTACTTCTTGAACAATTTTTCAGATTCCCAGCACCTTGGTGTTTTATTTAAAAGGCTGCTTTTTTTACTTGAAAGAAAATGAAATGATTTCAAGTCCTCTGACCTGAGAAGTTAACGAAAAGGTTAAAACTTACAGTTCCTCCATCTGCTATTTCAAACCATTAGTGGAAGAGCTGGGTCTGTGGCTATTTGACCTTTCAGGAAATTGAAGTATCTTTTCTGCTGACTCTTTCATTGGCCCTCGACGGTCATTGATGAGATCAGTTTAAAACAAGGGAGAAAAGAAAAGTTATGATTTTTTTAATAGGGGGTGACAGAGGAAGGAGACAGAAAACACAACATCAGTGGCTTAGACCTCTGGGTTTGCCAGTCTTTATTTAGCATATACGGATGTATCCTCTGACTAATGGGCCAAGCTCCTCCGTGGGAGCAAATCAGTGAACTTCCATGAAGGTCAATGGATTTATGTCAATTTAAATGGCAGCCTGGCTCTAAACATGAAGTTCTGGCCTTTCCAGGGGCAGGCATTATTACCTGCAAAAGGCAGGATCAAGGCAAGGAAACAAAGGAAAATAATAAAGGAGTGGAAATGAGGGCCAGATTATCCAGCCTGAATAGCATTTTGCTCTGGCTTTGACTCTGACTTTAGCAACAGCCATGAGCAAGGGGTGGTGCATAAACTTCACCAGCTGGGATCAGCCCCAGGAGGCATTTTGACACACCTGATTTACAGTTCTTTCCCCAAGTCTGACTTGTGCAAACAGGGCAGTAACTTACCACTAGACTATACCAACAATAAACATCTCCTCACCCTATGCTAGCTCAGCTATTCTTTGAGAGTGAGAAAAGGGTGGAGTCAAGGGTCTCTATTTGCTTCCCCTTCCTGTCCACTCCCACCTACTTTCCCAAGAACAGAAGTGATTGTCTACAAAATGATGCAATCCCTGCAGAAAGCAAGGGAGGTTCTTGCCTCCTCTTTCTCCATTGCACAGACATATCACCTTGAGTCCTAATATAGCCCTCCCGGAACTGCCATTGGTCTCAAAGACTACTCCTGAAATAAGATGCTGTTCAGCATGAGGAAAGGGTTCTCCATCTGACCCACCATAGTAAATAGTAGGGTTCAGGTTTTCCCGGTGTTTCAGAGGTAATCCCATTTTCTTCCATGGAACTATTGCCAGGGTAAGGTCCTGCACTCCAGGAGAAAAGACTGTCAGAATTTGACCTAGAAGAATGTTAGTAACGTGTGGGTCTGAAACATGTAAAGATTTCACCTAATATGGTGAAATAAGCTCTACCCCTGAGACCACACCCATACATGGAAAGGCTCTGTCCAAAAAGTGACAATGCCTGAAGTGTGACAGAGAGGGAGTCGTCTTAGTCTGTATTCTATCAAAACAAAAATGCAGTCATGTAGCACTTTAAAGACTAACAAAATAATTTATTAGGTGATGAGCTTTCGTGGGACAGACCCCCTTCTTCAAATCATCACCTAAGATGATCTGAAGAAGTGGGTCTGTCCCACAAAAGCTCATCACCTAATAAATTATTTTGTTATTCTTTAAAGTGCTACATGACTGTTTTTTTGTTTTAATGCCTGAAACATTGTTGTTGTTGTTTTAAATATTTACAAGGTCTCTGTCTCCACAGAACTTATGGTCAGGATACCACCTCCTCTACCAAGTACACTTCTATAGCATACAAACCCTCTCAGCTACATGGTTCTCTTCTTTCCCTGTGATTTTTCCTTTTGTCTACGCTTTACTAATACTGTGGTTATAACTTGGAGTATGATTACTTCTGATTGGTGAGTGGATCTGATAAATCAATTTTGATGACCTACCATGAGCCACCATTTGATTTGGTGTCTTTTAGTGTCTGGGAAGATGGGCATGGTAGCAATTGGTAACAGTCTATGCCCCCTTCTCCTTTGTCAGCTGAATACAAGTACTCCTCTCCAGTCGTAGCTTGACTGTGAAGGTGGCCACTTGAAGCAGATGGGGAAATGGTTCAGGTGATATAACCAAACAGGACCTTTTCTAGCTCTTGTTTACATGGAAGACTTTTAATGGCCCAATTGGCTTGGAATTCCTAACAATAGGTCTTTCTCTGCCCTCTTCTAGGTAAAGACTGAATCCAAAATTAAGAGTAATTAGCAATGACCCTGGCAGTTCTTTGGATTTATTAGTGGAGGGGCATCAAGCTGATGTACAAGTCCTTGTGTGGGAGTCTCCTCAATTAATTTAATCTCCTCAATTTAATCTCCTCAATTCACTCTAGTTCCCACTGGCCTGGATCCCAGGGACATAGCTCCATTTTGAAAATCAGGTTTCCTAAGCTGCAGCCTTTTGCAATGCTGCCATGTCCCTGCAATATCAATAAAGGCCTCTTTTACGAGCACATGTAACGCAAGTACAGAGGGAACCATATAGTTCAGTTGCACCAACCATAGAGGGGGCATGATTGCTTGCAAAACCACGATGCTAGCAGTGTAGAAATAATTGTTTTGGGCATTTTGGGATGAGCGTATCTGTTGTGAAGGACTGGCTAGCAATGAAAATGGAAACATTTGAAACTGTGCATATTTCAAAGCAAACATCACTTCCACCTGTACTTATCCAGTATGCTTCCCTGCATTCTCAGTACAAAAGATGAGCACGCCCATACTCAGTTGCTTATTTTGTCCACATGTGAAAAGCATATCTTGCTGTGGGGAGAGGAGTTTATATCAAGTCAATTCAAGTTTTCCCTCCAAAATCCAAACCAGAAATCAGGAAACGTTGCACACTACACTATTCCAGAGGGGTGAGGCAGAAATCAGTTTGCCCATCCTGTGACACTTTTCATGACTTGGGAAAAAATTCTTTCCCAAAGTGGAACAAAAAGTCAAACTTTTGAAAAGTTTCATGAGCCAACGCTGTGGAAAAGAATTTAGGTAACTGAAAGTGTTTCTTTTTGATAATTCTGAAACATTGTCTTTCAGTTTTGACCTTTTAATTCTTTTTTTAACCTTTTCACAGTTTAAACTTACTAAAATTTCCAAATGAAAAGTCATGTTAAAATGAATATTTGAATAGTTCCCATTTAAGAACGCTGACATGAAATGTTACCACAACTGCCAGACCTTTTTTTCAGACATTTTTTCAGCTCAGAAGATTTGTCTAAACCAAACCTAGTTCACCAATCATTTCAGTTTCAACAAAGCAGCAAAAGAACAGTTTGTCTGAGAATTTCTGACCTGCTCTAGCACATCGTAACCTGTCAAAGGAAGAGATATATCAAGAAGAAATGGTGAGCTGCAATTCCCTGTGGGGTCACTAGGTGGCATGTGGCTATGAACTATGTAAAAGTTCTAGTTTGAATTAATATAAAAGAAGAAATTCAATACCAAAGAAGTGTACAAATTTATCTCTTGCTGGTATTGCAGTTGACTAATCCTTTGGTTTGGACACCACAGAAAAAATTAGCACTCTATAAGATTCCTTCTGTCCTGCAATGGGTATTCAATTGAACAACAATCAGCGCCTGTAAAAAAAAAGGACCCTCCCTTTTTGAGGGACAGAAAGATTTTAAAGAGCCAGGGCTGTTTACCCGTGACACCAACTGGAAATAAAAATAAAAAAAAAAAGGCTTTCTTCACCTGTCCTCCCAGTTGGTAATTCAGTGCTCTTGTTTTCCCTTGGCATTCCTCTCCACAAATTTAAACTCACTTCGGAGCTCCCCAGAACAAAGGCCCTGGCCACCCAGAAGTGCAACGTTATCAGTGCAAGTAAAAAAAAAAGGTTTGTAAAAATATATATTTTAAGTAAAAACCAAAAAAAAAAAACCATTATTTTCCAAAGTGTTTGAAATTTGTTTTGGCAAGCTCTGACCAGGATGGAGTGTGATGCCTTCTCCTGAAGTGAATGGTAAAATCCCACTGGCTTTAATGTGAGCAGACCTAGGCCAGAGCTGAATACTTATTATGAACAATCTCACTCTATAAATACAGTAGGAGAAAGGTTAAATAGTAAGAGTGAGTGACAAACTTATTTCTTCCAGCTGTATTATTTTGCCATTAAAAAGTTGTTCATGCCTGGGGCTGGAACCAAGTATATAAATAACTATCCCAGATTACCAGAGCCTTCTGTCCTCTCACTGTCTCCCTCTGCAGCCTGCTCCCCTGACTGAACTCCTCTCATAGCAGCAACAGCCCCACCCTGCATATTTAAAGCACCTTTCCCCAGATATTACAAGGCACTATGGGGTGCACAAAATACCAAGCTGGGAGGGGTTGCAAGTGCTTTGGAGGATAGTTTCACAATTCGGAACGATCTGGACAAAATGGAGAAACAGAGTGAGGTAAATAGGATGAAGTTTAGTAAGGGCAAATGCAAAGTACTCCACTTGCGAAACAGATTGTTCCTTCACATATGCAAAATGGGAAATGACTGTCTATGAAGCAGTACTGCAGAAAGGGATCTAGAGGTCGTAGTGGATCATAAGCTGAGTATGAGTCAACAGTGTCACACTGTCACAAAAAGACAAACATAATTATGAGATGCATTAGCAGGAGTGTTGTGAGCAAGACATGAGAAGTCATTCTTCCACTCTGGTCAGTCCTCATTAGGCTTCAGTTGGAGTATTGTGTCCAGTTCTGGGCACCGCATTTCAAGAAAGATGTGGAGAAATTGGAGAAGGTCCAGAGAAGAGCAACAAGAATGATTAAAGGTCTAGAAAACATGAGCTATGAGGGAAGACTGAAAGAACTGGCCTTGTTTAATTTGGAAAAGAGAAGGCAGAGAGGGGACATGATAGCAGTTTTCAAGTACCTAAAAGATTGTTACAAGAAGGAGGGAGAAAAATTGTTCTTTTTGACCTCTGAGGAAAGGACAAGGAGCAATGGGCTTAAACTGCAGCAAAGGAGGTGTAGGTTGGACATCAGGAAAAACTTCCTAACTACCGGGGTGGTTAAGCACTTGAATAAATTGCCTAGGGAGGTTGTGGAATCTCCATCGGTGGAGATATTTAAGAACAGGTTAGAGGAACATCTATTGGGGATGTTCTAGATGGTGCCTGGTCCTGCCATGAGGGCAGGGGACTGGACTTGATGACCCCTCAAGGTCCCTTCCAGTTCTAGTGTTCTATTATTCTATCTGATGTGCAAAGCAATTCTCTATTCCTCTCCCTCTCTGAAACACGTGTATGAATATGAATGTCCAAAGAGTCAGAAGTTCACAAGCAGCCCGAACAGTGCTGATGTGAATTTATGGGAACGTCACTGGCTTGGAAATTTTGCTGTGCCAGGCTGTCTCATGAGTATAGCATGCTTTCAGTCTCATTGAACGTACCACAAGAATACCCTTTCTCATGGTATTTCAGTATTTATTTTCTGGTTCCTGTCCTACCCTAAATCAGGAAGTTCAGAGGCATGAGAAAATTTTATAAAAAGAAATAAAAAAGCTTAACGATGGCTTTTGCTTCCCAAAAAAGTTTCTGTTCGGTTCAAGCTTGAGGCACACATTTGGGCCTGTTCCTATTTATTGCAACAGGTTCACGCTCTGTCAGCTACTACCAGGTGCAAGTGTCATACGGTAGCTAAAGCACAAGTGTACAGGTCGTGAGAACTCTTGCTGCTGATTCCTGTTCTGCCAATACTTGTGCAGCTTTGGACAAGTTGCCTAATGGCTCCATGCCTTAATTTCCCCAGCGTGTAAATGAAAATACTCTTTATCCTCCTGTGGGAAAAAATGCTTTGAGATTGTTGACTGAAAACTACCACACAGCAGCAAAGCATTATGGCAATTAGTACACAAGACAGTGTACTGGACGCTAAAAAGTGAGAGTAAGCGGGTGTATATATATTTCTCTAAACAGTGAAACACATTTTCCGTGATTTAGGATGGGCTGTGATAACCATGCCGTATTAACAAGAATAAAATACTTTCATCAGAAGAGTGAAGCAGTGTAACTCGGAACTCCCACAGGGAGATCTGTTGCATGAGACAATGCCGTTTCTGTGTACCACAAGCACAATTTTAAATACTGCCATTAAATCATAAATGCTTTAAGCAATACAGAGTTTCAGCTTTTCAAATTGGCCCCACCTGGTAATGTGCAGTGGTGGGAAATAGAAGTGCATGAGTTTCCTGCAGCACCAGTATCACTGGTGGTAATATGGGAGAAGCCAAAAGTCTAGGCTGAGTTTTCAGGGCTGGTGGATGGAAAAAAGAGCTTTTTGCTTGTGACCCAGGTACATAGGAGATGGGAGTTATTGAGAGATGGTAAACATGGAACCCCATAATGCTGTTTTTACAGCCCGTTTTTAGAGTATTGCCACGTTTGGGATGATGCATTTGTCTATAAAAACATTTCATCGTATCTGATCTAAATGATTTTTTAGAGATGGAACCTGAGCAGGGAAATGCCTTGATCTCTGAACTCCCAGGCAGTGGATTTAAGACTCATTGGGCTAGATATACTGGTCTGCTTAGGACCTGTTGTGTTGTTACTTGCACACTGACCCACTCAAATGCCTGTGTCATGCTTGCACTCCAGAGCAAGTCTATGCTGCAGCCAGAGGTGTGACTGTAGCATGTGTAGACACACTCAGCCTAGCTTGAATCTAGCTAGCTCAAATGGTATATAGCAGTGGAGCTGCAACATTCTGCCCAGAAGTCACCCTGGATATGTACTCAAACAGCTACCCTGTGCTACAGCAGCTTCACTGCTATGAACTAGATCAATATGCTGCAGTCACACCTCTGATGCCCTATATACATAATGCCAGGGCGTCTACATTGCCATGAGGTTGTTTCGTTACAAGCCTAAATATCCAACTGCATTAAAAAGTTACGGTCCTCTCTGTTTCTCGTTGCCTTATTTTCCATGCCACTTTGTAAAAATTATTTTGTAAAAAGAACTGCGCATTGCTATAGGAATTACGTGCCATTCAATCACTACTGCACACATTTCTGACAATTGAGGATCTGCTCCCCGACACACACAGCCCAGGATTGCAATGCAGCACATGCCTCTGTCCAGCAAAAACCTATTTCTTAGATATAAAATTCACAAACCCTATAGAAAGGGTATGGAGGGAATTAAAATAAATCAATTAATTAAATCATCTTTTATGTGGGCTTGCTTGGGAAGACCTGCCCATCCAAGTGGCTAACACAGAGTAATACAATTCCTCTCATTTAACTGGTGAACAAAGGCCTGGTTTACACTAGGATGCCAGGTCGAACTTAGCAGACCTAGGCTGATTTTCTAAGTAATCAGTCCACGCTACAGGTCTGTTCTCCTGACTTTAAGGACTCCTAACTTCAACACATTGGTACTCCTGCTTTTCATGAAAAGTAGCACAAAATTCTACCCTGCATGGTCGACCTTAGCCTAATGCAGATGGAGCATTGTGAAATTCTACATTCTTGGCCTCCTGTTGGTGTCCAAAGTGCCCCAGTGTGACCATTCTGGCCACCACTTTCAGCTCTGCTGCTCTCCAGGTATGCAGGAAATGGCCTGTAAAAGTTTGAATTTAATTTCCTGTTTGGCCAGCATGGCAAACTGCGCAGATAACACACCTCAGCAACACATCTGGCCATGAATTTCCAGGGTCACAGATGAGCTCCAGCAAGGAGCATGCAGGAGATCCAGGACCTTATTGGTGTAGCTCAGGATGAAGCTCTGCTGGCAGAACAATGAAGCAGCAAGAGAAACTCAGCTATCCATGCTAAGATGTCACAGAACATGGAGGGAAAAGGATACAGTTTCGCACTGTCACCGTCTTTCCTAGCAGAAGGGTATTGATTGCTTTGGCGACCTGGAAGACAGCAGCCCCCACTGTAGAGTTGCCCATCTGAATTGATTGCCCACTGACCAGTGGCTGTCTGGTGTTGCAAGCTTCCGCAGAGCCATTGCCACACACTTGTGAATTATCAGAGTAGGTTTCGTTTCAGTATTGCAGCATTTCAAGGGGGAGGGGAAGCAATTCACAAGGTTCCTTGAAAGTGGCCTTATGCATGTGGAATTTTTGTAGCCGCTGCTGATTGTCCCATACCTGCAGATCAATGCGATCCCACAAGTCTGAGCTTGTTTCATGGCACAGAACCAGTGTTTCACTGTGTACAAAGCATCAAGTGCAGCCAGCAGCTCCTCATTCCTCCTCTCCAGTGTTTCATGTTCATGTATTTCTGTGTCCTCCTCAGAGTCTTCATCACTCTGATGGCTACTTAGGCTCTGCACATATTGCAGCACAATGCACGTGGCCCTCATAATACTCGCTACAACAATTTGAAGCTGGATGGGTTCCATGCTAGCCTTGCAATGGCGCCTGCATAGGTGTGAAAACACTTTTTTGCCTCAGCTTTCCAAAGGGAGGGAATTGAGATAAAGGCGCTATGGGAGCTGATGACACACCCAGAAGCACTTTTTTGTCCCGTCAGACACTCGGTGCTTAACCCACAATGCAAAGGAGCAGCAGGAACTGTGGGATAGGTACCCATTGCACATTGCTAACAAAGTTGACTCTGCCAACCCTAATGGGGAAGTATTCCACCCACTTTATGTGCCAGTGTAGACATGCACCCTCAACTTCTCAAAATCAGGTGCTAAAATATGGGCCTTAACAAATTCAACCTAATCTCCTAGAGTAGGCATACGTTTACTTAACTTTCTGTTGTTTACAAAGCAGTGGATTGACAGGTTGATCAAGCTTCCAAATCCCTTCTGTAGAAAACCATGCTGAATAAACAACTAGCTAATGACTGACAGCCACAAGAGCGACTTCTTCTCCTTGTTGTGATTTCTTGTTTGTACTTCAGTACAGCCTAAACTCCAGCATCCCAGGGCAAATAACTAACAGAGCTGATCCCTAAAGAGCGCTCTGTCTAAGATGTGATTAATTTAATTCTCTTCTCCTCCACCCACAGGCCCCAGTTCAACATAGCATTTAAGCACCTGCATAAATTTAAACAAGAACTTGAGTTCCCAGGACTTCAAAGGAACTTATGCACATGCTCAAAGTTAAGCATGGGTTTGAGAGCTTCGCTAAATAGGGATAAGGCTGCTGAATAGGGGACATAGTTTGCATCTGCTTTTCCAAATTCGCAACCATTCAACTTTTCAAACATCCAACCGATTTTCAGGATTTGGCCCAACATTTGAAAAACAAGAAGGGCTCGACACACAAAGCGGTGACTTGCTCTGGCTGGCTTTCACTTTTCCCATTACATTTCATTTTACCCCCTTCTGCTTTCCTTGTTTCAGCCAGTTCTGGAAGGGGAAGTATTCCACCCCAAACCAGCTGGCAGCTGCATGAAAAGGGCTGTCTCAGACTCGCGAGGTTCCAATATCACAGATAGGCACCTGAGTTTTGGGTGCCTATGCGCACTGAACATCAGCACTGTTTGAACACCTCAGTAATATTATCTGGCTAAGTTCAAGTACCACAGTTTTCGAGCACCCCCTCCTACTTTAGGTTCATTTGGAGGCAGTGAGTGGAGATTTTGCACTGGTGAGTTGACGCCAAAAGGGTATTCCCATGAGTAAAATGCTCACCAACAGGGATTCCGTAGTCTGATCCTAGATGTTTACTGGGTGTTTCATTAGGTCTTGTTAAATTGCCATAGAAAAAGCAGGTGCTACAATATTCTAATTTCTGAAAACCAGGACCCCCTGGCCCCACCTCATCCTTTAAGGCCCCAACCCTAGCTCCCCTTTCCGGAGGCCCTGGCCCCCTTCCTCCCCAAAAGCTTCGCCCCTGCTCTGCCTCTTCCCTGGAGACCCTGCTTGCCCCCTTGCTCCTTTTCCCCATTCCTCCCATTGCTCACTGCTCCCCCCATCCCACTTCCCATCACTCGCTGCTTTCATTCTCCTTCCCCTTTCCCCCACCAGCTAGGCTCCCACTGCTCTGGGGCTGGGACATAAACAGCAGCCTAACAGGAAGCCTGCTGCCAGCCCACCCATGAGATGCAGGTAGCAGGTTGCCCTGGTTGAGCAGAGGCTGGAAGGGGTTGATGACCCAGAGCCTCCCCCACCCACCCCACTGCCTGTGGTAACCCAAATTTTTTAGTGTTCAGTCAAATGTACCAACCAGATACTGACCGGCCGGGCAGTCCCAAGGGAAGGTCAGGGCCCCAGGCTACCCCCACCTCAGCACCCCAGGTGTGGGGCCTTGGGCAACCCCTCAACACCATAGCCCTCCCTTGCCCATTCTGCCCACCCTGCCCCGCTCTCTGACCAGCCTGGCCAGGGATTACCTGGGGCAGAGCACAGGCAGTGGGGGCAGACAGCGACATCAGCAGGGGGTCACCTCCCCTTGGCCTCCCCACTACACTCACCACATGGCGTGAGTGACAGCCTGCTCCACTCTGCTGCAGCCTCCTGACTCACCGAGTCCCTCTTATCCAAGGCAGCGGGAAGAGGCCTCCACTCCCAGACATCTGCGCAGAAGCGGGGCTCAGCGGGCCAGGAGGCCACAGCAGAGTGGAGCAGGCTGCAGCTTGCGCCATGTGGTGAGTGTGGGGAAGGGGCCTGCTTCTGCCATGGCCTGCTCCCATCAGCCTTGCCCTGCACCAGGTAGTCCTCCCTGTCCCACGCATAGGATGGCTGGGGATGGGACAGCTCTGCTGACAGGTTTCCTTTCGAGTGGACTTTCTGGTCAAACACTAGACACCTTGTAGCCCTAAGAAATTCCCATGACAAAAAATTGCCGAATCAGTCATATACTGTACTTTTCCTGGAGAACATTTCCCTGTAAAGAGACAAAGGATATTGATAACAGTGGGCCCCTTAACCTTCGCGTAACACTTCATTTTCAGGAGGAGTTTTAAATGTCTTCCCTTACAACTTCTTACCAGTGCTTTGTGGAGTGAGAGGAAACTGCATGAGAATGTGCAAGGCCAGTCCTTGGCCCATCCTGTACCCTAAAAATACAGCCTGATTCCTGCAGTGGTTATTTTTGTACCAGACGATGAACTACTTCCTAAAGATGAAAAGACTCCAGTGCCGGTACCCTCATAAACAGGATCTTGGTATGTGGAGAATAACCAGACAATTTAGACTGCATGAGGCTCATGCAGACACAGACAAAAACACACACAAACACATCAGTTAGCAAGATAAACAACACGACTCTTCAGAGAAATTAGCCATTGACTATGGCCCCCGATTCAGCAGTCCAACTGAGAACTTTTTTCATGAAAAGAAAAGGCGACAATTTTCCCTGGGTTTCTCTGAGGCTATTGCTCTGAATGGTCACCAGCATTCTGAGTCGGAACATGCCCTATCAATCTTTCTAACCTGCAGGGTTAAGGTTATCTTCACAGCAGTTACAAACCCGTGGCTGGCCCATGCCAGCTGACTCAGTCCAAGGGCCTGTTTCGCTGCTGTGTAGACATTCAGGCTTGGGCAGGAGCTCTGGAGACTCTAGGAGGTACAAGGTGGGAGCTTCCATTCCCTCCTGAGCTTGAACATCTCTGCTGTAATCAAAGTTTCTTAACCTAAGCCTCACGAGCCCACCTCGGCATATTCCTCCTGCAGGTTTTTAACTGCATTGCAGCCAGACCCTGAGAGTACAGAAAACATGACAAGAGACTGTGCCTTCTGACCTCAGCACCTGATGCTTTGCTTGGTTTATACCTTGAAGATTGGGCTGCCTTCTATAATAAGGCAGGGCAGGCTGGGAATAGAGAGAAGGTGTGTGAGTCACAACAGTGCATATCTCTTACAAACAAGGCCTAAAGAAGTGCGGTGATGCATGTTTGAATAGTGAAATGGATTATGTGCACTTCTTAGGAAGTTAGGTATTACTTCTTAAACATTCCTGTTGTTCCTGCCTGGCGCCTGGGTTCCTTCCTCTTTATTATACCCAGTGGCTGCTAGATATGTCGTTAAACATATAGGTCCAGCTGCTCAAATGTATTTAGGTGCCTAACTCTCACAATGAAAGTTCTAAGAGTGGGTTCCAGTTCCCCACAAACATGCAGTCTTGATTTCAAATGGCTGAGTCTGTATGCAAGAGAGCCCAAAGCAAAACTGAAATCTGAAGCAAATCCTCACCTGAAAGCTCATTTTACTTGTCTGAGCAGGGTGCCCTGATCCAGCAGTAGTATCATTGACACCCACTCTTTAAACAGGCTCTCTGCCCAGGGCTTCAAAGGGTCTGTCTACGCAGCAACATTATTTTGGAAAAATGGCCAAAACAGCAGATGGCTTATTTCAAATTTCGTAAATTTCATTGTATGAGGAACAGTGCCTATTTCAAAACAGGTATTTTGAAACAGGGGCTGTGTAGGCAGGGAATAGAGCCTATTTCAAAATAAGCCATAGAGCATCCAGTGGATCTATTTTGACATGGTCTCTACCATGGCTTGTTTTTCCAGTGGAATGCAGTAGAACTGCATTCTGCCACCTTTTTCCCAGGGCTGCCATTTTTGAAAGGTGGCTGGGCAGCTCTGAGCCACATGTGGCTCCTTAAGCAGCCACTTGAGGCTCCCACCGCTCCGCCTCTGGCTCCCTCCAGCTCCCTGCCTGCTGATGAAAGAGCAGGACTCAATTTAATTGGTTTAACCACTGGTGCTGGCCGTTAAGCCAATTAAACTGAGCCCTGCTTGTTCAGCCCAGCAAGTCAGGGAGCTGCCCCGTCACACTGTATGAGGAGCCAGAGAGCTGGGGAGAGCCAGGCAGCCATGTGGAAGGGAACAAGGCGACCAGTGAAGGAGCAGCAGCCTGTGGTGCTCCTTTTGAAATGTAAGTGATTCCTGGGTTGCGGGGGTGGTTAAAGGCTGGGGGCAGTTTGGGGCTGCGGGGGGAGGGGCAGGAGGATTAAAGTCTTGCCACAGGGGGATGAGGGGTTAATGTTGGTGGCAGGTTGGGGCTGCAGAGGGGGCATGAGGTTAAAGCCTGGCAGCTGGGGGAAGCAGGGGGTTAAGGCTGGTGGAGGGTTGGGGTTGCAGAGGGGCAGGGTTAAAGCTGCAGGGGGTTGGGGAGCAGTTGAGGCTGCAGCGGGTTGGGGCCAGGAGGTAGGGGGCCTAAGCATGGCACCAGGTTAGGGCCATGGGGGGTTATGCCTGGTGGGGGCAGAGTTCCAGCACCTTTTTTCCTAGGAAAAAAGCACTGGTCTCTACTGTGTGTAGACACTCTCTTTCGAAATAGCTGAGTGCTATTCCCATGCGCATTTTTGTCTGTAACAGCATTATCTCTAAATAAGCTAAACAAAACTTCTGCATAGACCGAGCCAAAGCTGACTGCATCCAGAGCTTGGTTAGACATGACACAGGGCTAAAACTGTTTTCTAAGTGGGCTCCTGAAACAGAAATTTTCAAATTAAACTTTGACCATCCCCAGCTCTTATGCATGAGGTATTCTGCAAGGTTCAACTTTTGGGCACCTAGAAATGACATCAGAAAACACGAAGAATGTACATAAAGATGAGGGAAAATACAGTATTATAGAATTGCACTCTCTGGAGAAGAGACTGGGAAGAAGCCTGATGTATTTCAAGCTACAAAAATAGATACTGAGAGTTCCAGCCTGAACGGTCTCTGGTAGCTCTTTATGATACCTCACCCTTGAGGGCCTCCTGGAAAGAAGTCCCAGTTAGTAAGAGAATTCTGAGAAGCAGAATTTGCAGTCACTTTTATTCATAAGTAAGAGCAGCAGCATAGGCACATACCAAAGCCATATTACAAGCAGAAAATGGGGCCAAATCAATCTGTGATTTAACACCACTGGAGTCATTTGAGATGCCCCAAGAGTAAACTTGACACTTGATTTCTGTCAGAAAGGGAAATTATTACTGGTGGCTATAGTCATGGCTTTGGTGTTGGGTTGGATAATGGTCTTCTTATTAGTCATGGACAAAGCTCGAAAGCGTTGGAGATCTGGATCAGTTTGGATACATACCCAAAACCTAGGAACTAGCCATGCCACTTCAGTCTGTCGAAGTGGGTTGGAAATCTCCCAGGAACACTTTCTTGTGTTTACTTGGATATTTTAGCCTTTCTGCTTCTAGGGCAAAGAAAAAATCATGAAAATAACAAAACAAACACACACAAGATGTTTTCAGTGCTTTTTTCAAGCCTCAGGAAAGGGTCAGGTCAAGTTTATTTTGTGTTTTGGATGAAGGTTTGGGTTGGGCAGGGATGGGTGGTTGTTTCTTTTTTTATCCAAACCATTTCTTTTTTGATCCTTCATTTTCATGTGCCTGTTGCCTTTAGCGTGCCACCAGTGCATACGGGTGTATTTCTCACTGAACACACTGTTGCCATAACAGCCCTCAAGTTACATTTGCCAGCCGTACTACAACCCTTCCTCAGTCAGAGTTATCTTGATGAATAGTAAGTAATCAGTCATTCTTTGAAGTGTTTTCCTCCTCGTAAATCCAAACTATTGTAATATATATGAGAAGCTTTAAAACTAATGTACAAGGCCTAGCTATCACAGTTCTTGCCTGTGGTTTTCCCATAAATGCAAAGTAAAAATTGCATTTTTATACCATAGAACTAGGAAGGAAGGAAGGAAGATGGAACAGAAACATACTGTAACAGTGTGCATGCAAATTAAAACATGGAAAGGCTGCTGTCCCTATAGCAGACAGAAAGAACGAGCTTTGTTGTTATCTTGGGTTCCCTGGCATCCTTCCTCCAATGAACAGTACCTGCAAGGTACCCTTACACCAGCTCTACAGAAGTGCCTAGCAGACATTCTGTGGCCATCAGGCTCATGCAGACCTGTAATTGGATCATTCTGGCACCTTGGCAATTCACTACCGCCACACAGCCGCATGGATGCTATAGTAGCTGAGGCTGAGGTACAACTTGCCTGCACCAGCAGCTGAAGTGGCTCCAACCAGCCCCAGAACTCAGAGGCACACGCTGTCTCCCAGCACCAGCCCCACCATTGGTTCAGGAAAGAATGTCCACAAGAAACTCTTCATGCAAAGGTGCTTGAAAGTCACATTGCAACTCAGCTACTCTCACCAAGAACACTAGTAATATGAACCCCACAAACCCCAACCACATGAAACTTCACTTCATTGTTTTGCTTCCATTTTGGGAGAGACAGAGCTAGAAAGCTCTGTTTCGAAAAACAGAGGTAAATGATTTGTTCCCACTTCTTATTTTTGAAGCAGAACATTTACCACTGATAAATGAAACAATCCATCCAAGCCATCAGGACACTCATACTTCTACATGGGTAGCCTCTGTGCACAGAAGTCACTGTCATCAGAGAAACCTCGGCTGTTCCTCTGTCAACAGATTGCGGCTACACGTAAAAGCAGATCTAAAGAGCAATCTATTCTGTTGATGGAGAGCAGCCGGACTGCCCGGCCCTTTCTCGACAGAACTGCTGACCAGAAGCTCTGCAAACAGGGCTGCCTGGGGAACCGGGAGCCCTCTCTGTCAACAGAACTGTCCACATGGGCACTCTGTCGACAAAACATTGTCAACAGAGGCGCTATTCCTGATCGGGAACAGGGATAACGTTATGGACTGAACAGCTGAGTTTTGTCAACAAACTCTCAACAGAATGCTTTAGTCATGTAGACACTCGGCGAGTTTTGTTGACAAGAGGGCCGTTCTGTCAATGGAAGATCCCTGTGTAGCCTCAGTGTCTCCTGCTAGCTGTGTTTAGCATTTTAAAACTTTTATCAATATCATCCCTTCTTACCTACCTGTTCTGTGTTCTTGTGGAAGCAGAACCTTCCCCTTCTGCTTGAACCAAAGCCAATAGAAAAAGCAATGAAAGGACAGGGGAAGACATGCTTAACCCTTCTGGACAAGGGTGCTAGGATTAAGGAAACACCTCTAGCCTCATTTGCATGAAAGATGGGACAGAAAGACATCTCCATCAGCATACAGAATGGAGAGCAGAGACTCCAAAACAAGAATCGAACTGAACTGTGGAATACAGAAAGTGGGAAAGCACTGCCCGGCAGGAAATCTCTGCCTCGGATGCTAATGAATCCAGGCCTGTCCACACCCAGATCGGTAATTATCAGACCAATTTTAGTAATAAATTCTCCATTATCGGAGGGGTAGCCGTGTTAGTCTGGATCTGTAACAGCAACGAAGGGTCCTGTGGCGCCTTATGGACTAACAGAAAAGTTTTGAGCGTGAGCTTTCGTGAGCACAGACTCACTTCATCAGATGCATCTGATGAAGTGAGTCTGTGCTCACGAAAGCTCACGCTCAAAACTTTTCTGTTAGTCTATAAGGTGCCACAGGACCCTTCGTTGCCGTTACAAATTCTCCGTTGATATCCAAAATGCTGCAACTACCTTATTGTATTATGAGCTCTCTCAAAGGAACACCACCCACAGCCAAAAATTATCAGTTTCTATTATCTAAACAAAACAACTTTAGAATGATCCCTCGAACCATCCGTTTACCCATCAACAAATCTAGTGCTCCTTCTTGAACCATTGTTTTTCCTTACAAAACCCCCTACTCATGTTCAAGTAAAAGGGTTCTGATGCCTGGCTCTAAGCTATGCATCAGTTCTCCTGAGACTTCTTCTTCTCCTCAGTGACGATGCTGGGGGCTCTGCTCTGCCTGTTTCCAATGCTCTGGACCCCACCAGCTACCATAACCTTCTGGGTACTCCGATCAATTCAATAGAGATGGTGATTAGCCCCTGGAACAATTTACCAAGGGTTCTGGTTGATTCTGCACTGCTGCGCAATTTTTAAATCAAGTCTGGAATTTTAAAATCAAGTTCCTAAAAGACATACTCTAGTTCAGAAGGGATTTTTTACGGGAAGAGTCTATGTTTGCGCTATGTGGGAGGTCAGACAGGTGATCACAATGATCCCTGCTAAACTTGGAATCTCCAAATCTATATAATGCCTTCCTACAAATACATCCTCAGAGGACAGAGTAGGCATTTGGTACTTGAAGTAGGGCATGTTAAGGTAGGGCTGAATCATTTGGTGGCAGATCAGCAGTGAAAAGATAAGTGAGGGGAGCTAGTTCTGATAAGTGGGAATGGACCCAAATTTTCACCTAAATTCAAACTGATACTATTCTGTAGTCCAAAAGAATTCATTTGCAATTTCATTTCATTATTTTGTCTACTTCTGTGCTTCCTGGTTTCATTAGGGCCAGGAAATGAAGTTTTGAAACCCCACAAGAGAAACTATTCTCATGGTATCGTACTTCCCATCTGGCCAGAACCAGGACGTATGGGCATACCTGTCCTCACATGATTTCTGACCTGGCTTCAAGTAGATTCACCTAATACGCTTCAAATATTTAAACCCTCTTGAGGTTTTCTCATCACTTGACATTCCCAGGATGGCTTGAAGGACCTTAAAGCCAGAAAGGTCATATTGGCTCGATACTGTTTAATACAGTCCTGCTTGCTTTCTCCTGATTAAATTCTAAATTGCCAGCATGGAAGAAATCTGGAGTGAAATGAAAGGAAATGTGTTTATTTTTCATATTTATGACAGCAATAAATTTCCCTAAGGCAAAGCCCTTTGCGTTTAATATCGAGAGTACCAAGTGTGGCCAGGTGATGGATATTTTGCAAATGCACCCTTGCCTTGAGCAATCAATCGCTTAATTATAACATAAAATATAGAAGGGGACAAAAGAATCACGGAAAGAAACTATACAAATAATTAAGGGCCATGTGCGGTATATGATTATATATTGGTTTCCGTATGCTAGCGGCTAAACCATAACATAATGGCTTGTATCTACTGTGCACAGCCTCTGGCTTAAAACACAATTTTGCAGCGTTCCTTATTGTATCACATTTTCTGCTTACCCTGGCTAAAAGGAGCCCTGTGCACTACTTTGTAGTTTATCTTTAGTCCAGACCAGTTTTCTTTTGTTTTTGTATATTTCTGTTTCCGTGGATAATATTTTTCTTGCTGGAAGAAGGTAAAGGGTGTATGCAGGGAACTGTTTCCTCTAGGTCCTAGTGCACTTCCGATGTTAACCTCCTGACCACCTTTGAGCCATGAGAAAAAGTCAGTTAAGCTACAATTTCACAAAGGAAAAGTGCAAGCACTTTGTTTTCTTTCTGCTGCTCCTTTGCAGCCCTCTCTTGCTTTGTTTGATTCAGTGGAATCCTCTGTCTTAAATGAAATGGATAAATAAACAAGAAGGAAAAAGGAAAGCAAAAGAAAAATGAAATAAAGGAGTCAGTTACTGCTTAGTGATATTTCCCTTGATGCTCAGATTTGGCTACTTAATCCACTGTTACCAATAATAAGTCATATCAGCACTTCAAGGAAAACATGCTCATGCGGTCCTGCTGCGAGCCTGATCCTTAAATAGCCAAAACTCCCATGGAGAAATGGGACTACAAGGCTAAATTCATCCCTAGTGTAAAAGGCTGAAACCAACCAAGTCACACCAGGGATGCGTCTGACTGCCGGCGTGAGATCCTCAAGTGATGTAAATAGATATAGCTCCATTTAACTTCTGGGCCCGCATGGTTTTCTCTATGAAGAGTACCATGGTCAGCCTCTTCAATCAAGGCAACTAATGATTGACCCACAGATAATACATGCTTCAATCTCCTTTTCTTTAACTGTTTTTGGTTCCCTGTGTCTTAAATATTGAGTCTGTTCTGGTCTGGCTATGGTCTGAAGAAGTGGGTCTGTCCCACGAAAGCTCACCTAATAAACCATTTTGCTAGTCTTTAAAGTGCTACTTGACTGCTTTTTACTTTAAAGACATTTAACTCCCTTCTAGCAATGATAGAGGGCCTGTAAGTGGGTGTCAATGTAATTTATACCCACCTTAAGGCCTCTTTACACTGCCAAAGAGACAGAGTGGCCTCAGTGAAAATCAGAATCAGATCCTACATGACAAGAGTAAGAATCAAGGGAGAAAGTATAGCCTTGAAATATTCCTTCTTTGCCGTGGACCCCAGACCCAGACCTCCCCCAGAAGCTGTGCCAGCCTGCAGCTTAAGCCGGCCCCAGGCAGCTGCACTGTGGCCCCAGCTCTCCCATGACACCCAGGGAATGTAGGCAATTCTGGTAAAGCAGTGGGTTCCCTTGCTAAGGTGGCCATCCATCCTGTTTTTCCTGGGGCTGTCCCTTATCCAAGCTGTCTCACAGGCGTCCTGACTTTTTTAAGAAAATAGGCTAATTGTTCTGTATTTTATGGGGGCATTCTGCTCCCTGGCACCTGGTGTTCTGAGGCAGCAGCCTCTGCTGCCAAGAAGTTCCTCCACTGAGCAGCTGCCCCATTTCCTGCCACCCTGTGGAGACAAGCCCCACTGGAGGTGAGCTCTCCCATGCGGCGGTCTTGTCACTTACTGGAGCCCCCCTGCTGGGAGGTTTGGACCCTGCATCCTCCACTCCTCCTCATGAGGAGGCTGCAGAGCCCCCCCATCCCTGGTGCCTCACTGTGGGGTAGCTGCCTCCATCTCTGAGGAACCCTGACATGGAACAACACCACCAGCTGGTGTTCTGTATTTGCCATAAGGCAATGTGGTCACCCTATCCCTTGCCAACATTACCCACCACCCGTGCTCGGATCCCAGGTGCACCAACATCCCACTAAAGTTGCGACAACTAGAACAAAATTCGTTCAACTGAAGAAAAGGTAGAATCATGCCATTTGCAGATGAGACATGGGAGAAATACAGTACTACTGTGCACAGGAATAAATGGCCCAAGGGAGCAAAGCATACTTGATTTGTTTTAAAATAATACCTGTGACTTACTTGACCTTGTGTGAGTTTCTAAAAATGGGTCTGGTTGATGCTACAGATTTCTGAGGTGGATGTGAAAATAAAGGAACTGTCCTGGTCACATTATTGGAGTTTTCAAAGGCTCAGGGATGATTTATTTATTTTGGGATAAACATTCAATTTTGCAAATCTAGAGGTAATGAAAGAGATCACATAAATTCCAGTGTTTGCTCCCTGGGTGTAAACAGAAAAGCTGTCAGTTCATCTGAGAGAAAAAAAAAGAGCTAGACTTCGCAGTTTTATCTGAATCCTGTTGTGAGACATGGAGAGGTTAAATAGATGGGCAGCTATTTAAGGAATAGAAGAGCTTATGGCCACAAATGTTGTTTCTAACAGGTTAATTTACAGGAATCAGAGACAGGCTGATGTTTCCTGTGAAATATGGGATCCGTTTCTAAGAAATATGAAGGGCACATAGTATAAAAGCCATTTAAAGGCACAGACCAGTTTATTTATGGAGAGAAATCATATGTTAGTAGGAAATAGGCACAATCAAAATCTCAGTCATGTTAACTGTGGCCAACCAAGTTGCATATGAAAGTAAACTGAATGCTGACTTGTTACAAATGTATAACTCACATGGTTGCTTTGTGCACACATCCGGATATAGTCAGGTAGTTCCTATTCTTAAGATATGTCTACACTGCAATGTAAAACCAGGGTTAGTGGGTCTTGAGTCAGCTAATCTGTGACAAAAAGCCTGGGCCTTGAACATCTACACAAATTCTTAACTCCACATTAACCATTTCCTAGCGTGGGTTCTGGCCTCCATACTCCAACATGCAGACCCAAGTCACACCAACCATATTGCCTTCCTGAAGTGTGGCTGCTCTAGCCTTCTGAACATGATGCACTGTGGGAAAACTTTATTGCCCACCCTGCCTATTACAGGAAGTTTAAACTGCCCCACCGACACAACTTGCCAGAGGGCCATTTTAGTTTGCTTGCTCCCACCTACTGGAGCCAGCACATGAAGGAAGTGGCTTTTGAAGAACTTCTGTCACTTGCACTTTCAGGAAATGGGCAGAGCCTCTGTGAAGCACTGGTGGACTTTTTGACTGCTTTCCAGCCCACTAATTCATTTGGCAGATTTTCTGATGGAGCAGGAGAAGGAGGCACCAGAGTATAAGGAGGACCCTGACCTTGCAGACTCTCACTGCTTAGTACACTCAGCATAGCCACAGATACCCCTAATGTAGACCAGTGCTTCTCGTAGAAGCTCACAAGCACAAGCTGGTGGGATTGAATTGTCATGCAGACCCATTTGGATCCAGAGTCATCAGAGCTGTCTGCATTACTATGGCTTGTTGTGCTCTTCACAATCTTTGTGAAGCTAGATGTGAGTCACTACCCAGACTGGGCCTGTGATAAAAGGGGCCATGAATCAGTGGGGGGAAGGACAACCCCCCCTTCAAGCCCAAGGCCCTGCCTCCACCCCTTCTCCCAAACCTCTGCTGCACCCCCCACCACATCTCTTCCCATCCCATTGCACTCCCTCCAACAAGCCACCTCCCCCAAGTCATGCCAGCAGCCAGTGGTGCGGAGTGGTCTGGAACTAATTTGCTCTTCTTTCTGCTGCCACTAGTGAGTACGGGGGGCGGGCCCGACCCCCATTGCCGATGCTAGGCACCTCACCTGTCCTCCAGGCCACCTTTGGCTCCACATTTCTGCATCACCCTGAATAGAGGGCTTCCCCCAAAACATGGGGCCCAGGGCAGTTACCCTGAGCCATGCTATGGATGGGATGACTCTGCCTCTGACTCTGTCTCTGCCTCTGCCTTATGGGACCCTTTCCCTTCTTTCCCACACATAAGAGAGGGACTCACAAAGGAGAAGGCTGAATGGGGATTTAGTTGCCCTACCCAACCACTCATGGGGCCAATGGAAATGGTAAAGATGCACAAACTACTTGTAAGCGAAGGTTACATTGCTGGAGGGCCAGGCCATGGTACATGGGAGGCAGCAGGAGCCATGCTGGAGATGAAGGGCTCGAAAACTTCTTTCTATTGAGCTCTGTCCTCCTGCCTTAGCGACCCCATTCTTGTTCCACTAATGGCATTGCAAGTGTTACTGAGACCCTCTCCTCCTCCCGCACACCAAGCCCCAGCCTTTCCTCCTACCTCTGAGCCTGCCCTTGATCTAACCTTACATCACACGACTGTTGCTACTGGACTTGCTGCTCTGTCCTCTCTAGAACTTTGACCACAACTTTATCCCAGAAACACTGGGAAGGTACAAAGGGCCGGGGGTCAAGTTCTAGGTATACAGCAGCCAGTGGACGTTGAGAGGCCGCCAGCAGGACAAGAAACAGGGTTGTTGTCTAAAACAGCTGAAGAGAGGAGCACAGAATTAATTCTTACTGAATCTCATGGACATAAAATGCTACATTTCAAAACTGAAATAAAATGTATTGTGATCAGGTTTCTTCAGTCCCCAGAAGGTCTCTGGACACGCCCTGGTTAGTCATAGCTAGAGGTCTTAAATTACTGAGATGCATGTTCACAGACAGTGGGAAGTGTAAAATTATAAGCTTTTTCTGTTTTACAAAAATTGCTTAATTACTCGTCTTGGGAGTGGTGGGTGAGTAACAAGTGGCCTTGCTACAAGAAGAATTTTATGTCATTTCAGGCCTTTCACATTTTGGAGGACATATCTGTTCTCGTAGTGCCCTATTGGCAAAGAAAGGTGTAACTCCAAGCTGCAGATGGGAAATCTGCAGTGTATGCAGGCCAAGTATTCAAACATACACTGAATGAACACTGAACGGCTTGTCTATGAGTGGAGTGGGCTGGCCAGCTAGTAAAGTAGCCCTGTAAAATATGCCCTGCCCAACAACATGGCTGCTATCCAGAGTTCCTGCTTCAGGAATTAACAGGTTTACCTTTTTATGATTGCGTGCAAACACATAGCACTCCACAGCCTTTCTATTCCCCACACCTGGCACACTTCTGGACAAAGGCTGATATCCAAGTCCTACTTGAGATAAATGATCTTGTCACCTGCATAGCATGACCTTCCACTAACTAGATTTGGAAACAGAACACATTCTCCCAAACACACACCCTGAGTTCACTCTTTCCAGGCAGCTCCATAGACTGCTGAGTCACTACCGAAATGCAAACTGAAAGTCGTTATTACTTTGCGGAAAAGAGAACTCACTCTGGCAAACATCTGCGACTTTCCAGTAAACAATGTTACTTACATCTGTTCTTTCCTTGCTGTTTGCAATTCTTGGTCCCCATCTTGAACTCCGCAGGAAGGGAAAATGGAATGCCAAAGCACGGAGATATAATCAGCTATCAGCTGATACCACTGCGTGACTGGGGCTTCTCACCATTTTTGCATTGATGCTTAGAGCAGAACCCCTTCCTAATACTGTAGTAATGAACTTTACACTGGAGCGAGACACTTGCTGGGCTCAGGGGTGGTGTCTGCCTCTTGCCAGTTTCCTGCCATCTTGGCAGCAGGGTGTTTCTTGGGCAGGGCATCAAACGGCTCCTCCAAGCAGGGACACAGACTTTGCTGTTGATCCCATTCCACAACCTGCTCTGTGACCGATTTCCGAAGCAGAGTCACGTCACACTTCTCACTTGGAGCCCGCTGCTGGCTCCCATCATTTCTCATGCTGCATTCAGGAAACAGCTATAAGCAGTGCTTTTTTTCTAGGGAAAAAGGTGCTGGAACTCAAGGCCCAACCCCCCCCACCCCCACCCCCACCCCACTCCCCGTGGCCCCAAACCACCACTAGGCGTAACTTCCTCCCCCGCCCCTGCCGTGACTGCAAACCACCATCTTCCCAGCCAGCCTCTTCAGCCTTTTCCCACTTAGCTCAAAGGTCTCGTAACATAGGGAGAGTTCTCTGTCACGTGCAGAGATCCTGCTACCTACTTCTTTTCATGGAAGCTTGGACTACTGGAAACTCTACAGTCATATGCCTCACCCATGAAGGATGCTGTAATTTATATTGCATATGCTCCAGGGAGTGACAAAAAGGTGACTCCACCACAGGAAAACTCCAGCGGCATCAAAATGCCCCTCGTGAGCGCTGATGCTGCTGACAAGATGAAAAGGCCGTGGTGGCTTGTATACAGACTGGCTAAGCCACTGATGAAAACTCTTGATGTGTATAATCTGCCATGCTCCAGTGGCTGACTTCAACCAACAGAAATGAACCATGCAGAGTAACTGGAGAGGAAAGCTAATGCTCAGATGAGTTATCTCAGATGCCACGAAGATATAGATTCAGCCCTTAATGATTACTCTTAAGAGCTACCTGAGCTAATGACATGGCCCTGACTATAATCATAACAATTAGGTAGAGCAGTCATTGATAAATTAACCTAATTATAATCTAATTTATTCAGATGTAGCTTCTGCATGAGATGTCACTGAGCTGCAGTTAAATAGAAAGTGTGAAGAGTCTATCCTTGCTTTATTAAAATTGAGGCACATTTAATGGCGAAGCACGTGACAAATTCAGAATATGATCATTTGCGAATGTTTATACTGGAAAACTAAGAAAGCATTTAATCCAGCAAAGGACGTAGAAATTTTGTTCCCTATAAACAGTTGTGCCAGATTTGAAGCTAAATTAATGAATTAAACTGTGAAACACAGGCAGTTTAATCCTCTCACCTGAAGTGCAAATCTCAACTCTGCCTTAACTATGGAAGAACCGCTGAACTCCACTTCATTGAGATGAAATATTGCTTTGGAGGTGGATGCTTCCTTTAAGATCTTTTGGTTTTGACTGTTTTCCTACCACTGGGTCCCTTTCCCCATATCACCAAGCCAGGGCTCCACTTCTCAGCAAATGACTTAATGGCAAGAAACTCTGGAGGAACGTTTTTTTTGAAACCTGCCACTGCTGTTTGCTCATCTAACCAGAAGTGATACTTGAACATGACATGAAATTTCTTTCCCCTTGGACTGTTTGAGCTGGATCTGTAACCCTCCCAGCCCATGCCAGTCCTGCAAGGAAAGAACTTATTTTAAAATCCAAACACAGGCATTCATGAATGGCACCCATACTGTGTCCCATGAAGTATGTGGTTAGGAGTTCTCTGTTCAGACTACAGTGACAACAGCACATAGCTGTAACATCATAGCTGTGCTAGCATCACCCTGGAGCGTAGATGGGAGCCAGCTGCGGGCTCCAAGTGAGAAGCGTGACGTGACTCTGTTTCGGAGATTCGTCATAGCAGATTGTGGAATGGGATCACCAGCAAACCCTGTGTCCCTGCTTGGAGGAGCTGTTTGATGCCCTGCCCAAGAAACACCCTGCTGCCAAGACTGCAGGAGACTGACGAGAGGCGGATGCCAGCCCTGAGCCGAGTAGGTTTCTCACTCCAGTGTAAGGTTCATTACTACAGTAGTAGGAAGGGGTTCTGCTCTAAGCACCAATGCAAAAATGGTGAGAAGTCCTAGCCACGCACAGGTATCAGCTAATAGCAGGTTATGTCCCAATGCTTTGGCATCCCCTTCTGCTATTGGACCCACACCTTCCTGGGCGCAAAGCCAGGCCCCATCCCACTTTGCCCCAGGGCCTGCAGCCACTGTCAGTACCACTGTAGTTTCCACAAAGATAACACCTTTTTACTGATCCCAGACACTGGCAGGCAGTAGGAACACAGCTTCTCATTGAACTCCAGTTTCACCCATATACTCATGTTTTAATCACTTCAAAGCACATGTCTAACTCCTTATGGAAGGATTGTCCAATCAGGATTGCACCCAAGAGTTGTAAGAGTTTAGGGCCTAAAACAGCCTATGCACCCACAATCTCGTATATTCTCCCCAGAAGGATATTCTGGCTATTTCTGGATGACTGCTTTAGCAGCATGAGCTGAAACCAGACTAGGAGTGTGGGCACAACTGCCCGATGTTATTGATTCCAGTCAACAAACGGAGCAGTGTAATCTGTCTGCTTTTGTTCCGTTCGCTTGGTGGTGTGTTCTCATTAGCCCCCTATGGACAGTCAACCTGTCAGCAGGTCTGCACTCCAACTGCCTGACCTCTGACTTCAACTCATTCTGCCACAAATTAATTTCCCAAATTGACAAATTAAAGTGCACAGCATGCCCCAGGTCGCTAAATCACACTGGGTTCTGGTAAATGTCAACCAGCACTGGATGAAGAGGGAGTTGGGGGGCACAGGGGAAAGAAAGACAAAATGCATTAATTGGGGGAAAAAATTAAAATGGCCAGATATAGCTCTGATTTGAAGACGTGGCTGTTGGCTTCTCTCCTGGAAGACATATTTTGTCAAGTCAAAGTAAATGGACCAAGACAAAGCTAGTGCCCACGTGGCTTGTGAAGTGGGCGTGACTGTGTGGTGTACCTTTCCTTGGTGAATAACAGGCCCAAAAGGGCTGAAGCTCTAGGGAAGAAATGCCTCTCCCAGGACCTTGGCTTGTGTGTGGTTTGCTAAGGTTCATAGGTTGGAAGTGTTAAGTGAGACAATTTGAACTAGATGCTTGTGCAGTTCGTCACGCTGACTAATGTGTGATGCTTGTGAATGCACCATGTGAGATCAGAGGGATTATTCAGGGACTGGGGTGCTACCCAGCCAGAGTATCAGGATCTAGTCCAAAAGTTGCACAATACGCAGCCCATGGTGGCATGTAGCTTGATCACCCTCGGAGCAGCCCAAGGAAGAGAGGGTGGCTCTGTGAACCACAGCTCTCTCTCTCTGGTTCCCCTTTGGTACAAGGCAGTTACAATTTACATCTGGCCTAGATCAGCAGTAAATCGGGACCTCTGTGCTCCGGAGCCAAGACTCTTCCCATTCCCCGACCCTCTCCAGCCACCTGATCTGGGGAAGCACTAGCAGATGAGCAGCTCCACTTACTCCTTCATCACCAGAGCCAAGGTCCTACACATATAAAAGCGTAAGTGAGCGGGGAATTCAAGTTATAGTGTAACCCAGGGGACCAAGTTCTGCCACCCTATGCATGGACATAAGCAAGGGTCACAGAATCTAGCCCAGAAATGATGGCAACAACACAGCCATGGAGCTGGATGGCTCTGGACAAGCCTGGTTGTCCAATACGGGACCTCTTTTTAAACAGCAAAAATCTTTTCCATGCAGTTAATTAGTTTCACCTAGTGTTAGCAGGAACCAGTGGGCCTGACTGGATTCAGTATAATAACGAATATCTTTTACCTACTGGTGCTTAGTGATGTCACATATTACTGGTCTTCCCTTGGGAAATCATGTATCCAGAGCTGCCTCGTGTCACAGAAAGTGCAAGGACCTGATTCTGGTCCCAGTTAAGCTCATATAAACCAGAAGTAAATAGTACAACACACAAATGCATTGCAAGTGCAGATAAGACCAGAGTCACATCCCCAGATTCATAGCTGCACAGGTTTTAAGGCCAGAAGAAACTGTCATGATCATCTCCTGATAACAGTGGACACAGAATAGCCGCGTCTACACGTGCATGCTACTTCGAAGTAGCGGCACTAACTTCGAAATAGCGCCCGTCTCGGCTACACGCGTCGGGCGCTATTTCGAAGTTAACTTCGACGTTAGGCGGCGGGACGTCAAAGTCGCTAACCTCATGAGGGGATCGGAATAGCGCCCTACTTCGAAGTTCAACGTGGAAGTAGGGACCGTGTAGACGATCCGCGTCCCGCAACGTCGAAATTGCTGGGTCCTCCATGGCGGCCATCAGCTGGGGGGTTGAGAGACGCTCTCTCCAGCCCCTCAGCTCACTGGTGGCCGCGTGGAGCGGCCCCTTAAAGGTCCCCTCCCCCTCCCTTCCTGTGCAGGAAGCTGAGGGAACGTGCAGGCTGCAGCCTGCACGCGCGGCCAGCCTGCACCACCCTCAGCCCCCCACACAGCTGCGATGGCTGGCCGGCAGCCCCCCCAGCGCCCCCAGGGGACCCCCCCCAAGGGAAGCCAGGGCAAGCCAGGCTGGCAAGCGGCAGCGGGGCCCCTCCTGGACGGAGGCCGAGCTGCGGGACCTGCTGGGGCTCTGGAGCGAGGAGGAGGTGCTCCAGGTAATGGGGAGCAAGAGGCGGAACGTGGATGCGTTCGCTCGGCTGGCCGATGGCCTGGCTGCCCGGGGTCACCCTGCCCGCACTCCTGATCATGTGAGGAATAAGGTGAAGGAGCTGCGGCAGGGTTACTCCCGGGCCCGGGATGCGGCCAGCCGATCTGGGGCCGCCCCCGTCACTTGCCCCTTTTACAGGGAGCTCAGGGACATCCTGGGCCCCCGGCACACCTCCTCCCCTCCGGCCACCCTTGACACCTCGGCCGACGAGCCCCAGCAGGCCCTGCAGACGGAGTCCACCCCGGAGGCAAGCCCCGCACCCCAGGGGCCCCCCCCGGAGGCCACCCCCGGGACATCGCGGCAGGAGGAGGAGGAGGAGGGGGGCTCCTCCTCCGCAGAATCCGGGCTGCAGATCCTCCTCCTGCCATCCCGGAGCAGCAGCAGGGCCTCCGCCCCCCGGGGATCTCCAGACCGTGGGAGCGGACCGACAGGTAGGTCCCCCCCTCCGGTGGACACCCCTGGGCTTGAGGGGCGGGGGTAAGAGATATGTGTCCAGGGCCCCCCACATGCTCACATGGCCATGGCCCCAAGGACACCAGGGTCATGGCCCTCACAGCACTGCATCCATCAGCCCCTGCCCCCCCCACCCCGCATGACAGTGCCATGCCCCATCCCCGGGCCAGGGGGGAGCGGAACCTCGAGGGGCCCCCGGGAGGAGGGGGTGGGACACCCCGCAGCAGCAGCATGTGATGGAGTGGGGGGAGTGCCAAAGGGAGAGACAGGCTACATATGAGCAACAAGAGCCGAATAGCTCCCAGGGGCAAAGGATGATCCTGGGGCTACAGCTGGCAGGTGACACCTCTGCCCTGAACAAACAGGAGGGAGGAGCCGAGCTGGCTTGGACTTGGGGGGCGAGGGCGGGGCCCACAGGTAGAGGCTAGGGGAAGGGAGAGCTGGAAGGCAGCCAGCCTGAGGAGGGGGAAAGCTGCATCCCAGAGGGGCCCCCCTTGGGGTCTTCTCCCCAGGACGGGTTGGAAGGACTGTCTCTTCCGACAGCTGGTGCTGTCACTCCTGGGAGAAACTGGGCATCTGTGGCCTAAGAAACCTCTCCTGCTGGCAGACCCTGTGGAGTGAAGTGAGAGTCGCGCCCACCAGGGGACGGGGTGCAGTGCAGGGGGACCCCTGAACCCCATCCATCACAGCAGCATCTCCCAGGGACGGGGATGGGGAAACTGCAGCACAGGGTTGGGGGGACAAAGGCCACGGCTCGGGGCCCCCACTAACGCCTGTCTCCATTCTTCTTCCCCCCCTCCTCTCCTGTGTCCCACACCTGCACCATCAGAAGGACCGGAAGAGAGCGCCGGCGAGGGGTCAGTCGTTCCGGAGAGTCCTCCGGGACCATCGCTCCAGGCCAGCCCCTCGGCCGAGGACCGACCGGCCCCACGGCGGGCTAGACGGCGGACCCCGCGCCACCAAACGCCGACGGCGACGGACCCCCAGCTGCTGGCCATCCACCGTCGGCAGCTGGAGGTTGCGGAGCAGCACCTCCAGCTGGAGGAGCAGGCCCTGGCCTGGCGCCAGGAGGCATGGGGGGCCTACATGGAGACATTTAACCACTTGGTGGACTACTTGGCCCCCCATGCCATGCCGGCCACCACATCGCCCGCCCTGCCTGCTCCTGCAGCCCCACCACCAGCTGCTCCACCCGTCGCCGTCCCGTCCGCCGTCGCCCCGCCACCCACCGGCGAGGGCTGGAGTGCCGAGGGACCCCTGGAGCTACCTGACACTCACCGGCCACCGTACCTTCCGGTCCAGCCCGCTCCCACCCAGCCACGGACCAGGCTGCGACCGCGGCGGGGCTCCCGGCCGCCAACGCCCGGTGCCGGGCTATAGGGGCGAGGGGCCCGGGACGTGGCCCCCCCCCCCTTGTATATAGTTGGACCCTGTTCTTTTCGGCCCCCAGTTTGCCCTGTCCCCCCCATGTAAATAGTTCTCCCCTTTATCCTCCCTGGTTTTCTTTTGATTATTGAGGACTGTTGTTTCTTTGTATTGTTTTATTTTTGTACATATTGCTTTTGTTCAACATGTTTGTACATAGTTTTTGGTTCAAATATTTATTTACAGTTCCAAAAAAAAGGTTCAGAAAGAAAAAAAAAAGTTTAAGTTCAGCCACAAGTGCGTGCTGTCATTTGTCCAGGACAAGTGGGAGGGGGATGCAGTGGGGTGCTCCATGGTGAGGCGTTGGGGCAGGAGTGTGGTGGAGGAAGGGGCGAGCAGTAGGGGGCCTGGGCAGAGTTCACCCCACGGCCTCTTCATCAAAGTGGGCCCGCAGGGCCTCCCGGACCCGGGTCCCCTCGGGGTCCACCTGCCGACTGGGGGCAGCAGGTGGCTGGACGTCTGCCCTGCCGGCCTCTGCAGCCCAGCCCTGGAAAAAGGTGTCGCTCTTGCTCTCTACCAAATTGTGCAGGGCGCAGCAGGCACCCACAATCTGGGGGATGTTGTTGGGGCCTGCATCCAGGTGGGTCAGGAGACATCTCCAGCGTCCCTTCAGGCGGCCAAATGAGCGCTGCACCACCTGGCGTGCATGGTTCAGGCGCTGGTTGAAGCGCTCCTGGCTAGCGGAGAGATGGCCCGTGTAGGGGTGCATGAGCCACGGCTGGAGGGGGTAGGCTGCGTCTGCGATGACGCAGAAGGGCATGGTGGTGTCCCCCAGAGGGATCTCCCACTGGGGGATGTAGGTCCCCACCTCCAGCCGGCGGCACAGGCCCGAGTTCCGGAAAACCCGGGCGTCGTGGGTGCTGCCAGGCCAGCCCACATAAATGTCCTGGAAACAGCCCCGGCTGTCCACCAAGGCCTGGAGGACGACAGAATGGTAGCCCTTGCGATTCATGTAGCGTCCTCCACTGTGATGCGGGGCGCAGATGGGGATGTGAGTCCCATCCAGAGCCCCGAAGCAGTTGGGGAAGCCCAGGGTGGCAAAGGCGGCGATGGTGGCATCTGGGTCCCCCAGCCTCATGAGCCTGTGCAGGAGCATGGCGTTGATGGCACGCACAACCTGCAGAGAAAGCACATGGGACAGCACCAATGAGGGGTGAGCAGGGTGTGCGTGGCCCTGCCCTGCCCTGCCCTCCCCTGCCCTGGCCCCCCTGCCCTGCCCTGCCCTCCCCTGCCCTGCCCTCCCCTGCTCTGGCCTCCCCTGACCTGCCCTGCCCTCCCCCCGTGGGTTCGCTTACCTCCATGAAGACAGCCCCGATGGTGGCCTTGCCGACACCAAACTGCTGGCCCACGGATCGGTAGCTGTCTGGAGTGGCCAGCTTCCAGACAGCGATGCTGACCCGTTTCTGCACTGTGAGGGCACGCCGCATGGCGGTGTCCTGGTGCCTGAGTGCGAGGGTGAGCCACTGGCACAGCTCCATAAATGTCTGCCGGCTCATCCTGAAGTTTCTGAGCCAGCGGTCGTCGTCCCACTCCCCAAGCACCAGCTGCTCCCACCAGTCGGTGCTGGTGGGGTAGCTCCACAGCCGCCGGCGTGTGAGGCGGGGCGGGGCGGGGTGCTGCAGGGGTAGGGGCTGAGCCCTGCTGCCCTGGGGGCATCTCCTCCTCTGGGGCAAGGAGGTGCTCAGCTGCCTCCCGCATGGCAGGGAGCAGGGCAAGCCCTGCTTCTGCCGGGAGGGCTGGGTGGACGTCTAGCTGCTGCTGCTGCTGCTGCTGCTGCTGCTGCTGCTGCTGCTGCTGCTGCTGCTGCTGGGGGTCCATGACTGCGGCGCCCGGGGTCTGTGTGCCTATGGCTCCTCAGACCGTGTGCTGTGCAGGCTGCGTGTGTCTGGGAGGGGCCCTTTAAGGGAGCGGCTAGCTGTTGCCCCGGAAGCGCTAGTCCGCCCGGTGACCCTGTCTGCAGCTGTGCCTGGCATCCCTATTTCGATGTGTGCTACTTGGGCGTGTAGACGTTCCCTCGCTGCGCCTATTTCGATGTTGGGCTGTGCAATGTCGAAGTTGAACATCGACGTTGCCGGCCCTGGAGGACGTGTAGATGCTATTCATCGAAATAGGCTATTTCGATGTCGCTACTTCGAAATTAGCTACTTCGATGTAGCGTGCACGTGTAGACGTAGCCAATGTCACCCAGTTCCTTCTGCATCAAGCCCATAACTTCTGGATCAAAAAGTGTGGATAGCAGGGTCTGAATAGGGACAATAATGTTTCGAGGTTGGCCAGCATGGAAGATGTTCTTCCTGCATACACTCCCACTGGCTTTAACTGAAGGGCACCAAGAACGAAGATTGCCCTATATCGCTTATCTGTACCCTGCATCAGTAACACTGCATAAAAGCAAAGCACATCTGGGACACCAGAAAGCTAAAGATGCGCGAGAGCAATGGGCATTACAAAATGCACTGAGACAGAACTTGGTTTTATCATAGTAAGGATCAGAGTGTCACGCAAGGGTATTTTATGTAGTGCTCTAACAGGAAGGAAGTGTCCTGACAACAGAGGCACCCCGTGGTAGCTGCTAAGCAGTACCATTCACCTGAGCAACCCCCACAGAGCCTTAGTTTATGCCTCCTTGAAAGCATGGCACAGTATAGTATCACCAGTCTGCCCGTACTCCTTCCCCGCCACCATAGTGCAGTCCTGAAATGACAGCATTGGGCTCAAAATGGCTCCAAAACCAAGAGTAAGTACCTGGTCTTGAACTGACAGGGCTACTGACTACTATTCCTTCATTAAGGGCTAGAATATGGCTTTGCCATAAGTTCTGCATATGTAACAATGACACCTCAGAAGAAGCACAGAGAAGATGTCTAAGAGGCACAGTTCCCTTTCTGCTTTTCTTTGCCAACAGGAAAGAAGTCTGCTGCTAACCTATCTCAACAGCACCTCTGTACCTGCTTAGCTGCACTGGCTGGTGCCAAGTGGATGAGCTCAAGGGATGATACCCACACATCTTGACCAGGGAGGGGAGAAGCCCATTTACAATGCTCAAAGGAGTGGTGTCCATAGCCTCCCTTTGTCAGAGACTGGAAACAGATGACAGGAGAGGGATCACTCAACGATTACCTGTTCTGTTCACTCCCTCTGTGGCATCTGGCACTGGCCGCTGTCAGAAGACAGGATACAGAGCCAGATGGGCCTTCGGTCTGACCCAATATGGCCTTTCTTATGTTCATTTATTCCTGTACACCCTTATCCTAGGACAGGGTGGCCAACACATTACCATATAAGGGGGTTCTTCCTGTCAGCAGACTGGGTTGTAAGCAGTCAGGCCTAGTGACTGGAGTGGGGATCATGCCTATCAGTCAGAATCAAAATGCCAGACCAAAGGGCTGAGGAAGAGTCTGAGTCAGGAGTCAGAGCTGAGGGTCAGAACCACAATATGGGGTGAATCTGGAGGAATTTAGGTAACTGCAATATATATGCTACCAAACCGATCCATTTCTCAGTCTCAAAAAGGCCCAGATATTAGTGGTCCAGTATGGCTGAGGGATGAGTAGATTTCAGATTACAGGTGAACAGCCAGACTTTGTCTCCTGCGGCAAGGTTGAGGGTAGCCTGATGGTACAAGTCAAACTGGCAAATTTATATACTTCCTTGGTGGCCTGTAAGTGCTCTTTGAGTTCCTGGTGAACCCAGTGGAGATGGGTAGCTTGAAACTTGATCTCTTTTGGGGATGTCCAAAGGAAAGTAAGAATAAAAACTGTAGTTGGCAAAAAGGTGCACTGCTGTATAGACACATGTGGCACGATTGTAAGCAAATGCAGCACCTGGGATCAGAGACGATTAATTCTCCTGGTGATAGTTCAAGAAAAAGTGCAAATATTCTTCTAGTATCCAGTTGACCTGCTCTGCCGACCCACTACTAGGTGGCTACTAAGCAGTTGAGCAGTGGGGCTAAATCTTCAGACGTTTTACAATTCCCTGCAGAACCAGGAGAGGGAATGAGCTTCCCAGCCCAACCAGGTGCCTGATGGCAATCCATGGGGCTGAAAAATGTTTTCCTGAAACACAACACTGCACCAAAGAATCATTCAGACTGTTTTCTTCTTATTTTTCATTTAACATTTCAAGACTGCATTATTTATCCAGCACCTCCAATAAATAGCCTTTCAGCCTGCAGAATTTGCTCCTCCAAGATGATCGTGTCAACAAAAATGTCTTAATGTTACTTTTAAGACCACTAATTGATTTGGCTGCCCTGATATCCACTTGCAAGGCATTCCAAAGCCTAGGAGCATGAACTAGCAAATGCTCTGGCACCAGCTGTCTTAAGCCTAACTCTAGTCTCCACCAAAAGGCTGGCATTAGATGTCTTCTCGTTTTACATGTTTTCATTTTTACAACATTCCATAGTTTTGACGCTACTGTAGGCTGGGTGAGGACTGGGTCTGGTGATCTAAAAATTGAATCCCACTTCAGATGCTTCTTTTGGGGAGAGGGAGGGAAATGACTATGATGGAAAAAAAATGTTTAATGTGAAATTTTATGCAGGAACTTCTGTAAAGTACAACAGGTAAATGGGATGGCTTCATCTCAAAAGCTATGTATATGAATCACTGGAGTAACATCATTTAGCTACCTTCCCCGGGGACCCTATCTAAACTAGGAAAATTACATTTGTTTAATAAACATGGTAGCTAAACCATGCTAGTGAACATTTTTAAACACTGCTTAACACCTATTATAGACAAAGACAGAAGTGTTTTAAAACGTTATAGTTAAGGTTGATTAGTTGATATAAAATATTTGAAACGCCCCTCTTGTCATCACTAAGCATTAATCAGTGTCTAAAGCATATTCGCTATCACACTTGCTAAACCCATCTAATTTTCCTAGCCTAGAGGGGCCCAAGAGGACCAAGAATAGGAGAACAATTTTTAAAGCATTGCGCTGACAATTTTGAAACATGCATTCCCGAAACACTAATCCATCATTCTAAAATGTCATTCTCCGAAAGTTTTCTTGCTGCCTTAGGTTGAGCAGTAGTCTCATGAGTGCCAGCGTTTCCTTGAGTATACCTGTGTAAGTGGTAAGGATTTCTGATGTGTGTTTTGCGCCAAATATTTGGTATGTTACCAAAGTTGTTAAAAAAACACATTTGAAATTCTCAGTGCCGCTATCTAGACCTCACATTTAATTCCTTATTACAGTCGGTGATTTTAAATAAAAAAGAAATTTCAGCCCTGCTTCACAGCCCTACATTTTTATTTTTGGAGATTTTTTGGGTTTTTTTTTTCCTGTAAAGCACGTAGTTTGCTCATTAACATAAATACTGCAAACCACAAAAAGAAATAACAAAAATCCACTAATCCACATGATTGGACAGATCCTGATGTAATGTATACTACTATAAATCAGGGCATAACACCAGCTTCTGCGGAACTACTCCATATTTATATCAGTGTAAATGAGATCAGAATTAGGCCTTATCATTTTAAAGCAGAGTGCTACTCAAACTAGCTCATGTATTTTACATATCGGATATATTGTTTACAGGATCCTAAATTAATCAGGAAAAATTAAGCAGAAAAAAAAAACACACGAAAGTTTGAGAAGAGGGAAAGATCATCTATAATAACCAAAAGTTTGTACTTCCCATAACTCAGCAGTCTTGTCAGTCTTACATGCATAGCCAAGAAAATCAACCTTAGACCTCAGAAATTATGCTACATATCATATAACCCACTGGCATGTTAATACCCTTTCCTTTTTAAATCTTGGAGTCTACCCTTTGAGTTAGGATCAGACTGACATGTTACAGGCTCAACTTTCTTTCTGAGCTGGCAAATCATGCAGGAAGGCATGGGTAGGATGTCAATCTTAAGGGAATATGCAGAAAATCCCAAACTGGAATCTGCACATCATCACTTTACAGTGAGATATAATAAATTGAATAACTCACATTCATAGGACTAGGTCCTAATTAGTGTATCTCCATGGAAATCAAAGAGCTGTGCTGCTTTACATGAGGGCTAAGGTTACACTAGCAAGTTTTGCCAACAAAACCCCGGCTTTGTTGACAAAACTGGTGGAATATCTACACACAAAATGGATTTTGTTGACAGTATGTCGACAAAACTGAGCACATCCGCAGGCAGTGTTCTGCCTGTCAGCCATGAGGCATAACGTTGCTGTCGACAGATTCTGTCAACACAAAAGCTGTGTGGATGGAAGGGAGAATGAGAGGGCCCTTCACTCGACAGACAGTGCATCCAGGACAATGGGCAGCCCTGTCCGCTGAGCTTCCCATTGCCTGTTTTGTCGAAAGAGAGCAACCGGGCAGTCCAGCCACTCTGTTGGCAGAGCCAAGCGCTCTCCCTATTGGCTTTTGTATGTGGCCGCACTCTGTTGACAGAAGTTTTGTTGGGAAATCTCTTCTGACAGTGACTTCTGTCGACAGATGGCTGTAGTGTAACCGTAGCTGAGGTGAGGTTGCCCATCGCATCTCACAGAACTGGAAGGGACCTCAAGAGGCCATCACGTCCTGTCCCCTGTACCATCCCTGACAGATTTGTTTTCTTTTTTAAATCTACTTACCCAACTTCTAAATGTCCTCCTCAAGGATTGAGCTCAAAACCGTAGGTTTACAAGGCCAATGCTCAAACCGCTGAGTTGTTCTAAGCCGTGATAATGAAGCTTAGGCCTTGACTAACTCTGAACCTGATTCTTTCTTTCTTTCAGCAGCTATTGTCACAGTACCCAAGTGCCAAAGTCAATAAGCTTACTCTGAATTCACGTAAGTGTAACGGAGATCAGAATCTGCTCTATATGCACAACGATTAGTACTGTATACGCTCTTTAGACTCCTTCCAAAAGTGCAAACCCAGAGAAAGTTCCTGACAAGATAATCGGTTCCAGGCATGACTATTCTCCTATGTCTCCATGGACCTATTGTGTTCCTGTTTGTAAATCAAAAGTACATGAATTATTTCACATTAATCCAGAAATGTAGGGGTACCATATTTGAACTATCAAAAAAGATATCAGAGGGGTAGCCGTGTTAGTCTGTATGTTCGAGAACAACAAGAAGTCCTGTGTCACCTTATAGACTAACAGATATTTTGGAGCATAAGCTTTCGTGGACAAAGACCCGCTTCATCAGATGCATGAGTGGGGGTGTGGTTTCAGAGGGGTATTTAAAGAGTGGGTGTCCCAGTAAAAAAGAGGGCCAGAGCTGACAAGGTCTGTTCAGTCAGGGTGGAAATGGCCCATTATCAGTAGTATGTATGAAAAGAGTTAAAAACAAGTCAGATGAGACAGGGGGGTTATGGCCCATTGTCAGTCTAATACAGAGATGTTAACACCTAGGGCACAGAAGCTCCTTTTGCAAGGTGCGAGCCACTCCCAGTCTCTGTTTAATCCTTGGTTAATGGAGTCAAATTTGAAAATAAATGGCAGCTCAGATATTTCTCTCTCTATTTGATTTTTGAAATTTCTTTGTTTTCGCACTGCTACTTTTAAATCTGTTACTGAGTGTCCAGGGAGACTGAAGTGTTCCCCCACAGGCTTCTGTACATTACTGTTCCTGATGTCTGATTTATGTCCATTTATTCTTTTACGTAGAGACTGTCCAGTCTGGCCAATGTACATTGCAGTGGGGCATTGCTGGTACACGATGGCATATACTATACCAGTAGCTGTGCAGGTAAAGGAGCCCCTGATGGTATGGTTGATGTTAGGTCCTGTGATGATATCACTTGTGTAGATATGTGAGCAGAGTTGGCAGGGAGGTTTGTTGCAGGGATTGGTTCCAGGCTGAAAGGACACCCCTCAAAGAGGACACCCCTAAGAAGGAGTATATCTGTATCAATAGCTACCCACTCATCTTGTGTTAATATACTATGTATACTATGACACATTAATATAACGTGAGTGGGTAGCTACTGATACAGATACACTCCCTCTCAGGGGTGTCCTCTTTTTTGACAGGTCAAATATGGTGACCCTAAGTAATGGCAAATGGCTTCTTTAAAGATTCTCTACCAAAACCTCACAGTAAAATTCAGTGGAGAAAAGAAACAGAAATGGGCAGAACATGGGAAAGGAGATGGCAGCTTCAAGCCCATTCCTAGTAGGCAGACATTGACCTAATAAAAATAACCTTTGAAATTAATGCTGATTGGCTAATTTCCATTATTGGAAGTGTTGGGGTTTGTCTACACAGAACCATTTACTGGCATGATTGTAACTCCTCCTGGGGACACACGTGGGCTTTGGAAGTGTTATAAGCTAAACTGGAAAAAGGCATTTTTAGTCCAGAACCAGAGCATCCGCACAGGGATATCCTTATAACTAAAGCACTAATATTGTTTTGGTATAGTTATGTCAGTAAATTTCCCTGGTTGGAACATCCCTTAGCACAGAAGCCTGGGACTGAAGGGGTATGAAGAATAAATTACCCTGTCACATCTAGTGCTGGTCCGTCTAGCTCAGAGCTGAGAAAGAGCTGAGACAAACTGTTAGCGCATCACTGCCATGCGATGGTTGTTCTGTAGATGATTACAGAGCCTTGACCTCCAGGCCTGTATTGTTGAAGTGCTCTAAATACATTTAAGAAAAATGATCAGCTGACTGCATCTGATTCAACTGAATTAGACTGTTAGGAGTTCATCCCAAAGACCTTTGTAGCCCAAAACCTCTGTTGTAACATCAACTAAATTTAGTTGCCATTAGTCCAAGGCTTAAGTCACTGCCAAGGCCTGAGTAGCCACAGCAGGATTGGGATGTGAACTGTACCACAAGTACAAGAAGCTAGAGAGAGGCAGAGGGAAGGCAGACTGTCTCCAGCAATAGAAGGGAATGTCTTGTGCACTTCTTGAGTTTGAGGTGTAGCATACGCTGCCATCTGGGTTGACTAGTACAGGAAGGAGTGGGGTGGGGGTGTCATGGCTTCACATCCACCTAGAGTTTTTGTTCCACTGTTAATACAAGAATACTGCTTGTCCTCAAGGACAGCTGCCTCCTGTGGAAGATACAGGCTATTTAAGCCCTTTTCCCACTCTCCCACTCTGCCCCACAAAGTGTGCCACAACATGGATCCTGGTGACTTACCTAACAATGGTGTGACTGCATTGGCAAATGCCAGTTTTGTAAGGGATGAACCTTATAAGGTTAAAAAAAAAAGTGGAGCATTTGGGAAACTACCTACATCCTGTGTTTATGTCATGATCTGTATAGACAGGCATCCAAACTCTTTTCTCTGTAAACTGACAGGAAAAGTGATCTGTCCCTGACACTTTGCTGGAAAGGAACACAAGCACTACAAACTGTGGTTAGCTTTAAATTAACAAGTCAGACAAGGGATGTGGAAAATTATCTGAGGGGGATAGAGGGGCTTTTCTCCCTTCCCAGAACTTGGCCTTACAAAAGTCCCATCTCTTAAAAAACCGTCTGTGCAAATTATTCTATTTGGCTATGTTATTTGTACACTGAGTGACTCCTTGTCTCATCTGGGTCACCGCTGTACGAAGGTACACCCAGATTTTTCGAAGCAAAGGTTAAAGGTACAGCGAGAATATCAAGAAGTGGGTCTGTCCCACGAAAGCTCACCTAATAAATTATTTTGTTAGTCTTTAAAGTGCTACGTGACTGCTTTTTTGTTTTCCAAGGGTATAATCCTGTGCTTCCATTATGAACAAGGCAGAGCTGGAAGAAAAGATGTGAAGCTGAATGAAGGGAGGGGTTTGTTGACCTTTTAACTCCATAGAAATGGAGGTGATCCCCTCTCAACCATACACAACCAAAACCTAATCCCATCTTCAATAGCCTTCTCCCCAGAAAGCCAAAAACGAGCAGGGCATTACTCCAATAGGTGACTTTAACTTGTACCTTTTCCACTTCAAGCCTGAGACCAGCAGGTATTTTTCAACAAGCCCAGTCTCTTGCTAGAGCTCTCCTGCTTCCAGACAACAAGTCCCAAAGGTCCTGTCAACATCAGGCCTGAGAGACTGTATTTTCTGAAGATGGTTGAAACACTTTTAGGTCACACCTATACAGGCCACCTTACCAGTGTTGGACCTGTGTTAGCCTCAACCTTTTAAAAGCTACATATAAAACCTTTTCTGCAGCCCCAGCACACAGATACCAAATTGATTAAAAGCCTAGATATATGGCTTGATAGGTTAAATCAAATGCTGAAATGTCTCCTTCCACTCACTATAGAGCGGAGGGGAGATTGCTGTCTCTTCACCAGAGACAGACACCCCACCTGCATCTAAAAGGAAATCTCATTAAAGGATTATGGTTCTTTTCCAAAGAACACATACACCGACTGCTAAAAACGTTCACCTAAACTATAATAAATCTCTTCTCCTTGTGACTTGGGTCTACATTGTCCTCTCCACTTACCGACGCAGAGGGAATGCTAACCAGGCAGATTTTACCAAGGGGCACAAAAGGTTGTGAGGAATCCCAATGCCAATAGCGAGGTTTCCCTACTTCATGGATTCCATGGAAGATCTTCTGAGGAGGGAAGCTTGTGAGCTTTACTTGTAACCACTTAGTTAAGGGTACCGCATAGTTCACAGGTTAGATGGTGTGGAGTTAGGACTCATGAGAGGAGCAACAACTGGAGCAAGAGGTGATAAGCCTCTGAAGTAAGAGCTCTTGGAACAGCAGCTGCTGTTGTATTTTCTAAGCCAGATGGACATGTTGCTGTTAAGACAGCTGTGTAAAGAAATGCCCCCTCTTCCCTCTGTTGTTCAGAAGGTGGCCACCAGTCAGCTCAAGTTTTCACGGAACCAGGGAGATACGTAAAAGGGAGAAGCCTTTGAGAACTTGCACCTCTGTGAGCGTCAGGGTGGACGGACCCACAGTGGGGCCGTTTTCTAAGGTATACTCTCCCTGAGACGCATGCTTCAGGTACTGTTGACTGAAAAGCTCTCAAGAGCCCTTTTGCCATTGATAAATCATTCCATGCCTGCAGGAAATCTTCCTGTTTCAAAGGCACACTGGATATACAGTTCTTGCTGGGGATTCACTCCTGATGTGAGGATGTACAGAAAACTTGCATTCCGGGGTAATACCAACATGGGAAAGGGGATTCTCTCCTAACAAATTGCACCCTGCTTTTCCCATCCCTTTCCAAATTCCTCCTCCTTGAGAAGATGGGCAGCAAACATGACATCCACGAGTAGTTTCCTGGGCTCCGTGCACCATGTTACTTTTTGGTACTGTGAGGTCAACCGTTGTCGATTTGGGCTTGGGGCGAGGTTCAGATTTCAATCAGGAGCTCTTTGAACCCTACCCAAATAAAATAAAAAAAGCATGAGGTGGGGTGGAGATAAGTCTTCTACTCATACCACCGTGCTTAGAAATCCCCACTGTTTTGGTTTTCAAACATGTTTAGCAGACATGGCTGTGGTTGTCCGGAACACATCAAATGATCGCGCTTCCTGTTCAAATGCCCATTGTTATCCATTTTTATTTCTGAAGTTCAAGTGCGTCTTGATTGCTCGCATTTGATAAAAATGGGCACATACAAAAGAAGCCTAGGAAGGAGAGAAAGGAGAACACAGGACATAACAGAAAACTAGAACCACTGTAAAACGTGGTGGGGCTCTGTTAAATAATAGGATTGAATGAACAGCCCCAGCTTCCTCATGAGACACTGATTACATGTAAGACTCTAGTTCCCATTACGCAGTCAGACCTCTTTGCACTGTTCTGGCAGACTCAGGCGATAGTCACTTTTTAATGGATTAATTTCTTTTTGCCAGGAGGGTGATGAGTATGTTCATAGCCCTGCCTCAACTCTCTGCTTCCTTCTCTGTTGTATTTATCAATGATATTATTTTTATTCCAGCATTAAATAATACAGTAACTAGAGCTTGCCATAAGTCACCGCTCGCCATAGTCTGCTCTGCCCCTGGCCTCCAGGTCCTTTGTAATCACCTAGCCCCGCTTGGCAAAACCTTTTCCCTTCCCTACTCCCTACCCTCCTGGCAGCATTCCTGCTCAGAGGGATTCTGTGGTGAACATAGGAACTGGCCTAATTAGATGAACGGCTCCTTCTAGCCATGGGTGGTAGTATAGGCAAGGGAAGGCATTGCACTCCCAAAATTGCCTACATTCCCAGCTCCCAGCAAAGCTGGCGCCAAGGCACAGCAGCCCGACTCCCCGGCTGCTTGAGAGGGAAGTTTGCAGAAGGGGTGGGACCTCAGAGGCAGAGGGGAGTGGGACCGCAGAGGAAGAAGGGGAGGGACTTCAGAGACAGAAGAGGTGGGGGGCCTCAAGGTGGAAGAGGTGGGGCTGAAGCTTACCTTCCCCAGCTGCACTTCACCCACGGCCCATGCATCTACCACTGATTTCACCAGGACGGTGAGTGCACATCTACGCCTTTTAAAATCAGGCCACTTTACTTCTATTTCGGTGTCTAAATATGGATTTAGCTACTTAACTTTAGGGATCCACATTTGAAAATTTTGCTCCTTACAGCATGTCTACACTGTGCAGAAAAACCCCTGGTGGCTGGCACCAAGTCTCAGCACCCAGGTCATCTGACATGGCTTCACAGGACTCAGGCTGGGAAGCTTAAAAAAAAGCAGCATAGACATTCAGGCTCAGGCGGTAGCCTGGGGACTGAAATCAGTCAAGGGAGGAGGCTCTCAGCTTCAGCCCAGGCAGGAACCTCTACACTGTTATTTTAAGCCTTGCAGCCCAAGACCTGTGAGTGTGACTCTAGCACTCGGTTCCATGGGATTGTCTGTGCAGTGTAGACATACTCTACAATGCAAACATTTATGCTGTCAACACGCCGCCCCAAAACCTTAGAATAGTCTTGTCCTACAAGGCAGTACCCTCACAATAAAACATTTGCTCTGTGCAGTCCTTGTGCTTCATGGTAAACGTAGCCCGAGGGAGATCCCCAGTGAAGGACTTGAAAAATTTGCCTCCCTAGAGAGCTAAAAGAAGAAGGACTAAAAAAAGAACTGGACCCGAAACGGAACTGCTGAGTCTCAACAAGGGGCTGTTGTGACAGCAGCCCCTCACTGTTAAAAAATGGATTTTTCCTTGTCAATATGATAAACCTCCACTCTCACTGGTAATGATAACAGATTAATAACTTAGCAATTGCTATACAGGCGATAATGTTCTGTCCATTTTTTTTCTGAAACAAAGGGAACATGTAAGTAGGAAAATGTCAGAAAATATCAATTTCCAAGCATGAGAATAAGGCTGTGCTGTTATTTGTTTTATCCCTAGAAAGCTCACTTCAGCTGCTGCAGCCTTTGGATTTCAGTAAAGGCTTCTGCTGCTTTTTGCCTAAGATTGAGCTGGCTGAGGCACCAGGAGATCAAGTGTCTCGCCCAAGATCACCCAGCAAGCCAGTGGCTCAGATGGGATTACAGCAATTCAAGATACTTTGTGGCTCACAGTCCATTCTTATAAGCACCAGACCACATGGCTCCCCAACAGAATATGATCTGGTGGGATAAAAATATCCACTATTCTTTAATTCTAGAACAACTGAAATATAGTCTACTAATAACTAGGGCTATTTTTTGCCATAACCACTGCAGTGGGTCACACAGGCCATTGAAAAATTCCTACACGCTGACTCTAGATAAGATTGGAGCCATTGCCGTACAAAATAGTTAATGGTGAAACCTTGCAAGGGCAGCAAACCCTTCCTAGCCCTACATCACCAACACATTAAATAATGTCAAACAGACCAGTCATTCCAGCTCTAATCACACAACTAATCTTCTATTCTCCAAACATTATGAGCAAATGTAAACAGCCCTAGTGAGCTTGATGCTTTCTGAGATTACATTCCTAAAAAAAAATATTAGGCAAGCTTAATAAACAATACCTGAAAGCAACAGTGTGCATCCAGTAGTGTGTTTCTATTGCAGAACGAAACCAGGGGATGAAGTTAAGTTTGGGTAGATTGCAAAAATTGTGTGAGAATAAAGGAGAATTTTCAGGCATTTGCAAACTGGTCAGCTCCCTTAGCCAGAATTTTGGAAGTGTGTGTGTCAGGTGGTCTTTTGTTTTCTTTTGTCTTTTTTAATGTGCAGAATTTTGTAAAGAAATAGTCTTTATTACTGTTGCTGAAGTGGACTCCACTGAATCACACTTTCAGACTGAACTCTTCCATATAGGTTTTTGTCTGGAACTAAAATATTAAATGCTGTGAAGGACTAATGAGGTCCTAATTAACATTGTGATGCAGTTGCTGCAGCTTCAGTAGACATTCTTCACTGCTGAGGGGTCAGAGTTTGATGTGCAGGGTTCAACAGCATTAATGTTTAAAGGAAAGCAAGCATCATGTCCTCAAGAGGTTCTGTGTACTGACCGCAGAAACAACTGATGTGATGTTTATAAATATTTCACAATGATGTGCATTGATCATGACTATAATTCACCCACCATCTACTCAAGAAACTCTATGAAGAAGCACAGGAACAAGTCTACACAGAAACACCCCTAGAACTCCAGCTAGGGGTATTCTATCTGCTATTCAAGATCCATAAACCTGTAAATCCTAGACATCCCATCATCTCAGCCACTGGCACTTTTACAGCAAGGTTCTCTGGCTCTGTGGAGTCTTTACTCAGGCCATAAGCTACCAGCACTTCTAGCTATCTGCAGGACACCGCCGACTTCCTGAGGAAACTACAGTCCATTGGTGATCTTCCAGAAAACACCATTTCTGCCACTATGGATACAGACGTTCTCTACACCAACCTTCCACACAAAGATGGACTACAAGGACCTGTAACCCTGGGGATGTCATGATACACCTGAGCTTTGCGACTTTGTCCTCCTCCACAACTATTTCCAACTGGGAGCTGATTTATACCTTTAAGACAGTGGCAAAGGCATGGGTACTCATATGGCCCCACAGTAGGCCAACATTTTTTATGGCTGACACAGAGTGCTTCCTCAGATCTCTTCCCCAAGTGCTCCCTCCTTTACCTGTGCTACATTGAAAACATCTTGATCTTCTGGACCCGCAGAAGTAGGCCCTTGATAAATTCCACTGGGATTTCAAAAATTTCCACCACACTGTCAACCTCAGCCTAGAATAGTCCACACAACAGATCCACTTCCTGGACACAACAGTGCAACTAAATAATGGTCACATAAACACTACCTTATACCAGAAACCTACTGATTACGATACTTACCTACTTGCCTCCAGATTTCATGCAGAACAGATCACATGATCCGTTGCCTACAGCCAACTCCTAAGATACAACCATATTTGCTTCAGTCCTTCAAACAGAGACAAACACCTACAGGATCTCTATCAAACATCCTTCAAACTACAATACCCAGCTTGGAAACTGAAGAACCAGATTGACAGAGACAGGCAGGTATCCAGACGTCACCTACCACAGGACAGACCCAACAAAGAAAGCAACAGAATGCCTCTGTCCATTACTTACAGCCCTCCAGTTAAAACCTCTCCTGCACATCACCAGGGATCTACAACCTATCCTGCATGATAAGCCTTATTCTCACAGGCCTTGGGAGGCAGGTCAGGCCCCTCCTACAAACACTCCCCCAACTTGAACAAAATACCACCAACTTCACACAACAGAAAAACTAACCCAAGAGCCAATCCCTGCAACAAACCCCCTTGCCAATTCTGTCCACATAGGTACCCCAAGTGAAACCATCATAGGAGCTAACCACACCAACCAGACCGTCAGGGAGCTCATTTATCTTCGCATCTACTACTGTAATATATGCATGCCATCACATGCCAGCAATGCCCCTCCATCATGTACGTTGGACAAGTCTCTATACAAAAGAATAAATGGACACAAATCAGACATTAAAAATGTCAACCTGCCTGAACACTAAGACTACGTCTACACGTGAAGCCTACATCGAAATAGCTTATTTCGATGTAGCGACATCGAAATAGTCTATTTCGATGAAAAACGTCTACACGTCCTCCAGGGCTGGCAACGTCGACGTTCAACTTCAACATTGCGCAGCACCACATCGAAATAGGCGCTGCGAGGGAACGTCTACACGCCAAAGTAGCACACATCGAAATAGGGATGCCAGGCACAGCTGCAGACAGGGTCACCGGGCGGACTAGCGCTTCCGGGGCAACAGCTAGCCACTCCCTTAAAGGGCCCCTCCCAGACACACTCAGCCTGCACAGCATGCGGTCTGAGGAGCCATAGGCACACAGACCCCAGGCGACGCAGGCATGGACCCCCAGCAGCAGCAGCAGCAGCAGCAGCAGCCAGAGGTCCACCCAGCCCTCCCGGCAGGAGCAGGGCTCGCCCTGATCCATGCCATGCAGGAGGCAGCTGAGCACCTCCTTGCTACACCAGAGGAGGAGCTGCCCGCAGGGCTCAACCCCCAACCCTGCAGCACCCCGCCCCCCCTCCTCACACGCCGGCGGCTGTGGAGCTACCCCACCAGCACCGACTGGTGGGAGCAGCTGGTGCTTGAGGAGTGGGACGACGACCGCTGGCTCAGGAACTTCAGAGTGAGCCGGCAGACATTTATGGAGCTGTGCCAGTGGCTCACCCTCGCACTCAGGCACCAGGACACTGCCATGCGGCGTGCCCTCCCTCTGGAGAAACGGGTCAGCATCGCTGTCTGGAAGCTGGCCACTCCAGACAGCTACCGATCCGTGGGACAGCAGTTTGGTGCCAGCAAGGCCACCGTCGGGGCTGTCCTCATGGAGGTAAGAAGACCCACGGGGGGAGGGCAGGGCAGGGGAGTGGGACCCGGGCAGAGGAGGGCAGGGGAGGGGAGGGCAGGGCAGAGGAGGGGACGGCAGGGCAGAGCGGGGGAGGGGAGGGCAGGGGAGGGCCACGCACACCCTGCTCACCCCTCATTGGTGCTGTCCCATGTGCTTTCCCTGCAGGTTGTGCGTGCCATCAATGCCATGCTCCTGCACAGGCTCATGAGGCTGGGGGACCCAGATGCCACCATCACGGGCTTTGCCACCCTGGGCTTCCCCAATTGCTTCGGGGCTCTGGATGGGACTCACATCCCCATCCATGCCCCTCATCACAGTGGAGGACGCTACATCAATCGCAAGGGCTACCATTCTGTGGTCCTCCAGGCCTTGGTGGACAGCCGGGGCCGTTTCCAGGACATTTATGTGGGCTGGCCTGGCAGCACCCACGACGCCCAGGTTTTCTGGAACTCGGGCCTGTGCCGCCGGCTGGAGGCGGGGACCTACATCCCCCAGCGGGAGCTTCCTGTGGGGAACACCACCATGCCCCTCTGCGTCATCGCAGATGCGGCATACCCCCTCCGGCCCTGGCTCATGCACCCGTACACGGGGCCATCTCTCCGCTAGCCAGGAGCACCTGAACCATGCGCGCCAGGTGGTGGAGTGCTCATTTGGCCGCCTGAAAGGACACTGGAGATGTCTCCTGACCTGCCTGGATGCGGGGCCCAACAACATGCCCCTGATCGTGGGTGCCTGCTGCACCCTGCACAATTTGGTGGAGAGCAAGGGGGAGGCCTTTTTCCAGGGCTGGGCTGTGGAGGCCGGCAGGGCCGAAGTGCAGCCACCCGCTGCCCCCAGTCGGCAGGTGGACCCCGAAGGGACCCGGGTCCGGGAGGCCCTGCGGGCCCACTTCGATGAAGAGGCCGCGGGGTGAACTCTGCCAGGCCCCCCACTGCCCACCCCTTCCTCCACAGCACTCCCTGCCCCAACGCCCACACCATGGAGCACCCAACCGCACCCCCCCACACACTTTTCCTGGACAAATGACAGCACGCACTTGTGGCTGAACTTAAACTGCTTTTTCTTTGAGAACTTTGTTTTTTTGGAACTAGAATTAAAACAAGAACAAACTATATACAAGATGTGTGTAACAAAAGTAACGTGTACAAAGAAAACAATAGTAATAAAAAAGTTTGTTCACTAAAAAGAAAACCAGGGATGATAAAGGGGAGAACTATTTACATGGGGGGGGACGGGGCAAAGTGGGGCACAAAAAAAGAGAACTACAACGGTCCATCGTCCTTTTTTAAAAATCAACTATATACAAGGGGGGGGCCACGTCCCGGGCCCCTCGCCCCTAAAGTCCGGCACTGGGCGTGGGCAGCCGGGAGCCCTGCCGCGGCTGCAGCCCTGTCCGGGGCTGGCTGGGGGCGGGGCGGACCGGAAGATATGCCCGGCGAGTCTCAGCTGGCTCCAGGGGTCCCTCGGCGGTCCAGCCCTCGCTGGTGGATGGCGGGGCGACGGCGGACAGGACGGCGACGAGCGGAGCAGCAGGTGGTGCGGCGGGTGGAACAATCAGGGCGGGCACTGCGGCGGCCGGCGCGGCATGGAGGGCCAGGTAGTCTACAAGGCGGTTGAAAGTGTCCATGTAGGCCCCCCCATGCCTCTTGGCGCCAGGCCAGCGCCCGCTCCTGCAGGTCGAGGCGGCGTTGCTCCACCCGCAGGCGCTGCTCCGCCACCTCCAGCTGCCGATGGTGGATGGCCAGCAGCTGGGGGTCCGTCGCCGTCGGCTGGAGGTGGCGCGGGGTCCGCCGTCTAGCCTGCCGTGGGGCCGGTCGGTCCTCGGCCGAGGGGCTTGCCTGGAGCGATGGCCCCGGAGGGGTCTACGGGACCACTGATGCCTCGCCAGCTCTCTCTTCCGGTCCTTCCGATGGTGCAGGTGCGGGACACAGGAGAGGAGGGGGGAAGAAGAATGGAGACAGGCATTAGTGTGGGCCCCGAGCCGTGGCCTTTGTCCCCCCAGCCCTGTGCTGCAGGTTCCCCATCCCCGGGAGATGCTGCTGTGATGGATGGGGTTCAGGGGTCCCCCTGCCCTGCACCCCGTCCCCTGGTGGGAGCGACTCTCACTTCACTCCGCAGGGTCTGCCAGCAGGAGAGGTTTCTTAGGCCACAGATGCCCAGTTTCTCCCATGAGTGACAGCACCAGCTGTCGGAAGAGACAGTCCTTCCAACCCGTCCTGGGGAGAAGACCCCAAGGGGTGCCCCTCTGGGATGCAGCTTTCCCCCTCCTCAGGCTGGCTGCCTTCCAGCTCTCCCTTCCCCTAGCCTCTACCTGCGGCCCCCGCCCCCTCCCCCGATTCAAAGCCAGCTCGGCTCCTCCCTCCTCTTTGTCCAGAGCAGAGGTGTCACCTGCCAGCTGTAGCCCCAGGATCATCCTTTGCCCCTGGGAGCTATTTGGCTCTTGTTGCTCATATGTAGCCTGAGTCTCCCTTTTGCACTCCCCCCACTCCATCACATGCTGCTGCTGCTGCGGGGTGTCCCACCCCCTCCTCCCGGGGGCCCCTCGAGGTTCCGCTCCCCCCTGGCCCAGGGATGGGGCATGGCACTGTCGTGCGGGGTGGGGGGGGGCAGGGGCTGATGCACTGCTGTGAGGGACATGGCCCTGCTGTCCTTGGGGCCATGGCCATGTGAGCATGTGGGGGGCCCTGGACACATATCTATTACCCCCCGCCCCTCAAGCCCAGGGGTGTCCACCAGAGGGGGGTACATACCTGTCGGTCCACTCCCACGGTCCGGAGATCCCCGGGGGGCGGAGGCCCGGCTGCTGCTCCGGGATGGCAGGAGGAGGATCTGCAGCCCGGATTCTGCGGAGGAGGAGCCCTCCTCCTCCTCCTCCTCCTCCTCCTCCTGCCGTGATGGCCCGGGGGTGGGCTCGGGGGGGGCCCCTGGGGTGCGGGGCTTACCTCCGGGGCAGACTCCAGCTGAAGGGCCTGCTGGGGCTCGTCGGCCGAAGTATCAAGGGTGGCCGGAGGGGAGGAGGTGTGCCGGAGGCCCAGGATGTCCCTGAGCTCCCTGTAAAAGGGGCAAGTGACGGGGGCAGCCCCAGATCGGCCGGCCGCATCCCGGGCCCGGGCGTAACCCTGCCGCAGCTCCTTCACCTTACTCCTGACATGATCAGGAGTGCGGGCAGGGTGACCCCAGGCAGCCAGGCCCTCGGCCAGCCAAGCGAACGCATCCACGCTCCGCCTCTTGCTCCCCATTACCTGGAGCACCTCCCCCTTGCTCCAGAGCCCCAGCAGGTCCCGCAGCTCGGCCTCCGTCCAGGAGGGGCCCCGCTGCCACTTGCCAGCCCGGCTGCCCACCTGGCTGGGCTGGCTGCCCTGGCTCCCCTTGGGGGGGGTCCCCTGGGGGCGCTGGGGGGGCTGCCGGGCGGCCATTGATGGTCCTGTGCCTCCTGTGGCTGCTGAGGGACGTGCAGGCTGGCCGCGTGTCTGGGCTGCTGCCTGCACGTTCCCTCAGCTTCCTGCACAGGAAGGGAGGGGGAGGGGACCTTTAACGGGCCGCTCCACACGGCCACCATTGAGCTGAGGGGCTGGAGAGAGCGTCTCTCAACCCCTCAGCTGATGGCCGCCATGGAGGACCCCATAATTTCGAAGTTGCGGGACGCGCAACGACTACACAGTCTCTACTTCGACGTTGAACGTCGAAGTAGGGCGCTATCCCCATCTCCTGATGAGGATAGCGACTTCGACGTCTCGCCGCCTAGCGTCGAAGTTAACTTCGAAATAGCGCCCGATGCGTGTAGCCGTGACGGGCACTATTTCGAAGTTAGTGCCGCTACTTCGAAGTAGCGTGCACGTGTAGACACGGCTTAAGAGGATCAAAATTTACAATACTTCAACAGAAAGAACCTTCAAAAATGGACTGCAGCATGAAACTGCAGAGCTGGAATTCATATGCAAATTTGATGTTACCAGACTGGGAAAGCAACGAGGGGTCCTGTGGCACCTTATAGACTAACAGAAATGGATGAGCATAAGCTTTCGTGGGCAAAGACCCACTTTGTCAGAAGCAGGTGACCTGCATCTGATGAAGTGGGTCTTTGCCCACGAAAGCTTATGCTCATACAGTCTATAAGGTGCCACAGGACCCCTCGTTGCTTTTACAGATCCAGACTAACATGGCCGCCCCTCTGATACCAGACTGGGAGTGGCTAGCTCACTACGAAAAATAATTTTTCCCTTTTTGTGTTTTTCCCTTCTCATCCACCGTTGGGAGTTGGCCATGCCCGGCCTGATTGAATTGGCCTCATTAGCACTGGTCCTCCACATAGTAATGTAACACTCCCATAAGAAGGGCTACACTGGGTCTGACCAAAGGTCCATCTAGCCCAGTGTCTTGTCTTCTGAGAGCGGCCAATGCCAGATTCCCGGAGGACAGTGAACAGAACAGGTAATCAACAAAATGATCCCTCTCCTGACATCCATTTCCAACCATTCCTACCTATCCTGGCTAATAGCCATTGGTGGACCTAACCACCATGAATTCATCTAGTTCTTTTTTGAACTCAGGTAAAGTCTTTGTATCCCATCTCTGTAACTCTGCCAAACTGAAGTTTCTTTTCATGCACCTGATGAAGGGGGTTCTTTGCTAGTTTTTAAGGTGCCCCAGAACTCCCCATCATGTAAGAGTACACACATACAAACACACGTGCACAAACACACCCATTGACTTGAAAATAAATTGTTTGTGAATGTAACACCCTGAATGCCAGGAAGAAAATATACCTTATAACACACATCGGCTACGTCTACACGTGCCCCAAACTTCGAAATGGCCATGCAAATGGCCATTTCGAAGTTTACTAATGAAGTGCTGAAATGCATATTCAGCGCTTCATTAGCATGCGGGCGGCAGCGGCGCTTCAAAATTGACGAGCCTTGCCGCCCCGCGGCGCGTCCAGACGGGGCTCCTTTTCGAAAGGACGCCACCTTCTTCGAAGTCCCCTTATTCCCATGAGCTCACGGGAATAAGGGGACTTCGAAGTAGGTGGCGTGCTTTCGAAAAGGAGCCCCGTCTGGACGCGCCGTGCGGCGGCAAGGCTCGTCAATTTCGAAGCGCCGCTGCCGCCCGCATGCCAATGAAGCGCTGAATATGCATTTCAGTGCTTCATTAGTAAACTTCGAAATGGCCATTTGCATGGCCATTTCGAAGTTTGGGGCACGTGTAGACACAGCCATCATGATCTTAAAAGATAGCTTGAAATATCTGGGTGTTCAAATATGGAAGAAGTAGATGTCTTTCTCCCTATTAGAGGTTCACTGACAGCGAAACTGTGTGGTTTGCACAATGTCATAACTAGCCCTCTATTAGTTTCCCTTTTCTGAGCTTTCGTGTCAATTTAGAAATTGCTGCTGCTAACATAACAGCGTGGTACAGTAAACTCTGTTGTAACTAGCATTCTGTCATCTGGAATTCTCAAGTAAATGGCATTGTAGTTAAGGTTTAGATAAAGTGGTGAAATAAAGTTAAGTTTAAGTTAAATATAAAGTAAACTTTAGTTGTCTCATGTAAGCACAGTACATGTACAGTGGAAGTTAAAATAAATACAGTATACAGTCTTATTTAAGCTAAAGATCAAGTAAATTTTAGCTATGTTTTCGATAAGTACAGTATAGTGAAAGTAAATACAAATAAATACAGCAAACACAGTATAAGTTGACAGTGTACTACACTCCTGTTGTTGGTAAATAAAGTACCCTGCATACATTTTTGTTTGTTTCTTAAAATCTAATCTTACTTTTCTTTAGTGTTACGCTTTGCTAGGTACACCTCTCTATTAGCCAGAATATTTGAACATCCAGCAACCTCATGGTCCTGGGGCTGCCGGATATGAGAGTTTACTGTATATGCACAAAATAAATATGCACAGACCCAATGGGGAATAGGTACACTTACAGAGAGGACATTAAACAATTCAGAAACTCAGGCATTCCAGAGACTGAACTGTAAATTAGTGGGCGGTTCTGCTGGGAACTCTCCTACACAAAAATGCCATGTACAGTATTGTTTCAGCACAGCGATTTCTGTTAAAGCAAAGTCTGGCTCAAAGTCTTCAGTGGCAGTTTGACAGCCATCTTAATTCCCAAAGTCGGGCTTCGTGCTAGGTATCTGGACCAGGTCCTCAGCAGCTGGAAATCAGTATAGCTCTCTGGAAGTCACCAAAGCTATGGTTGATTTTCACCCGCAGCCAAGGATCTGGCCACTTACCACCAAGATTTCAAACCTTCCTCATCACTTAAGCCTCAAAGGTTCAGAGCTCACAGGACCAGAGGGAGCTGCCCTTCAGCCCCCTTGCTCTCCCAGGTGATGTGGTCATCCTTTTTTCACGCCTTTCAGGAATCCACAAAATGATGACAGACAGGCTCTGCTGTTCAGTTAAACAAATGGCCATTAACTGTTTTTTTCTGACTATCAAGCAAAATAAAGATTGGGGAACAATTGAAGGAAGTGCACCAAACAGAAATGCTCGCATTAATTATCATCTTTCACAGTGGTGTACGTAGAGGGAGGGGGAGGGCAACTTATACTTTAAAAAACTGAATCACTCCCCATAAGGCTGTACCCTGCTACCATTGTTCTCTTTGGGAGCTTTGCCATTCACCGGAGCAGGATTGGGCCCTTCATTCCCATTTCCTCTTGGCTGAAAGAACTGCTGTGTATGCCACTGACGGCTAACTGAAGGAGCCCTGTTTCCAGAGCCCCGGCAGCCACTCTTAGCTTATGAACTCGAGGTAAAGGACATCACAAACAGGCTTTGCCCACCCGGGCCATGAAGTGACTGGGCTTTAATAATAGGAAAAGAAAAAAAAATCCTTCAAAACTGTTGTAGCACCATCTACAAAAAGCTCTCTCTCCCTTTTCCAGTCAGGCAGTGATTGAAGTATGTGCAGGAAAACCAGCTAGGCAGGATGTCTTGTTCAAAAGGTTTCTCTTCCTGGCTTCCCTGTTACAAAGATAAGCAGAAAGCAAAACAAAAATGGTCACTGACACCTGCAAAGGGTGGCACCAGCCTAGCAACAGCTTTTCCCCCCATAAAAAAGGAAGGCGCTCTTTGATGAAATAGGTGACGATGCCAATTGGTTAAATGCTTATGTACACAGAGAACACATGCGTAGCCAATAGGGGGTCTGAGCTCTAGCACTTAACTCGAGGGGTGGGAACCTATGGCCTGTGGCCAGGATCCAGCCCATGGCTTGTCTGGATCTGACTCCCAAAGCTTGGAGCTTCCTACCAGCATCCAGCCTGCTGCAGGGTGGCGGGTGTGGAGCTCCAAGCCTCACAGGCTGGAGGGAGGCAAGCTAGGGCTGTATCCAGCCCACCGGCTCTGGCTGGCAGGAGGAATGGCAGCTTGGAGAAATGCTTCCTGGTGGCTTTTCCCCCGCCGCTCTGATTGGCCAGCATTGCAGCCGTTTGACTCTTTGTCTCACCACTCCTATTCTTTCTCCCAACGTACATAAGAGAAGAAATGCAGCTTTCCAGTGGGCTTCTGACTGGGCAGATCCTTCTGTTGAAAACAAAAGAGGGGACTGCCGTTAGATTTGTTTGGCGCGCATCGGTTGGGGAAAGAGGACTCTTAGAAATATACTGAGAGGAGAAGAGAGTGATTGAAAAATAATTTGTGTTCATTTTGTTTATTGATGTATGTGTACTGCCGTGGCCTAGAAGCTCCAGTCTTCAACCAGCTCTCACCCTGTTGTGCTCAGTGCTGTATAAGCACAATAAAAAGACTGCCTCTGCCCCCAAAGATTTTACATGATAAGGCAGGAGACATCAGGTGGATATTGATAGTCAGTCTGTATTGGTCAGACTGATAAGATGCGGCCTCCGCATACCTACAACCTAAATGTTGTCAAGTTTGTCTGTTTAAACTCTGCTTGGAAACTGTCTCTTGGTATGTGTTGGTACAGCACCTTGCACAATGGGCCCAGGTGTCACCTTAGACATATAGGTGCTGTAATAACAATAATAAATGATACCACCATTGAGTCATGTGACAGAAGATGACTGGAATGAAGCTAGAAAAGGTTTTGTATACTGTGTACGTGAGAGCAGGGGAGAAGCAGGGCAATGAATCTCATGTCACAGTTGTGAAATGTACCACTCTCAGAGTCGAGTATAATGCAGGGGTCAGCAACCTTTCTGAGGCGGAGTGCTGAAACTGGACCCTTTGACCTCTACGTACGGTCCGAGCGCTGGGGACACTTTTCACTACTAGTCCTACTTACCCCAGCTTCATTAATAAATTAAGATGCAGAGCTTTACCGTTCGGGTGGGGGTTGGTAGCATTAGCTGGTGTTGTGTTGTGTTAATCCACAGGCAGCATGGCTTTGAATAAGCTCCTGGCTGCACGCGGGGACGAGGGGCGGGGCTGAGCTGCCGCCTCGCGTGCCAGTGAAAAGCAACTCGCGTACCTCTCTTGACACCCATGCTGGGGGTTGCTGACCCCTGATATAATGGTACTTAGCTATTCGTAGCCATTTTCATCTTGATTCATCCCTGCCACGACTCAGTGCATCTCATTCAGGGTGAAGGCACCACTGACTGGCAGAAGCACACCTGTCACTGCCCCAGGCACTCCCCATACTCATGCCTGTCTAATATTGATTCTGAGCAACAGCGTGAAGAAGATCAGTGAGGCCGGGATTATGCCTAAGCTAGCTTTTCTCTCCAGAGGGGTATGACAATTCTCCTCACTGAGGGCAAGCCCCGCAGCCCATTCCAGCACAGCCAGAAGTCACATCATCAATATGAACCTCTAACAACGCATAAGCTGGCCGCGCTGGGGGCACGAGGACATGAAAGCAGTGTGTCCTAGTCTTCCCAAAGATTGTGCAAACCATCCCAGCTGTCACACTCTATGCCGTTCATGGTGATACAGCGAAAAACATTTCAGTGCATGGAGCTCCATCGTGCACCCATTGAAATTGATGGCAAAATTCCCATTGACTTCAATAGGAAGAGAATCGCCCTCATCTTTTTAGGACCATCATTGAGCTACTGCAGTACAGCTATTCTGCGGTCTCGGCAACAGAAGTCCCTATTGTACATACCGAGTCAATGGGCATAGCTGGTCATAGTACCAACTCTAGAGTGCATGGCAAAACTTCCCTGAGGCAACAGGGAGGGACCAATCTAACATCAAGTCCTTGGTAGTGTTGGTCACATTCTGAGGGGTGTGTTGAACTTGCAAGGCAGGGGAGAATTTTACAGATCCTGAAACATTGTCAACAAAAACCTGGCACTTGCTTGGCCTGAAACCTAAACATAATTTTGCTGGGGACCTCGAGCTGAACTCCAGCCACACCTGTAAAGCTAATTAATGCCTTAACCACTCAGCCTCCCAGCCGCCTGGTATAACTTCTCCATGCCCATGTCTAAAGGAAACTGAAAAACAGATTGCTCTGGGAGCTATGCCAAATCAGAACATACTGTATGTACTCCACAATGGGCAGGGTAACGCGCCACACCAGTGATTGGCAATTACAGGCAGGCGCTGATATTTACAAACTGTGCTCCACTGACAGTAGTTTTTGTGCTGACAGCATTTTTTTTTTAATTGAAGGTATGTTTCCAGCATTGTTACTTGTCACACAGCCAGTGCCTTTGGGCTCCCTATGGAGAGGGTAAGGCAGAGACTAAGAATTTCCGGTCTAAATAATATTGCAGAAGCATTGGTAAGTCAGCCGCTGAAAGGCTGGATATTTACTCTCCCTTATTTTTGTATCATAACGACCATAAAGTTGTATCATTAAAGGACTAAACTGAAAAAGACAGCCGTGCAGACAGACTTTTTCCCAATCATTCTTCTGTTGCTTTCATTGGAGTCTATAGTCACTGCAGTCCCAGGAAAAGCAGTGAAATTGCATGTGTTCTGTGATGGGAGTTTCTCAGTTACTTGGTGCCAGAATCTGTAGGCTGCAGGTCTGCACTGTCACCTTCCATCCAGGGAACTGTTCTCATGCTTCATTGTCTTGTTCCTGACCAAGATGTGGAGGCCAGGTCCTGCTCTTAACCTCAAAATTCCCCACCGATATCAACAGGAATAGTGGCACTTACCGGCTCCGGCATGTTGTCAGCAGTACTAATTCTTTCTGTTCGTGGCTGAAAGTCTGCATAACTTTTGAGAGAATGGGCTTATTATTGCAAGGATGATCTCATGCTTAACAGTCAGGGTTGAGAATTAGGAAATCTGAGTTCTGTTTCAGGCTCTGACACATATTTACAGTGTGAAGGTTGGCAAATCACATGTTAACTCCTCTGGGTCTCAGGTTCCCCATCTGTAAATTGGGTTTAATAATGTTTATCTACCTCAGAGTTAGGCATTGTGAGGATTAATGTTTGTAAAGTGGTTTGAGACTCTCACATGAAAAGTGGAATAGATATACAAAGTAGCATTTTTAAGAGGGAAATACTAGACTCACCACCCCCAATGCAACCTGACAGTGGATGAAGGTCAGCAATCATCTTGGTTGTGATGACTACCCAAGGAACAGTTTGAGAAGTTGTGATCCATTAAAAATGTGTTTCTGAAAAAGTATTTGCCCATCTGGTTAAAGATGACGGAGCACATCAAAGAAAATGTTTAGAAGAACAGAAAACACGTGGTCCTGTAGCACCTTATAGACTAACAAATTTATTTATTAAGCAACGAGCTTTCGTGGGTAAGATCCCCCTTCTTCAGATTCTCAGAGACAGCCTGATGCAGTTCTAAGCTATATCTGGGGGCACCCCTAAGTTAAACAACCACAGAGCTGAAGTGGTATCAGGCCTGAATATCCTTGTGCTCCTAAGCCTTGTGTAATATTTGACTAAGGACAGGGGCCGAGGTGAAAACAGGCTGCTAAGTTATTGCATCTGGACCCATCAGGTGGGTCCTCTGACCTAAGAGAACCCAGAGTGTAATCAGGGTCCTGGTGCGGAGTCAGGCCGGGGTCAGGGTTGGAAGCCTCACCAAGGGTGAACCTGTACCAGAGGTAGCGTACCATCAGCGATCAAGCCACAGTCAGCATTAGAAGCCACATGGAAGTCAAAGCCAGAGTCAGAACTGTGCCAAGGGTTCAGTCAGTGTCAGTGCCTGGAGTTAGGGCAAGAGAGTGGGAACAAGGAGTGGGCACCCTGTGAGCAGTCAGGAACTTGGAGTCAAAGGCCAGGTCAGCAACAGGTCTGGCAGGAGGATGACCAGATAGCAAGTCCAAAAAACTGGGGCATGGTTTGTGGGGGAGGAGGGGTGAGTAATAGGTGTCTATATAAGAAAAAACCTGGAATACTGGGACTGTCCCCATAAAATCTCCACATCTGGTCACCCTTATCTAGTAACAAGTTACTCAGACAAGGAGTGTGGAGTATTGCGTCCAGTTTTGGGGCCCCCAGTATAGAAAGGACGTGGATGTGCTGGAGCAGGTTCAGCGGAGGGCAGTGAAAATGATTAATGGGCTGGAGCACCTAATTATGAGGGGAGGCTGAGGGATTTGGGCTTATTTAGTTTGCAGAAGAGAAGACTGAAGGGCGATTTAATGGCAGCCTTCAGCTCCCTGAAGGGGAGATCTAAAAGGGATGGAGAAGTTCTGTTCTCAGCGGTGACACACAGCAGAACAAGGGGTAGTGCTCTGAAGTTACAGAACGAGAGAAGTAGGTTGGATATTACGAAAAACTACTTCACCAGGAGGGTGGTGAAGCACTGGAATGAGTTGCCTAGAGGAGGTGGTGGATTCTCCATCCTTAGAGGTTTTTAAGTCCAGGCTTGACAAGGTCCTGGCTTAGATGACTTAGTTGGGCTTGATCCTGCTTGGGGCAGAGGGGCTGGACTCAATGACCTCCTGAAAGTCCCTTCCAGCTCTGCGATTCTATGATTCTATGAATAGGAAGCTTTGTGCTAAAATGGTGTCCAGTCAAGCGTCTGCTGCTTGTCAAGAGGTAACCATGTTACTCTGTGTCTTCACAAAACAAACCAGCAGTCCTGTAGTACTTTAAAGAGGAAAAAAATAATTATTAGGGGATGAGCTTTCATGGGTCAGGCCCTCTTCTTCAGATCTGGAAAATTCTGAAAATTGTGCTGCTAGTTAGCTGCTCTGCTGACTCAGTGGAAGTAACCAGTGTTTAAGGGATCTCAGCTACTCTTTCCTTGCTTGGTCTTGCTGCTTGACAGGACAGAAGGTAGCACTTTTTCTTAGCAACCCCATGGGCTGGGTTTGGGTGTAACGGCCGCTGAAGGGCCACACTGCTTCCTCCGTGGGGATTTGTGCATCACCTAATAGCTACAAGAACAATTTTTTTAAATGAAATGAACCACCAGTGAGGAGGAGGGACGCCACTAGCAGCAGGCCGAAAGCCACAGAGTGGAGCAATTAGCTTTCTGATTCCCCAGTCCCAGGAATGGTAGAAATATCTAGCTAGATAATATAAGAGAAACCAGTTCAGGCTGCTGAGAGTACTATCGTGCCATTGTGTTTGCACATAATAAATCGTTTTTACATTTTTATAGAGCTATGCATCCCACTTCTCACTGTACCACACACAGCACATCTGGAAATGAAGCTGCCCCTTCCCACTCCCTCAACACACAATCAAGCCAAATTGTGCACACCACACCACACAAGTTTAGGGGAAGAGAAAAGCAACAAAGGACAGCCACCTACTTTTGTAAAAAGCTCCGCAGGATCTCTGACATCTATGCACTGCAGACAGCACCTTTAGAAACAAGAAGTTTTGTGGCACCTTATAGCTGAACAGCTTTTATGGAGCATAAGCTTTCGTGGGCAAAGAACCACTATGTGTCTGGGTCTTGATTACAGGAACGATTACAGGAAAAATGAAGGCATTCATTAAAAGGACAGAAAAGAAATCTTTTGGAGACGGTCAAAATGCAAACCCACCAAGGGGTTAATGTTGTTCTTCTAACATTTATGGGTTATATGAAAATTAAAAGGTCACAAATCTGGGTTGGAGTTTCTAAAGTTTGGGCACCGAAGGCCACCTTTAGTCACCTATAGTCAGATTTTTAGACCTACAGTGTGACCTCAGCCACAGCGGAAGTCAATGGGAGCTGTATAGGCTCCGCCAGGCCCACTAAAAGTACGAAGCAAAGGATGTGATTGCTCCAGAGCTCAGCGATTCAAAAAAGCCAGGGCTCCCAGCCACTGCTGCTGCTACTGCTGCACTGCACTGCTCTGCGTGGCTCAGAGGGCTGGGGTGAGCCAGTGCTGCGCTCTGGGCAGCACTGACCCCTGGCTATCCCCAGCCTGGCCCCTTCCATCTGAGGCCCCACCCCTCAAGGGGGCACAGAGCCAGGCCCCCAAACACACCTTGCCTGGGGGCTGGCAGAATCTGTCGGCCTCTGAAAATCAGACCGTTTCTTTCGCAACACGCCTCAGTATGGTTTTAAGTGCCAAACCTTAGACACCCAGGTTTGGAAGTGTGAGTTTTCCCCTGGCATTTAGGAAACTAAAAGGCAGGATAAATAGAAAGTCAGAGGGAGTGTACGAGGTTTGGCCCTTGGTGCCTGGCTTGTCAATGGTTTATCATTAATACAGAGTGTAGAAAACTTGATGCAGACATTAGACAAAAAGAGAGCGATTCAGACACAGCACCTTTTGCTCAGTCAAATAAGCCAATGTGGCCATATTGTCCAGCTGTTACATCAGCCAGGAGATGCATGTGCAGCCTGCTAAAATAACTAGTGTTCTGAGAGATGAAATGAATAATTCCTTTGTCCATAACAAAAGGGCAAGTGTCTTTAAAACAAAACCACAACAACAGAGTTTCGGCTTCACCTCTGAGCGCTGCAGGGGGAAGGGACTTGGAATTAAGCAAACCAACTCCAGAAGAGAATGATGCCTACCTCCCTCAAAAAAAGGAAGGAGGGCATGTTTTGTACAAAAAAACATGGTTTGCATGAGCTTTCAGCGTGGTACAAGGACATTGGCTGCTTAGAGAATGCTCGTGCTAAATAATGATAACATCAGCTTTTCTCTGGCACCATGAAGGGGAACAATACAAACCATGTTTCAGGGACTCAGGAAAATCAAGTTGCTGTTGTACAATGGGATCAAACTTTGGTTACTTAATTAATAACTTACATGTATTTGTTACATTCAAGGTGGTACAGGAGACCCGACAGAAATGTGCAAGCAATCCCTTGTCTTAAACGGTTTTCCCAACTCTCTTTTCACCTCTGTACCTCTCTAACTACAATCTGTATGAAACATGCTCTGTGAAAGAGGGGCCCAGTTTTGCAGCTCATACACATGAGAACCAATCAGGCATCACAGTTAAAGCTACAGGCAGTGTATTTTTATAGCTAAGGGTATTTTATTTGTTAATATCTTTTGGTACTATTGAGGTATGCAGAGACCTCAACAATGTTCAAAGTCCCCTTGTGCTGTACAAACACACTAAGAGACTATCCTAGTCCCAAAGCACAAGCTAAGCAGGCAAAGGAAGCAGTTACTTTCCCCATTTCAAAGATAGAGGTATGATGCCCAGGGTTATGATGTGATTTTTCCCAAGGTTACATAGGAAGTTTGTGGCAGAGACAGGAAGTGGTCCCAGATCTCTTGAGTCTCAGTTCAGTGCCTTAATTACAAGACCAGCCTGCCTTTCATGATGACTCTTCTAATGCTTCTCAAACAATCTTGTACTACATGCCTTCCAGTCCTGTGACTTTGATGGGAGTAATGGGTGCTCAGAACCCCACAAGACTTGGGTCCCTGGACTTAATCCTCCTCTTCCTCTACCGAAGGCAAACACATATATTTCTGTATGAAGGCTTTCAAGCCAAAAATCTTTGATGTGTTATCTTTTGATCAATTCCATTTTTAATTATTTAAAAAAGAACAAAAAAGCAGTCAAGTAGCACTTTAAAGACTAGCAAAATAGTTTATTAGGTGAGCTTTCGTGGGACAGACCCACTTCTTCAGACCATAGCCAGACCAGAACAGACTCGATATTTGAGGCACAAAGAACCAAAAACAGTAATCAAGGTTGACAAATCAGAAAAACACTTAGCAAGGTGAGCAAATCAGAGAGTAGAGGGGCAGAAGCGGGGGGAGGGGAGTCAAGAATTAGATTAAGTCAAGTATGCAAAAGAGCCCCTACAATGTCCCAGAAAATTCACATTTTATTTTTAATTCTGTTCTAGAACAGCATAAGCTGCATCTTTATCGGGAACCCTCAGTGGGAGGTGCAGGATTGATGCAGTGTGACAGTGAACACTTCCGTTAGCTGAATACCTGCATCTTATCTCAGAAAGTAGTGATAATCCCTCACTAACTCATACGCTATTACAATTTCTTTTGCTGTCAACTCTTCTTCTTAATCTAAGATATTAGAGTGCTCAAAGGAGCTTATTCATTAATTGCTCTACCTGTTAATGTGCTCTAAGATTTTCAAAGGAACCTGAGGGAGTTAGACACCAAACTACCTTGAAATTGAATGACAAGTCAGAACCTCTCTCTCTTGGGAGCCTTTGTGAATCCCAGTCATGGGGCTAATGCTCTAAAAAGCTGAATGAAGACTGGGGTAGTTCAATCAACTTGGTCGGTTCTACACTCAGTAAAGCCAGGCTTGACTGAAGGGATTTGCTTTTCTATACATTAAAGCTATGTCTACACTAGAAGGTTTATTTGTCGACAAAAGTCACGGAGCATCCAATGAGGCAGACCATCTTTCTCAACAGAATCTGTCAACAAAAAAGCCATGTAGATGCTCCAGGTGCCCTCTGTCGACAGACAGAGCTTCTGGATCACCAGGCAGCCCTATCTGCTGTGCTTCCAGTTGGCCATTCTGTTGACAGAGCGGCAGGGCAGTCCAGCCACCCTCTGGTAACAGAGCGGATCGACAGAGTGATCCATTTGCATGTGTGGCCGTGATCTGTCAACAGAATTTTTGTTGGACGACACCTTCCGACAGTAACTTCTGTCGACAGAGCGCTGTCGTGCAGACATAGCCCAAGTGTTGGACATTTGTCTGGTAAGGTTTAGGGAAGATTTCTAGATTTCCCCATATGCTTTTAAAGAGTAAGTCTTTCACTTGTAACTCTAGCACAGGGATGGATTTGGTATTCCTCTCCTGTCACTGAGAAAGTTACAATTGGTGCACTATTTACTAGGGTGTCTTTGGGTTTTGGCCACTGCAGTTCTGAGAGGCAGGTGATGACCAGTTCTGCATAAGGTTTCTGCCAGCACATCCAAAGCTGAGTCATTTTTCCTATTGGGTTGCAGGGCTATTATCTTCACTAGCACGTCTTGTGAGAAGCCCTGGCTGCCAGTTAGCAGAGACTTTTTGTCATGGCCTCAGGACCTGTTATTGTTCACAATTTGACTGGTGCTGATGCTTCGATGTGTGACTTTCTGTCTGCATAGGAGTTTGTTTTTCCCCAGAATTCCCTCCTGAGACACTGATCTTCAGAGGCGTCCCTGTGTTTTCCTGAGGCAGGGAATTGGTCTCAGGAAAACGGGGAAGAAAATATTATAACACATAGAACTTATTTCTGCCTCAGTCCTCCAGCGCTGAGTGGATGTAGAAGAGCAGCACCTGGTAGAACAAATCATCCTATGCAGTGTTTATCTTTGACACCATGAAAGACGGATGTGGGGACCACTTCAGTGACCAAGGTTTTCAAAGTAAAATGAGGATCTTCTTCCCTTATTCTTGTGCATAGCAGCAAACATTAAGGGGTATTCACTTCCTCCTGGTTGTTCACAGAGAGCCGATACTAAAGTTACCAGATTACATGGACTAATGGTCTGAGGCAGGACAGCAGATGCTATCTTTCCCCGTAACAGTAACAAAAGCTAAGGCTGGGCACTTGTTCGGAGATTAAGGAAAGGTCACCTATGATCTGACCCTGCCAGGTGCTAAGCATCTTCAACTCCCACTGAAGTGCAATGCTTTGCAGCTTCAGACCACATCTCGCTGTTGCCAATTTTCACCAGGCAAAGTGAAACTTTTCTAAAACAAAATGTTTCACAGTATCTCCACAAACATATATGTGATTATTGCGCCTTTTGGTTCCTACTGTGCTACACACGATTCCTATTTGCATGATTTAACCTCTCCAAAACTTCTGACTTACTATGATCAGCGATGTTCACTATATGATTTGTTGCTCCACAATGCCTTTCGTTTTGTGTTTTCTCATACCTTTTGCCCTTGCAGCCCCTCTCGGGTGGAACGGTGCCTCTCCAGATGGATATTCACGTGGCCAGCTCTGTGCATGTTGTTTTATATGCAAACTGAAGACTGATCCCTTTGATCGTTAAACTGGTTTTGCCTTTGTTGACCAGCCACCTGATTTGAGACTCAGCTTTCTTTGCGTGGTGCTGGGATAAGTGAGGGATGGAGCTCTGAAAATCGTTGTTTCTTAAGGTGTGTCCCATGGAACACTGGTGTTCCGTGAACAACTCACCGGTGTGCCAGAGTGTTTGGAAAAATAATTCAAAGTATATATTTTCTGTTATTAAAACCAGTTACAATGTTACTTCTTCATTGCTATGCTACCTGATTAAGTTACTTCATTTGTTTTGCTGTACATGTTGCTCGGTTTTGGGGGTTTTTTGATCTGACCATTTTTTTAAGAAAATGTTCATAGGTGTTCCGCATAAAAAAATATTATTTCTCCGTGTTCTGTGGTCTGAAAAAGTTTAAGATAAACTGGTCTAGCAGGCTAACAAGTCTGGACTCTGTGGATACAGCTACCCAGCAAAAAGAACACCTTGGCTGCAAACCTCAGAGCCTGGCTCAACAGACCGAGGCTTACAGGGTAAAAGTTGCAAGGCTGGAGCCTGGACTCTGGAAGTCGGCAAGGTAGCAAAGCCTTGGAGACAGGGCTCCAGCCCTTGCCAAAATGTCTACACTGCTATTTTTAGCCCTGCAGCTGAAGCCGTACGAGCCAAGTCACTTGGTCTGGACCCAGAGATTTGCTGTCACAGGGGTTGGGGTGGGTTCTTTTGCTGTGTAGATATATCCTGGCAGATCCAATTGAGGAAAGAAAATTTCATGGTCAAGGGACCTTCATGGGAAACATGCTGGACTATCTTAGGTTTCTGAATGGTCTCAAAACATATAGCCAACTTAGTCCATTTCAGGTATTTAGCCTGCGAATGAGAGAGAGCTGAATAAAGACAACACAGGCTACATCTGACACAAAAGGGCACAGTCTCCTCACTGAGCACAAATGGCAAAGAGTGCTCGTCAACACAGCTGCTACCTGGGAATTCAATAGTGCCCTGGTGGCTAATAATATCTTTCAAATGTCCTTCACAGACTGGGGCTGCACACACACCAATAATAAGTGGGAGTGCTATAATTCTACCTGTTCCTCTGACCGTCACCTGCAATGTACTATCATCATCTCTGTTTCGTCTGGATTAAGCCCCAGCCAGAGAGCCCGAATCCAAACCCCAAGTCTCCTAAAGACAGTAAGTCATCTGTTCCATTTCACTAGCAGGATCGGCTGCAGTGAAAATATACAACTATCACCTGTATCTCATGATTAACCCTCTTATCAAACTAAAGAGGGGAACAGAGTGATACTCAGCCTGAGAGACCTAGGAATTGGTAAACAATTGCTCATAATCATGCTCTAAGGAGTGGTTTCAGGTTACTTTTAGCTTATGTTTATTAAAATCCCATGGCTAAAAATCACAATAGAATTGTTAGCCCCATTTCCCTAGGTCATATTTCAATGTAGGTTTTTATTACATTCTGCCTATGTGCCCATTCACAGTTGGAGCATCTCTTTGTGGCTAGATCTGGCTATTAGCTCCTCTTGAGTCCAGCACTGTGTTCCATGCCTCTTGGTTTCTATCTCTCTTTCTCTTCCTGCAACCAAGGGTACCATATGTACCTGCCTTGGCCCTTCAGCCAGGTCACTTTTGTCCACCCATTAGATGATCACCCTAAGGGGTTCTTCAGCTCCACTGCCTGGCAAACGTCACTTCTCCCAGTGACTGGTGGAGGAACCTCGGCCTGCTCACTACTCTAGTTTCCAGCCCAGGAGTCCTACAACCAGCAATCAAGGACTGCACAGTCTCCAACTTTGCAGCTGTTTCCCTGAGCTGCTCCCATTTTGCCTTTATCAGGCTCTTTCTCCACCCTCCTCTGAGTATGCCCTTCCTTCAAGGCCAGAAGTCCAGGGTTTCCATTTTCCTTCTGGTTTCTTCCTTTCCCTCTCTACAGCCACAGAGTGCAGGCCTCTGTATTGCAACCCTCTTCTGCTGCCAACTTTCTAGCTTTATCGTAACCCTGCCTGTTTCTTTTCAGCTGGGCTCTGTTCCCAGTTAGGAGTTGCCAAGTGGCTGGTTGCTGATTTCATAGCCCCCTATATCTGCCATTTGGCCTCCCTCTAACCATGACTTCTATTTTGTAAAATTTATCTTCGAAGTTTCCATTTGCAACTTCTCTGGGATTGCAGATCTAATTTTATTAACCATCACAACCTCGCTTTTCTACATTGGAGGTGTCAGAGACAGGTTATAGCTCCTTCACCCTCAGGATCTATTACACTCTAAGCACCATTGCTGCTTAAAGTAGGCTAGGACCCTCTCTAATTTAAACCAGCAAACCAGGGTCCCTAAGTAACCGTACACCAGCTAAGCACAGCATGCTCTGCCCATGCCTCTTCCTACATTGATATGCACCATGCACAAGGGCCTAGTACAAGTGTGGTAGGAAGCCCTGCTATGCCTGGCATATTCTCCTCCTCAGGATGTTTTCCAGTCTGCCATGTAAATTTCTAATGAATATTGGGAAATAGAAACTAATAAATGCCTCTTAACTGGTCACACACAGAGACCATTGACTGGGGAGTTTTGGAGCTGAATAAATTTTCATAGGGAAGGTAATTAACCAATGCAGCAACTGCCAAGGGGTTTGGTAGTCTCTGTCATTGGCAACCTTTAAATCAAGATGGGTTTTTTCCTAAAAGATCTGCTCTAGCTCAAACCGTATTTTTTGTGGAGATGTTTTCTGGCCTGTGTAACTCAGGCTTGACTTCCTTCTGAACTGTTAGGTAAGGAACTTTTGTAGGTAAGACCCACTTCTTCAGATGGTAGTTAGTCTAGTTAGTAATTTGCTAGTCTTTAAGGTGCGACAGGACTGCTTGTTTTTTGTGAAGCTACAGACTAACACAGCTACTCCCTGACAGTGTACAGAGCATGTAATATTTAGCCTTTAATGTTTTTAACCTTCTACTTTTACATAAAAAATGTTAACACCCCCCCCATTTCCTTTTCCTTTTCTTGTACTTCCTTTTTAAAGAATTTTTTCCTATTGATTACTCCTTTTAAAAGCATTAGCTCTGCCATGACAGTTCTCCCTTAACTTCTTCCCTACAAAAAAGTACCTTCTGGAACCTGACCAAACTCCTTTGAAGTACTCTATAGCAATAGAAAACGGGAGGATGAGTTCTAATTCAGAACTCATGTGCTCAAAGCAGGTAGTATATGAGTTTGTGTGTGTATTGATTGGAGGCAGGGAGGGAGGGGAGGAGAGAGAGAGAGAGAGACTGTGTGTGTCCTTAGTTTAATTAGAAAATTTAATTGGATGGAGGTTGGGTCATTTTTTCCCCCTTTAGAGCTGGCTGCAATAAACAGACTTTTCTCTTTCCCTTTCATCCTTCACTGATTTGTAGTTCTGCATCTGCTCTGCTGGCATTGTCTCCACTAACGGCCATACTGATCAGGAAGCCAGAGCCAGGAGGCAAATGAAGGGACTTCATTGATACCACTGATCACTCAGCCCCACATAACTGGCAACTGTTTCTTTCTTTTACCGCTGGAGTGAGTTGAACAGACTGTGCAAAATTTGGTTGCCTCCAATAATCAAGAATACTTCCCCCCTGTGAGCCTTTTGCTACCTGGTACTCGTGGGTCAGAAAAGCCTATTTACCACAAAAAATAAAAGCAAAATCTCTGTGTAAGTGAATAAATCTACTTATTTCTAGAACTTTGTGTGACAGAACTAGAGATTATCTACATTATTCCTCTCTCTCAGGGGGCAGATATCAGGCTTAGGATATGTCTACACAGCAGCATTATTTCAAAATCAACTCTTCCAGCAGAGATTTTCCAGAAGAGTTTGTTTCAAAATAGCACAGCTACACACCAAATGCATTTCAAATCCTGCTTAGCTCTTTCAGAAAACAGTGTCTATGAGCACAGAGCCTGTTTTGAAGTAGAGACTTTGGACACACTGGCTACGTCTACACGTGCACCCAACTTCGAAATAGCTTATTTCGATGTTGCGACATCGAAATAGGCTATTTCGATGAATAACGTCTACACGTCCTCCAGGGCTGGCAACGTCGATGTTCAACTTCGACGTTGCTTAGCCCAACATCGAAATAGGCACAGCGAGGGAACGTCTACACGCCAAAGTAGCACACATCGAAATAAGGGAGCCAGGCACAGCTGCAGACAGGGTCACGGGGCGGACTCAACAGCAAGTCGCTCCCTTAAAGGGCCCCTCCCAGACACACTTTCATTAAACAGTGCAAGATACACAGAGCCAACAACTAGTTGCAGACCCTGTATATGCAGCACGGACCCCCAGCTGCAGCAGCAGCAGCCAGAAGCCCTGGGCTAAGGGCTGCTGCCCACGGTGACCACAGAGCCCCGCAAGGGCTGGAGAGAGAGTATCTCTCAACCCCCCAGCTGATGGCCGCCATGGAGGACCCCGCTATTTCGATGTTGCGGGACGCGGATCGTCTACACGTCCCTACTTCGATGTTGAACGTCGAAGTAGGGCGCTATTCCCATCCCCTCATGGGGTTAGCGACTTCGACGTCTCACCGCCTAACGTCGATTTCAACTTCGAAATAGCGCCCAACACGTGTAGACGTGACGGGCGCTATTTCGAAGTTACTGCCGCTACTTCGAAGTAGCGTGCACGTGTAGACGCAGCTACTATGGCTTATTTCAAAGTTGTCTCCAGCCCTGTCTACACAGCCACTATGTCGAAATAGCTGTTTCAAAATAGACATTATTCCTCATGGAATGAGGTTTACCTATTTCGAAATATGCCGACAGCTATTTCAAAATTATTTTGAAACAGCAATTATGGTGTGTAGATGCTCGCAATGTTATTTCGAAATAATGACTGTTATTGCAAAATAACTTCGCTGTGTAGATATGCCCTTAGGTACTGTATATCTCCCACGCTATTGTCCAATCTTACAAATGGCAAGAGAGTGGTTAAATCTATGTAAATAGTGCAATTCACCTTGGAAAAATCCTTTTGTTGGAAACTCCTCAGAGCAGAGATCATTCTGCTGCAGCATTTGGAAAGTGGACACTCCTGTTAATAACAAGTCACACATTGCAAAGACAGGGGAGATACTTCTCCTGTTCATAGTGCCCCAAGCACAGTGCTGTGCCTCAATGCCTATAGTAAACAGACCGCTGCTGTGAAGAGCTGTGTCTACACATGCATGCTACTTCGAAGTAGCGGCACTAACTTCGAAATAGCGCCCGTCGTGGCTACACGCGTCGAGGGCTATTTCGAAGTTAACTTCGACGTTAGGCGGCGAGACGTCGAAGTCGCTAACCTCATGAGGGGATCGGAATAGCGCCCTACTTCGACGTTCAACGTCAAAGTAGGGACCGTGTAGACAATCCGCGTCCCGCAACGTCGAAATTGTGGGGTCCTCCATGGCAGCCATCAGCTGGGGGGTTGAGAGACGCTGTCTCTCCAGCCCGTGCGGGGCTGTATGGTCACCGTGTGCAGCAGCCCTTAGCCCAGGGCTTCTGGCTGCTGCTGCTGCAGCGGGGGATTCATGCTGCATGCACAGGGTCTGCAACTCGTTGTTGGCTCTGTGGATCTTGTGGTGTTTAGTGCAAGTGTG